>NW_026570970.1:25564033-26226533 GCF_026225935.1 Boleophthalmus pectinirostris | reverse complement strand
CGGTTGAAGGGTCTTATTGCTAAAAGTAAAAACTTGATTTGGTGGTGTCACTTATAGGTTTGAAGCCATTTTGTGGAGCATTTAAAGCAAGTTGGTTTGGCATCAACCACTAAAAACATAGACAATGCCCCTCAAACATGCCATATGTAATTTTTTGGTTGGGGGTCCGTCACCTGCTTGTTTCGATGGATATTGCTTGTTTATATGGCCATCGCTCTGTCTGGAATGTTCCACAGTATGACATTAAACAGATTTACCTTACATATATTAAATGACATGTTGTTATATAGCTTAAACATACCTAATAAAATAGGCATTCTGACTGTGAGAACTGGGTAACATATCCACAGATCTGACCTGTAACTTGGTCTGGTTTGGTCTCCATGAAGATAAAAAAGGTTTAATGCCATACTGTGAAACATTCCAGCCAAAGCAAATACATCTCCATGGAGAAAAGCATTTAATGGACCCTCCACCATAAAAATTACAGAAGCTAATAATGTAGTCAAGTTAATTCCAACACAAAACACTACAAAAGGAGGAGCCCTCTACACCAGGAGCGGTGGTCAGCTGCGGCTGCCAGGGTCTGTCTCGTGGGCTTCTGGCGGAGAGATGTTGCTTGGGCCTCATCTCTCCCCTGGGCCCTGTGGTGGTTCCTGGTGGTGGCAGACAGCTCTCTGCTCCTGCTGTAGACGGCTCCTTTCTCAACTGGTTTGCCGGTATTAAGCCACACATTTTACTAGGTGTAGTTTTAAGTGCGTGTGTGTGTGTGTGTTGTTTGGTTGTGTGGGACTGGGCAGCTGTGGGGGCTGGGTGGGCGGGTGGAAGGAAATGTGCCATTGTTTTAAATCACTGTGTTGCATTTTTGTATGAAAAGCACTTTATAAATAAAGTGTGATTGATTGATTGATACAATATACAAGCGATTTCTGTTCTATCTCATCATTGTCCTATCTGCAGATCCCATGTACATACACACATACACACACAGGTGCTTGTCAGACCGTACCTTTATGGTTAACACAGGACATGTTTTGCTGGGCAGTCCCGGGTCCACAGGTGTTCTGAGCAGGAGCACATGAGCACTCCTGGACTTTCCAGTAGAAACAGGCTGGGTCCTCACAGGGGACAGACTCCACCACGTGAGGGCAGGAGTCAGGGGGAGAGCTAGATGCCCACAACACATTTCTGCTCCTCCATCGGAAACCTGGATAATAAAATGAAAATGTTTACTTTTAAAGTGTTGAATAAATTATAACAAACAATTTAATTCATTTAAAAAGTAAGTACAATAAAATATGTAGGTTGTCGAGAAAACAAAATAAAATTTTTGGGCTGCAACAACTGTAGAATAGTTGACCATCGTAATCGTATTTTGATCATCTTCATCATTATCTGGACTAGACAGACTCTATAAGAAAGAGCCAGAAGACCTTTTTTAATATTTAAAGTTAAATGTCAAAAAGGAATATACAATTTCAGATTTTTAATAATACACTTTATATGTAAATATTCTCTAGAAACACTTATTTAGCATATTTCAAACTTTATTCAGTTAAAATGTAGACTAATTGGTGGACTAATCAAAAATATATATTGCTTACCAGTCAACAACTAAAATAATCATTAGTTGCTGCCTTAATGAGCTTCATCAGTTAGTCAAAGCTTAGGAACTAAAAGTAAATATGCAGGTCTAATCCTGGTTAGTGTGTAAAAAAAGTATCTGACTTAAAAGCTGTATACCAAATAAAAGTGGAGGTGGATGATTTGTTGTTGTGGCCCCAAGCAGGCAAGGTAAAAAAAAAAAAAAAAATCACAATAAGAACATTTTGAAATATAATTCATTCACATTGATACTATTATTCAACTTCCCTGCAACCCAATATTCAGTCTAGTCCCTCTGGTTGAGAATCACTGCATCAGGTCCTTGTGATGTAGTGTGATGGAGAGACCAGAGCCACCTCTATTTATCAGGCTTCATTTTACCACCAGCATCTGTCTGCTCTGTGATTTACTGTGGTCCTGTGGCCTAGAGTTACAATGTCTTTCAGACGGAGAGGCATTAGGCTGTAAATTATGTTGCCACCATTACTCTACAATTCACATCAACCAGAGAGCTTGAAAAGTCTTCCTACACGTTCAAACAAGTCTAACTATGTACTGATAAGGTTTAACTACATGGTATCTCCTAGTACTCTCTCCTCACAGCAAGAAGGTCCAGGATCAAAAAGTGAGTACAGCCCATCCATACATTTTCTTTCGCTTATCCGGGGCTGGGTCACGGGTGCAGCAGTCTAAGCAGGGACTCCGAGACTTCCTTCAACCTGGACACTTCCTCCAGCTCCTCCGAGGAACCCCCGGCATTCCCAGGCCAGCTGAGAGACATAGTCCCCCCAGCGTGTCCTGAGTCTTTCCCAGGGCCTCCTTCCGATGGGACATGCCCAGAACACCTTCTGAGGGAGGTGCCCAGGAAGCATTCAGAACAGATGCCCGAGCCACCTCAGCTGGCTCCTCTCCACGTGGAGGAGCAGCTGCTATACTACCAAGCTCCTCCTCAAGCTCTCTAAGGGAGCGCCCAGCCACCCTGCAGAGGAAACTCATTTCAACCGCTTGTATCCGTGATCTTGTTCTTTCAGTCATTACCCAGAGCTCATGAGAACTCATCGAGAACTTTGCCTCTAGGCTCAACTTCCTCTTCATCACAGTGGTTCAATACAGTGATGGCATCACTGCCGATGCTGCACCTGGCCATTGCCGCCTGTCAATCTCACACTCCATCCTCCCCTCACTTGTGAACAAGACCCCGAGATATTTGAACTCCTCCACTTGAGGCAGGGACTCTCCACCCACCTGGAGAGGGCAAGCCATCTTTTTCCAGCCAAAAACCATGGCTTCGGATATGGAGGAACTTATCTTCATCCCAGCCGCTTCACACTTGGCTGCAAACCGCCCCAGTGCATCTTGCAGGTCCTAACCCAATGAGGCCAACAGGACAACATCATCCGCAAACAGCAGAGATGAGATCTTGTGATCCCCAAAATGGACCCCCTCCGGCCCCTGGCTGTGCCTAGAAATTCTGTCCATAAATACAATGAACAGAACCGGTGACAAAGGGCAGCCCTGGCAGAGTCCAACATGCACTGGGAACAGGTCTGACTTACTGACAGTAATGCGTACAGCTTTTCCCCGTAATACAAAAACATGCACGATAGTTTGGCATAAAAGGTCCATTACTTAGTATTCCATCATTGTCATTCACAGATCTGACCACACTGTGGAACATTCCAGGTAAAACAAAAACATGGGGACAACCACATGACAGACCCTTCACCAGAAAAACTACATATTGCACCTTTAACTTTTGGTCGTACTCTGACAAGTGGTCTATAGTCTTCATGATTTTGCTCATGACAAATTCACTCATATCTAGGTTACCCACATTTTTAATGTTCATGGCAAAAAGTTCCCTTGCTATTTACTGTATTAGTATAACACACCCAATAACAGGTGCCATTTTCACCTTTCGGTGAACAATGTTATAGTGCATACTGCAACGTGTTAGCAATATTTAGCGCCACCGTGTATCTGACAGTTGTCAGTGAATACATTCCTCTATCACTGTCCATTGTGTGCAATAGCTGCTTATGTTTAGTATACTCCATCTCCTCATTTAATCCCAGAAGAGGTGGAAAAGAGTGGTGGATCTTTATGACGGACATTATATCGGTACAGCAGGTGATTCTGTAGGTGCTAGTGCAAAGCCAGCACATCTCAGCAGGAAGGGCCCAATTTAGCAGCGGGCACAGCAGCAGATCCGGGGACACTGTGAGACAGGCTAATTGGAGAGACAGGTGTCATTGTGAAGAGTCCTCCAAACTAGATCTTGACCCCATATTACACTTTGTCCTCCTCCTCCTTCTCCGCATTTAAGTTATTATAACCCAGCTCACCTCACCTTCTGGTTAACTTGGTACTGCATTTTGAGACTTGTGGATATGGAGGCTGCAGAGTATATTTTTTAAAAAAAAACTAAAAAAGAAGTGTCACAGTAATAGCTGATGTCACAGTAATGGCTGACGCAATAACCAATATCACAATATCTCAACAATACAAAGTTCCCCATTTTATGTAAATGTAATGTTTTTGAAAGAAAATTCGACAAAAACAGCATACTGAATTCATGATTTTCCTTATGAGGTTCTATATCACACTTATGATGGTATTCTTTAGCTTATCATAGCTAATAGCATATCATGCAGCGAGTGGAAATCTACCATGATGGATGTTGAGTGAAATGAACAAAATAACAGATCATCAAAGGCCACATTGCTAAAAATGATTGATTTGAACCTATGTAATATATAGCCAGATTGTGAGAAATAATAATGTTTGATTGATGTATTCAAGAATATTAAAATGCCGTGTCATGCAGAGGCAGCACAGTTGACATGAATCCGTTGGATGAATATGTAAAACATGTAAAGAGCACATGTAGGCCAATTAAAAATGTACACATATTATTATTGATTTGAGAGCGCCATGTCACTGCATGTTCAAGTTCACTTAGAGTTCATTACATTTGCATATGCTCTGAGTAATGAATGCATCAAGTCATAACATGGGATTTCACACATCACATACTATCAAAGCCAGGGTACTCCTTTTGCCTGTCCCAATGTGGATAATTGATTACAGTGTCTTTGAAAGGGCATCTGGGGTAAAACTTTGGCTATATAAATATGCAGTTCATTAGCATGACCTCAATATGGTATTGGTAGAGTCAAAATTAGTCAGATGGTTTGTTGCTGCATCTCATGAAGAGGATCAGTCTTAAAAACAAGGGGGAAAAACAGAGTCACAACAATAAAAGTTATCACCAAAAATTCCGACATGCAATGGAGCCAAAGTTTTGAAACAAAGTTTGTTTTAAAACAGCCACAATAAAGCCTACCATACCAGGATGATGCACTGCCGCTGTGCGTTTGAAAATCTCTACTTACAACCTCTGGGATTTTTCCTTTGTTTCCACAGCTTTTACTGAGGTTAAATTTCATGAAAGAATTCTTCCACATTTGAGTCTTTATCACATTGTAGCTTTTTGTACTTCTACTGTTACACTCCTCAAAAGCTTCAGCCTGGAATGCCTTCAAAAACACAGTCATAATGTCTGCCGAGCTGAGCCATGATTCACTTAGTGGCCTGCTCCTCCTGAGAGCAGAAAATGTAATAAATACGCCCTATAGAGATGAGAGGGAATGGAAGTGCGCCAAACAACCATGTGAGGTCTTTTTAATGGTCCTTTTGATTGATCTGTGGAGCGTGGGAATGACCAGCAGCCATCCATTTAATTAAATCATGTTCAGCACATTTTGTCATATTTATGTAAAGTGAAGATGTATGTATAATATATACGAGCAACATCTTATTTATGGGCATGTAAGCAATGTTCAACAGATTTCTTCTGATTTGATACGCAACACAAATATGTTTCTGATCAGAGAACAAGAGGGTTTTCTACATATCTTAGTGTCACTATAATGTACAGTTTAACTGACAGCACTCCACAGGGAAATAAAGTAGGATGAAAGGTAACTGCACTTTTTGTCCTAGGATATGAGTTTAGCAGTCATTTCTAATACAACCACCACCAACAAAACAAGTCAACAGCATAAGGATAGACACAGAGTATTCTGAGACCAAATGCAATCATTGTATGCCAGTTCAAAATGTCCAGAAGTGACTAAACTAAACTAAAATTATAAAATTCCCCATGTTCAATAAATGTTTTACAAGCCCATATTATGCCTAAAATTATTTGGGAGATCAATCAAGCGTCCCAAAACTCCTGTGCTATTTCAAAAGTCACATGTACAAGTATGAACATACACTACCAATGCATTAAATGTACATGACAAGTTCTGCTGACAAATCACTTAAATAAATGTTTAAGCAGATAAACTTTCCTTCCTACACACAAACAAATCAGTGTGCAGAAGGCATTCAGCCCTTACAAACTCTGAGTGTGCACTTCCTTCTGAGTTCACACAGGGCAGTAATGACAAAGGTTTGGGAGATTTGGGAGTCTGATTTGACGTCCTTTCAAACACTTGTGGAGGTGATTGTCGGCGCTCTCATTTCCCTGATGGCTGTAGAGAGGCTTGCTGTGTATGGAGGGATGAGATGAAGTGGTATTTCTGCAGGCTCCCTTGTGTACTGAAGTCTATGACACTCAGGCAGCTGCAGTCTTTTCAATTTCTCACATCAGCGCCTCTTTGACCTTGGCACATGTCATTCACTCACTGCACAGGTGAGTCCTCTGACAGGCCAATACTTGTGTTAGCAATGCAAAGGAAGAAGCTAAATCCTCAGTGGTCTACTGTGCTGGAGATAACAGTGTTTAAGTATAGTGTTGTTAGTAACGGCGTTACTTTTACAAGTAATGAGTAATCTATTTAATTACTCTTGTGCTGTAAAATGTAAAGGCATTATAGTTACTGTCAGTGTAACATAACAAGGCTTGTTATTTTATTGTGAGTTGCAGCAGCTGTGACAGATCAGACTGCACTCTCGTCTCATTCTGAGGAGATGAAGTTTTTTCTTTGTTGTGGGAAGTAAACAAGACTGAGGTGAGGGATTAGAGATGATTGGCTAAACAATAGATCAAATGTAAATGTGACCAATCAGAAGCAGTGTTGGGTGGCAATACTCACTGTTTCAGCACACATGAGGAAATTCTTGTGAGTTTTATGGATATACATTGTTATTTGATGACCCTTTTGTGATGGGCGCACAAACAGACAACTTAAGTGGCAGTGATACATGCGTTTGGAGTTTACAGATCAACAAAAAGATACTACTTATTCTAAATGCAGCTCATCTAATATCTGTTTGGCAGTTCACCTCTGGTTTTACATGTGTATAAGTGCAGTCATGTGGCGAGCATATGTTATGTAATGTGATATCAGTGTGTTTGGTAAATGCTGTCTGGTCACACTGCTGCTTAAACTTTGTTTGCTGTTGTGAGTCTGTTACGGTGTTTTTGAGCTTTGTGGATGAAAATAGCTTAGTTGGTGATTAGCAGACCAAATAAGGCTGAACTGAGCTCATTTTTACTTGGAAAGCGCAGCTGGAGAGGAGTTTTTGAGGATTTTTTTTTTTTTTCATAAAAACAAGAACAGGCCCCCAAGCAAAAAGTTACATAGTACACCTTTAAGCAACCAGTACTTTCCTTTATCTTTAACTAAACATTTGGAGCTTGTCCGTGTTTCACATTGCATCAGACAGGTGCACTCTGGACTGGAGGCTGCAGGTCGGGTGTTAGATCCGGACGGTGCTGCCCGCTGTGCTCAGGAGAAGCTAAGAGACTACAGATCGATTTCACAGCTGCCCAAAGCACTTACAACTACTCACAACCCGACCACTGGGCAAAAAAAAGAAAACAATTTGCTGTTGGTATGCCCTTGTGGATATTAATAATTGAAAGGCTTCTTGGTCATGCAAGGTTTAGTAAGGGACACACAACAAAGTAATGGCAGGAATGTACCTGGCTTGCTTCATCTCACTTCATATTGAAGTATTGCAATTCAACATCACCATGCTCAATTTCTTTCGCACACGGATGCAAAGTATGATAGGCGTGATAGCATATAAAAAAATCAGAGTGCATATAAAGCATCGGTAAGGCAATTTAAATATGTAATTTTCAGCAGGGCAGGAGAAGTAGCGTGGTAACTTGGTCCATGCTCGGAGATGTATTACGGTCTATTCTGGTGTAGCAAAACATAAGCGCCAGAAGGGCATTCAATAGAAATTCAATGTCACAAAAAATACTCTGCTTCTCTAACTTCTAAAGGATTCTCACGTCTTTTTATCGGCAGCACAGTTCTCCGAAAGTGATTTTATATGAGGTTCACACTCCACTTACTGGGTCTGCCTTTTTATGAATGCCATCAGAAATCACCAAGTCACAGGAGAGCCCAGTGGAGGCAGGGGCAGATGCTGCGTTCTCTGCTCCTTGAAATATATTAATGGTACTGTCTATCTGAGCGTGGAGATCCAGGGCTGGAGAGGCTGAAGAGGCTGAGCACAGACCGGAACATCCCACAGTCAGGGAGCTCCCGGGGGGTCGCTCATGCACATTTAGCCACGGCAGGGACCAGGTCGTGCTGCCTTTTTAGCAGTGTGGTAGACACATGATGTCAAGGCGTGTACACAGATTAATACATGTGCTGTACTACACTCAGATTCTCTCATAAGTGAGACGAGACAGACTACACGTGTTGCATAGTTGAAGAAATGGAGTAGAGGAAATGTTTACCCAAGTCGCTGAATAAGTAAGACACAATCTCCCTACAGTGGAGTATTTTAAGTGCTTTTATGTATTTATGTAATTAGGGCTGTGCCGAAAATCAAAAGATCATTGTGATCAGAACATTGGTCGATCTCAGTGATAAGGTAAGTAAAGATTACCTTAACCTTGTACAGCAAGATGAATTCTCATGATTTTTGTGAGTTCACAAACTCAGGAGAATTCATCTTGGCATTCTCCCACAGGTGCAATAGGGCCTGGCCACTGGTTGGCGAATCAATGACAGAGTAGCACTGAGGTTTGTGCAGAAGCCAAAGGCAAAGTGCCCAGGAGAACCAAAACGAACGATGCCAACAGACGTACTTCAGCCTTTTTTAGTGAAAATACAGACTATTTTGTTGTGAAAAATGTGCCGAAGATAAACTTTTTGTACATATGTGGGCAGGGAAGATGCTTTTCTCTCGACTGGATGTTTGATTTTGCTGTTTGTTCCACTGTTGTGACACTTCCACCAATCTGATTCAAATAATCCTCATGCCGATCACTTTCAGAGAGCTGTTTCAGATTGATAAATGTGTAGAACTCAATTCAGAGTGACATACATTAATCTGACGTGAGCCATTAAATAGCTGATTTTATTTCACTATGTGCAGCCCCTTGGAAATAGCTTCTCTCACATTTTAATGTGCTATAGATATAAAGTATAAATCCTTAACTTTAACCTCATGTGTACAATCATGTGTTTATTTGTACTTAAATAATATTGCAACAGCTCTTTGTGAAAACTTTCTGCTCCTTTGAAATGAACGTGATCAGACACAAAACAAAAGCTCAGTTGGGTGCACAGGAAGTCTTTCATATGCCTCGCTCCTCTATCCCAGGGTCTCGGAGTAAGCAGGTGTGCTCCTTCCCTTTATCCTGTCTATTTTCATCCAGTCGCGTTTATACATGTCCTACTTCTACAGGAGCAGGCATCCACTGAGCCAGCCATTTCTCAATAACAATTAACTCTAAAAACTCACACTGGCCCTGCTTGTCCACATCTGCTTTGTCATTCCTGTGCTGCCTGCAACTTTATCCATTTTCATGGTCCTGATCACAAAACCCTATTGTTAAAACATTTAAAACATGTCACAGTAGCATAATACCATCATGCACTTATGTACTAGCAGCTTTGTGATTAACAAGACCATGTAGAATAATGGTTGATGAGGAGACATCATAAATGCTTCAAGTTAATTTATAGATACAGTGCAAGCTTCAAGTTCATTAAAAAAATATACAAAAACATCTGATAGTCCTTTAAAGATAACTGTATCAAAACTACAGAAATGATCATGAGTAACTAAGATATGCAAGCTTATGAGAATCTGTATATTTTTACATAGCAACAAATTTACCCAATACTTTACATCTATCACACACTGACTGGCAAAACACATTATAATAATCAGAATCAGATAACTTTATTCATTCCAAAGGGCAGTTCAGTTCATAGCTATCGCTCAGATTCACAACTATTCACGACCATAAGATACCAGATAACTGAGCAAATATAGATTGTTGCATACACAAGATCTCAGAGCCAAGGACTGGGTGTTCTCCGCAACCATAGGAACAGAACAAGATGGTAAATGTGTGAGGGAAATGTAAAAAAAATAAATAAATAAAAATAAAAAGGATAATATTGAACAAGCTGATTTCCATTGCAAATGTGGTTTTAGACTTAGTCCAGACTGTTTAGTCTTTGAGCGAGATGCCTTACAGAATTTGCACTGAACGTTTGTATGGTAGTTGTGGTGTTTTCTGAAAGTTGATGTCTACCCATCTCTAACATCATGCATATATACTTACTGCTATGTTGACCCCAATAAAATTTAAAATATGCATTATTCTTCATTCAATATATACTTCTCTTGATTGTTTTTATGAACATGAAAAGTTTACAGATTAATTTTTTTTTCTCTAACTAAAAGTACTAAAAGTATGATTCAAATGTTACTATGTTACAAACATTAGAGAAAATATAATTTCACTTTATAATAACTACACTTAAATAACCTTAATAAAGCATAAACAAATGCATAATGAAATGTCTTCATAAGCTATTTGTTCGAAGATGTGTGAAGAATCCCTCAGTCGTCCAGGTAGAATCCATGGTGAGGAGAACATTCAGTTTGTCGACTGGACAAAAGTTAGTTTGGTTGAAGACGTTTCGCAGCTCATCCAAGCTGCTTCTTCAGTTCTGGTCGGAATGCTGGTGGACACCTCCTACTTGTTAACAGTTTCTGTAAACAAGTAGGAGTGTTAGTTTCAGTTAGTTAGCTCCTCCCTGCAGATATAAGGAAGTGTCCACCAGCATTCTGACCAGAACTGAAGAAGCAGCTTGGATGAGCTGCGAAACGTCTTCAACCAAACTAACTTTTGTCCAGTCGGCAAACTGAATTTTCTCCTCGCCAAGCTATTTGTTCCTTATTTGTTGTTTATGCTTTATTAAGGCTATAAATATTGAGCAACAGGCGTAAAAAGAGTAAAAAGAGTACATAGAATTCCATGGATATTGTATTACCTCATTGCAAAAACAAAACCATACTGACCACTTGAACCTCTCTCACCTTTCTTCCCCTGTGGCTCCTTGCACTTATCATAGAGGCAGGGTCCCCAGTCTGTCCAGGTGGAGAGGGAGCAGTTCTGTTGGCATGGTATGGAGCAGCTCTGAACAGCAGGAGGAGGCTCTTCAGCACCACACAGTCTAACACTTACAGGTCTGGACACTGCACAAACAACAGAAGCAAATGCAGGAGGTCACCAAACAGAAGGATTAGGTCAAGTCCTGACAAGGTGCTGTGGAAAATAAGACTTGTGAGGTTCAAATGTTGTGAGTATACGGGCTGGGCCAAGTCATATCACTAAGAGGATGTAAGGTATGTAATATTAAATTTGGAATATTGTGATTTAATTTTTGGCACACTATTGATACTTTGCAGTGACATCTAGCTGGGGGTACTCTACATGTATCTTTACTGATGGAATATTCAGTAGTTACCATGGTGACACAATGCGCGCATTAACAAAAACTGCCAAAAAAGTGTTAAGATAGTCTGACAAGTAAAGTTAATTTAAACAAATCTGTTTAGGAGTTTAAATCAACAAGAAAAGAGAGAGTGACTAACTGGAAAACTGTGGTTGTACTAAGCTTGTGTTTGTAATTTTATGTGTGAGACAGCACAAATCATCGCTCCAACTGTAGTTCCAACCAAGTCAGCTCTTTATGGTCAGATTGTGTTAAAATAAAGCCCAGTTTAAGTCTAACTTGAGTAACAGAGCTTCTTACAGAACAGTGCTTTCAGTTAGGTTCTCACTCCAGAGAATGTTCATAGCTGCAAAGTATCAATAGCTGAATTTCCCCAGTTTCAAGAGAAGGCAGACAGGATCATGGCTAATTACTACTGCTAAAGCCCAGAACGACTTAAAACACTGGGCTAAAATAGGTAATAATGAAAGAGAGAAGACATGATGAGTGGAAGCAGCTACTTATAACTTAAATAGCTCAAAAGATAAGTACACATATTATAAAATCAACTCAGCAGGTTCATTTTTTTGTATATAGGTTTTCTCTTATATATTGTATATTTTTAAGGTCATATTGCCCTGCCCTGGTGCATATCCCAACACGTAACACCCATGAGTTTGGTCAAGTGAGAGCATATTACACTGTTTAATTGGCAGAGCCTTACAATTAGTAAGAGAGTTGTTATTAAGATGGGTTTTTTTTAAGCTTTTAGGTGCAAGACCTTTTCTGAAATCAACATCACTTCTCTGTGTGTTGACCCCAAGCTTTAGAACAATTTCCCTGGGCACATCTGAGTGTTTATTTAATACATAGTACATGTTTATAAAGTCTATCCTTAGGCAGGCTTTCGCTTTGCCAATTAGGACTAACACCACATGCACAGACTTGTAATTGTTTGAGGGTACATTTGTGCATTTGCATATGATGTATTTACAAGCTTTTAATGCATTTACTGATGGAAGTAAATAGAACATAAGCTTCTTAATGGTATGTTTTTCAGTTAGTTCAGTTCATGATGTAAAAAAGCAAGTACTTACTGAGAGAAGCAGCCAAAGTTTTTATTTATTGTAGCATAAACGCTCAAAGAAACATTACGTGAATGTAGTGCAGTGGTGGTGTGAATAAACCGCTACTGAACCAAGAAATATAGTGGAGAGAGAGACAGAGGAGCCAATCCCACTTGGAGCAGATCACAGACAGTGCAGACAGTCTTACAGTGAATGAACAGAAACTGCTCCAGCCACAACAGTGATTTATTCAATATAATACTCCATTTTGATGCACCTCTGCACATCATTTAGCAGCAAATTTCCATTTAAATGAGCACTCCGGATAGAAATCGTGTAAATGTCCAGCGTGCATTTTGTCGCTCTCCAAAAGTAATTTAACATGGTGTTTGATCTCCTTTGAGAAAATCAGATGCTAGCTTAAACACGTTGGTAAAGTGGAGACTAAATTATACTGCTTTGCTAACAGCGAAATACAATATGAATGATATTGGATAAATAAAAGACATGTATTATGGTGGAAGTGGGACATTCTTACAAAATCAATATGGTTTCCCTGTAATACTCTGCTCAAAAGGGACCATTTAAAACCATTTAAAGTGGCATTATGTAAGTTTTTAGGTGGAGGTTCTGAACCCTTTTTTCCATGGAAATGTTTTTCCTGAAAAGTTCCACAAGCAAAAAACAAACAAACAAAAGCGAGTGATGGACCATCCACCAGAAAATGACATAGTGCACTTTTAGATAACTGCTAAATGAGGCAGACATAAATATTACCCCAATATAGCATCATTTATGGTTTATATAATCCTAACACACTCAAGAAACAGTTCATGGATCTCACACCATGAAATTTTGCAGATCTGGTCAACAATTCAAATTACAATGCAAACCTTTTTCTTGTTTTCAAATTAGATAAGTCAAGGACCAAATAAATTAAACAAAATTGCTTTTTAAATTAGAAGGACTTGTAATTATTAAAGTGAACTTCTTGTAATAAGTTCAGCGCTTATTAATTTAAGTGATAAATTAAATGCTCAGTGGTTTTCTCAAAATCATTTAAAATTCAAAACATTTGAGTTTTGGGGTGCTGCAGCTTTTTGACTGAGGTTAAAATGTTAAACTACTAAAAAAGAAAAATCTTGTAAAAAAAAAAAAAGTGTGGAGCTGAAGCAGCATGGGGCATGTTTTGATCCAACATGCCTCCAAGTTGTAAAAATATTTATGATTTAAATAATCTCAAAAAGAAGTTTGACCTTATGAAGAATTTTTTTAAAAGCAGTAAAAATGCTAGTGGTGATTTATTTGTCATTTTAACCAGAATAACTCATTGATTGTGTGATCCACAGTTAAAATTCCTTCTGCGTGTTAAAGGTGAACTATCTAACTTTCTGGTGGAGGGTCAGCCACATACTTGTCTCCATGTAGATGTTATTGCTTCACATAGAATGTCCTACAGTATGGCAATAAACTATCTTACTTTTCAATATTTTTTTCGCCCAAGTTAACTCTAAAAAAACATGTATTCTCACTGTTGGCAAGAGTTTCAGAATCAGGTAGTGGACTGTTTTCCAGCAGAAAACTTACATAGTTAGTTAAAAGTTTTCCAGAGATGCAGACACATCCTGACAGAAACCAAAAAGCAATGTTCATCATGACATACTACTATAACTGTTTTTGTTATACATATTTGTGCTAATTAGACACAATGAGTGACCAATGATCGCGGATACAAGCGCTCGAAATGAGATAGGGTGAGGAGCTCAGTCACACGGGGGGGAGCTCGGAGTAGAGCTGCTGCTCCTCCACGTCGAGAGGAGCCAGTTGAGGTGGCTCGGGCATCTGTTCCGGATGCCTCTTGGGCGCCTCCCTCGGGAGGTGTTCCATGCATGTCCCACCGGGAGGAGGCCCCAGGGAAGACCCAGGACACGCTGGAGGGACTACGTCTCTCGGCTGGCCTGGGAACGCCTAGGGATCCCCCCGGAGGAGCTGGAGGAAGTGTCTAGGGTGAAGGAAGTCTGGGAATCCCTGCTTAGACTTCTGCCCCCGCGACCCAGCCCCAGATAAGCGGAAGAAAATGGATGGATGGATAGAGTGACCAATGAGTACTTCTATCTTATCAAGCATCATTTCACATTTAATGTTATATATTTAACATTTTTGCACCATTTTGCTGAGCGGAGAGCGACAGTGCTGTTCTGTGCCACTGGTCACTTATGCGACATCCCATTTCAGCTCTAGTGTTTGTAAAGGTCAGTAATTCAGTGGAGATCCCCTGGGTAAATATGTGTGAAATCAATGTTTTACTCTTTTTAGCAAGTCATCTCTCCAGGCACAGCTCTGTGGTCAACTGTAGGTCATGGTTCAGACTTGGCCTGTGGTAGTAATAAAAATAGGACAGAATATTAATTCCTAAAATGTACAGGGAATATGAGACAAACAGATGATAAATCACCTGTATTTATGACCTTCCCTAAACGGCTCCATTAACACTCTGCATTTAACCTTTGAGTCACACCCCGCGCTATGTTTTCTCATAAGCACCCTGAGGCGCATGCCAAAAACTGCACTGTACAAAATATAAGGCGTCAGCTTAAATCAAGTGTACTTTTTATAGTTAGTAATTTACAATGGCTACTCCTCCCTTTACAACATATTGATGGTGGTCAGTCTGACATGCTTATTGAAAGAAATTTGTGGGCTAATTTGTTTTTCAGTTATTTTTCCAATGCCAACCATACAGCCCTATGCACTGCGAGCATTGCCATAGATTTCTAGACCTGTGCAGTTTTATGCTACAACAGGGCATTGGCACACAGCTTTGAGTTTAAAGTAGACCAATGCCTCTAAAACATGTTACAAAATAAAAGTTGAACTGAGGATAACAGCTCTTATATTACACTAAACAAGATCTAAACTAGCATTAAACCCAGACTAAATGGACTAAACCAGCACTGATGCTTAAAGAATCTTAACCAAAACTAAATCATGCCTCATTTTACTTTGTGATTGGGAAAACCAATCAACCATACTGTAAACAAACACCAAAGCTTCTCTAATTTACAAAATTGTTATTATTTGCCAAACTCAAATATATGATATGATTTGTCAAATGAATGTTTAAGTTATCAGAAAAATAGGTTCCATGTGTGTAAATAGTCCATGCATTTGGGTTAGAAATTTGTGAGCTCTTAAAACTGTGTTACTTCCCGTTTCCTCAACTTTTCTTTCCAAACTTGACTGATCTAAACCTATAATATTTAGCTAACAAAGGTCCTCTCTCACCATAGTAAGTAATAGTTATAAAAGATTTTATAACCTAAACACGCCAAATGGTTGCATGACTACAGCAGACAGGAATTTGGCATTTTACATCTGCAAGAACCAGAGATACTTCAACGTTAAACAGATATGGCTTCAGAAATGAATTGTGCTAAACCACTATTACCACCCAGTTGCTCCAGTCATGGTTCTAATTCTTGCCAACACTTTATCTCTGTGAAAATCTGGAGCATCTCTTTATACAGCGCGTGCTTGCAGAGCGCCTTGGGTCAGACGTAACGGAGGCACTTTCTCTCACCCTCCTTCCTGTGATGTGGGGCAGAGTCATCAGGGATTTGAACGCAGTAGGTCTTCCTCGTCTGGATGCCTGCTCCACATAACGAACTGATGTTAGCCAAGCGCTTGTCCTGCTGGCTCAGTAAAGGAGAGATAACACACTCTCCCCAGTCTGTAGTGCGCCACTCAAACCTGGAAAGCACAAGATATTTATTGTCAAAGTGTGATTAGCGATTTCACAATATGCTAATGTTATGGTTTATGTGAAAAGAAATATTTTTTTGACAATTATTCATGATTTTTGACACCATGACCAAACAACAATGTAACCCTCAATTCAGGTTTATTCATATTGCAAAATAGATCACATGTTTCTAGTATGTGACCAAACTTTATCCATTGAAAAGAAAAGTTAATGTGACATAATTATGCTGCACTTTTTTCTATTTGAGTTAACTTAATTATGGTTATGTATGGATTTATTTATTTGCATTGAGATGTTTCATTTCTTATTCAGTAAAGCACTTTGACTTACTTTGTGTAGATTGAGTGTAGACTGAATTGACTACTTTTTGTTTCTTCTAAAAAAAATTATTTATTTATTTTTTCTGCTGTCTAGCCTGATTCATCAGTTGATTTCACTTCGTAGAAACTGTCTGACCTCGCAGCTTGACAGTAGGCTAGTACTTTTTATTTAACCAATTGCTGCTATTTGGTCATGACGTATGTAATGCGCCGCTAACAGGGACTAACTGCTATATTAAGCTTTTCCCAAATACCGTAGGAAGAAGGGCAATAACGTCTTTCCCCTTGATAAAATTCACCAAACATTCTTTTTGTTCCGGCTTTAAATCCTCGATCTCGGGAATTGTTGCCAACACAGAATGTATGGCTCTTCACGGACTGGCTGGTGATGGAACTCGGGTGTATTCCAATTCCTGACCTAGTCGCTGGAGAAAAATTTAATTGAGCGAAGGCACTAGGTGGCACCAGCCTGGCTAATCTAGCTTGACAATTTAAAAAATATATATTTATCCCTGCTTAGCCAAAACTTATACTTGTGCACTGTGCGGTCTTCATTTAGTCAAAACATGCATTTTGGGTAGACTAATGGAAGCAATGTAAATAAAGTTACAGTGCATGTTATGTTGCTATTAACAGTAGATAAAAATTTGCCTATGTGTTCTTGATTTAATATTGTTTGATGACTGCCGCATATAAAAACAATATGTTGGTTCCCTGATGTAAAAGTTATAAAATAAAAGATGTAAAAGGTGAGGTAAGAGCAAAAAGTGGACTGATTACGGCAGTTAAGCTCTAATGTTTTCCCGCAGGAGGCCCATTTGTTTATTTACATGCAACAATTCACAAATAAAATGAAAAATGGGTGCATTTAAAAATAAATTATGCATAGCTATATATTCGCAGACTGTAGAGAAGCAGCACAGGCCCAGCTACAAAGGAAAGCAATGGGTATTTTTCAAATGGAGCTGTGATGACTACTGTTATTTCCTAACTTGTGAGTAAATGTTTGGTTTCAGATATGGGAGGGCAGTGGTGCGTAGCGAAATAATATTTGCAGAGTTTACCACAACAACAGCCTGTAGTAATCTATCAAAAGCTTAATTTCTGTAATGAGTTTCCCTCCTAATCATGTAAATCCACCCCTCTGAGGCTATCTGTGTAGATTTAGCAAATACAACAAAAAATAGCAGTGAGGGGGAATAATTCTCAATGCACTATTTGTTGACTGCATGTTGTGTTAGCCTAATCCATTTTACCTCAAATAGCCTCTAACAATGAGGTTCAAGTCATTATTTGTTATCTAGGATGTCATGTTTTCAGGAAATCCCATTGGAATGCTGGGATATTTTGAGTGTTGTAAGATAATTGGGCTAATTTTACTCAAGTCATGTTTATTTGCTGCCACAAGGCACCTGTCATAATCATTCTGAAAGAAATGAAATGCACATTTGCAAACACATTATGAGATTGTGTCAGGAAAAACTAGGCCAAAATAATTACTATATAAGAAATTAAAAATAGGTGAGGGTTCTATATTTCAATCATGTGTACAATTTTAAGATTTTTATAAATATGACAAATTGTTGACAGATCTCGAAAAAAAAACAACAACTTGAAAGTACCTAGGGCAGTTTGGTAGTAAATCTCCTAAAATGTTACAAGCCTCCTTCTCTTCCAGGGTGGGACACTGGTTGCCCCCAGCGACAGGGATCTGGGTCATGGTCCGTGTTCGAAGTCGAAAACCAGGAGTTAGGTCAGAGGAGCGGCAGGTTTTAGAGCAGGGGCTCCACGGTGACCAATCAGACACCAGGCAGGGTCGGGGCATGATACAGGACTGGAAGGTGACAGGAGGGGAGGTCTTGGAGCACAGGCTGAGGAGAGAGAAACATAGGCTTTTCGTAGATGGCCAAAAATAGCTCTATTTGCTTCATCTCAATATGTACATTCAAATATTGCACACAGTGTAAATCCACCATAAAATTAACCAACCATTAATTTTTCAATATAAAACCAAAAATAAGAAAACTAAAGAACAGTTTTCTTCATTATGTGTCTCCAAAACCAAAATTAAAAAATGGATAATGATTAGTTTTTTCATTTTTAGATATTGTGTTTAAATGAATGATGGGAAAAAAGGATAATGGCTGTTTCCCGTTTCCATGACTTAAACTGTGACACCGCATACGAACTGAACCAGGACTAAACCAGGACTAAACTGTTTTCAGTCCTGCTCTGGTCTTGGTTTGGTCCCAGTCTCAGTCCCCTTCTCAGTCCTGGTCTCAATCACGGTCTGGTCCTGGTCTGGTCCCAGCCTCAGTCCTGGCCTCAATCCCAGTCTCAGTCCTAGTCCTGGTCCTGGTCCCAGATTCAGCCCTGGTCTGGTCTCGGTCTAAGTTCTGGTCTCAGTCCCGGTCTGGTTCTGGTCTGGTCCTAGATCTGGTTCAGTTTGTATGCTGCGCAAAAGTCCGACATCGCAGTTTAAGTCACGGAAGCGGGAAACGGTCATTATCCGTTTTTTCCATTATTCATTTAAACACAAAATCAAAAACTGAAAAAAAAGAACTGTTCTCCATTTTGTCACTTTGGTTTTAGAGACAAATAATGAAGAAAACAGAAACAACTCTTTGTGCTCTAATAGTTTTATAATATATACTCAATACTGAAATTTTCCATATTTCCTGAAAGACAAATGTGACACAAATTTTTCAATATAAAGATATAAACCGGAAAATGTTTGTTGAAAGTGTGATAAAATGTCTACTTTGAATGTCATGTAACCTGACGGATCAAAACAAAAATAATATAAAAAACAAAACAAATTATAATTTAGGAAAATAAATGCTAAATTCTGGAATACTGAAGTGTATCCACATAGTAATTGTTGATTTCTTCACTGACTCCTTGTGGGTTTATTATTTATATGGGAGACCTTGGTCAATGTTGAGTTAAGATATACACTGGACAAACATCACTAAGTGGACAGTTTTAGCCAAAGGGATAAAAATATGGACTCCCACATCAGTGCAGGAAATTTAGATGGACCTAAACATGCAAGTCATTATATGGAGCTACAGTAATACAGTGTGGAAAATAAACATGCACTATGTAACTTTTCTGGAGAGGGATCCACCACATTCTATTCTCCACAGAGATGAAATTGCTTTGCCTGAAATGTTTCACAGAAAAAACTATTGCTTGGGTCACTTCTCTGTAAAGCTGACCTGTAACTTGGCTCAGTAGGGTCGCTGCTAGCCTTAGATGAAAAAGTTTACATAGTCGCAGTTTGATGCCTTAATGTGGAATATTCTGAACAAAGTAATAACGTCACCATGGAGATAAGAAGGTAGCAGACCAGAAAAAGTACACAGTGCACCTCTGACAAATGTAATGCGAGGTACGGAATGTCAAGTTGATTGTTAATGCCACAATATCTCAAAAATATAGACTTGGATTGACAGTGAGTGAATCCTGTTACAGTAATTGACATAAACTGACTGAAATACCAGGTCCCCAGAGAGCTGTTGGCCTGATACATGCTGCATAAACATTTAACCTCTATAATGGGCGTAACATCAACATGCAGTGTACAGCTCAAACAAGAGCCTATTCATACTTGCTTTTAGCTGACAAAGAGGCAGAAACACATCAACAGTTATCCAATTACAGTTTTTGTTGTTTCATTTGGACACTTTAATTAGTTTAGATTATTAAAATGAGAACAAAGCTCATCCCAGAATCCAACAGTGTAATTAGAGAAGCAGAATGATGCATGGGCCAGGTGGGAAATCCATATTCAAGCTCCAGTCTCACGTCTCAGTAAATAGTGTGATAACAAGGCAGTGCAGAGTAGACTTACAAATACTACATCTATTCAGCCAATATTATAAAGCATTTTAATCTCATTTTATGTACTTATTTTATTTGCTTCATTTATATTGATTCCAACACTGAAACACTGAGAGTGCTTTGAATTGTCCATGCATTGAAGATCTGTTAGAATCCAATACTGACGTTTTATGACATAAATGGGACATTTTATGTCTACACTGCTTATTTTTGGTGGTAATCCCACAAGGCTCAATCTGAAAATAATACACAACAAATATTAAAGATGGCATACTTGATTTTCACACCGTAGAAGAAGGAAAAAGATATTTAAATCTGTGTAACTCACCCCTAGCTCTCACAAAGTATTAATTCATTAATTCATATCCACATGCATTATTTGTTGGGCATTAACACACCTTTACAACAGCTTCTTCAGATGTTGCTTTAAAAGGCCTACAGTATTTTTTTTTTTTATCTATGCATCAAAAACATACCTGGAGTTTTGTTTCATTCACTTACGTTTAACCCACAAATCCTACATGTTTATGCTTTGTTCCTTTTCCAAAATTAAAAACACTCTGCCCCACCTTGTGATGTCATTAAGTTATAATACAAGAAACACTCCCCTGTGATTCCCTATACCTTCACTTGCACATTATTCACTAGAATTATTTGAATAATTTGCCTTGGAATGAAACTTGAAGTTACAGCTATTAGCCTTGTAGAAAATTCATCACTTTTCCCCCAGTAGATATTGAAAATCTCAACTGGTCAAATGGTAAATTTTTAAAATGTATGGTTAATCTAATGTATTGTAAATGAGTAAATCAGTTCAATTGGGTCTAAAAAAAAAAAAAAGCTATTAAACTTACAACTGCCGCTTGACATCACAAGGTGGGACAGAGTATTTTGAGCTTTGGAGATGTCAGCCCATGCATGCAGGATTACTCAAACATGTGCGAATGAAACAAAACACAACTCCTGGTATGTTTTTGAGGAGGTAATGAGATTCCTACCAAAAGCTCACAGGAGTCAATTTTGTTTCAGATTAAATTAGCATTTAATTATGATCATTGGGACCTGCCAAACAAAAAACAAAATTGAAATGGTTTAAAAATGTGAAAGTGTCCTAAAATCTATTCAACCCTGGCCAATTATAGCCTCTTGACTTCACTGGCATGTTCAGTAGCCTTCATAAGTGGTGTTTTAGTCAGAATGGATGACATTGAAGAGTTGATTTGGCATGGAAAGGTACCTAATATTGTCCTTTATCATTAAGAGGATGATTGTGTGCTCGTGTGTGCAGCTTTCTGTGTCAAAATCATCCAAAAACCAGGTTAGTGCAGAGAGTGGAGGGGAGCACTTGACATTTAGCTTTGCCGTGCCTCAGTGCCAGGCTAATACAGAGGAATAACAGCGGATTCCACATAATCTACAAATGATTGAATAAATAAGTACCATCAGTGAAATAAAACTCATTATGCGACTGCACATTCCAACTGCTCTTGTACCAGTTGAAATGGAGTCAAGAACCCCACAATGGAGAAAAGGGGTGATTTATTTAACACTTATCTGTATTTTGGAGTAAGGGACCAATAAAAGCAGTCATTTCTGGTTGAAGGATCAAGCTCCTTTCTTGTCTTTTGTACTATGTTACCATCATTTAGTGCGGAGATTTTGGCGTGCATAGGTTTTAAAATGGCATTGATGCAGTGCAATGAGTGTCAACCATGAACTAGAGTTTTGTTGGTTGCATATTGATTCTTTGCAGCTGATGTGAACATTTCCAAGGGGTGTGTTAACTGTGGGCACTGCTCTATCTGAGGCTTGTTAGACACTTTTTAAAATATTCCATCCAGTCCTTGTATTTGCAGAGGTCACTGGTGCTAGGCTAGTACATGTCAATGATCATAGTTAGCCTACCACTAAAACAGTCTTACCCACTCCACAAAGCACCCGAGGCAAATCTATAATAACGTCACACTGTCGATGTGAATGTCTGTGTCAATAGAATAATTTTAAAAGTAAAACCAACCTTGCATTTGAAGGATTTATGTCTGAGCAGCAACGAGTTGTACTTTCTGATAGAAAGCTTGGTAGCGGCAGACTGATATCACCTAGCACCTATCTTACTGGCAAAGTAAAATTCTGCTGCTGCTGAGAAAATAGTCCCGCAACATGCGACAATTCATGCAATGCAAGGTTAGTTTTATTTCAAACATTATTCTATCAACACAGACATTCACATCGACAGTCTTTTGTAATAATAGATTTGGGTGCTTTGTGAAGTGGGTAAGACTGATTTTAGCAACAGGCTAACTATGGACATGCACTAGCCTAGCACCAGTGACCTCTACAAATACAAGGACTGGATGGAATATTTTAAAAAGTGTCTCCACACGTCTCCAACACTCTGGCTCACTAGGAAATGACGTCCTATGGCCAAAATTCCAGACTGTCCCTTTAGTCTGATCTTTATTTTCACACAATCTGACCAGAGCTGGTTTAGCTGGAGCTTCAACAAGTGAGCTGATTTGTGGTGTCCCTCTCAAATAACACTGAAGTTCCAAGCTCACTAGAATTAACCAACAGTTTTTCAGTTTGTCACTTCTTAAAAAAATTTGGATGCATTTGCTAATGTGTACATTGTGTCACCATGGTCATGCACAGACATAAATGTAGAACACCCCCAGCATTATGTCGCAGCAAAGTATCAATACTCAACTTTGTGCTCTTGAGCAAGACAAATCACCCACACGAAAGTTCTATTCAAAGTTAAGTGTGTCAACTTTCAATTGATATTCACTACAGGTTGTGCAGGCATTGCAATACAAAGAGTTGCCAACAGAATTTACTAGACTAACTAAGATGAGGGTCAACACCAACTTGTGGGTGACCTTGGGATCCCTAGCCTAAGCCCCTAAAGTAAGTAAGAAAGTAAAGAAAACTAAAAACAACAAGGATTTTAAGTTCACTTTCTGACTGTCAGCAACAAAGCAGTTTCCCAGCCCAAAAGCTCCATCAGCAGAAAAAGAGATTAAGATAAACTCACTTATCTGAGCTACAAATCATTTCCTTCGTCAGAGCCTCGCCATTTTTCATTATCATCTTTATACTGAACGTCTGGAAATGCTACTTTTTATTCAGGTTGTCCCTGTGTAAGAAGTCCTTGTGAGTGACGTGTGCGTGAGTGGCCTACCTCAACATGACGTTTTTGCCATCACTCCGAGTACAGCGGACTTGTCTGGTTTGGTATCCCACCTCCAGCTCCCAGGACATAGGGTAGCGGCTCTGAGGGTGCTGGGATGGGTGCAGATGGGTGCTTTTTTGATTGGCTTGAGGGTGCTGTAACACTGTGTTGTTTTCCTGAAAGCTGCTGAAGTCCACTGTTGTCCTACCGCTCAAAATTGAGTCTTTATCGTGTGGTAGTCTGCACTCACTCCACGCCCCTACTTTAAGGCCGTACTGGTGCTCCTCCTCCCCAGCAGGACAGTCAACGGGGTGGGTACAAGTCCTGGTCTCCGTGAGGTTGGGACAGTGCGCCCCTCCGTACATGGGCGTGGCCAGGACATGTCGAGTCCGATACTGAAGCCCCGCCCCACAGGTTCGACTACAGCTAGACCAGGAGGTGAAATCTGACACTATACAGTCCTGGGGACAGGGGATGAGGCAAGCCTGCTCCACTGCGGGCTTCTGGGAAAAAAACTCACATATCCTGAGTGAGACTGCGGTCCGATTGGTGGTCCGGACACAATGAACTTTTCGGCGTTGGATGCCGTGTTGCGCTGTGACGCACTCTGTCCTTATTTTGAGCTCATTAGAAAAGAAGGGTACGAGGACACAAGACCCCCACTCGGATACGTCCCATTCAAAAAGGTCTTGATGCCATCCACAGACCTTAAAACATGGCCGCCGTGTCTCAAGTCTGCCCCCTGGAGGACAGTGGGAGTGGTGCGTGGTCCAGCCCTCTACATGTACACACCATATCGACCTGGTCTGAAAACCTCCCGAACCACACTCATCTCCAACGCACTGACCCCACTGGCCTGCAAAACAAACAAGAAAATCACACTTGTATTAGAAACTCTGCAAAAAAGGATGATTTAAATTGCAGCTATCTGGCAGCAAGCAATCAAGCACATTTAGGGCCATTCACTTAACCTCCATGATTGCGTTATTCATGAACTGAGGAAGAAGGGAACAAAGGAACAGGGAGTAATCAAACCGTGGGCAGACGACGGTTTGACAAAAATGCAGGGTTAGTTTCTCAGTTTCTCCTCCCTCCCCTATCACTAAAATCTATAGAAATGTCAAGATGTTTAGAGGAAAAATATTTTGGGCATTTGATTACTATCTACATTCTCAAAAATCAGATCATAATATAGATGATTGGTATGCAACACAAGTTTGCTATAGCTTCACTTTTTGCGCATTTTTATTCATTCGCGTTTTATTCTTAAGATCTTATCGTCATGACTTTGTCTGAGCACAATCAAGACCAGACAGAAGCTAATGCTCCATTTTAAATATTTCATTAGGTCTGAAACTCCTGATCACAGAGTTAAACTGACATAAATTTAGTAAAATCTCAAAGAAATTTCTGCTTCACACTGGCAATGCATTTTCACAAGCTTTCAACAACAAGGCAGGAATATAGTCCATTTATTTTTGATGCATGATCTAAGTACACCCTGCTCCACAAGCCGAGTAGGAAAGTAGTTTATTCTGTACATCAAAAGTAGTGGTACCAAATGTGACTGTGGTTTATTCTCAGACTGAAACTTAATGGCAGTGCTTTGATGTTACAAAGGTTAAGAATAATTTCCATTTTCAAAAGAAAGACAGAAATATTCCTAAAATAAGTCCTCTGAACAACAAAAGAGACACTATGCCCTAAAACTTCTTACAATGCATGACAAAAATGAACAAAACTGTGCATTCGGTACAGGTCTGTCTAATGTTATGGTTAAAATTAGCTTTCACATCAACATTGGACAAAACATTCATCATTTGCCCATCAGGATTTGCCACACCTAAGCAGACAGCCTTATCACAGCTGTCTTTCACAGCTCCACAGTTTTATGTCACTGGACAGATGGGCGAAGTTTCCATGTGAGCAGCCATAACTGAAAGTGGTCATGCTGAAACTTATAAGGTCCCACATAATATTCATTGTACAGGGCGAGATGTACTTTATCTTAACGTGTGTACAAATTCTATATTAAGGGTGAACTGTGTAACTGCTTATGTTTAGGGTTAGCTATCTTTTTGTCTCCATGGATATGTTATTGAATCTGTCCATCATTTGTTCATTTGTTTTTCAAAATAAAACCCCCCCAAAAAAAAAAAAAAATTTTCTTCATTATTTGTCTTCAAATACAAAATGAAAAAACTGATAAAGATTTATTTTTTAGGTTTGTTTTTTTTTTTTCAGATTTTGTGTTCGGATAACTGCCATTTCCTATTTCCGTGACGTGACTTAAACTGCAATGCCGAACTTTTGCAATGCATACGGACTGAACCAGGACTGAACCAGGACTGAACCAGGACAAAAACAGGACTAAAACAGGACTCAATCAGGACTAAACCAGGACTCAAACAGGACTAAACCAGGACTGAGTGTCGGGACAGGTCCGGAGCTGCGCCTGCGTAGAGACTGGGACCAAATCGGGACTGAGACCGGTTTAGTCCTGATCTAGTCCTGGATTAGACTTGGTCCAGTTCTGGTTTAGACCTGGTTTAGTCCTGGTTTAGTCCTGGTTCAGTCCATATGCGGCGCAAAAGTCCGGCATTGCAGTTTAAGTCATGGAAACAGAAAACGTCCGTTATCTGAATGATACACGGATTGTTATTGCTTTGCCATAGATTTACATTAAACCTAATTTAGTTTATGTAATTTGTGTTTTTATTACTTAAAAATGCCTTGGAAAAACATGCAACTGTATTGTGGAACATGCCAGCAAAGCAATAACATCTCACGAGGCAAAACCTAAACCAGAAAAAGTTACATGCTACACCTTTAAATACTAAATTTCCTCCATCACATCTAATCATAAATCTCATATCATTAAAAAGTTATTCATGCTTGAGTGTTATCTGCATATTGTACAGCTGAATTAAATGAAAAGAGGCTAATTATATTGCCATTTTATGAAAGCCTAAATTAATATGTGAATTATTTAACCCTACCAATGAACTGATACTAGAGCAATTAATTTACCTTTTGACCTCACAAAAAGTTGACACAAAGTATAATAAAGGGGAAAAGCCTTAGTGAAATCAATTTGCTGATACGGAGTGATTGCCTTCCTTGGTCACGTCCATTCCTCATCCAGTTATTTTGCCACATGCTATGAAAAGGATAATTCCATTCATTTCTTCTAATTGGAATTAAATTGATGTAATAATGAGATCCTGCTGCTTTCTAAATTGCTTTCCAATGACAACTCACTGAAACTGTTACATATTTGATTTTTTCTCCATGTATTGTTAACTCTTCGTGTTCTGGTCAGACATGGCATTGGTGCTTTGAGCTGAAGGGGATAAAGGGCTGATTGAGTACCTTCACAGCTCATTGAACCACATCATTGCGTTTACCCATCTTGACTGTGCAGTGTTAATTGGGACTTCCTGTGTAACTTGTATCATTATGTTTGCGTGATAATTTTGTCATATGTGCTCATTGTAATGCAGGTGCTCCTATAGAGAATAGAGACAGATTACTGAGGCAAATTTACACGTAGAATTATTGTGCAAATGGCCAGATGAATGAGGTGGTAATGGGATTTATCATAACACAAAATGTAATGGTTGAAAAATGATTGAACAATTTACTAGGAGTTAATCAGCGTTGAAATTGGTCATGATTATTCCCATGAAATTCTGCAATGCATTCCTAACAATTCTACAATACAATGTTTAAGGCAAGGCAAGGCAAGTTTATTTGTATAGCACAATTCGTACACAAAGTAATTCAAAGTGCTTTACAGAATAAGAAATACATTAAAATCATAATAAAAACAAATCAAAACATAAATAATCATGAAGATTTAAATTTAAAAAAAAGAGAGACATAAATTGGAGAGAGGAGTGCGGATTGAAAACCTTTCAGTTATATGCACAGTTAAACAGAAATGTTTTGAGCCTGGATTTAAACAGCATCACAGAAGAGGCCTGTCTCACATGTTCAGGAAGACTGTTCCAGGTTTTAGCTGCATGAACCTGAAACGCTGACTCCCCTTGTTTAGTCGTGACTCTGGGCACCAGCAGGAGGCCGGTCCCTGAGGTCCTCAGAGTGCGAGATGGTTCATATGACACTAACATGTCACAGATGTACTTTGGTGCTCGGCCATGGAGAGACTTGTACACAAGCAGAGCTGCTTTAAACTCTATTCTCTGAGGCACAGGAAGCCAGTGCAGAGACCTGAGCACAGGACTTATGTGCTCGTACTTCCTAGTTCGAGTAAGGACCCGAGCTGCAGCGTTCTGGATGTTCTGCAGCTGTCTCACAGCTCGTTTGGAGAGACCAGTGAGCAGACCATTACAGTAGTCTAATCTACTGGAGACAAACGCATGGATAAGTTTCTCCAAGTCTGATTTAGACAGTAAACCTTTGATTTTTGCTATGTTTTTTAGATGGTAAAAGGCTGCAGATGTTATTGATTTGATGTGGCTGTTAAAGTTCAAGTCTGAGTCCATTATTACCCCTAGATTTCTTGCCTGATTTGAAGGTTTTAGAGAGAGAGACTGGAGGTGACTGCTGACACTGTCCCTTTGTTTCTGTGGACCAAACACTATGACTTCAGTCTTGTCAGAGTTTAGCTGGAGAAAGTTGTTTTGCATCCACACACTGATCTGTTGGATGCAATGACCAAGTGACTCCACTGGTCCATAGTCTCCTGCTGCCAGAGAGACGTAGATCTGAGTGTCATCTGCATAATTGTGGTACGACACGTTATTGCTGCTTATTAACTGGCCTAATGGCAGCATGTAGAGATTGAACAACAGGGGGCCCAGGATTGACCCCTGAGGCACCCCACAGGTCAGGGCCATGTGATCTGAGACACAGTTTCCAATTTCAACAAAATACTTCCTGTCTTCTAGATAGGACTTGAACCAGTTTAGTACAGTACCAGAGATGCCCACCCAGTCCTCTAGTCTCTGTAAGAGGATCCCATGATCGACAGTGTCAAAAGCAGCACTCAGATCTAACAGGATCAAGACTGAGACTTTGCCTGCATCAGTGTTCAGGCGGATGTCATTTGTCACCTTGATAAGAGCAGTCTCAGTGCTGTGGTGGGCTCTAAAACCTGACTGGAAAACATCAAAGGAGTTGTTCATTTGGAGAAAGTTCGTAAGCTGTTGGTAAACAGCTTTTTCAAGGACTTTGCCAAAAAACGGCAGATTTGAGATGGGTCGGAAATTGTTCAGTACTGTGGCATCAAGACTGCTCTTCTTTAGGAGAGGCTTAATGACCGCAGTTTTCAATGCATTTGGGAATGTTCCAGATTGAAGTGACATGTTAACTATGTGAGTGAGTGGTGAAAGTAAACTGTTGAGGACGGACTTTAGAAATCTAGTGGGTAACATGTCCAGGCAGCAAGTAGATGAACTCAGACTGGTAACGATCTCTAAAACAGTTTTGTCAGTTACAGGTGCAAAGTGATTCAGCTCTAAGTGTCTCTGTGGCTGCATGCTTGTTATTTGTGTTGTGGAATTGATGGCATTTTTGATACCCTGAACTTTGTCATTAAAGAAAACTGCAAACTCATTACATTTAGATGTGGAAATCAGTTCTAGTGGCAGTGGAGCTGGAGGGTTTGTTAATCTGTTCATTGTTGCAAACAGGACACGAGAGTTGTTACTGCAATTACCAATAATGTCCGAAAAATACTTCTCTCTTGTTTTACTCAAAGTGTAGTTGTACATATGCATTGTTCCTCTGTAAATCTCATAATGAACCTGGAGGTTTGACTTGCGCCATTTCCGCTCAGCCTTCCGGCACTCCCTTTTCTGTGCTCTGACTGAGTCATCATTCCTCCACGGAGCTTTTTGCCTATCTTTAACCATTTTAACCTTTATCGGGGCAATGGCATCCAGAACATTCAAAACACTCAAAGTCACAGAGTTCAACACATCATCAACATTAGAACATGAGGCAATTTCAAAATTTATCATTTCCATGAACAGTGCACCTGTGTTATCATTTATGTGTCTTCTTCGAACAACTGTAGGAGCAGCCGGTGGTTTGGGAATAACAGACAGGTCAAAGAAGACACAGAAATGATCAGACAGAGCAACATCAACCACACTTGACATTTGAAATATTTACACCCTTTGTAATGAGCAGGTCCAGAGTGTGCCCTCTGTTGTGAGTGGGCTCACTGACATGCTGAGTCAGACCAAAAGTTTCAAGGACAACACTAAGCTCTTTGGCATTTTTGTCACACACATTATCCACATGTACATTAAAATCACCTGTAATGACTAAACCATCAAAGTCTGTGCAAACAACTGAAAGCATCTCAGTAAAATCATCAATAAAACTTTGACAGTGCTGAGGAGGTTTGTATATGACGATGTAGAGTATGGACGGTGATTGTTTTAGCTCCATTTTGAAGGAAACATACTCAAATGATGAAAACACCCCAAATGACAACCTGTGTGTAACCAAATGATCTCTAAAAAATGCACACACTCCTCCACCCTTTTTATTTGCTCGTGTTTCAGATTCAAATTTGAAGTTGGGAGGGGTTGATTCCACTAGCACTGCATGACCTGTGTTTTTGTCAAGCCATGTTTCAGTTAAAAACATAAAGTCAAGATTAAAAGAAGAAATAAAATCATGAATTAGAAATGATTTGTTACATAAAGATCTGACATTGAGCACAGCAAGTTTCTGATTAGTTTCAGTAGGACTGGGTGTTATCTTCTTACAGGGAATGTGAACTAAATTTCTCTGATTAGACAGTCTAACTGTCCTTCTTTTAATCCGTCTACGTGTTGTAACTGGAGATATAGCTCCATCGCAGGGCCCCAGCCTGATATTACCTTTATCATGACTGTATGTCCTGGGACAGCAGAGGCCCTGTGCGTCCTAGCTCTTGGTGATAACAGCTCTGGGGAAAGGCGGGGGAGGGCGAGCAGGGGAGAGTTTGGGTGAGTGACCAGGTGAGGGACCAGGTGAGGGCCGAGGAGGTGGCCGAGGAGGTGGAATACAGGGAGGTTTGGGTGAGGGGCCTGGTAAGGACCGAGGAGGTGGAGTAGGGGGAGGTTTGGGTGAGGGGAGAGCTGAGAGAGTCTCTGGTGGTGAAACAGGCACAGTTTTGTATGGGGGAGAGTTCAACATAGTTGATGTCAGAACCCTTGACCGTGCTATGTTAGGTGTGAGAGGAACCATCTTGATTCCCGATCTGATGAGGCTTTCTAGATGGTTGGGCAGTGCCATGGGTGAAGGTGGGGAGGAGAAGGAGACAGTGAAGAGTCCGTTGATGGAGTAGATGTAGCAATGGGGACTCCAGGCTGGTCTGTGGGCAGCGGAGGTGATGGGTGTGCTGGTGGCACTGGGGGAGGTGGTGGTGGTGTTGCTGACTCATTCTCTGGGGGAGGTGGTGCTGCTGACTTATTCTCTGGGGGAGGGAAGGTGGTGATGCTGACTTGTTCTCTGGGGGAGGGGGAGGTGGTTCTGTCTCTGGGGAAGAGGGAGGTGGTTCTGCTGACTTGTTCTCTGGGGGAGGGGGAGGTGGTTCTGCTGACTTGTTCTCTGGGGGAGGGGGAGGTGATGATGCTGCTGAGTTGTTGTCTGGGGGAGGAGGAAGTGGTTGTGGTTGTGGCAGTGGTGGTGCTGTCAATGGTGCTGACTCGTTGGCTGGTTCTCTGTTTGGTGCAGTAGGGATGCTTCTCCCATTTCTCTTTTCTCTCACTGGATGCACAGGACCCTGTCCAGGCCGGTGCCTCAGAAGCGTGGAGGAGGTTTTCCGTCAACACTCTCACTCCACCTCTGCTTAGGTGTGGGCCATTTCCCTCAAACAGGTCCTTCCGTTTCCAAAAAAGATCAAAGTTCTCAATGTAGTGCAATCCTCTGGCCGCACACACGTTCAGCAGCCACGTGTTCAGCTGAAACAGTCGAGTAAATTTGTTCCTGTTCCTTAGGTCTATGTTGGGAAGAGGTCCACTGATAAATGTCTTAACCTCCACTTTATTAAGCTCCTCGAATAATTTAGTGAAATCCCTTTTCAAGACTTCACTCTGTTCCATTCTGATGTCCACTGCACCCACATGCACAATCAGCTGTTTAACCCCTTGGTGTGTTGACAAAACTTTTGGCAGGAGTTTTATTATCTCAGAAACAGTGTAGGTCGGGTAGCAGCATGTTAGGATTCTTCTGTGACTCACACCACTGATAGCCCCGTCTCCTAGCAGCAACGTATCTCTGACCTTGACGTTTGGCACAGATTCCCGGTATGCCTGCACTCTTTTGCCAACTTTATTGTTCTTATTTTGTGATGACAGTACATTATCCGTTTGTACGTTAACATCAGTCTGTGACAGTGGTGAAAATCTGTTTGTTAGCTTTATTGTGGGTGATATAACGATATTAGCATTGTCTTTTCCCACTCGCTGCGCTGGCTTAGCATTTTGGTCTGTACCAAGTTTTGGAAAAGACACAGTATCACTCAGGTTTAAGTTGAAAGAATTTTCACCCTCTTCTCTGGAAATAACTGTAGGTTGCTCACCACTGGAAGTCACTGGTAGCGTCTGATGAAGTCCTTTTTCAGTTTCTAAAGCAAATAGCCGTGCTTGTAGCTCATAAATTTCTTGTTGATAGTTCCGACAGCGCTCACAGATAGAATTCCCTTGGTTTCTTCTCCCCGACATGTTGCTGGCTCATCAGATGATTTGTTAAAAAATGTAAAAATGTTTAAAAGTATTAATTTGCTTAAAAGGAAATCAAAAATAGACACATTATCAAAAATAGGCACATTATCCGTTGTTGGAGGAGGTAAACTGATTAAAAAGCAAAAACAGCAGGAGCAAGCAAGGATAGCGTCCGCACTCTTCAGAAGCAGGAGGTAGTAGAGCAGTTTTACTTTATAGCTTCATTGAGTTTAGTAACAACACATGTTAAATATTTATGATATTAAACCACATAGAGCCATATTTGATTAAATTCGATTTAATTGAATTCTATTTTTTCTTTTCAAATACAAAATAACAATGTCTTTCACTATTGATTTCATAAACATAAACAGACTTAATCAGTACAAACCCAATTTATACCTGTCAAGTCTGAACTCTGCTTCTAACTTAATGCTTTTGTTGACAGAGTATTGGCTCAATAAAAAAGGTATCATGATGATTACACATGACTGAATCTCAATCTTGATTCAGATTTGATTAATTACTAATTTAGTCATTCAACCATGAAGCAACTAAATGTAAAAGTAGGTCTACATGTTAAAATGAACAACAAATTAACCCTTTTCACTAGAGCTATTATGGCTAGAGTGTGCCCCTATCCTACAAAGGCACAGTACAATTACTGGATTCAGACAGGTGAAAATACAATTTACCAGTATTTCCTGACACACAAAAAATTCAGAAAACCTCCAGTAAAATATGACCCTTAATATTTACCCAGCTACCAAATCAAACTCCAAAACAATATCAGATTTTCTGTGGGGAAAATGTATATTTTTTCTATGAGGTTTATTCAAGTTGTATACTTGCATTTTTCTCTCTATTATATTTATTAGAGGCATATATACAACAGAAAATATGATACGACATGTGTTGAAAAGGTGAAAACAAACAAATAAACTAAACAAGGGTAAAATAATTTGTGGTCAAAGGTCACAGAAGTCAATAGATTTCAGTGTATAAGTATGAAAACACCACACCTGCCTGAACTCCAGTGCCAAAAGTTGCACATTTTCAGGTGCAATGTAATATGAATTATGGTTTTTCCGTCTCTGGAACAATGCACACCAACCATATTGTTATTTATAATGTGTTCCATGCTGCCAGGTGAGAGCTGCTTGTTATTCAAGAAGAGCATGTGCCCCCATCCATGGTACATAGTATACTTGGAGTCAGTACATATGTACATGCTTTTTTTCATCTGTCAAAAATTAAACTTTGATTTGGAAGACAAAAGATAATGAGGTAATGCATATTGCACAGTCAAATCAAAAAATATTATATGGTAGACTACATGTGCCCATGGGTAGATTAAACTGCATGTTACTATTGTTATAAATTCCATACTTGTTGTTAATTGCATTTAAAGGTGCACTTTGTCACTTTTTTGCTTATCTCTTTGGAAATGTTAATGCTTTGCCTCTACATTACTGCATTACACTCCATTTTAGATTTATTATTATGTTTCACTCTTAAAAAACAGGAAAAATAGGCATTTCTACTGTGAGTGAGGATGCTTCTCTACAGATCAGACCTGTAACTTGGACTGGCATCATCTGCTTGTTTCTGTGGAGATAAAGAGGTTTAATGCCATGCTGTGGAACATTTCGGGCATGGCAGTAACATTCTATCAGACTCTTCATCCAAAAATTTACATATAGTGCACCTTTAATGTACTTTGACCATATTCTTCCTATTATATCTTACAAGAAATGGAAACGATCTCAAAAATGTCTTTAGCATGCTCTAATAGCTGCGCTATAGCACGTGGTGATGTTTGAAATCATCTCTTGGTTCATTGTAATTCTGTGACTGCGATTTTGCCATCAACACTTCAAGGACATGTCAAACGCATGGTGCTCATTGACTATTATCGTTGGCATGGATCTTTGGGAAGATTCACAATTTAATAACTGCACATTGAGCTGAATTGTATTTGAAAGCTTCTTTGTTTACACCTTCAGAGACCTACAAAGCACTTTGATGTTATTGTCATCGTTCCAAATGATAAAAGGTGACTTATTTCTCAAATCTGTTCATATATTTGTAACACAGATGCAACAAAGCGTGTCAAAGCACAATGCCCTCAGCAGTCTGGTATTTATAGCACTGCGGGGGTTTTCTCAGTCAAGTATGGATGTCAGGAATAATCATTTTTACAAGCTATCAACATTATAGATTTCACAATAGCATGATCGCTGGTATATTAGAAGTGAACATGATTTTAACGTGGCCCATGAAACATTAAACACATTTATTCACATTCTTAAATGTGAGCTTCATGGATTATGCTGTAGGACCATATAACTACAAGAAAGATTGATTCAGTTGTCACGTAGCTAGTAATGTAACATGAATGGCAATCTATGAAACAAACAAACAAATAATACAATATACTGTGTTAGTTAGTTTAGTTTATTTGTCATTTTTATGTTACATAAAAACGAAATCATGTTTCATACTGCCACCACAATTCAGTGGAACACTAGAGAGAGTCCAATCAGCGCGTCTGATTTAACAGCCTTAAGTGCTGGTGGCAGGAAGTTGTCGTGCTTTAGTAGCAGTAGTCTTGTAGATCAAATTTGGCCGAGGACATAGTAAAGAATCAAAGCATTGCACTCAAAAAAATCTAAAAGTCAGTAGAGGCCTCCACAAATGTCAGTCACGGCACCATCTTAGTTGTCTCCGCGTTTCAGTTGATATCTCCTCTGGAAGTCACATTTGCCACCACACACACACACCACAAAAGTCTGTAGCATCTTAGGCTACGTTCAGACAACAGGGCTTAACACTCAATTCAGATTTTTTTGTGAAATCCGATGTTTTTGCGAGGTCGTTCACACTTTCCAATTAAATGCGACTTGTATGTGACCCCCTGTGTGAAAGTTAAACGGCCCGAAAGTGTCCCGCATTGCGAACTGGAGGACACGATGACATCAACCGCAGCGAGCGTGCTCTGTGTTTACGGAAGTTGTCCAAACATGGACGCGAGCATTGAGCACCTGGCGATTTTAAAGTTCCTCTCGTACCGGAGCCAGAACATGAACAACTTACTTGTTTTAAAGAGGAGATTGAGAAGGAGAAGGACGAGGTTTTTGGCCGTGGTGTTTTGTGGGGTAGCCGCAGTGGGAGCGGCAGCAACGTCTGTTTATAGGAACGTGTGGATGTGGAGACGTAGCCACGAGTGGTGAGTGGCGATGTGCTTCGCTTCAGTGACGCAGAGTTCATTAACAATTTTTGCCTACTTCAGCGCAGAATAGTGACGTTTGTGGCTTGTTGAGAACGTGTAGCTTGGATGGATGCGCTTTGGCCGTTCACACTGAAGTCGCATGTCAAAAGATTGGACATGTATCAGTTTCAGGAGCACATATCCAAGTGGCCTGGGTTGCATTTGAAAAAATCGGATCTGTGTCGTTCAGACTGTCATTAAAAGATCAGATACAGTTCACACAGGGGCCCAAAAAATCGAATTTGGGTCACTTCAGGCTGCAGTCTGAACACAGCCTTAGAGGTACATAGTTAGCTTCTTTCGTGGTCTCCATGGATACAGGAAAAACAAACATTCACTGAACTGCACATACTTCACTTCTTAAGAGGAGGGCTTATTCTGCAATTATGATTCCAAAATATCAAACAAGCTTGATCAGTCGCAGCTCGTCTTTGGCGGTATGATGGTTGTAAATGTAATATTTAGTCATAATATTTTATTGAGCCAAAAACACAATCCAAATTGTACAGGATCAACAGCGCTCAATACTTTTTGGTATATAAAAGTTAAAATAAAAAAAAAAGTCACAAAATGAGAACAAACATAGTAACAGCCTGTGGAAGTACATATATCTGTGAATTTGGAGATGTTATTCACATAGTTACAGATTCTAAAAAATCAATAAGAGGTTGCCACACTTTCTTAAATGATATTAGTTTATCCTTTAACAAATATCGTATTCTCTCTCGATGTACAATGTTAACAAGAGATCTCGTAGGCACATTTTACAGCTTGGTACTGACGTCCCCTTCTGTGACATTAAGAGTAATTTCTTAGCATTAATAAGACAATAAGAAATGAACTGCTTTTGGGTTGATGTCAAATTATTAAATACTTCTGATGTACCAAGGATAATTAACAAGGGTTCCAGCAATAATGTCATTTTAACAATCTGCAAAATTGTATTAAACACATCAGACCAGTAGGCGGCCACTTTTGGACACGAGAAAAATGCGTAAATGTAATCTTTGTCCTTGTCTCAATCTGAGACCTACGACCCACAATCTTAGCTATGAATCAAGATTTTCTTTACGATTATAAATATTTCTTTGCACATGGACAAAATCATACAATGGACAGCCATCTTTAGTTAGTCAAAATCCCAAAGTTTCAATTCCAAAGTTTCAAAAAATGCTCAGTGTGTCATACAAGTTGCATCAAGAGCAGCCAACCACTGGCATAGGAGTCTATGTTCTTGAAAATATTTTAAAATAGCACTATGTAAGTTTTCTGGTGGAGAGGTCTGCCAATTGCTCTCCCATTATTGCTTTGTCTGGGCTGCTCCACAGATGGCGTTCATCTTTTTCTCAATAACAGGTAATTTTTACTACTCAAAAAACTCTAGAAAAACATGCCCTCACACTGAGTAGAATCACCTCTCCACCGATTTGACAGTTTAATGGTGCCAAATGATTGTCTCTGTGAAAATGGGAAGTTATATGCAATACTGTGTAATAGACAAACTAATCTCCAAGGAGACAGGTGGGTGGCAGATCCTAAACCAGAAAAGTGCACTTATAAAAGATAAATTCAAAAATCAAGTGAGTTGCAAAGGTTTGACATAATGGTGTCTTCTATTTGCAAATATATACAAACTCACCAAGACAATACCACAACATGAACCTGGTTAAGTATGAAGACTTAGAGTGTCAAATGAACATGGCCTGGCTGGTGTGGCCTGGTGTCCGTGTGCACTCTCTCATGATAAACAGTGTTTCATCAGCACGGCCGACCTTTGGCTCTGGGGCCGTGCTGGGTTTGTCACTGCTGTGGATTTGATTTATGGAGGGGTGATTGGGAGTGATTGGTCTGTGGAGAAAGCCAGAGAACACAAGCTCGAGTTCATCTGCTGGAGCTCTGAATAATCACTGTGTCCATCTGTCAGCATCACCATCTACATGGCCCTACACCTCGACATACCAAAACATGCACTGTGTGGAACTTTACCTTCAGTCTTTTAGAGATGCAATATGCGAGGGTTGGGTGATATGACACAAATAAATTATCACAATAATCAATAACTGTTGATGCTTATTTGTTGAACATAAGACATTTTATCAGTGCCTCTAAACGAAAAATTCTAAAGTAGAATTCTGAAATTCTAAAGTCTGAATTCTGCTCCAAGCCACATATTTTTACAGATAGAAGACAGGCTGTAGACCTCTTCATTAAAACGACCCAAGCATGACGAATGAGGAAATAATTGAATCCCAATCTCAATAAAAAATGTATTCAATGCACAGACCTACTAGATATTTACTGTGCAGAGATGATCAAAATGTGGAGTGGGAAGATGTCATGGCATATGAAGAGTCATCATTTCATTGATTGTTTTTCTGTTGTTGTTTGTATTCACTGTAGTAAATAGTAAATAGTAACACTAATGTTGAGCCCTGGTTTAACATTGTTTGCAAAGTGGTTCAGACAAGGGGGATGTATGGAAAAGAAATCATGATTTTCTTAAAGCTAAGATCAAAATTCATGCAAGTCTATGTCTTTTGTTTGTTTGGTTTCACTTTTGTGGTTTGCCAATTACATTAAACAGAAAGGCTCTAAATCACAATATAGCAATATCTGAAAATTGTCAGATTGTCTCAGGTCCAGATCATCCATTGAAATTCATATTTTCATAATCATATTTTCCAACAAAAGATTGAGGTTCAAGTGTGTTTTGTGTTTTCTGTAGATCTTGTTTATTAGTTCAAAAGGAGAACAAATATGTGTTACATCTTTGCTTTTTCCCACTTGACCCTTGTTTAGTCCTGTTAAAAAACATTTTGCTTCTAAAATTCTCATTATGATGTTCTAGTTCTTATAATTATTTGGGGCCCTGAATAACAACAATTATCCATCAACACAAGTAATCTTGACACTTTAATTTTGTACTGGGGAATGTTAAGATTAGCTTGTGTTAGCAAATGTAATGAAATGTACCAGGAAGATGCTGCTTTTAGACTTTTGCTTTATCGCTTCACTGCGTCTGCCTGTTTTCTGAAGACACAGCAGAGGAGGTTTTTGTTGTTCTGGCCCCTATCATTAGTCCAACTTAAGGTTTTGTGGAAAGAATATACACGTTCAGTCATGCTACATTGGCTGAGTTTAATTCCTGTTTCAGCTATTGTCCGTTTAACGGGGTTTCCTGGGGCTAAATGCAGTACAGTGCAGTGCCTTTGAAATGTTTAATGACCGCTACCAGCTTGCAGAATGTTTAAGAATCTTTTCATTAATGACCTGTAAGACTTTAAACAGGTACTTACACTGGATTAAAAAAGGACGTTAACAAGACTTAAAAACAGATATTAACCTTGACTGAACTACAAAAAAATCAGGACAAAATTGGGCAACACCTGAACTAAAACTAGGGTTATAAATAGATTTAGATAAACTATATACCTCAATGTAAATAGTGCACATGTTATTGCTTTGCCTGGAATGTTCCACAGCTTGTCATTCAATTTATTGGTTTCTATGGTGACAATAAGGTGGCGCTTTACAAGTTATAGTCTGGCAATAAAAACACCTGATTAAAAAATAATAATGTAATAATAAAAATACTAGTGGTTTAATATCATACTGAGGAAGATTCAAGGCAAAGCAATAACATTTCCATGGAGACAAGCAGGTGGTAAACCCTACACCAGGAAAGTAGCATAATGCATCTTTAACTAGAAGGTGTAATGTCAAAATGATGGTCCCATACTAGAGGACTGCTGATCTATTAAGCAATGTAAATGAAAGACAAAGGAAATTTTGCTTCTTCTCACAATAATCATAACACTAAAATTAGGTCCCTAAATGACATTCCTAAATTATAGTCAGCAGTTCTACCGCTATATCAAGACCCAAATGGCACAAACTAATTGAGACCTAGTCCTTACTTAATTGTACAATCTGTGATGGAGGTGGTAGACGGAGCGTGGGGGGTGCGTCCTCAAGTGCACCTGCTATTCTGGTTAGTGAGCACGCAGCCAAAGCAGAGAAGTGCTGAGGGAAGGGGAACGAGGATCACAGGGAGCGCGGGGTGATTAATAGATCCACTCTCCAAGTCACACTGCAGTGCTCCCACACATCTGGAGCAGCTGCCGTCCTACCAATGGGAAAAATGGCACATTCAGAGGAGGTCTGGAAGGGGCAGGAACTGAGCAAAAGCTACAGTGATGAGGGATTGGGGAGACATCTTGCAGAGATTTTATAATTTGATTTCGGGAGTTGTAAAAAATAAGCAGAACATTATGACTACCTGGGTAATAGCAAGAAAATTTAATATGGACAAAATTATGATGTTTTGCTTCTCATCCAAAAGGCTACATTAATTAAACATATAATGTTAAGATAAGCAATCTACTTGGGGACGAGATGAGTTAGACCATGTTATAAATAGACCAGAGTGCTATTACCATATTGGATAGGTTGTACCATTCGGTTCTTCTGCAATATGACCACTTCCTTTAAACAATTTTTTTAGATATTGTCCAGCGCACTCCGCACACACAGCTTTGTGAAGATGGTATTGCATTACCTGGAATGCTCCACAGTGGCATTGCACTCACTTTTCTACTGACCTGACCTGGAACATGGTCTGGTGGCGATGCCTGCTGAAGTTAAATTTAATGTCATAGGGTGGAACATTCAAAAAAAAAGCTATAACATCTCCATAGAATCAAGCAGATGAATGGACTCTCCACTAGAAACATTGCATAGTCCACCTTTAACTAGTGATTTACTGTAACTATCACCATTTGGTCCTTAGTGTCCTTGGGCAAGACACTCCGAAACACCTTGCTAATGCTTGAGAAAGGTGTTTGAGTGAGTGAATGGTGATAGAAGAAGAGGTTGTTGTCACACATTGGGTGCTTCTGAAGTTGCTTCATCACCTACTCGTGTGAAGAGAGAAATGCAAGATGGTCCCCAGAGGTGAAATACTACATTTAGTACTCCTGGCTCTTTGAAATGCTCTTTTTAAAAACCAAGACATTAAAGACTTATCCTTATCCATGTTTGTCTGCTTCCACCAGAATTTAGGGACAACATTTACCTTCCTGTCATATTTATCAGAGCCACTAAGTCTGAATTAAGGTTATCCACATTCTACTCCACTGTTCTTATGTTATGTCAGGTTGGAACATTTGTCCCTAGTCAACCTCAGTTATCACAGGTCATGAAAAACATGGTCAGCAACAGTGGCCCCAGATGATTTACTCGCATAATCAGCCAGAGTTTAAATCCATATAGCTTTCTTGTGGTAAATGTAAAGCGAAAAAAGACCTTTGTGTACAGGTAGTTAATTAGGTCATATCATTGATGTATTAGGCAAAGGAGAGCCAAGAAAAAACACACACAATGAATGCAGGCTGTTTGAAGTCTAGCCATATTGTTGGATCAGACGGACGGTTGCATCAAAGTATTGCCAAACAAGTATATTCTGTGCCCTCACACCTTTGAACGTGGCTATGGGAAAAACCTTTTACCAAAACTGAAGAAATCCTGACATCAAGACAAAAAGCTGGAATAGGAAGCTCACATATGTCAACATGATGTATGAAAAATGGCCTCATATTGTCTAGACAGTTAAAACATGACAGCACCTTACTATAAAGGTTGACCCCACTGGCATTTAATATAGGACAGAGCTGGGCATTTGACATTAGGTTGTACACTATAGAGATCCACATATGATGGACAAACACAATTAAAATACAAAGCTATGAAATCTCCCAATGTGTGCCATTTCTACAACAGAGTAACCACACATACAGTTCAATGTTTACCCCCAAATTCTAATTATATAAAGGGTATCCCCAGGTTTGACTACCCCAAATTTAAGATTTTTTAAGACATTTTAAGACCACTTAAATGAAAATTAAGACCAACATCGCACCCATTATGCAGGCGAGAAACACCAGATCCAATTCTAATAATGACCAACCAACTACGGGACTATAGGAGAGTTTCATTGTTGACAAATTGCATGCTGGGAATTATTTTGATTGGCGGCAAGAAACACTAATTCAACATGACGGACAGAGCGAGAAAGCACGTAAAGGGTATTGATCCCGGTTATTTATCCACTTTAACGGCAGAGGACCGAAGACGATTTGACCAGAAATTGGTCATAAGCATCGATGGATGCCACATCACCCTTTTCAACCCTACAAAAGGTGGACGAAACCAAATTTCTGGTCAGAATCGCCAACTACCTGGCTAAATATTCACTTCAGCGATATCCGCAATTACTTGGTGGAAACTCCTGGGCCATTCACAGCAGAAAAGATGAAAGCCTACAAGACTCTCGATGCGTTGTTGAACTTGTTGGAGTCCACGGTTTGCTAGGATCTTCTACGTTTGCTCTGCGAATGTTTGAAAGCCATTTAATTCGCCGTTAGCGGTTCTTTTCACTCAGAATACGAAAAAGACATTTTCCTTCTTCCGTGCTTCTATTTATGCATCCGATAATGCAGCAGGAATTTACCATTATCGGGGATAAATACGCAAGGTTACGCACTGTGTTTGACCACTATCGTGTTTCTTACCTCCGACCAAAATATTTCCCAGCATGCAACGCGGGCTTTTAATAACAATGACATCAGCTGAAACTCGCCTATATCTAGAATCTAAGGCTACGTTCAGACTGCAGCCTGAAGTGACCCAAATCCAATTTTTTGGCCCCTATTTGACCTGTATCTGATCTTTTAATGACAGTCTGAACGACACAGATCTGATTTTTTCAAATGCAACTCAGGCCAGTTGGATATGTGGTCCTGAAACCGATACATATCCGATCTTTTGACATGCGACTTCAGTCTGAACAGCCAAAGCGCATTCATCCACTTACACGTTATCAACAAGCCACAAATATCACTATTCTGCGCTGAAGTAGGCGAAAATTGTTAATGAACTCCGTGTCACTGAAGCGAAGCACATTGCCACTCACCACTCTTGACTACGTCTCCGCATCCACACGTTCCTTTCAACAGAGGTCGCTGCCACTGCTCCACAAAACACCACGGTCAAAAACCTCGTCCTTCTCCTTCTCAATCTCCTCATTACAACAAGTAAGTACATGTTCTGGCTCTGGTACGAGAGGAACTTTAAATCAATTCAATGCTCGCGTCTATGTTTGGACAACTTCCGTAAACACAGAGCACGCTTGACGTCAGTCGTGTCCTCCATTGCGCATGCGGGACACTTTTGGGCCGTTTAATGTTCACACTGGAGTTCACATACAAGTCGCATTTAATTGGAAATGTGAACGACCTCGCAAAAACATCGGATTTCACAAAAAAATCGGAATTGAGCATTAAGCCCTGCAGTCTGAACGTAGCCTAAGAGCAATAATCCATCCAATGTCTTCCTCCAATGTACTATTTACTCATTGTCGCTCGTACAAAAACCAAAGTATTGTTGCCAGAAACCAAAGTAGTAAAGTATTGCGCCTACTCCAAATTGGACGATCATTCACGTTACTTGATTTCAAGTTGTTGTAATTTTTCCTCCCTCCATTTAACATAGCACTGCAGCCTAGTTGAGTAAACAAAAAATAGGCTAATGAAATTTAAGACCTTTGTGAAAAAATAAGCCTTGGACAACATAATTTAAGACTTTTTAAGGCCTTAATTTAGGAACATGAAATTTAAGACTTTTAACACCCCACAGCTACCCTGGTATGTTGAATTACATGATTCAATAAATCAGTAAATAAAATAAATAAAATTCTCTATGCCACTATAATCTCTGTAGAAACCTGTGAGAAACACTATTGGTAAACTTTCCAAATAATAAAAAAAAAAATCTCTACATTACATTAGCCACACATAATACAGAAGTGTATTGACCTGAAGTCCTGAAACTTTCTATTCAGTTAACAAGGTAAGTGGCTTGAATAAAACTCAATACGATAATGTGTAGAAACTCTCACAGCCACACTCATTGTGTTACAACTGAGCGATACAATAGGTTCCGACCACAAAGACGCTAGCAAAAAGTCTGCATCGATTGAAATCATTAGCCTCTAAAGCTCTGTGTGCAAATGCAAATACTTTTCTCCTTGTAAAATTGATGTTGTCAAGGTAACCCTATCATCTGGGTTTAGAAGCATGTTTTGAAATACTTTGCTTCAACTCAAGGTAGATCAATTGTGCTCAAATAAACTTGTGACTGTTAAAATATTGAACTAAACACAGACCAGGGTTAGATCAGAACTAGGGCAGGACCAAACCAAGTCTACATCAGACTTAAACTGGGCTCAGGCTATGACCAAACAAGTACAATTGTGAAGGGACATTAAAGTCAATGGAAAGTTTCCCTCCCTTGTTTCAACCTCCTCACCTGTCTTTTGCTATTAATTCTACTCAACTAATGATCCTTTAAGCTTGTCACATTAATACAACCACCACCACCCTCCTCTCCACCAGCAGAAAATCCTTCTGCCACCTCACCCTCTGAAAATTAAGGTTAACAATGCATAACTTTAGAAATCATAGATTTTTTCATATTATTTCAACATGAAATGCCAGAATGGAAATAGACACAGGTCCTTGTGATGTCAAGAGTTACTTTTTCTGAATCTTTCAGTGAGTCCCAGTGATCAGACAGGGAGCTCTTTGTGAACATATTGATCATATTGAGCAGTGTCTCAAACCACTGCACTGTCCAGACGGGTTTATTTATCTCCAATTACATTAGGAGCACATTGATTACCTCACTGGTGAAATGTGCTCAATGCTTTAGCTGAACAGCGGACTGGTTAATTACATGGCTATAGACTACAATTGTTGATATTTATTGTAGAAAGTAATCATGAGTTGTCAAAAACTAATTTCATTATGTACTTGCCCAGGAGCGATTTGTTCACTCCCCTTTCTCTGTCTCAACACTTTTAATTAAATGATACCTATGCCATGGAGTAAAAAAGTGAAAAACTGCCAACCAAAGACACACTACCCACTTACACCTTATTGTGAAAAGTAAATTAAATTAGAACGCACAGGTTTAATAATATAAACCATGTTGTGTTTAAAAAAAAATACACTTTTAACAACATACACAATATGATGTTAAGAAATATTTACTTTAAAGGTTTTGTTCATGACAGCAACACATCTCAAACATGTGATGACAACAACAAACAAACAAAGGTTTACCCATTTCGGTGTTGAAAAACATGCATTCTTACTAAGCACAGGGTTGCGTCTTCATTGATCTGTCCTGTACCTTGGCCTGCCTGCATCATTTCCTTGTCTCTAGAGAGATAGGCAACCAAAAAGGTTACAAAGGGCTTCTTTAATTACAAGATGCAAGTAATCTTGATTTATAGTACTTGACTTTTTTTATTTATTTTATTTTTTTTCCCTTTTCCAATTCAATAAATTCACAAATGACAAATTACCTGGTTAAATTACTAGTGTTGTCATGATACTAAAATTTCAAATTAGATTTTGATTATGTAGAAAATGTTTTCTTTTAGACAATACACTGAAATTTAAAACACAAAATAATCATTTTAATATTATATAATATTACCTTGTGGTATATTACTAGTTCTGATATGGCTCCACATTATTTAATTTCTATTAAGGAAGGGTACAATTTTGTAATCTGGCTCTTGCGAGATTGATATGTGTAGCCCTCTGTATAGACATCTACATATCCATCTGGGATGGCTCTTGCTGAAAGCATTCAGAAATCATTGTAATAATTGGAGCTGATTGGAGCACAAAAATTGCAAGAATTCGTCCTGCTGGCAAGGCTAATAATTTTTTAGTACTGCTACTTACATATTTAGTTTTGATACTTGTTTTAGTATTGATCATTATCTGGGTATTGATGCTTTTGACAAGCCTACTTCACAATCATATTTCTTTCCTCTCAGAAAATATGTTTTTGTTTTTTAAGACCTAAGAATTAAAATTACCTATGCATGCCAACAAGCCCTTCTGCAAGTACTCCTTTCCAACTTCCTATCACTTACATATGCAAAAAGAAACTCATCAGATTTATCAGGCATTCACTTCATCTCTCTGAGTCCTGAATCAGCTTGTTTTAGCCAGTTTGGATGAAAAGAAATGTCATCAAGTATTAAAACTGAGGCTATATTTGTAATGTGAAGAAAGAACCACCTGCAGCTAAATCAAATGTGATGATGCTACACAGAGAAAACAGCTAGTGTGAAAAGTTTGGCCTCATCTTGTGAATATAAATCACACATTTCCATAAAAGCTTAATAAGTGTATAGTCTTTGTTTTGGGGCTATGACAAGTACTTATTGTTTTTAGCATCCCAAGGCAGAGCAGCTTACTCACTAATGGATTAAGTACCTTGGGGGTATTCTGTTATAGCATTGTCCCCTTGAGGTTTGGATATGATTTAACATTACATCCTCAGCTCTAGCTCTTGTACTAATTAAATGTCTAATCTAAACATAATGGCCACTAATATAAAAAGGACAACCGTAAAACACATTGTAAGCACTTAGGGACATAATGAAAATTTGGGCATTCAAAAGCTTATTATGCAAAAAATGTCTTGAGCCAAACAGTACATTACGGTAATATGACACCTGTTTAAATACAGTGTTCTAGTGCCAAAGCAACAAGCCAAAGCGTACTTTAGTGATTTATTTCTAATCAATAGTACAGTAAATCATGAAGATAATTATTTTAATACCTGCCCCAAGTCTTGTAAGTGAATAATCAATCATCATTCTACCGCAGCCTCATTATAATTGCGGTTACCCCCAGGAGTTATCTGCAAGAGCACAAAAGCCTATTTCAATGTCCAAGCCAGTCCATAACATTTGGTGCATTTAGGTCAAGAAAAATGATAGTCGTCTCTGATATATTCCATGTTTGGAGGGGTTTTCCCACCTACCAAAGCTAAACAAACAGTGGGTCTGTATCAAGACCCATGAATAATCAAATAGAAACTTATTATGTTTTCATGTACCATTTATTTTACCAGAGGAGACAGCCACATGTGTGTTTATAGGGGAAAGTACTGTTCATGTCACTAGCAACACACAAAGTGTAGTTGATCTCTATACCATATTAGAGATGGACAGTAATTGCAGGTAAACTTTGTTGAAGATGCAAAACTACTGGGAAAACAATGTATTATTTGTATTTTTAGAACTACTGTAGTTACTACTGTCCCATGGCCAACAGCCAACCACTATTGGAGTGGTTGGTTGATTTTGTGGCTACATGGCTCACACACTGAGCAGTTTTAAAAGATTGTATCATGGGATTTAAACCCACTAAGGAGTGCAGCATGTGCAGTTCAAATGACACAAGTAAGGGACCGGTGGATTGTGGAAAATGAATTGTGGAAAATGCAAGAGGCTAGCTAAGGAGGGACCTAAGTAGCTAGCTATGGACATTTGAGATAGAAAGAGAAAGAAAGAAAGAGAAAGAAAGACCTTCCAGAGGAAGAACTTTGAGCATTTAACAATTTAAAGCAAATTACATCTTTCAAAAGTTTAAATATGCTTAAAGTGCTGTCTGGAAGGTGAAAAAGATGAAACCCACTGGAAATTTGAATTGTAATTTTATTCTGATTATCATTTGCAAACAGCAGAATGAAAATAAACCAGACTGGGTGTTCAAGTTGCCTTGATGTTTTTTGCCTTTATTTTATTCCTTTTTTAGAACAAATATAAAAGCAAAAATACTTGAGTACATATTATGGCTACTCCCACAGTTAAATGGTTTAATACAAGATCTTTAATGCTTAGCTTCTTTTGTTCCAGGTACAAAAATGTTACATGGCTGGTTTTGTCCATATTTGTATTTGCCAGTTTTATTCTTGGTGTAAATGCAAACACGGCAGAGAAACAAGGTGATGAATTTGAGAGTGTTGTTCGTTGTATTGAACTTTGTCAGCATCTCCGTCAAATCATGAGAAATGTTTGCTTACTAATGTTTGGTATGAGCAAAGCACCTCTCCTGCTTTCTCCTCTCAGGGTCATTGCCTCAGTCGCATTTGTCTTTGTTACTGTTGTGTAGATCCTAACCTGCCCACAGCACGGGGTTGTCAAAGGTTTTCAAATGAATGCAGCCGTTCCTCTCTGTAAAGTCAAGAAAACAAAGAGGCGAAGGTGGGCACATGAATAATTTAAAAACAGCTGACATGAACATCATTCCTGCCGCTCCGAGTGCCTTCCTGATGAAGATCTCATTACGGCTGACAGCGATGAATGGATTGGGTAAATGTGCCACCGAATGTTTGCGCATCCTGTCGGAAGCGTGGCATTATGGGGCACCAACTGATGCTCCCATGTTCGACTACCATGCGTTCACACAAAATTAGGACCAAACTGGGACTAAAGCTGAATCTACACCTGGACTATCCATCTATCCATTTTCTACTGATTATCCAGAGCAAGGTCGCAGGGGCAGTAGTCTAAACAGGGACTCCCAGACTTGTTTGACCCCAGACACTTCCCTCCAGCTCCTCTGATGGGACCCAGAGGCGCTCCCAGGCCAGCCAAGAGATGTTGGGCCTCATTCATGAATCTTTTCTTAAAAAATATCTGCAACTTCCACTTGAAGAAGATGCTGAGAGAACTCTGCTCCAGATTCACAAAGTGTTCTAAGCTCGCAAATTCCTTTTTAAGTAACAGTTGCGGCTAATTCGCCAACACCGAGCTACTAACACCTCCACGCTCATTTACGTTTTATTTCCATAAAAAAACTGATATGTATTTGGTTAGAAAAGCCCTCTGAACTTCCAAATATGGCCAATTATGGGTTTGGTATTATGACGTGTGAAAGTGCGAGGGAGCGAGTGAACGTGGAAGTCAAGTGGAGCACATCTACAGACTACGGCTATTTTACAGCTTCAGCGGCAACTTCAAATATCACATAAACACACTGAAAGAGGGAATATTTAAGTCACAATCTTACTGAAATAAGCAGGCACTTTTATCATATTTATCACACTTTGCGCGAGCGGTTTAGTTTTATTTCAGAATGTTGATCAGTTGGGTTAATGTCAAGATGCATAAGATAATTTTTCTGGTTGATGGTCCATCACCTGTTAGCCTCCCAGGAGATGTTATTGCTTTGCCTAGTATGTTCCACGGGATGGAATTTTACATCTTTATCTGTCTCAATGGTGACAAATAGGTGACACCAAAAGGCCAGGTTACAGGTTAGATCTGTCGAGAGAAAGTGTGTTCACAGTAAGAATGCATGTTTTTCATTTCTTTCTAAACTACTATCTTGCACATTGATTTATATAGGCTCATCTTCAATCTGAGAGAGTATGACCTCATCAAATTGAAGAATATGATTCAAGTATGTTGCCTACTTGACCATTATGCACCATTGCATTAAAATACACACAATTTAAATCAATGACCACCATTTTATATGACCCCTACAGACCCAGCCACTCACTTGTATACACATATGATATTACTGTTTATGAAGATGGCTTGCCTCTCTAGCTTCTCTCTCACTAAGCACCCTCTTACGAATACCTTAGGCACTTTAGACTATGGGGATTGGAGCTGGGTTACGGTCAGCTCTTGTACACTGATCACAATCTTTCCCCATGTAATTGCTTGTCTCATGTGGACTCTGCTGCAGTGTTCCCAGCAGCATGTGTGGAGGTGACAGGTAATTGGATCGGATGTCATTCACTCCTGTGTCTCTCTCTGTCTACGGCTGACCCAGGACTCCTCTCTAACCGTAAGCAAAGAGCAGAACTAATGGTCGTATCTACAAGCAGAAACCTGAAGACAAGACCTTGGTGTTTTGATAAAGCAGGTGACCAGGGCTAGCACAAGATAAAGTGACAATCGTGTTACAAAGGGGGGAAAATGCCATGCTGCGTATGATACATCTGCTGATTTTTCTTTCAAAAGGAAGATGAGAGTAACGCTTGCTTGATATGTAAGATATGAAACATGTATAGATTTTTTTGCCTATTAGGCTGACATAAACGATCTCTGAATCAGAATTCTTTGATTTTATACACAATGAGAAATTATTTTCATTAAAGACATGCTTTGCGATCAGATGAAGAAATAGAGTTACAATATAAAGCAAATAAAACAATTATAATACCATAATAGTATAATTATATGATAAATATAATATATACAAAAGTTCCCACTCTCAAAGGTATAAAAGTTTGAAAGTGCTGAATTGTATCTTGATTAATGCCACTATATGGGCCTATTCTGATAGTGATAACTAAAAATGCATTTTGAGACCACCAAGGTTGCTTGAATCGGGTACTTCAGTGGCTCGCCTGGTAGAGCTTCTAACACACTTGATGTAATTGGTTTGAATATTTCTCCTATATATGTCCTATAGGTATACTCTGCACCATATCATTTACCTTCTGTCACATCTTCCTTCAATCAGAAAGACTCCAATAGTACCCAAGCCACTGCCAATGTATTTTGGATAAGTCCCAAGCCCAGATAAATGGAAAAGATAGTGCTGGAAGGAAGCATATGCCAACTCACTACTCTGATCACATATATACCCTTGGCTTTCAGAACGATAAAAAATAAGACTGCTGCCATAGCAATGAACAATTTAAAACAAAAAATCATTTCTTTTGTATGGATAAAGTCCTCAAAATGTTGCATATAACAAGAAGCTGAAATCCAGGAGTAGGAGGTTCGGAATTTGAAAAGAAAAGAGGATGTCCAATGTAATGTTACACAAATGAAAGTTGGACTTATGCATTTCTGTGCTTTGAAAACAATATGCAAACTTCAACTCAATGTATATAAAACTTGTTGAAAATTCTCAATGGAAACACAACGGAGCCCATTTGTACACGGTATGCTTCAGAAAACAGAACACCTAAGCAGAAGCAGCAGAACAACTTTTAACAAACTCAAGTTCAGCTCGAACATCTGCTGGGAGCTAATTGGAGCTGTGGCTATTGATGCAGAGGCTTATACTTACTATCTTTGGACAAGTGAATAGAGATGTACTGTAGGTGGTGAAAGCACTTGAAACTGTGAAAGAAAAGACTTGGAAAAGAGGTCTGAATAATGGAAAACTTCCATTTCACCATTCCTAAACCAGGAATGGATGCAACCATCGCTGAGAATTCATGTATATTTCATTACAGGGGACAGTTTAAAAAAAAAAAAAGGAAAGGAAAAGAGGTGGTGAAGCTGGGGCACTTTTTATGGATAAAGATAAGACATGTAATTATACATTTGATTACTTTCAATCTTTTTTCAAATGATTTAAGATGAATTAATTTGGTCGCAGGGTTGGCTTGGCAATTGGCAATATTTTGAATAACTTCACACATTCAGCATTGATTATTAACTGAAGAATTTGTCTGGAATGATTTTAATATTTTCTGTGTCTGAAATTAAAAGGAGAATGTTTGTGAGGTCTTTGGTTAATACATTCTTGAGTAAGATACTGTGAGTACTTATCACATCACAGACGTTAAACTGAAAAACAGGTGATCATCAAGGCAGATGGTTAATTTAAGCTTTGTTTTACGAATTTAACATTAGTCATAAGTATAAGCATAAGTAAAAGTAAAAGTAAAATAATATAAAAGTAGAGTCAGACTCTACAAATATGAAACCTCACATGAATACACTCAATATAGAGAGTTGTTTTTGGACAGTGATACTCAGCTAACCCCTGCCCAAAGACTACAGTCTCTGGATCATCTTTATCAGGACCCAGACAGCGCGGCCCCCTCTGCTGGTACTGTTCTTATCACAGATTCCATTACTGTAGACTTATGGGATAGGACACTATCGAGAAATCAAACTGAGGCATCCAACTTTGATACAGCCCTCCAAGGACACTGAAGGTATAAGGTAAAGGTATGCAGGGTCACAAGCAAAGCACAGTTGCCAATATGTGGCACTATTTTGTTGTTTGATCATTTTATATTTTATTTAATCTCTCAATGTACCAAAGCAAAAAAAAAAAAATTTAATCTGTACTGAATTGGAACATTTTTGAATGACACAAACTTTAATTTTACATCCTTTTAGAGTGACGGGCAACTAAAATTCCAAGATATCAAGCCCAAGAGAGTCGGCCCCTCAGTGCAATATTATTCTGTATTTTACATCATACTATATTTCATAACGTCTTGGTCTACTGACTATATATTGGATCATTTTTCCCCTGTGCAATTTCAGCTAGAATTGTGAATAACCAGTCACTCTCAAACTAGTGACATCAAGTACCATCTTAGAATTGGCTTCACAAGTACAAACAGATCTCAGCCAGGTCTATAATGGGAGTATACCATTGCTACAAGAGCTACAGCCAAGGCCTTATCCAAAGGAGGACAAAAAATGTACATATAAAATTTATATTAACCAAACCTTAAAACTGTGGAGGACTTTATTTACCACCAAGGGTACATGTACACTGACACAGAATGAAAGTACAGGGCACTAAAACAACTAATAATGCCAATACTGAAGCAGACATTTTAGATATTTTATAGATACAGTACAAAAACAGACAAAAGGTCCAAATAATTTCCTCCTGAAATATTTAATAAATAACTAACAATATGTCCTTGTGTTTTCAGTGATCAGTAATTTGATTTTTGTTTTAGAATGTGAAAATCACAACAGCGCAGAACTACTAGTGAAGCCAAAAGCAAGCAACAGCCTCACATTCTGATATACATTTCTGCTTTCTCTGTAAATAGCCACTGAAACACAACCATAAAAAGTTACATTAAGGTATATGTATGATAGCATTTGGCATATCATTTGTGACATGAAAAAATTAAATAAAAAAGCTCATTCGTATTTCAGCATTTTTAAGGTTTGATAAATGTGACTCCCAAATTGTAACCCTTCTTTTTTGTCACGATGTAATAAAAATGCAAGTATTAGGGCTATGAATAATATGCTGTCACAGACCAACGGATTTTCTTATTTGCAGCTCATATTGTTTAATGCGCCTCCAGATAGTAAATTTTATGCTATAGCATTTATGGTAATGCCATCTGTAATAGGTTATGTAACTGCAGGCACAAATAAGGCAAATTAGGACCTAGGGAAGGACACTCAAAATACATCAATCCATACCATACCATACCACGTTTCTGCTTATTTAATCAGTAGTGCAAATAAAATATACAGTATATATAAAGTTTTTAAGGTTACTAATCAAACATTTAAAAACATGAATATTAGACAGACATAGTTTATGTTAATGTGCTATCTTATGTTTGTATCACATATACAACCCTAAATGTAAATCAGTAGCATTAACAGCAACTAGACCTTAGCATGTATAAAATAAGATGTCCTTGATCCTTGTTAAAACGGCATTAGAAAACCACAACACCATTCATTTATATTGTGGAACATTTTAGGTAGCATCTCCATGGAAACATGATGGTAGCACATCCTCCATCAGAAATGTTACATAGTGCATTTGGTAAGGTTCCATGACCAGCCAGAATGCTTTGAAAAAACTGGATCTGGAGACATTTCCTGTCTCCCTGGCTTCAGAGGGGACACCGACAGGTGGATTAACCAACCAAGAGACGCATGCTCTGTTTGTGTTTAAAACAAACATTGCTGCTTATACATAAAAAAGGATAAAAATCTACATCAAGGACTGAGTCCAGTCCAGATTTTTATCAAATAAGAATTTGTTCTGAATGTTTACAAGAATTTTCGAGAAGGGATGTCTTCTGCATTTGAAGGACACATGTTACAAATTAGCAGCTGTGGTTGGATCATCTAAAGTTTGGACGGAGGTTTTTCACAGTCTGTGGTTCAGTCCCAGTCCCTCTTGGATTTGAACAGAATGTAAAAGAGAGTGGCTGCTCAGGCAGTTGGTATGGTAAGGTCGCCCCCTTTTTCAGTACATCCCTGACTGGTAGTATATGTGAAAATGCAGGCTCCTAGCATGGACAACATGAAAGAATAAAAGTCCTGAAAGAATCTAACTAAGACAGATGCTATACAACATTCTGAATCTCTTTTATTGGAGGTCACCGTGTCTTCTCTAAAATACTATTGAACCTCTTTGTACAAACTTAAGATTAATTACAGTCCAACACAGAGGCTATTTCTGGATTTATGATTGAATAAATACTAACACAAGAGCAGCACTTAGCTCAGCCAATAACATGGGGTTCCCCAGTGAGCCATTTTGGACATAGTCTGTGTAAAGTCTCAGGAGGAGCTGTTCAGGGTCAATACAGCGCCTCTATACTGCATATGAACCAGACAGGCCTGCACTTTTGTGAAGAAACATGCTCCACCCACTTCATATGTTCAATACACAGAGTGTATAGGCTTTAACACTAATAACATTCATTCGAGGAAATGTACAGTCTTCATAGGTTAAGGTTTGGGTTACTCATATTATAAGGAAACAATGTAGATGTGCCAGGTTTCAATTATCGACCTTGTATTACCATAATAACACTATAGCTCTCCTGCTAGCTCCCTGCTGTATCGATATATCACCAAGAGGATTTATTTGGTACTTTTAGCTATTCTTTTGTGTGACCACATGGCAGTTTTGTTGTTTTTTTAATATTATAATAAATAGTACAATATTTATTCAATTGAATTAAGGAAACTTGTTTATGCAATATATTAGACATATTCACTGTTTTGATGATTAAAATAGATGGGAGTCATAATAACTGCACAAGTAGTGGTTTAACAAAGAATATTGTTTTTAAAGTGTGTTTCATGTGCAATATTTCAATATCGCTTGTATCGTCATGTCACGTCATATCGACTGTGATAATATTGTATTGTGAGTCATGTATCGTGTATCATATCAAATTTTGAAGGACACTAGCGCTACACTCTGGTAAGCTGAGAAAAACACACAGGCTTTGAGGGTTTTGACCCATCAAACTCAGTGTCCACAGGACTTGCTAAAACTACTCAGCTATTGCTATAGTAAAAAACTTCATATGATTTGAACATGTGCTGGAACTACAAAATACAGTAGTTTTAATATTGTGCATCCCTGGAGCATATTACAAAGTGCCTAATCTCCAAAGCCATAGTGTGTGCAATAGGGCACCAAGTGTTTGCAGGTAATAAAGATCAAACACCCATCCACCAATCTTCATTAAAAGTTCACCTGACACCTTTCTCAATGATTAACTGCTCAGTGTTTGGGCTCACAAAATGATGTATATTCTGCTCTTCCAAATACAAATTACTAGTGCTGTGAGTTCCCTGCAAATTGACATACAAAACTGCTTGCCTTGTATCACCATTGTACAACACCACAATATGGCAGTACAACATGTTACAAGTATACGCATATTTTAGGCCAAGGTGAAGAAAATGTCATCTTAAAGTGAGAAGTGGAAAAGTTTGCATAAGTCATAACTACATGAATTTATTTTGTAAACATGAAATCATTTGAATGTATTTTTCTGACAGTAGCTGGCAGATCTCATTCAAAAGAAGGATGCTACATAAAAAAAAAAAAAAATGCACATATGAGACATGTTATAGAGAATCCAAATAGTTCAGTATGTAGTAGAATGAAGATATGCAGATATATACAGATATAGTCACTGGTAAAGTCACTGATTGGTCTGAAAACCACCAAAAGATCAGCTAAGACAGTAAAACAAACTTTTTTAAATTTATGTAACTTTTCCGGTGGGGAATACGCCGCCTGCTTGTCTCCATGGAGATCTTATTGCTTTGCCTGGAATGTTCCCCTGTACACTATTTAATTTAAACATGTTGCATTTTTTTTAAACTGCATAATATGTTTTTATGGCATGAAAAAATTCCCTTACTCCTTCAAACAGATGTAACTTGACTATGGTGATATCATCTTCTCCATACAATCCAAATAAAGTAATAATAACATTTACATGGTGTTGAGCATATGGTAAACCCTTGAGAAAAGTTACATAGTGCACCTTTAGCTTCCATTTTCACTTCAACCACATTTAAAAGCCATTTCAACACACAAGGATATTGTTAAATGAGAGCAACTTGAGCATTGAGCAATTTGAGTATTAGACTTATAACAAAGCAGATCTATTGTTACACACATATAATAATCCTGAGTAAACCTTTAGACTAGAGTGGACTGTAACACTTAAGAGTCTATTCCAGTTCTTCATTCTGAGTCATGCTAATTAAATCAAGGCTTATTCATCCATGCACCCTTGCTATGCTAATGGCAAACAGCTAGCGCTGCAGTGACCTCTCATAATAGTGGTGAATTGCCAATTATTTCTGCCACTCTTGTCTTGCAGAGTAAAAAAAATATCCAGGTCTCCATAGCTGCTTTGATGGAGTTTGATATAATTGGACTGAGCAGCAGCACCAACAGTTTGAGGTGCAAAAGGCAAAGAAACAGGGAAATGGCACTTCATTTTACTTTTGGTGTGCATGGTGCACTAAAATCCTTCTATGTCAGTGTGGCATGGGTTTATACATCTGTTCATCAGAGCAAGGATGTAGTTCTGATACATAACACGTTGGCTTTCTGGTATGGTCAGGCAATTATGCAACAAAGAAAAGAACAGATATAAAAGGAATAGTCATTTTCCTTCGCATTATCTTGTGAGAAGGGAAAGATTGCAGCAAGTTAGCCAATTCAAACCATGACCCATAACTGTAGGCTATTCCGCAGATAGGTGCCCCTGGTGGTGAATGGTGAAGATGAGGAAGATATGGTGTAGGAAAGCAGTTTGTTAGACACGATAATTGAATCCTCGGGCACTATGCCAAATTGTAAAAGGCTTTTAGTAATAGATGATCAGTTTTTGTGCACAAATGAGTGCAAAACTATGTATAGGCCTCACATAGTTGATGGTAACATTTTACAGCTGAGACAGATAAATGATGGGGTCACTTTACCACAGAACCAATCGATATGGCACCACCTATTTGTTTGGTAGAGAAGTTTAATGCCATACTGTGGCATATTTGGGGGAAAGCAAAAATGTCTCCATGGAGACAAGAAGAAAAGTTAAGTTATGCACCTTTAGGGTTTACTTTTACAAAAGGAAACTACAAAACCATATTTTTATAATGCTTAGTGCACCAACAAAAGTTTTCCTCCTCATTACAGCGCAGTTGTTTTGGGAGAAAAGTTTTGACAAATGCACAAATGTGGAATTCTGTCAAATACAAAAACGTGACCTTGACTTGAACTACTTAATATTCTCATTTGGTCTCCATGTTTTTTTTATTTATTGACATGACAAAACCAGTAGGGTTGGTAATGCTTTTGCACATCCACAGTTGCCTCCCTGTATTCCCGGTCTCGTTGTGTGGTGAATGGGAGTGCGTGCGGCGGAATGAACAATGTGAGAGCGTGATCCGGATCAAGGGGAGCGCTCGGAGCAGCCCTACAGCCAAACCCAGCAGCGGCCTTTTCCCACCGCTCGCTGTTTATGCCTGTTCCACTAACAGCCCATTGAAATGCAACTTTGTGACTGACTCATTTAAATCTGTGTGAACCACGCTCCCCTAGAGTTCAACAGCATTATACAACTTTAGCTTTGAGAAACTCTCCAAGTTTGAAAGTGGAGGAGGTGTAGAGCAGGGCAGGGGCGCTCAGTGGGTCCTAGTGAATGACATTTACAGGGGCAAAAAGGGTAACAGACTGAATTTGTATTGTCTTTTTACAATAGCAAAGTTTGAATAGTACAACTATGGAAACTAAATAAATATATGAGCATATGTGGTTGGTTAAAAGCACTAGGGTGTGATTTTGTCTGAAGGTAACACAAGTAGGTAGTAGCTTTAGTGGTTGAGACAAAATACACATATGTAGGGGTCTCAAAAATGTAATTTGTAAAATAAAGACAATAATTATTATACTTTTTTACAATAGCAAACTGGTACAAGTATAAAGAATGGAAACAAAATTGAATAATTTTAAAAGGTGCAGTACGTAACTTTTCTGGTAAGGAATATACGACACCTGCCACCTTGACTGCTGGAGATGCTATTGCTTTGCCTTGAGCGTTCCGCTGCATGTTATTAAACTTATCTATATTGCAATTTATTCAATTACAGGTTTTAATTGTTAAAAAAAGGACATCCAATAAGGTATGTAAAATGATGCGTGTGTAATTGACCTCAATGCCAGGCACGGCATGCAAGCTGTCAGGTAATTTGTCAAGCCTTGAAAGAAAAAAAACATCATTCTAAATTAAAACGTAGGCTACTATAATTAAAACATACAATTCAAAACTGAAAAATGTGTAATCCCTAGTTTAAAAAAATGGTACAGACTTAATTGAATGTGTTGTGTCCATTGAAATGTTGCCTGCCCCCTGGTGTGTGCAGGGGCCATTATTCTGCTGCTCACTCCAGCGTAAGAAAACCAAGCTCAGAGGCAAAGACAAGCTACTGAAACACAATTCACTAATGACAAATGCTCAGAAACTGTTGATTTAAAACAATATTCATAATTAATAACATATTCATATTAATTCATAAGTAATAATGATGAAAGACTCTGTAATATATCAACATGTGACCAGTCCTGCTGCCTTGTATGTGTAATGCCATGAATGACAATCAGACTGAGGTCTTGGGAACACATTTGTCTCCAGACTGCTCCGGGAAACAACATGTGCCCAATGTCAATGCTCCAACAGCAGGCTTTTATTCATGGACTTCTGTCTGAATAACTACAAGCTACACAGCCCATTGAAAAAGGGTTGTGTCTTTTGGTATGAAAGGAACAACTAGATTAGTAGTCTTACAACACAGTGAGAAAAGTTAGGCCAAAGCTTATAAGGCAAAAGTTGTATTGCAAATTGGCATAAGGGCCTCTTAAGTTTGAATAAGTATGGGCTCTAAAGTCAAATTTTTTGCATTCAAGATGGATTAACTATGACTTACTGTGCTAATAAAAGAAAAAATACAGGTTTCATGTTTTCCTACTCTGTGATCACATGCTAGGTAACTTTTCTGGTGAGGCAAAATGGTAAACAAATTAACAGAATCATCTTTACTACTGCTTTGAATGTTTCTGCATTTTGTCAAGTGAATTTACTGCTGAAAAAGCACATTGGAAAGCATGAATTCTTACTGTGAGTGGAGTTGCAAACTATGCCATTCTAGTTTAATACTATACTACTATACTATGTGAAAAACCGAAGGCTAAAGCAGTGACATTTTCACTGAGGCAAGCAAAGTTTCATAGTATACATTTAAAAACTTCTGAAAGAAATTTTACATAATATTGGCTCTAAAATGTGTTGCATAAGAAGTAAAACCTGCAAGCCAGTCTGTTATCAAAGTCTAGCGCTATGTCTTATTGAAGTTTAATGTGTCTGGGAGCAATTTGAACAAATTTGCTTGCGACCAACTACCTTCATTCAATTACAGTGATCAATATCTGTGCCAACAATGAGGAGACAGGCCTTCATAAGCTGACACATAGATCAAGAGTTTTAAATTGTCCCTTCTCTTAAAAGCAAGGCCCCATTCATCTGACTGCATGAATCACCCTGTTTAAACTCTCCTAATCTGAACAACCTTGCCCTGAGCATGCTACTACAGTTACCACAGCACAGTGAAGACAATTGGTTCTTATGTCATAACCAATAATAATGGCTTTGTGCAATTTAACAACTATTTCACATACTAAAACAGTGAATACGCTATTGTGTCCGGTGTCCTACTTTTTCTCTCTTTCCTATACAAATCCTCTTCAGACTTGATGTAAAATGCGGTGCAGTTGATCAAAGGGTGAAACAATGCCGGTCTCTTGATAGGTCTCTCTATAGTCAGTGAAATAGCCCATCCGGGAGCACTTCTCAGGTAAGAAGAGTAAAATCCATCTCACTCTGTCTCTACAGCCTCAGCCCCCTGGGTCAAATACTCAGTACAGCAGACTATTTTAACAGATGTCTATGGGGATGGTGGTAGAAACTAAACCCAGGTTATTAACTGCTATCTTGTTGTAGATTATAATGGTGTTTTATTTTGATTTATTTATTTCTGAAAAGGAAACCATTTGTCCACACCATTGATTTGATCTTCTCTAGAAATAGGTATAAGGTATATGTCATCCAAAAATGATCAATATCAGAATGGTCCATGAATACTAGTAGTTACATAGTATTTTTAAACTGAATCTCAAAGGTTTTGGTAGTTCTGATGAAGGTGACACAGCATATCATTTGTAGGGGCTATATATATGTAAGTAGGACATCATTAGCAACTGATACTAGAATAGCAGGTGCTGTAGTGAGGCAGCAGTGGATCTACTGCATACTTCCTTTGTGTTGTTAGGCAAAACACTTCACCCCCCTTGCCTAAAATGAATGAGGGGTTGTCACAGCTGTTCAAGAGCGCTCTATACAATTTATTATTATACACATTTTAAAAAAGCAAAATATAACAATAATATTAAGACTGAATAGTGTGATTAATTATTGGTTGTAAAAAGGAGTTCTTTCATTTGAAGAAGCCATTCACAGATCAGATTCGGTCTTATACTGCACATCCCTATTATGTTAAATTTTGCCAAGGAATATACCAATATTTAGAATTCATGTCATGTTAACTTATGTACTTGCAGCTCAGAGCAGAGTGAACTTTAAATACTCGACTGAGAGCAGCTTGTTAGGGGAGCGACAGTCTGATCTAAACACAAAAGAGTCTAGAAGCTTACACTGGATTCCTGTGTCTCTGTGTGTGCATGTTGTGAAGCTCTCACATTCCCAGTCAGAATAAGACCTTCAGGTTAACACTTCATCATCAAGATCATCTCATCATATCATCAACCAGTGTGTCTGTTTTCCAAGAGATGCAAATGGTATGTTTGAAGATGAATCACAATTAACTGAGTGTTAAGTACACAAATGTAGCATATGGTCTACAAAGAACAATATATCCTGTCTTTTTAAAGAAATATAATGGTACATCTACAAACATCTTATCCAAGTCAAAATATTCCTGTATTAGTTTCTCAGTTCTGTAATGTTTCATCAGTATTATTTATTGCCTACATTTTTATAGTGTTTTTTTTTCTCCTGTTTTTTTGGCCATGAAAGTCATTCATATTTTCCCTTTTTTGTTAGTCAATAGTTGATTTAGAAATTTTGCCTATTTTTATACTGTAGTCTTGCTCTTGGTCCTTTGTTTCACATACATTGCAAATTTGAGCACAATACATCTTTGAAAACTTGTAATTCTTATTTTTTCCCCAAACCATGCAGCCCTAATGCTCAATATGCCACTATGTAAAATTTAAATTCATAAAATACACACAAAATTGTATAAAAGGGAAAATCAAGATTAAATAAATGAATGCTCTCTTCAAATGTAAAATTATTATGTCTAGTCAAATATCAGATTGCGCAGGGATAGAGTCACACTAATGGGCTAAAATGATAATTATTTTGGGCCGGTTGAAATTTATAAGCAAAAATTAGACAGAATTTCTTTTGGAACACTTGTTACAAAATCAAAACTTTGTCTTTTGTGCTCATTATCACATCTTTGCGGATATTTTCATCCCGACTCTCTTTTCTTCACCTCAACATATAAAGTAGAGCAGTGTGCATAGGTTCATATGACAAACCAATTGACATTTAGCTGATAGAGGATGACCTTTATTCACTAAGGCAGAGAAACCTGTACAACTCCCCCTTTACACGAGCCATCACACTGCTGTATTTGACAAGCTGCTCCACACTCGTCATAGAGACTTACTGTGTTCTTTACACTTGAGTCGGATGAGAGCTCACGTCAGCACCTTTACTTCATTGGAATTCAAAAAGCACAGGGCGTCAACTACACAAGTTTCTGTCTTTTCTGAAGCTACAGTCTTTATTGAATTTCAAGTGAACCGCTACAATAGGTGGTCATGATAATGCCTTGAGGGTTGAGATCTACAGTAATAATATGCCATTTTAAATATTGTAAGAGATTTTTACATTCATTCAGTCATTCACAGTTTAATTTACACTAAGCTGATCTCAGCGATTTCACGGGTGTGGCCGAGGTGGTCTTCTGTACATTCAAGTCTTAACTAGTGAAGGTGGGAAGATCCACCTCTAAGAACTGATTCTTTGATGTGAATCGGAAAAGCTGATTACCATTAGATAAGAGACGAATATTCAGCTGCTCCTAGTCCAGATCAGACCCGCTAAAACCCACACTGCAGAAATATGTGAGGACAGACTAATCCATTATTCTGTCTAAAAATCTTTATAATGAATTAATATGGAATCCAGAAAGTATGTGGATCAAGTCAGGTGAATTAATGAAAGAAGAAAATGTATAATTAAAATCTAGCACCTTGGTGTTTTTCTTCCTTTTCTGTAAAATGATGACAACATGTGAAAAAATGGCATAACAACACAAAAGATTCTATATAGGCATATTTCTCTAATAAAAACATTCTAAATTACATTAAATAAGCCAATACAAAAGAGCCAGCCTGCCCATGACAAGAATGAACCTTCAAAAAAGGACCACTCTGCCACAATGCACCTTTACTTACAAAAAATTGTTGCAAAAACCTCCTTTTACTTCCTCTGGGTGATTAATATGTATACTGTCTAATGGGAGAAAGAAAGCCCAATTTAAGGGTATTAGGTTTGTGCATAATCAGCAGTTTAAACTTGTGCATTCCCACCAATTGACCCTTTAATAGACAAGACCAGGGGAGTGATCAGAGTCGACTTGGCTTATGTGGCAGGTCTAAGTTTTACTGTTTACTCTATTTGGGAGAATTACAGGAAATTTGGCCAAACAGGAACAGGCATTTCTTACGATTCATTATGCATTTCTGGCAAAAAGTGAAATGTTTAGTTCCCAAAGCATGCCATAATGTCAAGAACATTACCCAAAAGTCTCTTTGGGTAGTTGGACTAAAAGTTAACATTAAAAACCAACATTCTACACTACACCAATCTTTTCAGGCAAGCATGGCATTTTGAAGAAAGAATTTATTAACTTGAATCATTAAAATGTTCATTATGCAACCTTTCTGTTACCTGCTTGTCTCCATGGAGATGCTTTATCTGTAATGTTCCACAGTATGACAATGAATGTATCTATTTTGCATTCATATTTTGCAGGTGTTTTATTGCTCAAAAGTAGCCTCCACAGATCTGGTTGGTAACGTGGTCTAATGTTGTCTCCTGCTTTTTAATGAGGATAGACGGTGCCAGAAAAAGCCAGAAAAGTTCCATAGTGCATCTTTAATTGCCTTTTTGCATCTAGATATTTTAAAAAAAAGTATAATAAATAAAAACAGGCCCACTGCCACTTCTTATTTGATCATCCTCCTCAATGTAATGCTCTTAAAATATTTGCTCATAAGTTCCCGCCCAAATTAACAGAATCATTTGGCAGAGACAGCACTCTGTTCACATGGGACTTAGTTAGGCCCAAATCAAAAGCTCAGGGGGGAACCTTTTATATGCCGAAATATTCCGATGAATTGAAAGTGTGAGATTCTTTGTGTAATGAGCTGACCTTCTATCTCTTTGTGCCATCATTTACACAATGGCTCTTCAACGACAGCCGCTTTTCACGAGCTACACACGTCTTAATTGCTTTCATCCCCAGGAACAAAGTGCTCCAAGTGAGTTATGTGTCTATCCTCAGGCGTTTAAAGGGGTGGCAGCTTAAGCAGTGGAGATGTTTTGTATAAGGGTGATGTATATGTAAGACTATAGCTTAAAGGCAGTGTAAAAGTACAGAGACATTCTCAAGGGATGAATGAACTATCTGCCAGATGCATTCACCTATAATTTGTTTTAGATGAGATGAGTAGTCAGCATTTATGTCAAGTAAAGTCAATGTATGTAAATCAGAAACTAAAGCAAGACTGAAATGAGGTTAAATCACAATCAGTAAAAAGAATTGCAGGTAAGCAGCTATAAGTCGCACTTTTTTTCATGGTTTGGGTGTTCCTGCGATTTATACTCCGGTGCCACTTATATACTAAAATTTTCAGACTGACGGCCACGAGGGAGCGCTCAAGGCTTGTGTGTCAGTATCTAGTACTACTATTACTCCTGTACCACTGTCACTTCACACTCTACTGCGCATGCCTCCTGTAGAAAAAGCCTCTGTCTTGCCGCAAATAATGAAATATGCAGCCAAAAACGGTAATTGAGCAGCAGAAAGAAAGTTTGGAGTGAGAGAGAAACTTAGGGGCTGGCGGAAAGCAGAGATGGAGAACACAGCTTCATGGCAACTAGGCGAGCGTGCCATGTAACTTTCCTGGAAGTCACTGGATAAATCGAGCGGTGCTCTGTTTACATCATGGATCTACGTTTTATCTCCGGAGGTTGCGCAGAAGTGACACCGAGAATGAAGAATTCAATGTATTTAGCGATTTGGAGTGAGATCGTGAGTTTGGTAAACTTATGTTATGTTGTTTATACTATAATTATCTGAATAACTGTTCATATGATACATTAACATATTACTATTCAGCCTGTAGTTCTCTATTCTGTTGTTATTATAATTTGCCTTTCAAGATGAAATGTCAGTTCCTGGTCTCTGCTTTTCTAAAATACATTTCCTCAAAAAGTACGACTTATATATGTTTTTTCTTTTTCATTGCGCATTTTTTGGCTGGTGTAACTTATATACTGGAGCGACTTATAGTCCAGAAAATATAGTAATAGTGATTTATGTAGGCATCAATATAACTATGAACGAAAATGAAAAATTTTAAAGTAAACCCGAAATGTAGAGTTCCTTATTACCGGTTTACTATGTCAAATGAACTCAAATTATTTAATTATTATCATCATTCAGAATGGTAACGTAATATGCTCAATTCACACTGCAGTGTCAAAATCGCACCAAACACCATTAACGCACATCCCACAGCCATATGTATGTAAACCCGACATCCCTGATGCCACGTAACAGTGGCCAGTGTGAATGAAAGAAAATTGAGATTTCACTGCTATTTCCTATAAAGGGGAATTAAAGGGATAGTTCAGGATTTTTGACATGAATCTGTATGGCATCCCCGTCATCAGTGTTGTGCATCCACACCGACCCGAAAGCGCCCGGTGAGCCGAGATCGTGACCGGTTTTGGTGCTGAGGAAAGTAGTTCGGCAAGTTGTGTGGGGACTGTATACTAAAGCGTTTTTCTTCTCAAAGCAATATGTGTTCAAAAGAGTGATACATTTGCATCACAAAACCATCGTCGCCAAAAAAGTCAGCCCTCATAATCGCTTGGCACTATTTTCTCTCCGTACGTACCACTGCGCGCGGCCGCCAGGTGACAGCCGCGCACCGATCCATCACTTTCTTCAGTTGTTCGGCAGTGTTTACATGCGCAGACCGCCGCCACGCGAGAGAGCTAACGAGAGAGCTAGAGCCAGAAGTATACAAGCTTGTATAAGATACATATGAATATATCTAAAAAATGGTGCGAACTCTTGATTATCCAGGCTGTAACAACAAAAATCTGGCTGAATCTCCACGCACATTTCACTGTTTTCCTGTCACGGACTTTGCGCTGAGGAAACTTTGGCTTCTTGCCTTTGGCTTCAATGTGGAAACCAAACCAGGTAAGAACGAAGAAGTGCCGCTACGTTTACAAGAGAACAGGTTCAAGAATCAGCTGTAACTGTGTGCAGTAAATCACTCAGTGTCATATCACCAGTGAAGCTTCTACAAAACGTAACTTTATAAGTCGACTGTTATTACTATTGTAAATGTCGCGTACACTATTGGCAGCAGCTACGTGGACGTGTGAATGATTCTATGTTTCTGTTAGTAGGCCATACTTCAGTCACAGTGTAGGCTCTATGTTCGCTGTATACGAGTTTATAAATGACGTGATGGTGATTGTCTCTCACTCGGTCTCTCACGGCTCCAGCTTCAACTTGTACCACTTCTCTGTCTTTTCTCTCTCTCTCTGCCCGTTCTAACTCCATCTGGTGAAATTCAGCATCAGTATATTCGTTCACAAAGATCTCCCCTTGGGTTTGTGGTAAAGGCAAAGTCTTTATTGTCGGTGTCATAATCAGACATGTTGTCGCTAACATTCCGAGCAGTAAACAAAGTGAACCAGGCTTATATACTTATGGCTCTAGCTCTCTCGTTAGCTCTCTCGCATGGCGGCGGTCTGCGCATGTAAACACTGCCGAACAACTGAAGAAAGTGATGGATCGGTGCGCGGCTGTCACCTGGCGGCCGCGCGCAGTGGTACGTACGGAGAGAAAATAGCGCCAAGCGATTATGAGATCTGACCTTTTTTGGCGACAATGGTTTTGTGATGCAAATGTATCACTCTTTTGAACAAATATTGCTTTGAGAAGAAAAACGCTTTAGTATACAGTCCCCACACAACTTGCCGAACTACTTTCCTCAGCACCAAAACGGGCCAGTATCTCGGCTCACCGGACGCTTTCAGGGGGTAAGTCGGTGTGGATGCACAACACTGATGACGGGGATGCCATACAGATTCATGTCAAAAATCCTGAACTATCCCTTTAAGACCATTTTATTGGCTTCTCAAGCTCTAGTGGCAGATGTTTTTTGTGTCTTTTGCTGCCCTTGAGATGGATTACAGCAATCAAATGTAAGGTGAGCTCATTATTTGGATATTAGCTCTTAACACATTTTAAAGGGTATGTGTCTTTTATAGTTCTTATATTATTGTGAGATTTAGAAAACAGAGTTCCATTGTTTTTAGACTTATAAAGGTCTGATGCTGCACTTGCTTTACCTCGACAAAGACATTGCTAACAGCTCTGATCAAATCTGAATGAACATCCCCATTTGTCATTCACTTTACATACACTGTCTCATGCTCAAGGCCTTCTCTGCATCTCTGCATACTGTTTGACTTAATGCTGAAAATACAGAATATGTAACTCAAGCAACACGTTTCAGGTTCAGATCAATAGTCAACTTTGGATTTTCATTCACCTTGATCCCAATGCAGATTCAATGTGCACTGAGTTTGACCGGCCCAGAGGAGGCGTGTGGGGGCAGAACAACCAAACATTTTAATGAGAGATTTTTACATCTCACTGGAATTTTCTAAATGCTACGATAAATGACTAGAACAAGGTAGGAATCTGTAAAATCCTAGTGTCTGCAAATTAATGAAGGGACAACAAAATCAAATGCAGAGGAAAGAGAGTAGAACTGAGTTGTTAACAGATAGTGAATGTCCATAATCTTTAATGCAGTAATATGAAAAACAACTAAGATTTATTTATTTGTTTGATTAGGACAGTGCATGTTAATGGACAGACATGATACAACATGAGTGTAAACACACCGGATTATAACCAAAGGCTAATTTCCATCTGTTATCCCAAATGGCTGGGGTCACAAAATGGACCTCAGTGGTGTTACGATTCTATTTCGTGTTCTCACATGTCCCTCCGTGTGGGCATAAATAACCCTGTGACATCTGCTTCCCAAATTTTCTGCATTTTATAAGTCAACGAAACCAAAAGTGCCCCACACATAACACATGCACACACCACTAGTACTGAACCAGAGCAGTTGTGGAGTTTGTAATACTCCTTCTGGGATACAAATGAATCTCTTTCATTAAACTGGGAGTGGAAAACCATGAGGGACTTGCTGATGTTGATTTGGCACTGTGAGTTGTGACTCATCTGCCATTTTCATTAAAGCCACAAGAAAATAGTCCCCCACAATAATAACCCTGGCGGTGCCAAGATTTCATAGTGGAGAGCTTAATATTATGACTTGTTATGCTCTCATTAATTGGTATTGCTCCAGAGTTCGTGAGCTTGGAGTGCATGCCCTATGAATATCTCTTACACCAAAACATCGCTGACTGTTTTGGCAGAGAATTGCGTTGAAGTGCAATGACAGTTTTTTCTTCTCATTTTTTTTTTTTTTATGCTTTAGTGAGAACTGCTTCTAGAGTTCAAAGCCAAGAAATCCCAGCACATTGACTGAGATGTGGTACTGTTGTCAAGATGGCGTCAACAGTGAAGCCCACAGGACCAACGATCTGCCAAAAGCCTCCCCAGTAGTGGCTTAAAGACATATAAATTAGTCATTGTGACCCCAAAATGACAGCGTTTTTATTGTCTGGTATGTATTAATGTATGCTGTGTCCCAATACAGCGGCTCATATATTAACATTGACTGGTGACATCTATTAGCTGCATTACCACAAGGCGCTTAACAATAAAATAATAATGCAAAACACTGTGTGCCTAAATGATTCATATTATTGGATGATAATGTTGACATGGCCTATTTATACAAGTCGTTTTCCCTTGCATTCCATTATCATCAATGTACTTGTGTTTGTTAGTCTCTCTTTGTTAGAAAATGCAGGTTTAAATAGGATTCTTTCTACAGTGTTGGGTTTTGGATCATTTTTAGCGTATTTGTGATTTGTGTATTGAATTGTCCTTGCCCTTGAAAATACTGATTAACCTGGAGTAATATTTGTTTTGCAATATAAGCAATACATTTCTACTTTCATGAAGTTGCAATCTAAGAGGTTTTTCTTTTACCTTTTAATGATGTAGCTAGTTAATGCTAGTTGGACAAGGAACTTGTGTGATACCTGTTTCCAATGGCAACAGCCAAACTCTACACATACCACTGAAACTGTGAAATACCAACTGTAAAAATAAAGAAAATTTAACAGCTTACAGCAAACCTACACGGACTAAGGATCATCAAAACAATGTCTGAAGACATGCATCAAAATGTAAAAAAATCATTTATAGGTAGTACCCAGTATATTTCTGAAATCTGAAATAAAAAATAAGACATATGCACTTCATTTGTAAGGAATTATTTCAGGTTTGAAATTTGAAGATTCAATAAATTAACCACAGAAGCCTTTTTGTGTTACTTTTAATTAAGTGAATGTACTGTACATGCAGTTCCTCATAATATTGCCTTGCCTCACTTAGGTTAGGCTTCACATTGTGTTCAAAAGTTAAGTCAAAACAGCATAGAAGTCAGTTTTGTTGCATTTACCATTGGTGAGACTGGGTAATTAGTGACCGTCATTGCATAAAGCAATTCTTCATTAAAGGCATATCACTTTACATAAGTTTGTATTGTGTCACAGAGCCGTACAAAAGCCCTCTGCGGTCTATGAGAGCTGCAGTTATCTCCGAGCAGAGATGTTTGATAGTGGCTTTGATGATGCAACTATGTGGAGACATTACACACTAATGCACCACCAGCCTGGGAAAAATGAGTCCAGCTATAACGACCATAGACGAACTTTATACCCAAGTCAAACTACTTTTTAGGCAATGCACCAAGACAACTGATATTGATATATATGATATTTCACCTGCCAAGTATGGTATATATGGTTTACATATGGTACAACTTATAGTACAACTGTTATTACAATAGTTGTTTAACAGTTCTTGCTACAGCCACTTCTGGTGGAATAATATTACAACTACCTCCATTATGGCAGTTAAGACTTGTATCAATAGTCTAAGGGTGTGAATGTTTAAGCATACAGGATAAACTCTACTACCAGCACAACACGCAAGGATTAAACAACAAGGAGCAGTGTGTTACATAAATATTAAACAACTATGTGCCGTGTGTTATGCAGTTTTAACTCAGGACATGGAGTTTCTCCACAGAATGCATTAAAACAGCAGAATAATAATACATTACTATTCCTCCTATCACTAAAGTGCTGTTGCCATAACCACAAATGCTAATGTTTACAGTAGTACTGCTGCCAACACAAAACATACTGCTACATCACTCCTCATGACTTCTACTACCCATTTTATCAAAAAAAAAAAAAACAAACACTAGGCCAACAACCTAATTTTAAAATGCCTATAAAACAGTATAGTCTTAATGCATGACATTACATTCCATGACTGCTGAATGGTTTTGATTTGAGTGCTAATATGACCAAGACTCAGCACCAGCGATTTCTTTGACTAATCTAGCTCCACTCACATCTGTCTCATTAAAGAAAACCTTTATTGATTTCTTCATCTTTTGAAAATCATTGGCCCTCAGCTGGTTCGCGCCGCTCCAAGTTCCCACATAATTTAGACGAAGAGAAGACGGACTAAATTATTCAAGCCTCCAGAGAGCTGCATGTATCAGCCACTAAATCAGATTTTTCATTAGAAGAAATACATGACAGAAACAAGGCTACAATCAGATGGTAAACAAAACCTTACATTATGCCAAGCTAAGGTGGTACAGGTAAAGATGTTGTTCTTGTTTTTAAGTATTCCCAAGTCAAAAAGAGAAAAACATAATTAAAAATGCTTTGATGCACACTGACTGCAGCCCCATCTGAGACACTTGTATCGGGGAATAAGGCTTTTGTTTTTCATGCCACAATATAAAATAAAACTTAACTTGGTATTGTACAAGCACAAGTGAATAAAGTAAGGTTTTTCAAGGCTGACATCCATATCCCTGGAGACTCGATCAGACATGGATAGGAGACTAGATGTACATTTAAAGAACTGGTTTTGAGAGCCTTCCTTTTGGTCTGTATATGAGGCGTATAACATCGCTTCCTCCAGTCCCTTGTGTCTAGTGCAAGCTCATTGTGTATTGTTTGTTTTCAAAAGCTGTGCTATGTATGACATACCCAACAGGCAAGGTCTTCATGGAATAAAAAGAAAAACAACATAAAAAGACACAAACGTGGGAATTTAAAATGTATCATTATATGCCTTGATTACATACAGGGATGTCAGGTTTTTTAATCCACTAATTCTACAGTAAGTGCACCTTCTTGTCTCCATGGAGATGTTATTGCTCTGCCTGTAATGTTCCACTGTGCGGCATTAAACTATCTATCCTGCATTCATTCAATAACTTGTGTTTGATTATTTTAAAAAAAAATCTTTTATATCTTTTAAAACATGTTTTCTTATTGAGATCGTGGTTGCTTCTCCACAAAGAGAGACAGGTCAGGTCTATGGAGATAGATAAGTTTAATGACAAATTTAATGACATTCTGGGCAAAGCAGAAGAAAAGTTAAAAAGTGCACCTTTAAAGTTGTCAGGATTTGTGACTGTGAATTCAAATGTTTGTACTAGAGGTTGACCAACACAGGTTTTTTCATGAATGATACCAATTGTTTAGAATCCAGAGCAACCAATGGCCAATGAGCTGTGCTGATATGTCTGGGCCGATATGTAGGACCGATTTAGATTATTTTCACCTAACAGTGTAATTTTTATTTACAACAAACTCACCTGTAGCCCTTTTTACCACAAACCTTCAAGAGAGCAGTGCAGTCATGTTTTAAGCACGTCCCACTTTATCTGTATGCTTTTAACTGTATGTTTTAATAGTATTTGTACTACGATTTGTGATACTTGTTTATGTAAGTCAACCTTGAGTGTCCAGAAAAGCGCCTAATAAATAAAATGTATTATTGTTATTATTAAGCACCCATTTAAGTTTGGATGCAAATGGATTAAGTTATCCATTTGCATTTATTTGTTCAGATAAAGCTTTGTGTGTACTCTGTAGGCAACCAAAACAAAATATGGGTCTGTGCTGGAGATTTAAGGCTGATAGTCGGATAGCTAAAAAATGCAAATATTGGACAACTGATATACAGTATATCTCTAGGCTGTACAATAATGCTAAACTAATACAATTGCCAGTATTCCTTTTCTAATGAATACCTAGTCAAATAAATATAGATCCAACTTATTTTTCTCTTTTATGTCATTTCTCAGTATCCATCTTAGTAGCGTCCAAGCTGAAGATATAGTAATATAATACCAAATGGAAAAGACAGGAAATTGCCTATATTCGTCTTGCAGCATAACCTCGTTTACCCAGAAATTCCCTCCGCAAATTAGGTTTAGAACCCTTCCCTTGAAATTCTACTATTAGCCATCTTCCTGCAACAATTTATGTAAAATGAAAATGACTATCAAATACACCAATTCAGTATGCCGTTAGTGCTTTCTATTACCTGGTTGGTTGTTTGACAATCTAATTACACTAATAGATAGTTCAATATTTTTGTGCTCAACTCAAATTGATAGAATTTACATGAAAGAATACACTCCGAACTATACAAAAACGATAGCTGTGCAGGTACTTCTAAAAGCATTATGAAGACCAAACAAGCACTTTGTCACAGTTTAATTCAACACAAAAACTTTGCTAGCATTTTCTGCACAACATGGAAGACACCAGGGGATCGCTAAACACAATCCACAGCACAATTAATTAGGACAAATGGTGATGTTTGGGTCGCCCAGTCCTCAGCATGCAAGTGTTTACTTATGTGCCATTATCTCCTGAAATCAATTACAGTGTCATATAAATGGGTTACGGGCTCTCTACAGCTGTGCAGGCAATGTAATACAATGACATAAAAGCGGCAGCACACCGAGTCCATGCAAATCACCAAGGCTAAGCTGCACCAGTCAGCACTATGTCATACGGTATGTTAGAAGACCTCATAGATCAGCTCCTATAGCATTTCCCTGCCTGTAATTTGATAATGCTATATATGGAATATAGTTGGTTGTTAGTGTTAAACAGAGTACACAACTTGTAAATAACAGATTATGTTGTAAAGTTTGTGGGATTTTTATTTATTTTATTTTTTTTACTTTTTTAACTGATTGCAAACCTGAAATTAAATCTTAATTTGTGTAACTTTGTCTCCATGATGCCACCAGGCCAAGTTATAGGTCAGATCTGTGGAGAGGCAAGACACCCTCTAGTACAAATGTATGTTTTTTCCGATGTACTGAGCAATAAAAACATCGAATTGAATAGATATTGGATGTATAATGCCATACTGTGGAACATTCCTGGCAACTCTAACTCAGTTGGTGTAGTGCACTTTTAATGCGGAAAAAAAGCGTGCATGTGAATTAGGGCTGGGTATCATTAGGAAGATGCCAATACAATACATACCTCAATACACAGACCATGATACGATACATATCTCAATACAGTGTGATACGATATATTTCAACTTGATTCGATACGGTTCAATAAAAAATAATGGCTAAATCATGGCTGTGACAGTAAAAGTCTTTGTTAAACCACTTTTTGCTCAAAGTTAATATGAAACACACATATTTTAATAATCAAAACAGTGAAAATGTCAAATGTGTCGAAAAAATTTGTTTTTTTCTTCTGAACAAGCAACGTAACAAAAATGTTTATACAATATACCAAAAAATAGACTTAGCGAATAGACTTAGCGATATAAAGTATATCGATACAGCAGTCCCCGATATCGATACTGTATCACCACTTTAAACAATACAATATATTGATATTTTGATATTTTTGCACACCCCTAGTGCATACTAGAATAAAGATCTAGTATCTGTTCATCGGCTACCAATGTGCTGCTATAGGAATTCATTAGATATCTTAAAAAACATTTTACCTGTAGCTTTAAATGCAGTTAACTTCCTTGACAATCGTGTACTTGGTGTGATTCTATTGTGTGGCTAAAGGTAAATGTGAAGCCACCATTAGGGGCTAAGTATTGCTTTTTAGAGAGAAAGCCATCTCCTGCACAGAGTAGAATGGCCAGCCCATTTAGCCACCGTCTCAGTAGCTCTCCATTTAGTTCTCTGAGACACTGATGAAGGTCGAGCTTAAATGGCTGGGTGTCTGTGTAGCCGCCAAAGACTTCAGCTTAGCCACAGATCCGGAGAAAGAGGCGCACACAAAAGATTTAGCCCACAAAAGCTGCTGGCCTAGATAGACACAGCACAATGGGGCAGTGCATCATTTAAAAGCACATCTTCTTTATGCAACGACAAGTCCAAATTGACACAGAGCCAAATGAAGTGTTCTCATATTTTATGCATGACTCTGTGTGATGGAGTCAAATCGATATAAAATGTAGCAAAAGTACACTTAATACATTTTCAGTTTCCAGAATTCATTTTTACAAGCAAAGGTAGGGTATCTAGGCAGAATTGGTCAAATAAATATGGAAATCACTGTACACTATAAGAGTTTGGGGATTAGAATAGAAAAAAATCTTAAATCAAATAAAATTTTAAAGGATTATGCACTATTTAACAGTTCTGGTGTGTGGTCTGTCACCTGCTTGGCTCCATGTTCCACATTATGTCATTATATAGATTTCTCTAGCTTTAATTTATTCAGTTAATTTTTTATTTTGTTAGGAGAATATTGAAAAACGTCCATTCTTTTTGTAAGTGGGATCGCCCCTTCACAGTTCTGACCTGTGGGACACCTGTTTGTCTCCATGCAGGTCGCAGACAGGACACCCCACCAGAAAAGTTACTTAGTGCCTCTTTAAATGTTGCTTAAGTGTATTGAAAAAATAACAATTATTTTGAGCAAGACTCAATCAAAACATCTTGTGAACTAGAACTGACTGCAATGTTGTTATTACATGTTTAAAGGATTAGTCCAGGAGTGATCCACCTATTGCTTTTCTCTTTGAAAAACATTTTCATTTCCACTTAACCGACAGCCCATAAAGCACCTTAGCTCTCCCAAGTATGTCAAATCCTCAGAACCGGTGTCGTGAAGTCGTCCCTTTTTGAACATACGCGCTTTCAAGTGAAATTAATCAATCTCTTTATCACTTGGGCAGTGTCATTACCCGACCACAGAGTGAGAAATGAAAGTGCTAATCGCGCAGCAAGACGGGCTTTTGTATGAGAAGGCTCCAGTTTTCTGTCCTCAAGCTGCTCTGGAAATGCATTTCAATTGAATTTGTGAGGCAAGTCAAGGATGAATCATGAGATTACCTCAAATTCCCCAAATACGAGACTGGCGTATGACATTGGGTTTCTGTTCAGACGTCTTCTGAATATTCACAGTTCAAAATGGCCATGGGAATATACAATGACAGGGTGGAAAAGTAACATTCAAGCAAAACTTAGTTGTAGTAAGTCACAGTATATCACAAGTCACTGCACTTTATGTGCTGGTTCAAAGCCTGAATGAATGCATGCTTTAGGTAGGGTATCTGGCATAAAATGTTGTACAAATCAAAAATGCAATACACAGCACACTATAAACCATTATGTTTGCTATGGTGAAAAGGACAATTCAAGCAAATGGAATGTTTTTCAGTATTTCAATGCATGATGCCAGCTTTTACCAAAAATTTACCAAAAAATATCAAAAGGATTATCTATTAAAAAAAACATACATTAATTTAACATAACATAAGTAGTATATCTGCTAGTGATTGATTACTGAATGGACTTCCCTCCCCCCTTCTTATTTAACTACTGACCTTCATTATAATTTTGTAATTATATTTCTAGAAGCCCATAATGTGGCAGACTACAGTCCAAAACATGAGATCTTATTAAAGGTGCAGGGTAACAGCCCACATCATTACAGCAGCATCCAAACCCAAGATGTCCATCACACAGAGACATTATTCCACTATCTTCTCAGGCATTCACAATCACAGCAACACATTTATGACCGTGACGACCAGTAAGACTCCTACACAATGGGACCCAGTGTAAATGAATATACTGTAATGTCCTCAGTAATGAATAGTAGTAATGACTTTTTGAATGTGTAATTTGGGTGTGCAAAGCTGAATAAGTCTTGGGCTCCAGAGATGTGCGATAGGCTTGTCTACGGAGGATCACCATAGTGCACTAGTTTTAAATACATACAAGTAATTGGAGGTAGTTAGATAGAAATAGTAGAAATAATAGTAGAAATAATAGAAAACAAATTTAAATTTTTCATTTTGAGAAGAGTCACATTAATATCTTTAGTCTGTTAGTGATGTAACTAATCTTTTCCTTCTTAAAATTTAATACATACAAACATTTTTATCTGTAAGGTTACAAGCTTATCTATAACCAACATTAACTCACATTTCTACAGAAAGTAATTTCACACCTTATTTGCATAGCACTAATTAAACTGCACCACACTTCAGAATGCATGCAGAAAATCTAAGTTGAATTGCCAATGAATGTTAGACAAGACCAGTTGTAAATAGTAAAAAAGGCGAGACGCTGAGCTGTGGGGAGAATTTGAAGTTACCTGCTTTCCATGAAAAGTGGTGCTCCCGGGGAAGCACCATGTCTGCTTGGATGGGGATGGAAAATAGGGCCAAGAGGAGCAGGAAGCCCAGAGAGATCCCGGCCCGCTGCGTCCAAGCATTGACCCCGAAGTCATCTCTCAGACTCATGCTCCAGTCCATGGCTTCCTCTCTTACTCCTGTGGGAAGAAATCACAATTCCTCAGCATAAAATATGGTCTAAGTCATGGACAAAAGCAGCCAGAGAAAGCATTATACAACAAGAAAAATGTGTCCAGGACTTCTAAGGCTGGTGCAGAGCACAAAAGATCCCCTATAGTAAATCATATACGCTTTAAGTATACAGCAAAGTCTGCTGGAGGTCTACTGGCTCCTTCTGGTGGTAGTCACAAGTCGTTTGCAGTTCAGTTTTGCAGTCTTATTTCTTAAAGGTGCACTATGCAATTTTTCAGGTGGAAGGTCCACCACCTATTTATCTCTATGGAGCTGTCATTGGCTTTCCTGGAATGTTTCAAAATAATGCTAATAAATGTGTCCATCTCCATGGAGACAAATAGGTGACATCACCAGGCCATATGCAGATCTGCGGAGAGGTGGCTGGCGCACAGTAAATGTGTATGTTTTGTTTGGGTTTTTTTCAGTAAGGAACTCCTGGTTTGATAAATGTAAAATGTATGAATTTAATGCCATGGTGATAAAAAGTTACATATTGTACCTTTTTTAAAATCAAATTCTAAAGAGGGATTATATTTCTCAAATTTTAGAATTGGTTCTACTCCTGGTTATAAACCAGGTTAGTCTTGGCTCATGATGACAGTAGTGCCTATTTTGCTATTCATTTTAATTACAGTTTGCTGCAGAGCACACTTCAAAAGCCTAATTCCGTATCTGATCTGTGTAGACCTTCTCTATATGACACATCTGTCACATATGTCACATCCGCTATCACCTTGCAGAGTGCAGTCTATGGTCTCATACCTTTTTTAGTCACGTTTTACTTTTTAATTTGGCTGATCAGTGCGATAGCCACTTCTCCTCCCACACATACCAAAAATAATTACTCAGAGGCTTGAGCTCCTCACTATCCCAGGGTAGAACTGCAGTCAAAGCTATGGGAAGAGCTGTAAGCTGCAAGTAATACAGGGAATTAGTACCTTTTTACAACTGGCTCATTTATTCCTTCTGCAGCTACTATGATTCATGTCCTATGAGTGCAGAGGGATTAGTCCTTGAATCGCTAGGCCTCTAATTGTGTTTCACCAATAGCAAAATGAATGACTGCTGAATTGAATCAGTAACACTTGACGCGTGTAGAGAACTCCGTGTTCATGATCGCGATGGCCCATTTTCTGTTTGGCTGAACACTGCCTCTTTTGCTGTTTTGAGATTTGATATTATTATTGGCTCATCAATGTGTGTAGAGTTCCCTCAAGTTTGGATGTAATCAGGGAAGAATTGGAAATGCACCAAATATTTTCGCTTCATCAGAGAATTCACAGTACGTGCTTGGGGTTTGGTGGAGTAGAATGATAATAATGGAATTTAAATGTCATGAACTGAGACGCTCATTACATGGGTCTTTTTAATCAGGCAGTGACATTTTAGGAGGAGGTAGGGTAAACGTTTATGTACGATCAGATGTACAAAAGGCTTAATATACCTTTATCTAGTGCTTTACTATATATTTGCCCATTGCTGCTATGCTCTGACAAAACACAGCAAATAATGTTTTGCAAGTCAATGAAAAACATGCATGACCTGCCGCCCTGTGTCCATGGAGGTAGATTTACACTGAATACCATACTGTGGAACATTTCAGAAAAAGCAATAACATCTCCATAGAGACTGAGAGCAGGTTGTATACTCTCCATCAACAGCATGCCATAGATAAATTCCACATGAATGGGCACTATTTATTATATTTTCCCTGTTTAAGCAGCCGTGGACCAGGTACATGTAGTGCAGGCTGTTGGCTTATTATGTGAGGTATTCAGTTGTAAAGTCAAGTGGCCATTTTAACTACTAAGACAAGGATAGTTAGCAAGGTCCAACGTTATACTGGCACTTAACATTAATAAAATGTATTTCAGTATCACAAATTCTCTGTATGCAATATTTTATTTAGTGAATAGAGGTAATGTAGGTGAAGTGTCTTGCTCAAGGACTCATTGAAAGAAAATATAAAGGGACAGTGACCACCATTTTGTCATTTTGTATTCCCTTTTTTATGATCATAAATCATAAAACAAAACAAATCAATGATATTGCCGGTATTTCAGTGAAGTATATCTTTCCTTTCCTCTCAAAATGTAAAAAATTAGAGGTTGTTAGAGTGCATTAACTACATGCCAGTGTAAAAGTGAATGAGGAGTAGAACTTGACACATTTTCTAAAGATCTATTTCTTCCATTTGAGCACCAGTATATGGTACCGATAAATACTGTATATTTGTTGCTCAACAAATAAATAAAATAATAAAACTATTCCCTGGTGTGTAGATTACTTTTAGCCAGAGGTTGGGACTTGCAAATCGTGACTTGGACTCAAGTCAGATTTGAGTCACTATTTTTAAGACTTGAGACTTGACTTGAAAAAATTGACTAAGGTCAATGACTTGGGAGAAAATACTTTTCTCTTTACAGGTGATACACGTGGTGCTTAATTTTACAGGAACAAACTGGAACATGTCCCTCACACTTCTCTGTTTGTTATTTTAGATGTAGCTGAAGTACTGTGATATAGTATCCTTAAATATACTACAGTAATATACAGTACAATACAGTAAAACAGAGGGAACTACACAGAACATGATCCTTACATTTCAGTGCAGACTACATGACAAAATAACTTTCTGTCCATAATGATTCACACTAAGATCTTGTCAAGATATTTAAAAAGGAAAAAACTGCATTTCTACAACTCTTAAATAAATATACCATGACTTTTTAAGTACAATTTAGCTTAAAAGTCACATAAATTGCAAAAATCCAAAGACTTGAAATGACTTGAAGCTCAAAGCAGACAACTTGGACTTGACTTGGATTTATGGGCCAGTGACTCGGGACTCGACTTGGACTGGCCTGTATGTGACTTGGGACAAAGGCTTAAGATTTACTTGAGTCTTGCAAAACAACGACTTGATCCCACCTCTGCTTTTAGCTTCTCTTATAGTTATGTCATGTGACCAGAAGTTCTTTTTCCCTATAGCTAGCTTTAGGTGAAAGTTGTACTGTACACTAGTTGCTTGTTTATACAGCACAGTAAGCGTCTAACTCTGCTTTGAGAAGTATGTATCATAGATGTCTGAAGATAGATTAACCACTGAGAGGCAGCGGGTGTCTGAGTCTGCAGATTATTTACACATGGTGAGTCAGTGTGCGCCGTGTGCTAAATTATTTTTGCTTGGTTTCATGCTGGCAAATTACATTAAGATTCTGCTATGTTTTACTGTGGCTAAATTCAGTTTAATAAGAAAGAATTGCTGGGGTAAGGATGGATCACTGCCCAGGCCTGGTTTGCCAGATGCCCATTTTTTCCGATGGAGCGTCTAATATGGCTCCAGGTTTGATGTGTTGTTTTTAAAATCTGTGCCCATAACTTTATGAACACAGAGTAAATAACTTTTCTTTCATTAGCTGCACTCACAATCTGTCCAGTGTGTGAAGCAACAGCCTGCTCCTCATCACAGTGACATCACAAACCAGATCTGCCAGGCCAAACATAACGCAGTTAAAAGAGGGTCATGTACAGAACACAGAAAAACTGATGGGGGGTTAGAAATAGCTCAAAATATGTAAAATTTAAGAATATCTGAAAATAAATAGTGTAAAAATGTATTATTCAAATTAAAAGTGGAATGAAGTGTTCCACAATATGGCATTAAATCTAAAACTATCTATCTTGCTTTCAAATAACAAGTACTTTACTGCAAGTATTCTCACTTTGAGTGGGGTAGCCTTTCCACAGATCTGTAACTTACCAACCAACTGTCTTTGTGGAGATATAGGTTTAGTGCAATACTGTGGAACGAACGACGCAAACAATTAACATCTCAACGAAGACAAAAGCAGGTGGCAGACGCTCCACTAGAAAAGTTACACAGTGCACCTTTAATGATCTGAAATGGTCTTTGTCTGGTACTGATTTTACTGTCAAAAGAGCAAGACCATGAACTCATTGCATCAGTCTCAAGCTCGCATAAATATGGTTAAAACAAACAGGTATCAAGTGCATTTATCAAATTAAATTACACATCACTCCACATGAGGAACAGATGATTTGTTGTGGAAATTCCAGATGGGAAAGACATACATCACAGAACAAATTATTACAAACAAACTTACTTCACTCAACAATTTAGTCTGATGTGCTATAACTGTAACTGTACTATTTGTTACCCATTCACACTGACTGTAGAATGGAGTTTGAGGTCCCTTTGCCAATTAGACTCCTCACTCGTCAGACTCGGGGGCACTCTGCTCTGAAGGCCATACCTGACTGCACAGAGATTACACAGCCCTCCAGCCAACACCTTTTACTATTCATAGGACTCTCTGAGGGCTCACTACACGCCACAAGTGATTGCAAAACATAAGGTTGACTACAAAAACAAGCTCCCCCCTCCAGGTAAATATCAACCAGTACAGCATGTTATTTATATAAGACTGTTTCTATGTAATTTCAAGCAAATTTCAGTTTAGAAATTATAAAGAGAACAGCGTATGCAAATCCACTCACTTTCTTTATGCTAGGGTGAGAATGTATTTAGTTTCTTGTGTAGGTGCAACAGAATAATTCACACCATCACAGAGTACAGTGTGGAAATATTTTATTTCCAATTCCCTAAAAAAAGAACACCTAAAGTATTGTCATGCATATGTTTGAACCCAGACAGTGTAATAAAACATATTTAATTTTTTCAAATAAAACTTTGCTTATAAGTAGAGATAATTGTAGTGGCATATAGATATTTTTCATGTCATGTTGTAAGATATAAAATCCAGCCAAAGTGATTAACAACTGTGACATTTTTGTGAGGTCAATATTCTAAAGCTATTAAATTGCAAATTAGGTAACTACCCAAAATCTGCATAGTCCTAATAGTCTTGAGAACTTAATTACGTGGATGGAAGGACGGTTGCCAGGTTTTGAGTGGCCACTGAAAAGTTGGCAGGTGGCAGCGTGTCTCATATGTTCCAATATTGTACGTCCTGTTTGATTCTTCAGGAGCAGGAGCAATGCAATCTGCCTGTCTCCTGTGCGCCTTGTTTAGGGCTCACTCAGAGGGATCAGGGACTTTGGAGCCTACAGCTATCACAAGGCAACAGACGAGCTCCACGCCACGGCCCGCGCCTTCACAGGTGGTCATGATAATTAATGTTTGATTAGATCTTTCCAAATGAATGCTGAAGGCTAATTTGCTATGCCAAGGAACCAAAGGCCCTCCATGCAAAGCTCTTTAAATACGCCCTAGAAGCAGCACTGCCTGGAAGAGGAACAAAGCCATTTGATCCCCATACATTTACCCTCTCCTCTGGATTCACACAATTACATAGAGCGCTGTCTTATGGTGCCTTCATATCCCCTTATATGCCTACACATGTGCACAGCCTCTGTCCGTCACATTCATTTAGCAGACCACAGTTAAGGTTTATGTTTTTCTTTCTCAGTGTTGTAGGTCCTTGATTCCAAATGTATTATTATTATTGCTGTCAATCAATTAAAATATTTAATCGTCATTAATCTCATGAATGTCATAGTTAACTCGCACTTATTCACAAATTATTTGCACATTTTTGTTCCTTGAATCATCATTTTAATACTCTTATTAACATAGAAAAGTGTAGAGCCTTGCTTTGTGCAAATGTTTTTTTTATTGCAAACCATAACAACTGTCAGTGAGACAACTTTGTGTTCGATGTTCTACTTTCATGAAGGGCTCTGCAACAGTGCCGTAGTGCCTCTCTTCTGTCTTCATAACGGTCAAAGCATGTGACTGAAGCTCCCACTGTGGGGTGAAATAATGTGCTGTGACTCCACAGTAGTTTTCATTACTGAGGGACGTCCAGTAATCTCCAGTTAGACACTGTGTGTCTGCCCCAACGCCTGCTGTAGTAAGGGCGTACTCAGACTAGTACTTTAGAACTGCGCCATGCTCAAGCTCGATTATGTAGGGTTCTACAGCCCACACTCACGGAAGGCTTGTATAGTGAAGTCGTGCATGTGCACATACATGAGCAAACATGCTGTGCTTTGGCCCACCTCCTCCAACCGGGCCTTCTCAGTTTCTTACAAATTGTTTTGCTTCCGGTTTACAGTTGGATCCTGTGGTTTTTCCAATGTTACCATGTTCTATGAATGTTGTTAGCAGTGGCCACAACTTATGAAAAAACTAGTTCACTCGTGATAAAAAAAATTAACCCTCTTAAAATGGTTTTGTGTTAACATGTTAATAACGCAATATTTTTGACAGTAGTAATTAATATAATTATAGTCAGCTCATGAGAATGTATAGGGCACAGTGAGACATTTTACACCATGCTTTTACAATGATACTGTTCAGGGCATAGTGTTTGATCAGCTGTCACTGTACTTAAAGGATTTACTAATATACTGTACGTTTCGATCATCCTCACGCATAAAAGGCAGATCTTGCGTACCTGAACCAGGTGAGTGCCAGTCATGCCGTTGGGGTTGTTGCTCTGAGGCACAGTTCACTGGGTTGTCAGGAGCAGACAGGAGACAGGAGACAGGTGCGAGGCAGAGCCTCCGATGACGTTAAGTCTGACAGGGACAGTAAATCAGCTGCAGCTGAAGCATCATGTGGTGCCTTAATCCTGTGTGAATCGATGTGCAGTGGGCCGGGACTGTCGCTCTGTCACTGTTGGGAGCTCCTTGGGTCTGCCTCTGTGCTGTGGGCGCACACTGAAGGTCTACTGGGGCCAGAGAAGCATGGAGCAGGATACAGACTCTGGAGAGACAAAAAGAGCACACATTTACGTTAACACATAACTTTAAGAAAATCCTCCTCAATGCAAAAGCAATCTTTAAAATACATTTATTCTCCTTGATATGATGCGGCCGTGTTCAGTCACAGATGTGTGAACAGCTCTGAGCGCTGAAATGAATGACAGTGTGCAGGCGCTTCATAAAGATGCATGACCCGAAGGCTGCGTCCTTTCATTTCAGAGGCTCTGAGCCACATAGGGCCAGAGGTGTGACTGTGTGCTTTATAATCCATTCATCTGTTATCCTTTATTCATTCCTCTATTCCGTCTCAGCTCAGATCCCAGAGATATTTCCTGAGCATATATTAAAGGATTATAATATCTCCTAAATTTAGATTTAAATCAGGACACAGCTAAGTGCACTTATGAATCACATTATGACTGTTACTGTAGCTTGTGTTGTTTAGTCCAAACTGTCAGATGATGTGCCTCTCCTGACAGTGATATCACAGACAGGAGCCCAATGTAAAATCTGTGGTGCGTTTTTGTTCGGCTATGACAGTGTGTGATTGCCTGTGGGCCCCGAGCCAGGCAGCCGCTCATGCAGAGGAAACTGATTCTATTAACACCTCTGCCCCCCTCTCTCCTACGCCTTCATCACTTATTGACCTTCCTGGACACACTCCCTGAGAGCCCGCATCCCACTGACCCACAGCCTATTTCCAGGGCCTTTAAGTGGCACAGCTCGCCATTCCATTGTGCCCTAAATGGCCCTGTCTCTGAGGCTGCACCGCACTGGATACAAACCGAATAAAAGGCGGCAAACAGAATGGGAGATGGTGATCCCGGAGCAGAATCAATTGGGAACACGGAGTTTCGGGTGAGGACAAACAAGTGATTGGATCTGTGCTCAATCTTGGAGCTGAATGTGTTTTACAGTTTTCAGTTTTGTGGGTCGTGTAAGGATTAAAGCACGTGTCAACAGGGAACAAAAAGATGTTCTGGAAAAGTGGAATTGCCTGTTACACCCAAAACAGACAACAACGGATTCTTTTCCTTTGGATTATTATTCCTGTAATCATAGTGCAACCGTCTTATATAGCACATTTCAAGACATTTAAACTGACTGTACATATATCCATTTTTCATTCCTCAGTGACACACTAACACATTTTTCATTGTCTCTACTGTCTCTTGCGGCTCTATGGCTGAGGTCAGTGTCCATCTGCACATCTGTTTTTGATCTATTATGTTTTTTTAATCTGTTGAATAAAACCTTTTCATAGACTAAATTTACAGTTGATTTCTGAATGTGTGATGTTTGCATGTTCTCCCTTTGTCTGTGTAGGTTTCCTCGGGGTGCTCCAATTCATATTTTACAAACGAATCTATGTATTTATCTCTGTATAATGACACAACAAGTACAACATGGGAGTAAAATGATGCCTTGACATCTACAGAGCTGTAGTAGACCTCGCTCAAAGGAAAACCTGTGTTGTCTAGCCAACCTTGAGCTATGACAACAAACGACTAAAGCCCAGTATGGCAGGTGCTGGTCTCACTCAGGGTTAGCTCACCTGGCACAGCACCCTCCTCTGGTCTGACGCCAAATGCCCTTCTGGAAGCACTACAAAGTCCCTGGCCCATAAACTGCTTTTAGTCATTTTGTCTGCCTCTGATTACACATTACACTGGTTTTACCCAAGCTCAAAAAGAATATGTTTTAAGCCTTTTGAAGTTTACACCTGCTTTTTGTGGTACAGGCTTGAGTGGTATTCTAGCAGGTAAGCAGGTTTCAATGTATTTACTTCAAAATTACATATGATTAGTATTTATTTAAAACAAATAATTCATTTGGCACAGGTGGATTTCTAGATATGACTTAGATGTCCTTGAATGTACAGGGCAACTCCATTCATTACGCACTGAAATTTGACTGGATTTGAGTAAGTGGACATTAAATTTGCCATCTGTCAAGCCATTCGTACCTGCCGGTATTCAGCAGTAATAAAGCAATCATTTTGGACCGACCTTGAACTAAATAATGACAGCATAAAATAGCCTATTTAACATTATCCAACAGAACTCTGAAGTGTTGGGGATAAGTTAAGGCAATATGTCATAAAATCTGTATCAAGATAAAAAAAAAAAAAAGACATTTGCAATATTGATATAATTGATACAAGGTCCAATAATGCGCATAATTGACTCTTGTAAGCTTTAAGCCATGTTATAATGCTGTTACCTCTTCAAAAACATACGTGGGTTTTTGTGTTGAACATATGAATGAAACAAAACACAACTCCAGGTATATTTTTAAGGATTAAACATTATAACATAGATCAGAAAATAGCATAATATAGGCCCTTCAATTATGACTTTTACAATATGCTTTGGGCTATTTTAGTTATGGTTCTAAGTTCTGCTTCCGCTCCTCATGTCTTATCTCTTTCATTATACTTTTAGCCTCAACAGAGTCTCCACAGTCAGTGTTTAAGTCACTCTAAGGTTTAATGATAGCAATTAGCCACAATCTCTGCATGCCTCCCACAAGTGAAGGCAAAATCAAAGCAGTTATAACGAGGACAACAGACAGTATATGTCCATGGAGCACTATGAAATCCACCCTTCACAACTGAGAGATTGCACAGATATAAAAAAAAAGTACTTGTCAATACAGAATTTATTCATGCCAAATTCTGAATCACTAATGTCTTTTGAGGATATGATATGCAATGCAAGTACAATATTGATAGAAATTTTATTTATTTTATTTTTTTTTATTTCTTCAGCTAAGGAGTTTTATTAGAACCAATCAGGGTAATCAATTAACTAGACCAGGGGTCGGCAACCCAAAATGTTCAAAGAGCCATATTGGCCCAAAAAAACAAAAAACATACCTGCCTGGAGCCGCAAAAAATTAAAAGCCTTATATAAGCCTAATATGAAGGCAACATAGGCTGTCAGTGTATTAGTTGTATAAACCTACTATTAAAATGACCAAGTAGGCTACAAATACAAAATGAGCATTCATGATTACACAAACCCCTTTTGCGACCCTCTCATACTCGGTGCGCCGTCTGTAGACCGACGTTTACCTGTTGCTTTGACGACGATGATGGAAGTATTCAGAGCAGCAGTCGCATTTCTTCTGATCGTGCATAGGAGCATTCATAAAACAGCAGCATGTAGAACTTTCTACGCAACATCAGCCCAGAGCAGAAGCTCTGAGCTCGGGCAGCAGCGCAAAATACACGGGAGCAGTCAGCGCGCAGCTCCTCAAGACGGGGCTGGGGGTCCAGTGTTGGTCAGATTGTCTGGAGGTTTCGTCCTCCGTGTCCTGGTTCCAGATGGGGGCGAGCAAGACCAGCGTGCAAAGGACTGGGTCCGAGCGGTTCCGCGTCGTCCTCTGTGCGCTGGTTCTGTGCGGGAAAAGCGAGAATGCGCTGTGGACTACAGGTCCGGGCGGGCTGCTCCGGTCCTCCACGCTCGACCGTGGCCTGGTTCCGAGGTGGTGCAAAGCATGACATCCAGTTTGGTTCATTATATGTTGTTCTGAGCGTCCGTCTGCGCACGTGTTTTTTTTTTTTTTTTTTTTTTTTTTTTCGGGGAAAACGCTTCTCAGGTGGAGGCACCGGACACCACCCCCCGCTTCAGCTCATCTGTTTGTTCTGCTGAAACACTTTTCCTATGTTTGCGTTTGCACACACAGCTGATGGATCAGATCCATGACCAGAGATGAACGAGGGTTTTACCCCTAAAGAAACCATATTAAAACAACAACAAAAAAAATCATTCCTTTTCCATTTTCACTCAAATTTTTGAAAAAGCTCCAGGGAGCCACTAGGGGAGTGCTAAAGAGCCGCATGCGGCTCCGGAGCCGCGGGTTGCCGACCCCTGAACTAGACCAAAAAAAAAAACATTGTTAGAAAAAATCATCTCTAAAAATAGTTGGAGTAAGGGCACTATAGCAAAGCTGTATGACCTTTTACTGTCTAACTTAAGTGAAAACTCTGACTCTAAACTCAGGGCATGGAATGAGGATCTCAAAACAAACTTGTCAAAAGAGGTCTGGGAATCAGCATGTAGCAAAGCTCACAAACAGTTAATACTTAATTTAGACTTCAGCAATGTAAGTGGCTTATGAGAACATATGTAACACCAGCCAAACTGAACCTTTACAACTGTAATATAGCAGATATTTGTAGCAAGTGCGTTGATGCTAAAGGGACTCTTTTTCACTGCATGTGGCAATGCCCTGAGAGAGGACTCTTTTGGGAGGAGGTTAGAGAAGCATTAGAGAGGATTATCTCAAAGAAAATGCCAACATATCCTGCTATGTTTATTTTAGGTATATATCTCAAAAAGCACAAGTTTACTAAAAGGGAACAATTATGATTAATATGTGTTTTTACAAGCAAAAAGAACAATTGTAATATTTTGGGGAAAAAAAACTTGTAGGCCCAAGTTGGTACACTGGGTAAAACAGATGCTCATAGTTTTTCCATTGGAAAAGATCACATGCATTAGGAAAAGAAAGCTGAAATTGTTTGACGAGGTGAGAGGTCCTCTTAAAAGTTTTGTATGGAATCTTAATTTGACAGATGGTGCTGAGGATGACTAAGATTACTCTGTAACCTTTATTTTTATTTATTTATTTTTTCTTATTATTATTTTTATGTATGTGTATATACCTTATACATTGTATAATATAATGTATATAAATATATATGTATGTATGTATGTAAGTATGTATGTTTAAATACATTTATATTTAGGTTGAGGGGGAAAAAAATGTATGTATAGATGGCTACAACTTAATTTTCTAACTGTGAGGTTGATCTGTCCTTGTGTTTGTTGTTGTCTTTTGTTTGTTTGTTTGTTTGTTTGTCTTGGTTTTTTTTCATGTACATGACTTGTAATTATGCTTTCATAATGTACTAAAAATGAAATAAAAACAATATTAAAAAAAAAAAAAGAAAGAAAGTACTTTATCATTGTAGTATTGGTATTGAGTATAAAACAGTGGATGAGTTATAGTGTAAACCAAGCTTCAGCTCTACTATTGAGCTTCATAAATAAAACCAAATTGAAGTGAAGTAATCCATTAAAATTGACAAATCTTTTCTCTTTATCCCATCAGACAAACAGTAGATTTAACTGCGATGCCGAAGCAGTAATGGCAGCAGTGCAAGCGGGCCATATATTCAGTGCAATAGCCTCCTGTTTTCCGGGCTGTTAAGATGTTCTATGGGGTTATATCTGGAAAAAAGAGGGAAGTATCTCTGCTTTGCCGGCCAGCTCAAGAAAGTCTAGTAAGCTGAGAGGTTGTGAACTCAATCAGTTGTATGTTTATCGCCTCCAATGCACTGAAACTCCTGTCTGCTCCCCGTATGGGCCCCGAGCAGGGACAGGACGGCTAGTTAAACCCAGCTGGAAAGGGTCAAAATACTGATAACTACTGCAGTGGATTTTAACCCGGCTCATAGATCAGTTAAATGATACAATCCTTCACAGTGAGGTACTGGCCAAATAGTTGGGAAGAAGATACTATAAATCTTAAAGTACTGGGCCTGTGTCTTCTTTATCTATGCCCCAGAATGCCTATGAAAAAAAAAAAAAAAAAACATCTTGAATTGGAAATCATTGAATTATCCAGGCCGGAAGCGCACGTCCCTGTAGAAGATTGCAAAATTGCTAGTGATTAATTACAAAGCAAATGCGACGAGACAGGGTGAATTTGAGAAAGGCAAAAATATGTGGCGGAAAAGACGTTTAAATATGGACGAGCTGAGCTGGATCGCTTAATCACATCGCTAGCGTCAAATGCTATTACCAGAACAGGGTCTTTGTTTCAACATACTTAAGACAAGATGCCACTTACAAATTCCTGAATTGTCTCAAATCGGTAATTCTGTTAAGTGATGTGGCATTTGATGGAAGGCGTAATGAAGCAGAGAGATTGGGTAGTGAACTAGTATTGAAAGTTCTCTTTAAGAAACTAGAGTCTTGCAAGTAAATCCAGTCAGTAATTGATTACACGCCCATCAGTAACAAAGTGAAAAGAGGTTACTGCTCAAATCCAACAGGGTCACTTTGCTTTTAAAGTTAGTCAGCTATTAAAATGTTTATTCATAAAAATCTCTAAAGGTGAACATTTCACTATTAGAAAGTCCTGCCTTGTGCTTGTCGCTTAAGAGATGTTATTGCTGTGTTTAGCAGTATAACATTAAACTTCTCCATAGAGACAAGCAGGTGACACCTCCAGGACAAATTACAGATCAGATCTGTGAAAACTGACATTCTACATTATTATTATTTTATAATGAATATCAGTTTAAAGGAGACCAGTTGTGTGTAGTTTTGTGGAGCATCCCAGTCAAAGCAATGCAGACAGAGACAAGAAAGTAGATGAGATGAGATGCAATGTAATTCTTGAGTCAATATTTGATCAGCACTAACAGTGTTGTTCTTTTGAAGACATTGTTCACTTTAACAACTGTGACAAGAAATGTCTTTAAAAGAGCTGTATCGTGTGACCAAAACAATAGTGGTAGAGACATACTTGTTTACACAGACTTATTCTTTTGTTGGACAATCTTAAAGTGGCAGCTGCGATGTGCCACTGTCAGACACCCCACCGTTCAAACACTTCTTTCTGCCCCACAGTTCAGAGGCAGCGGTCACAGCCACAGCACTCCTACAAGAGATAAAACTCAAACTCACTCACTCACTCAGAGCCTTGTCCTGGTGTTTTTACACAGGGCCATTTATTATCTTCTAAAACTAACTTAAAGGGTAAGATTAATACAGTTGTAAGGTATGTTTCAAGAAAATCTATTTATTGGGATTCTTGGGAAGTTTGTGCTGTATAATGTTGTCAAATAAAATGGATTCCACTAATCAATTAAACTAGTATCAAAGCTAGATGCTCTTGAGTATTGACACTGAATCAAAATAAAATTGTCTTTGTGATGGAAATTTATATTGTGGAAGGATTTCTCTCAGTCTGTTTTTGTGTAAATGAATGTGATTTCTACCTGAGACCCAGACCAGTCATTAGCTAAACTGTCCCCACCCCACAGGAAAATATTAATTAAGATTGACTAACTGAAAATAGTGATTAGTTTATCTTTCAGAAACACATTTGGTCTTGTAACTAAAAGTCATTTGGTTCAGTAGTTAAAGTCAGTGTTAGAAAGAACAGAAGAAAATGAATATGGATGCAAATCAGATCATGTACATCTGGCCACACCTCAGGAAGAGTTGTCACTTTCTCACTTTGAAATGTATGTTCTCTGGTCATCTCAGTGTATTTAAACTTGGTGCTTTGTGTCATTCGGGGGGCTGATGTTGGAGGGACATACTGCTGGTTAAGAGAGGTCAGGCCCTGTCCATATCTGCTGTAACAAAAATAAACCTTTATCTATATTCCAAAAACTCATCAGGCTTTGCAAATGGATAAATTATTTATCATCAAGAGATGCATATTTTTTCCAGTCTTCATCTATATTCAAACTACATGATCATATTAAAGAAAACATAAAAGAAACTGAAATCCTGTGTTGTATTTTTGTGTCACTGTCCTCATCCTCCTCAACATCATTACTATTTTCATCACTGTGACAAAATTACAGTGCAATGTTGTCTTTTGGCAATCTTAATGAACATGTATAAAATCAGCAAGTAGAACTGTGTGGAAGTTTGTGTTGAAGCTTGGTGATTGGTCCATTTAGTCATTTGGACAATAAAATGTACTATGTTTTCTAAGTGTGTAAGTCAAATAGTCTGGTTGACTTTGTGGTTACTGGTCTAGCATATCACCTTTAAATCGGAAACAGAAAAATGAATTTTTATTAGACCACAATGACAAAATGACATTTAAATCCATTATTGATGTCTAGAAGATAAATACACAGTTATTGCCATATTAAATTGCAATTGTGGTCATTCTTATTGTACTTGTGAGATGTTTGAAAGCCTAATGATTTCTCCTGCTGACAAATTGGTGCATTTAAGTGTTAGTCCAATTTCCAAGGTGTTTAATTTCATTGCTGTGGATTCATGCACCACTTATCGTCTCAGATTTCCCCATTCAAAGCCAATCAATATCCTTTAGAGTAAAGTGAAGCTAATTGATGTGCAGCCCAAACAATAGTGTCAACAACTACAGAAATCATATCCGCTGATTAACCTTGTCTCACCACATACAAATATATTCTGTTATGTGAAAAAGGCTGAAAAATGTGCTGTTTCTATTCAAATTAAGCCAGAACAATTGGAACAAAAAGCTTGCTAAATCAAACATGTTATAGCTGTTTGCACAAGGTCCCAATGGAAATGCTTGGGGATGAAGTTACTTGGGTTAAAAGAAAATCTCTCATCTTAAACCTGAATTTTGATTGGATTTCTTGCAGGTCGTTTGTGTTCTGCGCAAATAAAATAACTTGTGTCCCTTGAGCTTAAAAACAAAAAGGATTTAGAGGGAAAACAGCGACTATAAATAAATGTCTCTGCTTTACGAAGCGAAACTGCCCAATAATTCCTTGAGAATGGGACGGAAATGGGACCAAAGCTAGATAATCCGATTTGTTTTTATACGCGACTGTTCCACCTGGCCTCTCAACCCACAGCTCCTTCATTAAAAAGGCTTATAATTACCATGGAGGTGGCTGTAATCCGGGCCACTCCACGAGTCTACATTGATAAAAATTTACCTCTGGGATTTTAGGCTATATGTGTGTGCCTATGTCTGTGTCCAGAGAGTGTGTGAGTGAGTTGGGTTGGCGTGACGACGAAAGGATTAATTCTCGCCTGCTAGCTGAAGCACTGTGATAACACGGGTCAGGAGAAGCAAGCACGCACCTGCCCCCCTCAAGCCAACAGTGTCCCTCCAGAAAATAAGCTGGTGATATACTGCTCCTGTGTGTGTACAGAAGTGTAGTAGGAGTGAGGAGGTGGAGAGGAGGAACTGCTGGATACCCCATGGTTCCACTGCAGAAGATGTCCTGATCAAGGCCCCTACCTGTAAAAAGTCAATTATACAGAGAGAAAAGGAGGAGCAGAGGGGAACCATGGGTGAAATTAAAAGGCTGCTCTTGGCGATAAGTGGAAATGTGACTTCTGTAGAGTCGTGTAGGGACAACTGTGGGGGTTTAGGATAAAAAAGCCCAAAATGTAAAACAAGTTTGAAGAGGGTGTAAATGTGATAAAACATCGTTAGTGTATTGACTTTTTCTTGTTGTTTATTTGAGTTTGTTATGTTGTTTTCTGGACTTTATGGAAGAGAACCATGAGTATAGTGTGAAATAGGGGGTAAAGGGGGCAGAGAGACATCAAGAAATTGTAAGAAGGGCACATAGCCCTAACCTCAGTGACCATAGATGTTTATTTCTTATATTTCTTGTTATACTTTTATTCCAGTATATCTATTTATACATTTTGGTGTAGGGGACATTTTAGACATGCACAGTCTTTTCTTACATCAAGTCACATTTCTTTTGCTATCTACACATTTTTTTTTTCCATTTCCTTCATGAAAAACAGTTATTTAACCATCTTTGCAATAGCAAAAAGCAAACTTAATACTCACTTGCACTACATTAACCCCTATGACCTGTAGTGCCAGCCCATTTCCTCCCGAGAATATTATTTTGAAGAATAAAAGACACTGCACTGCTGAACGCTATGCACCAAAAGCCATTGTGCATAATGAGGAGTCACATTTAAGGCAGCTTAGTTTACTTCAAAGTGCAGACATGTTTGCAGCACAAATAGCGTCAATTCAGTCAACAACTACAAAGCATTCACATTAGAAATATAAACAAACCTTAAACACAATATTACAGAAAATTGAATCTTTGAGCTTTAAGCCATGGCAGAATGTTGTTACCTCATCAAAAACATGCCCAGAGTTGTGTTTAGTTTTCATTCACACATGCTTGAATAACCCTTTATTAGTCTATCTACATCTCCAAAGCTCAAAATGTTCTGTTCCACCTTGTGATGTCATGAAGAGGTAGGTAGCTTTAAGGTTAAGAGAGCTACCACCCATTATCTTTTGTTCAGTAAAAATGGGCAATTTCAGGGCTAAAATTATCCAAATTATTCTAGTGAAGGTGAATGGAGTTTAAAAACACAGTGGAGAACATACTGTATTGCCACATGACATCACAAGGTGGAATAGAGTGTTTTCCGTTTGAGAGAAAAACTCAAAACACAACTCCAGTTACGTTTTTGATGAGAAAACATTATAACATAGATCATAAAATACCTTAATATGGGGACTTTAAAGCAACAGTCCACAAATTTGGACACAGGACCTCATTTCCTAGTGAGCCAGAGTGTTGAAGATGTGTGAAGACACCTTTTAAAATATTCCATCCAGTCCTTGTATTTGCAGAGGTCGCTGGTGCTAGGCTAGTGCATGTCAAAGGCCATAGTTAGCCTGCCACTAAAATCAGTCTTACCCACTCCACAAAGCACCCAAAGCTAAATTATTATTACTCTGGACTGTCAATGTAAATGTCTGTGTTGATAGAGTAATGTTTGAAATAAAACTAACCTTGCATCGCATGAATCATCGCATGTTGAGGGATTATTTTCCCAGCAGCAGCAGAATTTTACTTTGCTGGTAAGAAAGGTGCTAGGTGACATCAGCCCGCCACTGTCAAGCTTTGTATCAGGAAGTACAACTCGCTGCTGCTCAGACATAAATCCTTCATTTTATTTCTAAAATTATTCTATTGACACAGACATTCACATCAACAGTCTGACTTAATAACTGTTTTGCTTCAGGTGTTTTGTGGAGTGGGTAAGACTATTTTTAGTGGCAGGCTAACTATGGCCATTGACATGCGCTAGCCTAGCACCAGCGACCTCTGGAAATACAAGGACTGGATGGAATATTTTAAAAAGTGTCTCCACATGTCTCCAACACTCTGGCTCACTAGGAAATGAGGTCCAAATGATGTCCAAAATTATAGACTGTCCCTTTAAGTATTATTTAGTGAGAGAGGGGCAGAATTTAAGACTTAAGTTCAAAGTGTGGCAGCACTTTATATTTGGGAGTCACTGCAAACATGATTATTATCTTTCCTCTGTCTTGTCTAAATGTCAAAGCATTATGTACACTTTGTTCACTGACCTTTGAGAAGCCATCAGTGCTGCCAGCTCCTCTAATAATCTCCCTCTCACAGCCATGTTACTGTCTCACACCCCCCTATCTACATATTAGAAACAATAAGTCCGTAACCTGGAAATGAGCCGTGCTGTTTACAGTGAACAACATGTGTGTGGCTTTAAGCATGCATACTCCATGGAAGTTCAGACCCAATTATAACATTTATCAGGGGCTGTCATGCAAAAATATCACATTTGCAGTTTACCCCAAATATCAGCACCTGCGTCACACAAATTCATATTCACTAAGAATGGCTAATTACATTGCAACATGCACAGGTCGCATTAACGGTGGCATTCTATTGTCTCCATTTGTCATTAATATTCAAACAGTTTATCTGAAATATTCAGCATTATAATCACAGCATCCCATTAAAACTCATAATTGGAGGCTTGCGTTGACTGGGGGGGAAGACCATAAATAATACAATAGCAATATAATACAACATACACTATTAATGGGCTTTAGTGGACCTATATAAACATGTGAGGATAAACGTCAGCAACATGTAGAACTTTTTCAGACATCAGAACTACTATACTACTGCTCCCGTTGCATGAAATTGTTTGAAAACAGTTTTTTTTTTTTTTGTTTGTTTTTGTTTTTTTAATGGTGCACTTAATTTAGGTGCTCCACAATATGTCAGTAAACTCTGGGTAGTCTTTAAATCTGAAACTTTGTGAAGCCCTGTGAAGCCCTCTACACAAAAACACTGAAGTGAAAAACAAGAATAGAACAAATATCTCCTGACATGATTGTAACAGTGCGGGTGATCTAACAAAGAAGCAGTTTGGCTGTGACCTCCCGCCATGACTTGATGCACCCGACATTAGTCATGAATACAGCTGCTGCTCATTTACATTGACAGGAGCCAAGATGCTAGCCTCACTTCTAACCCAGACACACAAGGGATTTTCCTTTGAAGGTCAGTGGAGCATGTCCCACCAGGCATCCTCCCTGCAGGACAAACAGGGACACATCTAAGAGACTTTGTACTGGCCTGGGACAGCTATGGGGGCCCTCAGAGGACAAGTCTTTGGGGACTTGAGTAGTGTCTCTTCTGTCTGAGCCTGATAAGCACAATAAAACAGATGGACCAAACTGAGCAAGAGTGGTAGAAACATAGACCATATTTGACATAAGAAAACAAACTACCTTATTTAAAGTCAAAGTTGTAATTGGCTCCTACTGGTCAAAAGGGTAGTACAAAACAACTGGACCAGGAATGGTAACCATTTTTCAGTAATTGTGAATAAAACTCCACATAGATTTGTCACGATAACACATTTTGAAGCACAATATATTGCTATAGAAAGATACAGCATTTGTACTGAAAATACTTTATGGCAGTGACACAAAGCAGGATAATCCCAATAAACAATTATTAAATATACAGTTTGAATAAAAGGCCTGAGCTGCAATAAAAAAAATAGCAGAGTAAATCAATAATTAGCCATTAGAGTAACTTATTCAACCCTCTACAGCTCAAAATGTAAAATATACCACATTTCTGCAAAGAAAAAGATCCTCTTGATAAATATTGTGGCTAATAATAATATAAGTTGATAAAGCAATTATTGTGGCAGGCCTGACTCAACATAGTGCTATTACTGATAATAACTGAAAACATCAAACATTCACCAATAAGCAAAATGTATGAAATGTAGACAAATTACAAATATCTAAACTTGGCCTGTAGAGAAGCAGCCATTTAAAATGTAAATATGGGTTATTTCTGCTATTTACATGAAACCAATAGACAGTAAGAGAAGTTGCAGTTCTTCTGCTCTATCTGTGATAAGGTCAAAGTTTACATTTTTAGAGTGAAACAAAACAACTTAGTTCTTTTGTGCTTTTGAGGGAGACCAAAATATAGTGTCAGGAGATAAGGCTCCGGGACAATGCAGGAAAGTGTAGCAGTGTGGATTATAGTGCACTCAAGGATGAACAGATCAACGTGCAGAAGGAAGGAAGTAAAGGTCTATTTGTTACTGGGAATGATGGCAAAAGCTGGGACCACTAATGAAACACATCCTGTATTGACTGACGGGTGATCCCAGGATTAGTCCATAACCTTGTATTGATTGATCTTCACTTTGCTAAGAACAGATCAAATTTGGTCTCCGAGACAGCAGTTCCATTTCGCTGCTTCTTTTCCTGTTTTAATTGTTATTTGAGGTGATGGTAAAAGCCCCAATTTGTCTCGGTTTTGCATGTTGCTATAGCTAATTGTGTGTCTGAGCTAACAATCCAAAGCTATAGATAGCCTAGTGGATTTGGTGATGCACGGGTATTACTGCTACAGAGGGAATTATATAAATGGGCAATTTATACAGACTGACACAAATTGGGAGAGTAGTGTTGTGTACACTTGTGTACATTAGGGATGGGCATGATTAATCGATTAATCGATAATTGATCATTAAGAATTTCATCGATTACGTTAATTTTAATCGACAAACCGAATGTAGGTTGCTGTGCGTAGCGTGACCAAACAGGGGTCCGTACATGTAGCTCTGCACTCAGAAGGAGCGAGACACAAACAGTCGGTCAGTCTGCAGCGTACCGAAGCACAAATGTGCATTTAACAATGACTTGTACAAGAAATTTCACGCTTTCCGTTGCGTTCGGGACAAGTGTGAGTTCATGTGCACAGTGTACAAAGCAGGAACATATGTTTCGGTGTCCAGTGGGAAAAAGTTTTGCCAGGTGAGAGTCGCGTAATGTCGATGACGAGTCCCCACCTCCCACGTCCCGTACGGTGTCCTGGTTTTGACAAACGCAAATATGTTCACACTAACCTGTATTCCACTGAGTCATGTCTTTTAATCTGACAGAAATTGACCGCATCAGCGCACAAGAGCTGTAGTTTTATCTTCGCTGAGTTTATACTAATTAGCAATGTGGTTTTAAGTTTTGTTTCTGTGAAAGTTGAGCAAAACTGAATTAAACACATTATAATGTCAAACGGATTGATGTGGCTCTAGAGTCGTTACGGTTTATATGTCGTAAAGTTGAATTTATTTATGCAGATTAGTAGTGCAGATAGTAATAATAATGATGATCATTTTAATATAAAAACGTTAATGATTAATCGATAATCGATCGTTAATTCTTCCGACGATCGATTAAGAAAATTTCATCGAATGCCCATCCCTAGTGTACATTAAGCTGCAATACAAGAAATGATAATTAAAACATGATGTTTCTATAGGGACATAAATGTGTAAATATTTTAACATTTTATATATATTTTGTTTAAAAAAAACACACACACACCACTTAATATACGTTACTGTAAACCTAATTAAACTTATCTAACTCCATGGAGATCAGCAAGAGATGCCATCAGGCCAAGATACAGGTCAGATTTGTGGACCGGCGTACCCACTCACAGCAAGAATGCATGAGTTTTCAATGATGATATGACTGAAGCAATAAAACACCTGTAAATAACTCAGTGCAAGATAACTTATTCCCATACACCAGAATATTCCAGGCAAAGCATTAACATCTGCATGAAGACAAACCCCTCACCATAAGTAATATAAAGCACTTTTAACCATAAAACATATTTCTCAAAAATGGTAAAACACTCAGATGTCAGATGGAGAACTCTAAAATGCTTTTCAGATATTGCAGTGATAATAATACGTATCCTATAAGGATATAGCATCCTTATAGCAAATAGAGCAACAGATAACCAGTGGTGCTATTCTCAGGATAGATGTTGAAGAGCAGAAAATTGAGATGATAGCATACAATCTGTAACCAGATTCATGGCTGTTTATACAGTCTGCTGCATTTAAGTGGCCACTTCCTATTTGAGTACATGGACGTGAATTGGCAGGAGAAATTAGACTGTTTACCAAAGCACGGTGTGTGACAGCCAATGGCTTCACCTTTACAGATCTAAACAAACCACAATCAGAGGAGAGGATTACACCGTGGAAAATGGAGGCCCTTTGTGGCAGATTGATGTTTTAGGTCTCGTAAATAAGCAAATAAGATGTATCACTTACCAAGGTCTCAAAATATACACATAAATGTTCTGATCTAGATTGGGTTAAGTGGGTTAAGAGATCTCAAAAACCTGTCTACATGGAGATGAGCTTAATGCCAAACTTTGGAGCATTTCAGGCAAAAGAGACAAGCAGGTGGTTGCAATAGTGTACCTTTGAGGGATAAAATCAGAATTTGAGTTGTGGTTGTGGTGATTTTTCTGAATCCAAAAGCTGAGGAGTTGGGAGAAGTAACAAGGGACCAAGCAAATAAAGACATATCTAGTAGCTAAAGAGAAAAAACAATTTGGAAATTGTGTTTCTGTGTAAAAGCTTCCAAAATGAACAGCTCTATCACAGAAGCAGATTTTATCTTTAAGCAAAGCAGTAAAATGAGCTCACTCAATAACCATTGACCAACATTTTACCACTCTCTAGGTTTTGCACACATACCTCAGCACTGAGCTATTGACAGTCTTTTCTTTACTTTCTGTCTATCATATACAAAAGAAAATATATTGAGTCAATTACAATTTTATAAGCATCTCAATATAAAAGCAAATGATTAAACAAATGTGTGCTGGAGAACAGTTTTAATAGAATATGTCATTCATTCCACACATGAAGTACTGCCTGTTTCAAGATTGAATTAAAAAGGACTCCCAGGAAGGGCATCCAGCTTCAAAACATCATTGACAAATCAAAGAATACCAATTAAATGAATTCCTCATGAGTACAAAGAGTAAGAAATAAATGTGGAGGTAATAATAATCATAATAATGCATCAGATTTATCTAGCACTTTTGAAAGACGCTTTACAGAGCATTATTCATTCACTCTCTACCCACTGGTACTAAGGTATATTGTAGCCACAGCTGCCCTAGGGCAGACTGACTGATGCAAGACTGCCAATCTGCACCATCAGCCCTTCTGACCACTACTAATAGGCAGTATTGGTGAAGTGTCTTGCTTAAAGGTTGTATGGAGGATTTTTTTGTTTCAAATTGTCAATTATAGCATTATAGAGATGCAGTAGCCTTGTAATTATGATGACCAAAAAAAAGAGAATAAAAATTCATCAACTCTGGATGTGGTGGGGTTAAACATTTGCCAATAGATAACGACACTGCCTCATTATCTGTTAGCTGATAGGCTGTCAATCAAACTCCCTACGTTTCTAGCGTAACTGACTTGCCTGTGCGCTGCCATTACGTGGTTTACGTGCGCCTGTCACGCAGTCCACAGACGCAAGACGCACAGACTCCACCAACGCAACAGTTCTTAGTGGCTTTTTTGACCTATATCTTCCTCGCAGTTCGCACAAAGTTTGTTGCAATGGCAGACAAGAATCCAGGAGCAGTTAGCCGCAAAAGAAAGTCAGTTTTTGAGGTCGCTGAAAGAAGAAGACAAGGGGAAAAGCAGCAAAGTCAAACTAAGGTGATTCTTGGAGATTCATGCTAGACAAACGTTTTTCAGGACAAGAATGCGATATCCTATGCCTGAAAACGTAATTTTCAATGCAAAGAAAGAGCCCGCTTGCCGCTGCGTGTTGTAGCTAGTTCATTCGCACGGAATCTCTGCGCACCCCTCTCTGCACCGCTCCCCTCTCCTCTCTCCTCTCTCCGCTCCCCGTTTCGCTCTTCTCCCTGCTCCTCACTTCTTCCCGGCGCACGAAATCTCCGCGCACTGCTCCCCTCTCCTCTCTCCGCTCCCCACTCCGCTCTTCTCCCTGCTCCTCACTTCTTCTCGCCGCACGAAATGTCTGCGCACCCCCTCCCCCCGCTCCTCACTTTTCCACCTTGCCTAACCAACACTGTAGTTAGTTGTTTACAAGTCATTTGCAGCGATGAGTACTTGTTTTCTCGAAACAAACCTGTTTCTGGCGTAAGGAGGAGGCGGGAGGAGGCGTTTCTACGTAGGGAGCTGTGGGGGAGGGGGGTGGTTTCAAGCATGCTCAACATTTGAAAATGTCAAACAGTCGCTGGATTTCTCATTCCTTAGAAAATCCTCTATACAACCTTTAAGGACACAACATTTTTGCCATTTTCCAAGTCAGGCTGTCTTTGTTCTATTTACCTATCCTTTCAGAGTGAATGACAGGCACCTGCCATGCTCCTTTATGAACATCTATTGTGAAAAGCTTATAGAAAATCTTGACTTTCACTTTAAGCATACAGAAAATTGCTGTTGATAAAACCATTACCTTCAAAGTTTGAACCAATTACCGAGAAAAGAGGAGAAATCCTGTAATTTAAAAGTTGTCTCACAGTGAGATTACCGGCACAAGATAGAATGTATTATTATGCCATTATGCATGGTTAATGCTTTAAAGAAAGTTTCTCAAAGAAAATGAAAACTTTGAAATCAGGTGAGAATGGTTGTCAATAACAGAATAATTGGAACATTGCTCAGCTGAACTTCACTTTTACTGAAAAATTTTTGAAATGTAAATTATGTCCATATGCAAAATAATGTATTATAAATTATTTCAAAATTTCAAAATTATTCTAGTGGACTGGTGTTTCTTCCCGTCCTGTGGAATTTTAGTTCATTAGTGTTGAGAATAAAAAACTGTTTGATGATTGAAAAATGGGATTTAGGGTTTTAAGGATTTTAACAATTGGTGAGAAACTCCAACTCAACCCAATCTCCAACTGTGCAGCAAAGGTCAGTATCAAAAGTGATCCAATGACAGAGCAGTGATAGAAAAACTGAAGTCAACAGCTCAAATTTGAAAACTTTGATTCTGTATAAGTTACTGTTAAAAGCCACTTAACCACCTGCCAGTATCAAAGTCCACAGTCAGGTTAGAGAGGTGTTTCAAAAGGCTACTTGAATTTTGAAGGAAGAAAACCCTGTTCTTTTTCCCACACCATGTTACAAAATAGCTTCTCTGTTATATTTCAAGTCTTTATTTGTTGCAATGACTTGTACAAAGTGTAAGAGAACAAACAAAGGGTTTAAATGGTCAAGTGCATGCAAGAAAATATCAACATAAATCTTTCTATTGGGAAATGGTTAATGCTACTGTTTAAATTATAAATATGTATGAGGTGTCATCTCAATAGATAAAATGTTAAATCTTAAATTTCCCTTTAATGGATGTGCCAGCATTGATTCATCATCTTAATAGGATGCTCTGCTGATAGAAACCCCTCATATTATCTGCCCGTATCCATTATCCAAAACAAGAACTTTAATAATTGATTCTGTATTAGCAACAGATTAACCTTTACAGCAGCCATTCTACATCATTAAATCTACTCTTATTTAAATTAGCTACTGTTTACAACCTGTTCCATGTGATACAAGTGTCTGACTTAATAATACACTGCCATAGTTTAGAATTTGTCTATTTTGGTTTATTTGTCATTCCTTGTTCTAAAGCATAATTATAGTTCTAGAGAAAAGCACTGCACAAACTAATATATCATTATCTTTAGCACAGTGATGGAAATGTGGGCGATTTTCTGTAACCTATATTCATTAATTACCAAATACTGCAATAATTTGTCTTGTTCAAAAATGTTATTTCAACAAATTTACAGTACACATTCCTTTTAATCAATGTAATCAATTACCGGTCCAAAATGACAATTAAACAAAGCCAGGACATCCATTGCACCACTCTACAAGTCTGAAAAAAATGACCTGGCCCCAACGGACCCCAACTCTAAGCACAAGAGGATATGATTTTGTGAGGACAGAAGACTACAGATCCGATGCATAAACATCAACTGGACTGTTTTAATATACATATTTCAAAATAATTGTTACTACATTGACTATTAAATCTACAAAAAATCTGCAAAAATAGTTGATAACAAACTCTTATAATTCACACTTCACGGTTCAGCATTCACTATTAGAATTCACTGCTGATTAAACCCCACAATGTCCACAGCACGGGCCCATCCTGGATGCAATAGTAACTTATACATTCAAGTCACTGCACAACTCACTTGTGTAATTTCCTGTGCTGTCAGTGGGGACACTCTGAAAACAGTCTGCCAAAGAAAGAGTGCTCTTCCTCATGACCTGCACCACAATGTTCAAAAAGGCTTTTCACAGAGCAGCCCTTGTCGTACAAAGACACTCTAATGCCACAGAGACCAGGAGAATCAGTTCAGGCAGCCTAAACAAAGCTGCCAATACCTGTAGCCTTTCCAGAGCTGCTGTAATTCTAAGAGTCCTGAAGTGGTGTCTGATCGGCCGCCAATGATCCATGATATCTTTGTGAGTCCTCAAACACAGCAACCAGAATCTCTCATAGGTGTACAGGGAGAAAGGCGACACAGTCATACAATCCATATTCCAAATTCCAATCCTATAGGCGGTAAATATTATAGTTATAATTATTTATGGATTGTCAGACTCAGAGACTGGATTCAGAAGGTTCTGGGCTTTAAAATGTCCTGGCATGTCTATATTGGCGAAGCTTAAGTTGGTAAATATGTTTGTATCTAAATGGTTACTTGGGCCTACTTATGAAACATAGATTTTGAAAACTGAGACTCACAAATCAATTTAATATGCAAACTGATAAATTGGTTGGATCCTACAAAAAACAGAAAGTTTAGATTAGCTATATCGTAGTGCATAATATTTCATGTTACTCAAATAAATGAACTGAACTGAAATGAACTGTAGTTTTGTGTTGAGTGCGAACCAGAAACACAAGTATAAGAAAGAGCTGTTACTGTGTGAAAGTGAATGTGTGGCATAGAAGGTGTTCAAATCGATTAGGTGATGCTGTGGTTTTAATTACATCTGGAGTTTGCAAAAAAGTACAAATTAAAAATCAATCTTTCACTGTAGTTCAAGTATATTTTTTTTATTTTTTTAACACCCATAGGTTACAACTGTCTGGAAGTGACAGGGGTTGCAAAGAAATATTGTGTTTAAAATTGAGAGCACATTAGGGCAATTTCGACTTGAAGTGCCAAGACAATTTCTCAATGACAAAATACAAGTTACTTAAACTTCTATTTTGTCATTGAGAAATTGTACTCAGTGGAGCTAAAGCATAATTCGCTCAGCTGTATCTTTTGTTTAGTTTTTTTGTTTTTTTGCATGGTGGCAGAGTGGGTTCCTTTCTGTGCGGAGTTTGTGTGTTTCTACCAGAGAATGAGCATTGATTAATTCTGTAACAATATTTAGACAGTAACACAGGTATATGCTAAAAAAAATCTGTTAAGTTTTAGACAAATCTGTAGATATATTCATTTCTGTTCACTTTTTCACCTGACATCCTTCACTTTGGTGTAAATGATGACACAAACTCCAACACAGTGACTTTAGTGTTGTACTTTTTGTGGCAGTGGCAGAGTTGGTGGCTGTGACAAGGCTGTGCATCAGATCTGCCCTTCCCGCTGCTGAGCCCATTACGCTTCAATTAACCACCGAGACCTGCTGTGCCCAGAAGGACCAGCTGCTGGGATAATTCAATGAGAGTCCCTGACAAGTCCACGCACACCCCGTCCTGCAATCACACGCCCCTATGCACCGGGGGACACACATTTAGTGGTGGCTTTGACGCTCAGGAAAAGAGTAGGTGACCCGGACATCATGGAGATCTCACCGTGTGTACCCTGAGCAGCAGAATAGTGCTGAGACGTGCCATATGGGTAATTGAATTATACGTGCTTCAAAATCTGATTAGCGTCAGTGTGCGGCTAATGGATGCACGAGCTAGTAGGATTTTCTCATAATTTAAGTTGTTTATCATATTTTGTGCTGAACTTTTCTCTTATTTGTTTGTTAGTAATTATGATTCCGTCAAAATTTTGTTCCAACTCAAACTGGAATTGATTTCTTGTCTAACAATACAATTCTGGACAATGGACAGCGGCAACAGATTTGGGGTATTTTTATTGTTGAGTATTCTTAGGTTTTACTTTCTAGACAAAGGTGCACAGAGGATTTTTCTCATTCTTTTTTGGGATGTGAAGCAGTGCCAGGTGCATGAGACACAAAATGGTGAGCTCTGCAGAACAACAATGAAAAATGTCTAGTTTTCTAGGAAACTAGAAAATAACACTGGGTTTATGCAAATGAAGCCCATTTAGTTGACAATGCTGATTTTCTTTGCCAAGGAGTTTATTTTTTTAGCTTTTATTTTGTTTCATGATGAACAATAAGCTTCTAAACTGAAAAAGTCATGAAGTTGAGTAAGTTAGCAAGTTAGTAGGTTGTGGAGATAACTTGCCAAACTAAAATAACTTCAGAACTTTTGGTTGATATTTTTCAATATTTCATAAAAATCACCCAATTTGCAGCAGTTAAAGCAATTTGCTTTAACTATAATGCATTTAGCTGTAAAGTAATAAAGTATAAACTCCAATAAACAACATTTCTGTCACCCGTCTCTCACATTTTTAAACATTAGCCACTTCACAAGTCCAAAAGTCACCTTGAAACTTGGTGCTTATGATGCAAAGCGATGCTGAAAACTTGACAATGCAATTAACATGAAAAATGAGTAACTGTATGTTTGTGTAGACAAGGGTTCCCCAAGTCCCCTAACAAACTGCAGCTTATCTCCAGCCTCCTCCTCAGCAGCAGCAGCAGGAGCAGGAGAACAGGGTAATTACAGCGGCACAACGGTCCAGGACAGCACCGTGGCCTGATTGGATCTCACCTTGACTTGACCCCCATGACCTCGAGGTGACGGGAAGGAGGACTACGTCGTGACAAGGAACAATGTTTTAGATAATCAACTGATCCAAAGAGCAGATAAGAGAGTCCTGATCCCATTAGAGCTGGAAATAACTTTCTGCTGGCACTCTCTGAGGTAAGGAAGAATTATGTAAGGACAATGTGCCTTATTCAGTCCAAGATACTGAAAGATGCTACTAGGTGTTATGTTTAACTTTTAGATGGAGTCAGCAAAAATTTAAATTACAACAAGCAAATATTTTTTTAAATGATCTGTGGAAGGCAGCCTAAAACAACAAGTATTTTAGTTTCCATTTAGAAAGCTAAAGGCTCATATTTTACATAGCACTTTATTACCTCCATTGGGCACTCAATGCACTTTAGCACCCTTGTTCTCTCATAATCACTTGCTAATTCATAAATTGTAAATGTTGGTCACATTTTATAGCGCTTTTCTGCCTACAATGGGTGCTTGAAGTGCTTTAGATTAAGGAACCACTCACCCACATACTGCCTAAAGACACTACAACAGTACGCACCAGCGGGAGACAATGGACCTAACTGCTTTACCAACAGTGCTTATATCGGAAGTAGGATTTGACCCGCTGAACTTCAGGAGCAGTCATAAAACACTACATGCCAACCTCAAGTGTCTGAGTACTCTAGCTGTTTGGCAAATAGTGTTGCCCAAGGACACACCAACTATGCAATGTTAGAAGCAAGGGCTCAAACCACCAATACAACACCAACACTAATAAATCCAATGTAATAACCCCATAAGATCAGTATAAGCTATATTAAACAAATATACCCATTTCAGTCACATGACATATTTTACTTTATAAACCAAATACATCTTAGTTTTTTACCTATACAAGAGCTGCTGAGGTGGTCGTGTAGAACTACATAAAGATGTTATTTTACCTCTCTGGAGTTCTTAATAAGCATGTTTTTGTATTTTAGTGTCAGCACAAATAATAAAGTGCATACTATAGACGCAAATATAAGTAATGTTATCTGTGTAGACTTGAATCTGGGTCACCTGTGAAAATATTGTGCTTCTGTAACTCTATAATTTTCCCCAGAGATACGTGCACAATGTACCACACAGTGCAGGAGGTGGGAGGAGAAAAAGCTTTAACCTATATGCATTTGTTACCTGCCCCTTATAGAACACACAGTGAGCCCTCTACATGCATCTATTCAATTGTATGGGATGAGGTTCAGCACAGATAAAAGGTAATTGTAAGCCCAGTCCTGTATCACAACTATAAGCCTGAATATTGAATTTTAGTGTTATGATTACAGTAAAAAGAAATCACATTCATTTATCCTTAACAATTACTTACACCAAATCCTTATTTCAGTTTCATGCATATTGTCAATAGCTCAACATTCCTCATACAGGGGTAATATTGGGTTTACCAAAGTAGATCAAGATCAAAAACATGTTAAAAAAAAAAAAAAAAAGCTAAATATGGGTCAATATGGTCATATGGGTCAATTCATCTGGAAGCTTGAGGGCCAAGAACAATTCGTCTGAGGGCCGCATATTGACCCAGGGCCGTAGTGTGGCCATGCCTGCTCTAGTAAGTGACCAGTTTTATGAAATCAAACTTTTAGTATGATATAAATATGTTCATGTGACAAACAACCAGATAATGATCAGTTTTAGTAGGCTTTTTACACTACATATCGAAACTGAAATAACTATATTGTAACCTGATGATCGATGATCAGTTATGAAATGATTATTCTTGACATGTCTAATTCCAAAAAGTTATACTTTAGCTGATAGCAAATCAACCAATAAATATAATATTTGATCTGATTTCTTGTGTTTTTTTTCCTGGCTCAATATTTTGCATTTTTAAGAAACTGTCACTAAATATGACCAAAGCTTTTCCAGCTTTTGTTAATATTTTTCCCATATTATTTTATGCAGCAGTATTTATTTCCCTGATTGAAAAACAAAAAATGAATAAAAAGCTTAACTTCAGGCAAGAAATAAATAATATAATTACCATTTGAACAGGCAATTTGTACTTCAATTGATTGGGACTAAACAGAAGTAGGTAATAAGAGAGTTCTGCTGTTTCAATCATGTAGCATCTAAAAAATACATCAGGCTCATTTTTCCTCAACAACTGTAGCATATTGTCACTTTAGTGGATGCAGCACTATCAGAAAATCCTTGTTAGACATGATCCGCGGTATTGCTCCGGCTTTGTGAGTGATCTGTCAAACGGCAGTCTACAGTGAAGGGGCTGGGACTGTCTTTGTCTGTTCCAATCTCCTAATCTGCTCAGGCCCTCTGAAGCACGGCACCATGATGGCTCCCTCACAACTGTCACATCTGAATAAATGAATCTGAAACAGGAAATAGGTCTTAGATCAACACTCAAACCAAAAACTGCTGCACTGAATAATACATCCACGCGCAGGGATGATACTGACCAGGAGGGGGGAAGACGGAGTGAGGGAAAGAGAGTAAAGAGTGAGAGGGAGGGAGAGAAAGAAAGAAGAAAGAAGGGAAAGAGAAAAAAGGAGAGGAAGAGAAAGGTGAGAGAGAGAAACACAGAGAGAGAAACCAACAGAGAGAGAGAAGAGGGGAGAAAGAGACAGAACTGCTGACAATTTCTTTTATTGTAACGAAACTGTATAACTAAAGTTGCCAAATAAAAGTGTCAGCCAACAAAGTAAGAGCAACAAAAGACTTAGACTGGTCAACCAATAGTGATTCAATTATAACTGTAACAATGCAAAGGGCTTCTTACCTATAAATAGTTTCTCAGATAACAGTGGACCAACACCATAAAGGGTAATGAGTTTCCTCTCCCAAGTCTTGCCTGATTTCAAGTTTCTCATTCAAATAAAAGTTACACAAAAACTAAAACTGCTACTACCACTACTACTACTGGAATTATACTGCAGCTATTACTACTTATTTCTCTACTGATACTAAAACCAAATAATCAATCCCATGGTAAATTGTTCATAAAAATTTAAGATACTGTTTTATTTATGCACTATTTTTTCAAAAAGCATTTAGATAACCTAGGATACAGAATACACACTTTTTCAATACTTTACATAGGTGTGAGTCAGATCAACAATCTCCCTGAGTTCAGATGGATGTGATTGACAGGTGGATAAGCCAATCAGGGATACACATGGTCCATCCATATCAAAAACACTATGATTGCTTATGAGGAAAAAAGAATGGATAAAAGTGTAACAGGTTACTGAAAAAACAAAGCACACTTCTGCAGAATTGTTGAGCAAAGCACCAAACTGTTATTCTGAGGTGAGAGAAATTATGTTTGTAAATTACAGGTGACAAGTGAGCTCCTTTGTTGCACATACATCATTGAAAAAAGTGAATCTGATTACATGAACATGCTTCGTTCTGACTTGAGGCTTGGTATAAAAAAAAATACAGAGATAAACTTTACACAACACGTACATAAAGACATATAAATAAGCATTTGATAATATCACTGGAACACTATGGTAGCAGAAAGCTTGATGTGTAGAGTCTCGCCTTGAAATTGAACTTTTTTATCCCAAAATGCCAGAGTGAGCTTAACCTTCTCCTCTGTACATGCCCTTGTGCCCTCAGCAACAGCACGCCTCAATGACAGCGAACAAGAAACCCACAGCTGCCACATCTATGTATTCTGAACCACACAGACTAAAATGACTTGAAAGATTTCACCTTCAAAACATAAAGAAAGGTGTTATAGTTGGGCTTTTGTAATAGATGAAGCAACAGTATCTAACAACCTTGAGCACAATTGATCTGCTTTATTTCACAGTTTGAAAATAACGCAACAATTAATGACTTGTTATTTCTTGAATGAAAGATGTAATTAATCTTTGTTATGTGGCCATATTGTCTTATTAGGTCTGTGCCATAAGATTTAATTTATTTTCAAAATTAATCCATTTCACAGCCATCAGAGTAATTATAAACCCCAAAGAGGTACTGTGAGAGTTGGCAGCAATTAAAAAGCAGCTAAACTAAAGGCAGTGGTATTAAATCTATGGTGCATTGATCACTGTCTGGCTGGGACCACTTGACAAACTGCAGGATCCGAGCAAGATGGTGAGAAAATGCTTAGGAAAAATGTAAGTGTTGTCGGGCATAACGGGCATAACAGATTAGAGGGCAACAGCCAAACTCATGAGTTTTTGGAGGAGATTTCAGCAGTAAACTCTAAACAAATGCTGTTTTGACAAGTGTATGAGGAGTGGAAACGAAGACAAGTTATGTTCTGAGTACAGTTTCTCAAACACAATAACATGTACTACTCTACTTCTTCCATAACTGGTATTGTAACTGCAGCTATAACCTTTATTACACTATAGCTAAAATAGTATTCTTCTGTTTTGTAGTTTTTGGTATATATTTTCTACAACTGCCACTGACACTGCCCATAACTTTTACACCAGCTACTTCATTAAAGTGTGTGTCTGTGGGCGAGTATTCATCACATTGTGACAGTTACATCAAGGAGGTATAAAACTTTCAGTGTTAAGCATGGTTTAAAGTTAAGTTATGATTAAAATAGGTACAGGTTAAGGTTTAGGCACAGTCCCTGCATGACCCATGGAGATAAGGAGAAAGTTAGTCAAACTACAGGACATAGAAAATAGATCAGTATTATGCCATTCTGTGGAGACAAATATCCTGACATCCACCAGGGGCCAGGCCAGGTTACAAGTAAAGTCTGTGGAGAGGCAAGCCCCTTTACTGTAGAAGTTGTTAGAGGTATTTTAGTAAAGTAAAAATAAAAAGCATGGAAACCTGACATGAGAGTGTGGTTGAGGATCAGATGGTTGTAATGGTCTGGTGGTTCGCTTATAAAGTTTTTTAATTATTTGATTATTTTTATGATTAGATTTTTCTTTTTTGCTATAAGTAAATCTGCAATAATTACACTGGAGGAAGTAATTAAACTACTTCAGTGACTGGTGCGACGCAGAGAAAACAGATGCAGTCTATCATGGTCATATTACATAAACCAGCATTGGAGTGGAAAGGTAAGAGAACATTTCTCTCTCCAAATCTCACGTACACTTTTGCACAGACAAGGAAACAAGGAGGGCGGGGGTTTGTTAGATAACTGTTGCTGGTTGAAGAAACATTGTGATGTTTTGTTGATGTTGCTGCATTGGAGATGACAGCTCTGTATAAACATTCAATTAAAATGTGCGCACAGTGACATTCATTAAACATGAGCTCTGCACGAATAACTACACTCGTATGGTTCATCAGCTTAGTACGTGTGTGAATAATGCCCTTGAAAACTTCAGCAGCTTTATCCTTGACACTCTTTTAGCACAGTTTGTATTCGTTTGTACTGGGCAGCCTGGTCAAGATCGATGTCTCGCTATTAGTACTGGAACAGATGAAGCGCACATTAAATGGAAATATGATGTTAGCGGGGAGGGAGGCCTTCACAGATAAGTGGTCTTTAATTCAAAATGCATAATGTTCTTACACGGACCGTGGTTACATCTTACAAACTGATGATAGTCTATCGTAAGTATAGACCCCTAATTACTGCTCTGTGAGGTGCAAGGTGGAAGGCATTGCATTACATTTACTAAACAGGGTGTCATTTTACACTTTTACAGTATTAGAAATTAAAAAAGTTGACATAAGCACAAAAGGCTTTACTTTATTTGTGTACTGCATTTATTTATCTTTGACTATTGTTGAGTGTCAGCAATTTCAACATTTGGCTTTGTTGATAAAAAATGTAAGAGTAACAGTGCTTTGGTTCTTTTCTCCAGATTACTGTGTTGGAAGACTGCTTAAGAGAGTTCCCTTTATAGTGCCCATGTTGTCTGTGTTGCTTGACATAAAATCAGGTGCATTAAACCCCAATGCCTTGAGGGGAGCGAAGTGGTTGTTGTTAGCAGTGGAGTGTGGACAATTAAAAGTAAAAAAAAAGGAGGAATGATGAATAATAATGTGATTTAGCCTTATGTTACAAATGCAACTATTATACATTAAGACTACATGAGGAAATTTACTATATTGAACATTATTTTACATATCACTAGGGATGTCAAAATATGAACCTAGATTGATACTAAAACTAGTATAGGAATTAGATACTCATTTGAAGTATTGATACTGATGATAATAAATCAACACAATTAGGACAAAGTGTCATACTTTCTCAATAAGCCTTTTCTTTAGTATGAAAAGAGATGATGAAATTTTAGTATTGTGTATTGTGACTGCATATTTGCTCATTAGCGGTGGTCGTTTCATTGGGTATTACGCAGTACTTAATGAGGCATGTAATCTAAAGTCTAAAATGAACAATTCTGCTTTCCAAAGTATTTGCTTCATGTTTACACAAAAACCCACAGCCACATCTCCACAATGCAGACAGTGACACTTAAATGTGATTGGATAAGAGAAGGCGGCTAAAGGGATGTCCAAAAGTGTGACTTTATTGGGGCCCCTGTCTCAGCGGACAAACCGGTCTAAGTTCACTTTGAGGAGGCACAGACCTGAACGGAGCCAAATCCAATCAGCTGTTTGGAGGCTGGCAGGTCCAATCAGTCAGGGCTCCAGGCCGCACCTCTCCTGGGCTCAGTTTGGGAAACAGGCTTATAGTTTTAGACCATTGACAGAGACACAAGAGAGGCTCATTGTTAGTGAAAAATGACCACCTTGCAGCGGCAGGGAAATGCTTCTCTCTCCTCTGTTTAGTTATTATGATGCTAGATTTTTATTGCTTTTATTGCAAAATTACAGTATTCAATCATGCTAAATGGTGGTTTGGTTCCAGCAGGGCTTAGGACCGAACAGATACAAGAAGTGATTATGTTATGAATATTTTTGTGCAATTACAATTAACAGGAATTATCTCTTCAAGTTAGCCATTTAATAAACATGTCTTTCATTATGTTTTACACTATGCATAAAATTACTCTTTTAATGCAAGCCAAGTCCTCATCAAATTGGTACTTGAACATATTCAAAGAATTGCAGGGGAAATATATAAAATAAGTTGTACTCTCTTTCCTGCTGCTGGATGGGTATTGTCCAGGCTATATTCCACTTTGCAGTAAAATTGCTAATACCATCACACAGATTTTGCATCAGTCAGACACATAACAGCATCAGTAAATCGCTGTTACACCTTGTTGTCTTTCATTATGTGCTGTGTGCCAAATGTCCATAGAGTTCAACAGCTCAGATCTATAATCAATCATCTAATCGTGACCATCTCCTGCTCAGTGAGCTGCTTAAGCTGTCCCTGGACACACCGGGCAATGACAAATCCAATAAAAGAAACCACAGAAAAACTGCAAAGAGGTGCACAAAACATGCCGTGGCATGCAGTAAGCCAGGCTTTTAGAAAGTCAGTATTTTCCCATTTAGACCATTTCTACACAAAATAGTAAGTTCTTTAATGTTACTACAGTTCAGATAAACTGCTATAAAACTCTTTAGGAGATGTCAAATTTCGTCCTGTTTTTTGAAATATCTGGTTTCTAGTTTCAATATCAATTATCTGATATTTGAATTTTTGACAACCCCATTTCCAATATATCTATTGCCACCTTAAAATACATTCAATATGACATTCAACTAAGACTAAGAAAATTTGGATATCCATGTAGAGCTGCTGCTGAAGCCATTTTAACACCAAATTGCTTTGTATATAGTTATCTATATTATACTGGTAATCAACAAAGATGGTTACACACATTTGTTTCAGTGAATGAATAAAAACTTTAAAGTCGTAACCTAGCAACAGTGAGATTATGTCATCTGTCAGGGCCACAGCCATTGTCACAGATCACACTGATTATAGATATGTCTGCACTCAGATATAATTAGCCTCATTGTTCTCTGAATCAGCACAAAACACTGGATTACTGTCTGAACACTAAGATACAATTAGTGTGTCATGAAGTTCGAATAAAGACAATCAACAATTGATAGTATTTGTAGTTTTAAACAACCACAAATCAAATCAACAACAAACCACACCAAATCAACCACAAATCAAATATGACGTAGGCCCGCTTTTTGCCAAGTTTAATACCTTATTTTTATTTATGGACTGATAATGTTCTCCACAGTCCATTTAATTTGTGTCACAATAGATGATATTTCTGTACAGTGGTGTTCTCTTCATGCTGCATTGTCTGCATTGTCTATGATGAATTGAAATACCATGCCATAAGGCTGAAATACCTGCTTTCTGAAGAAAAAAAACAACATAATTTTGCTTTAAGTGCAAGTTGAAATGTCAGTACTAAACTTGTCTCCTCATTTAATCCATATCAGCATGAGTGGAAACCGTATGGAAAAGACATCTACAACTTAAGCCCCCTGCTGTGTGAGAGAGCAGTCCCCGATAAAGCACACTCCACAGGGCTCCCTTGTTCCCATGACCGCCTCAGTGGCTCTGGCATATACATGTATTTTCATAAGAGTGTGCACAGCCTAATAGAGGATACACAACACACAGCCACAAGACAAATATGAGAAATATCACAGAAAATTTGATAAATGGTCACAAATGGCCTTTGAAGGTTCAAATTGCCTTTGATAAGCTGCAATTACTGTGGCTAATTACAAGGCAAGAGATCAAACCAGGACGTCTTTCTTCACAAAGTGAGAGAAATTATCAAGTGCCAGTCAGGCCTGTGAAGTAAACTGTGTGTCTGTAATAGGCACTTCATCATGGCAGTATCATTAAAACACACTGAGATGCAGTGGGTCACAGCTCTCACAAGTGGCACAATTGTGTCAGGAGTGAGTCCTACTCACAGCTGTGGCATGTGGCCAGGAGGCTTCGCTCCAGTGAGGAACAAGCCGCTGCCACTCATTTTCGCATTGTTTGGAGCCACACAGCCTGTCCTAATTAAATGCAAAAGAGCAGAGAGAGTGTATCTGATGGCACTGCAAATGAGGATGGAGGAACATGTCACAAACACAGTTGGCTGCCACTGCTGCAGGTTTGAGCTAATGAAATAATGAAGTGCCCTGGGAGGGTGGCTCTGGTGTGGAGAGCAGGCCTCATCAACAGGCGCTCCTCTGAAAGGGAGCAGAGAGCCATCACAACAGGTTTGATACTTCCACCCCAGGCATCAGCCTCTGAGGGGGAGATCACATCCACAGCTTCAGAAGAACCTTGCGGCCCCACACAATCCAACACATGGAGGATTTGTGTGTCATCTTATCTGGAGCGCACCCAACAGCCTCTTGGCACAGCTCAAACTGTACGTCAGACGATATATATGCACTAATCCACCTCCATTTGCATAAGTCACATTTATGTACACACAACGTGGTGATATTAAAAGTACATTTAGGCAGGTAGCCAACTGTAGTCTTTTTTTTTTTTTTTTTGAGTATTACTGAGAAGCTAAATTTAGCTTAAAAAGAAACTGCAACTACTTGCCACTGTGGACAGCTGATTTAAGCACATTATGGCCTGATTAAAAGTACTTAGATTTCCATTTCAGCACCTCGCAATATATACAGAATATCCATGTGAGCAAATATCCAAAAGAATCGCGCTGTTTGTCAAATACACAATTGAGAATGTGTGCCTCAATTGTTCCACAACAGAAATATGGCATTAAGCATTAGACAATAACTAAAACAGAATACAGAGCAATTAAAAGAACCCCGTTCAACTTTATATGAATCACGACACACTGTTGCCAAATAGAGCAATGCCAAACATACATATTTTATGCTTTATAGAATATAATGAATAGAATTGTGAAATAAAAGAGACCTATGTCACTGCATGTTATTTCTTGAAACATCTCATATACAGAACATGCTTGGAACTCTCAAAATCTTTATTCATGCAACTTCAAAAGCTTCACAACAAATGCACTTAATTTCTCCTTTGGGTGTTGCTAGGATGAGTGAGCTTTATAAAGTAATACAGGGCCATGCATTGGTGACCTCTTTTCACCGATGAGACACAAACAAGTCTTTCATGTACTTTCATGAAAGGCTAATGTGTTCTCTTATAAGAAAGAAGAAGAAAGATTGTTTTTTATTCAAAGTGCTGTGGTTTAACATTAAAGTTTCAGCAGGTATACATTTGTAAGGCATGGTTTTATTAATTAAATAATTGTATGAAAAAAAAAAAAAACAGCACATTACCGTATATATTAAATCAAATGTCTTCACTGGACATTGGATAAGATTAGTACAGTAAAATTTCATTATGTATCTAGATATAACAGTTTGACAAGCACAAAACTGCCTATACATCTAGTTATAATGGATTTGTCAGATGGCTGTTGACAATCTGCATATTTTCCAAGTTAAAGTGCATCTAGCTGAGCACTTTATATGGGTGGGCAAGTTTGAAGTTGTGTTCAGGGTTGGGATGTGCTATTTTATAAGAAGACATTGTTGTACTGGACATTTTCTTTGTGTTCTGAATATAAAAACAGACTAAGGGCCGGGGACAGAAATATAATCTTGGTGAAAACAAACCCCGAACAAAGACAGACTATAAAATGCAATGCAAAGTTTTCTTGTCGAAACAGGATCAACAACAAGATGTTCATAAATGCTGAATAATCAGTTTGGGTTTGCTTCAAAATGCAAATCAAAACAGTATCAACTCAAGAAAAAGTGGAGCACTATTACTTATTATTGCATTTTCCTACCTGTAAAAATAGTTAATATGAGTAGATGGGTTACTCCATACCTTCTTTTGTTCTACTTGTACTACATTCACAGCTGAACTTGAGTTGCAAACAACTTTTCTCATTCTCAGTAAAGGACAGGACATGTCTCTTCAGACAAGTACCTCCAGAAGTTCCCTCACAGTCACACTAATGATTGGCTGTAGGTGCTGGGTTTTTACAAGAGTCAGATCTGTGAGACTCCTTGGATTTTAGTTTTGTCCTTACAGGGCCAATAAAGTTTACCTTAACATTAACCTTAACCAGATTCTTCCAAAAACAACTTCATATACAATGTTTTTATTAAACTAAATCAGCATTACAATGAGCAGTTAGAGGAATAATTGTCTACCATTTATCTGGGTTTAGCTTCACGGTGGCTGGGCAGCTAGCACTCACGCTTCACAGCAAGGTTCCAGTTTCAGTCCACAGATTGCCCAGGACTTTCTGTGTGGCATTTACATGTTCTGCCTGTGTCTTAGTGGATTTCCTACAAATACTCCTTTTTCTCCCATCAAGCCAAAACATCCACCGTAGGTACAATCCTCCAGGTAAGGTAGGCCTGACCAAAGCTAGTAAAGAAGACATCACGGAGAAGCATGCCACAGCAATATTTATGAGATGTAGAGGACAAATTTTCCTACGGGAACAATAAAGTGCATCTTAACAGTAACAGATTTATGAAATATAAAAAACTTACATGGTGTCCCTTTAATACAACACATTTCAGTTTACACAATTCTTGAGGCTATACATCTTAAGGTTGTCTGACACTCACACTCAAAAGACAGTCAAGTAAAAGCATGACCCTGTGGTCCTTGGGGGCGTAGGGTGAGATTTTACAGTGCGCTGGGCTGCCAACATAAGTCTACTGTTTATGGCCCTCGGCACTATTAAACAGCATTTCAATGCATCTGTGCATCTGGTCCACTGCTCTCAAGCGTAGAGTATGAGAAAAAAGACTGGTATGAACAGTGCAAGCCAAATGTTTGAACACACAACCCACATGTGAGAATATATTAGATTTGATTATTTTGATAATTTATTACTTTGTTGATTTGACTGTAACTAACTCACAGCGAATCATTGAGTTTGGTAGAACATGTAGGATGGGTCAAATTCAGGTTAGGTTGTAAGAATAACCTTTTTCATTTTCAGATCACACCAGCAGGCCACATATCTGAGCTATGGGGTGGCACTGATTGGCTGGGTGCTCTATCCAGATGATATTAAAATTGTATTGGATGTGTATGTAATTGTATTACCTGAAAAATCTATTGTGTCTAGATGAGTTTTTGTGTCTTCAAAGTGGCTTCTTAATTTTTTGTCAAATCTGTAGAGCTGTCATTGAATAAAAAGTTCAGGACATGCCTTCCCAATCGATTAGTCAACTAAACAGGGGTGTGACAAAAGCTGTTAAACCTAATCATTATTTTCATGACCTGACCCAAACTGCAGTCAGAACTACAACTGCATGTTAGTTTATACAAAAACAAGAATTTATACGGAAAGAAAAGAATTTATATAAAAAAGTGTATTCATATAGAAAAGGGCAGATTAAACACAGGTTTTACTCTCAAGTTACATAATCCATTCCCTACTTTTTCCTTTCAGATGTTGTGGATATAATTCCTTAAAATCTAAATAAAATAATCAATCTGCTAATACACATTTCGAACAATTCATCGACTAAACGACTAAAGGATTACAGACAAATCTATTGGTTAAAAAAAATTTGTGAAGCCCTATATGTGAGACAAGTGCTGTGATATTGGGCTTTACAATTTTATTTAGTTGAATGTGTCATTAAAGCATATTTAGATTTTAAATGGGCATGGTGCAAGAGTTTCCTCAAACCACATTGGAGCAGCTGTAGTACCAGCCCGTTCTTTCAGAGGTAAAGTACTCTCCTCAGGTGAACGCCTCCTGTCCTTCCTCATTAGACCTAATTACTGGTGACACCACAAAGACAGCAATAGCAAAAGTCAAACGAGACACAGGGTTCAGGCCTGGGAGATGAGACAAAATTGCCTATTGGAAACCATGCATATTGCAGCAGTAATTCAATTAGACCATATGACGGGTGGTTGAATACAAGCAGTGAACCGCAGATAATGGAGGTGACGGAGACAACGGACCGGAGCTTAAGGTCGGCAGGTGGACATAAGACTCGCTGGGTTTCCGATGACTTCCTTTAAGCATTCGACAGCTGCGTAACCCCCAAACAATCACAAACACAATCAGTCAAACCCACACCACAAGGCATCAAAAGACCACCAGATAAGCTACACTCCACCTTGCACATTTGTATTCTTCTCATAGTAGAGGCGGGGTATAATGTAATTGAAAAGAGTTGGGGTATTGAGGGTCAACAAATTCAATAGACTCAGAAAAAAGTGGATTTCTGTGTTCTGGGTAGCAATGTAGAGGAGGCAAAGAGACCAATGAAGTGTAACTGCTCTTGTGTCTAAATAATGGTTTCAAGTTTCTGACCTCATCAGGTGAAGAGGATGGTAGCATGAAATTATCAGCTATTATAATAGGGCAAATGGTAAGAGAAAAGATTACTGATTTTAACGTGATATTATGAGTCAGGAAGGAGTCATTATAATACTCGCAGCATACTACTACAAAGAAACAAAGGGGTGTATTAGTTCCTTTACTTCCTGCAGATGAAAAACAATCAATGAAAGTTTTCTGAGAATGTGTGATTCTTAATACAGACGGATTGATCTTATGCTTTGCAATCTTGCTTTGCTTGTTTTTAGATATTTTGATCAGCAGCTGTGTATTTATTCATGTAATAGTTTCATTCAATAATTTGGGACTTTTTAAATGAGAGAGCCACAGCCAATCGTCTGTCAGAAAAAGTATGTTTGGAGCAAGGTTCAGATTTCGGAGGAAGAAATGTGTGTTATTTAGAACTAATTACAAGTTTGTCATCTTAATATTCTTGAAATGTATTTGTTTTCCAACTGAAAATTCAATCCATAGATTTTAATGGACACTCAGGATATACTGTAGCATGAAAAGAGAATGGAGCAATGGAAAAGCAGATCTAACTTAAATGTTTAATACAATTTTTTATATATTATCTTCACACCTTTTTGCATGTTCGTACATTAAGAAATAACCAAGGTTACTATTGTGAAATAAGATGTAAAGTCTACCCTGAGTTAAGCATGTTTTTGACTGTTCTGACCTTCATGTGATGTGCTGCTTTAGTCCTATGTGTTTGCTCTTCTTCATCTACACACATCCATTATGTATACACCAATGTTAACATTTTTCTGCATTTTCCACTTTTACAATAGCAACTTCCCTTTATGAAACTGTCTAAGACTCTAATGGTGCAGACTGCTAATCCCAATGCAAATAAGATGAATGAGCAACAGTGATTATTATTCATCATAGTTATGTTTACACAACAGCAATCCCAAGTGATAGCCCGCTGGATAAAGTTGGGTTGGCCCCATTTCAAACAGCTATAAATATACCATACCCAACACTTTCGATGTTTTCAATCTGTCAAAGGCTAAAACACCACTTTCATATAGATATTATGTAGACAGGAGCACATATAATTTCAGTTTTCATTGCGCTTTATGGAAAGAGTTCTCCTGAGAAAGCTGGGATAAACACAGGTTGACTGACAGCTTGACTGCTATCTGCATTCACAAGCTGACAACCCATATTACACCGGGAGTACGCAGTTAAACGCTACACATTTTTACAGCTTCAAAATGATTTCACAATTTCCTCCTTCAGTGGCTATAGTGAGGAGCTACATCTTTTATTTAGTATCACTGTAGCATAATATGTATAACTGCCAATGGTTCTTTGGGGGCTATTAAAATGCATCTAATCCTATTAGTGAGAGATATCGTTTACAAATGGTTTGCTTCTTGCTCTGGCTTTTTGTTACGTCAGAGCTAATATACATAAAATTCAGAGGCCCTTAACTGCTCAGTATGTAAACACTAAACCATCTGCTGCAATTATTTAGTTTGTTAAGAGGAAATCTCTCGCAGAGAAAAAACAATGTTATATACTAACAGCTACGAATATGATGTCTGTTATTGCAAGAAACTAAATCAGTGGAATCATACCACTCTTCCCTTGATAATAAACACCAATCCAATAAGATAACTGAAAAACAACTTTAAAATGTGCGTATTTTAATTGGTCATTATGTGGTCATTTTCTTCTGGACAGACATAAAACTTGTAAACTTGGCATAACCTGTGCTCCTGCAAACTAAAGGAATCACATATAATAGCTTACATGTAAAGGGAATACGTAACAATAGCTCCTTTTAGCTGTTTTGAACACCACATTACATCTTTTATTAAACAACTTGTGAAACAACTTATTTGACTTTCATCCAAACTTCTATATCCCATAGGTTTTCCTAAATGAGCTGCACCAAAACACATACATTTTAACTGTCCAGAGGGTATCCTTACTCTCAAAGCAGACAGAAATGACTATAGCCCCCCTGTGGCCATTAAAATATGCTTAAATTCATAAGCACTTTTACAAACTGTCACTGAAGTAAAAAGAAATGTTCGGATAAAGTTATATTATGTAGCCATTGACGGACACATGTAATTACCAGGTGAACTTATTTCTTCTTGACAGATTTTATAATAAGGGACTTTGGCCTCACTTTACACCCACAGCAGGAGGTAAGGCCACAGTGGAATTATATAGAAATACATCAAATAATTTTCAAGTGACTTTGTACAGAGAGCAATCTAGGGCAGGAATAGTATGTTTACCAACCGAACAAAGGGTTGTGGTATCAGATTTTTTCAAAGCTTGTTTATCTGTTTATCCTTGGCTGTAATAGCAATAGTAAATCTGATGGTAAAGATATTAAGTCCAGTGTTAGCAGCTATTGTTTATGCATCATTTTGCCTTTTGCTTGTTGTGGGCTTTTAAAAGGTGCACTATGTAATATTTCGGGGAACCTGCTTGTCTCCATGGAGGTATTATTGCTTTGCTTGGAATGTTACAGTGTGTCACATTAAACATATCTTAGTAGTTGAGCAGATGCCAAGTTACAGGTCAAATCTGTAAAGAGGCGGGCCGGGCCGTTAGATGACATTTAAAACCTCTTCAGGCATGTTTTTGATGAGGGAACAATGTTATAACATGGCAGAAAACTAAAAAAAAAAAAAAAAAAAAGATTGGTTACCTCTCTTTAGCTTAACAGAGAGTGGACCTTACTCTAGAAAAGTTACAAAGAAGTTAAATATAGACAAAGTTTCTACTGGGACAAGGGATTGCTGTTACGGCAACTGGACAACTGTTGAGTCACAGAGAGACCAAATCCAGGCTGGTTTGTGCACAGATTTAAAGATTGGAGAGGCTACCAGGTCTGTTAGTAGCAAACACTGCTCTCTACTGTACAAACTGCAGTGTAATCCTTTGGCCTTGGCTCATGGTGCTGGGCTCTGATGGGCTTATAAAGAATTAATTGCCACATGAATTTTCCAACATTAGAACAAACCCTTTACAATGCTCGAGGCCAGCATGAACACCACACACAAATCTGATGTACAACCAGTAATGTTTGATTTGTAAAATAAGTTTTAAAAAATAACACAAAAATTATTCCCTGGTTGCCTCTTCTCGCTACATGATTCTAAACGTCATCATGAGAAAACATCACACTGCCGGACCATGCCTACAGATATTTGCAGTTCATGATAAAGTGGAGCAGATTTTATTTTTTTTTTTTTGCCAAAATGTCTACACTATTGAACCCTACATGTATCACTTTTTATACCAAGAGCAAAACAAGTACAGAGCAGTGAATGTTTATGGAGAGGTAGGTGAAAACAATTTGCATTAGTGTCTCGAAAGCAGGACAATAAGGATTAGTTAAGCATGCAAGAAATGTATAACATGATTTTAAGTCATTATTGTGTCATATATCTCTCCTTTAAGGGAAGGCAAGGTGGGTTACTGGTCTTGCTTTTGGACACAAATTCCGAATGCCATGGTTCAACCGCAGCCACATTGTACAACTACATCCTTTCATTAGAATAGAATTCAACAGTTTAAAAATCTTACAGATCTGTCAGATGGGAGACCACATGAGACCTTTCATATATAGGAGTTATTGATGTACCAATAACTGTGCTATATAGAGTATGTACAGATTCTTTTAAAAGACTGCTAGTCCTCATCGATCATTCACACTTGGGGTTACTATATATATAAATATATGATCACTTCCAACATCACACTGCCTGCCTCAACGGTCACCAATATACCACCCTCATATTTCAGTCAATAATCAGGGTGGGGTACAATTAGTAACAGGGGTCACATGACGGATCAATCGCACAGAAGGTATAGGCAGCACTGCATTGGTGTGATTCACAGTTTGTTCCTCCTCCCCATGCGCTCTGGGCCTGGATCCTATGCCGTCTATCTTCTTTATACGGAGCATTCAAGGCTGGAAATATGCATCTGTCAAACATCCCCCATTACTCCGGCTGCCTGTCACACCTGGGGCAGAAGAGGGAGAGAGAAGACAAAGTGTAGCTGTCGACAGTGAAGCCTCGGTGGGCTTGGAAAGGCAGCGGCTCCCCCAATATCTCACCACTCTAATTTCCTCAAAATGTGAAGATTTTTTCTTACTGGGTCTCTCTGGTGTGAATGTTGCGCTAATGACAGAGGCAGTGTCAAGGAGAAGGCTGAAGCAGCTCCTTTCTGCTCCACATAACATTATTGTAGTTTGAGCTCTGCCTAATGTGGGTACTCCGCCTGTCGGACTTGATCCAGAAGTGATTGAGTGTGGGGTTAAGAGAGGCACTTTGTCATTCTTCTTTGTCAATTTAAAGGGCAGTCTACAGTGAGAAATTAGATCATGATTAAGTCGCACTGATTCTATAAAAAGATTCAGATCAACAGTCACATACACAGGGCAGTGCTACATAAAAAAAGCAAGATTATTGCATGGTTCCTCCTTACTACTCCTCAAAGAGCAAACAACCCTTTAGTTTAAACAGGCTCAATACAATAGTAGTAATAGATAGTTGTCTGGACTGAGGATTCATCTTGTAATGGTCACATTTTTATATAGCACTTTTCCATCTTCCACCACTCATTGCGCTTTACATCAAGGAACCACTCACCCATTCACACAAACACACACCAGTGTACGCAGACACTGTGGGACGAGTGGGTTAAATCTCTTGCCCAAGGACACAACAACAGCCTTCATCTGTGGGAGCTGGAATCTCCAAACTAATGGGTTAGTGGAACTGACCTCTCAACCAATGATGTTTATGTCGAGGGCGAATTTTGAACAGCCAACCTTCAGATCAGTGGAAAAACACTACCAACTACTGTCGCCAAGAAAAGAAGAGTGGCCTAGTAAACAGATCATTTTGATTTACTGTCCTGCCTTAATAACTTAAAGTGTATTGTTTTATTTGCAATATATTAGCTAACAGTAAGTATAAGAATAGTAAGGCATTTTCTTGTTTTTGGTCAGAGGGGTTCAAAAAAGACCCTAACTCTGCCTCTCAATTTTTTTTGTCAATTATACATTGCATTTTATATGAACTTTAACAAATTATTGGAATATTTTTTAAACAATACTCCACCTGACTGGGTTGATATACAGTTGAAATACAGTTTTTGTCATACCTCAATAATCACCTCAATTAAAGAGAGCCTAACACTATATTTGGTTGAATGTTTTATATCTTTCCATTTCTTTATAGCTTATCATATTGAGTCAAATGAAATAATACCAATGCACTTGTGTAGCTCTGATTGATATTTTAATTTTATCTAAAACTGTGCTCAAAAGTCCTTATGAGGTTTCTGGAGACTGTGATTCAACCTTTCAACTTTTTAACACAAGTTTAGTCTTCAGAGTTCTTGCTGCTAAGGCCTCCACAGCAGCTTGTGTAGATGTTCCCTCATCACCATCAGTCTGTTCACATCATAAAGCTATTTTATCTGATTCCTCCCTGCACACCGTCCAAGAGAGCACTGCAAAAAAAAAAACTGTCATGAATGAAATATAAGCACACCGCTGTATTACTTATGAGACCTCACGCAACTTTGCTCAGAGCTATTTTCAGGTTTCATTTAAATTCATCAGTGTGATTAATATTCGTACAGCCCAAAGACAAGCGTAGGGCATCGGTCGGCGGGAAAATATTGGCTTAAGATGAACTTCGGAGATTAGCTATCAGCGCGAGCCACCTTTCATACACCAATAATGTCTGCATCAATCACCACAGGAGACAGCTTTTTTTCTTGGAAGTAAAAGGTAGGAGCAAACCACCGAGACCAACTCACCACTAGACATGATTCAAGTGACAGTAATGTGCTGCACTGTTGAATTTCAGATTTGCCTTATAACATTACATTGTTTATTTCAACTTCAAAGTCTCAACAGGCACCCACTTATTCTGAAATGTCCACAATAAGAGAGCCAAGAGAGAAACAGCGCGGTAATGGGTCAAAATAATATATAAAATGGGTGGATACTGCAAGATAAGTATTTTCAGTCCTTGTTAAATCCATTTTCAGTAATAAATGGAGTCCTGGTTTAGTCCTGATCGCAGCTTTGTGGTTTGCTTGGTTCTTGTTGAGAGCTTGTTCAATCCCGGTTTATACCTTGGTAAGTTATTGGTTAATCTTAGTCTTAATTAAGAAGTATGTTAGTATGTAATGTAACTTTTGCACACATAGCCGTATTTCACTGATTTCTTACAGTTCTATTCCACATTTTTATGTCCAAAAGATGTGACTGTTTTTTAACAAGCGCAATAAATACCAGCGGCTTCAGTAACCTGTGAAGTGACCTAACCTTTTCCTGTGCCGCACATCAGCAGGCAGAACACTAATTATTTCTCCTGTATGCATGTGCTCTGATTTACCATTTCTGTCAATTAGCCGGGAAAATCCATTTGGCAATCATTATAAATCGGGCATGCAGAATGCAAGAGTGCAAGAAAGGAGTCCTGTATCCTCAGAAGTGCTCAAACCCAGCAAAAATATTCATGCAACAGAATATGGAGTCTTTAAATACATTTCTGTCTTTCTCCAAATTTAGCAGCACCAAGCAGCTCAGCTCTGGGAGGATGCCAAGCTTTTAGATCAATAGAGTCCACTCATCACAGGCTGATCTCCCGGCGCACACCTGAGCTCAGGCTCTGGCAACTCTTAACTCACTTGTACCACCTGCTTTGATCACCGCCAGCCCATTCACCAAACCTGGATTTAGCCATGTGGAGGATTTTCCCAAGCTATGCTCTCAATATCTAATTACCACCACATCTGCCCTAGTTCTGAGTCAAATAGGAACAAGTTAGTGAAGCACGTTTACAAGCAGCTTACTGTGAGAACTTCCACTGTCATAAGTATATAAATCAAAGCATATCAAAGAATGAATAGTTGAAAAATCCATATGACAGCAAAGCAAGCAAGTGTTAATCTACTGAAAGTGAAAAGAATGAAGAAAAGGTTTGCTTACCTGAAGACGGCTGCTGCTACTGCTGCCTCCTCCGCTGTTGATTCTGTTTGCAATCAGATCCTATCTCCGGCAGTGGGACAGCGTCAGGAGAGAAGGAGAGAAGAGGAGGGAAAAGCCAGAGACGGAGGAGGGGAGCGTGGGGCGAGTGGAGAGACCGGAGAGAGGGAGGTGAGAAAGTGTGGACACAATGCACACGGACAAAGCACTGAGCACTGAGCGTCGGTCTGACAGCGGAGCTCGCGTATGCTCCCTCTCGGCTCTGGGGAGGTGCTACTTCTCAGTCAAAATGACATCCGCGTCTCTCTTCAGAACCATTGGCTTACAAGGATGCTTTCCTAATAAGCCGTTCCCGCTGAGTCCAAGTGAGCACGCCCCCTGCTTATAGTGGGCACACACACAAGCACATACAAGCACACATGCACACACGCACAAATGCAGAGGAGAGAGGGGAGCATGCAATGCTTTTGTCTTTTCCACACATCTTATTGCAGCACACAACACTTTCATCTCTTTCTATCACAGGTTCTGCAGAGAGAAGTGTACATTGTGATTTTCTACAATTGTTGTTGAAAGAAAAGTGTGCTGCATGCCTAAGTGACTTGAGCTTTTACACTGACACTATTCTGGATTTCAATAGATGAAAAAGTATTGTTACATTCACAACCATTTGAAGGCATATAGCTATAGGAGAAAAGTATTACAAAAAAAGATTTCCTTTTTGCTTTATACTTACAGAGAGCTACAGCAAAATGTCTTCTTTTATGTATATCCTTCTTTGCTTTGACAAGACCATACCCTCAAATAGGACAATTAAAGAGAGTTGTCAGTTACAGTTGAACAATATAAATTTGACATAATATTTCAATATTTTCTGAACATAAACAGACATTAAACCCTTGCCATATAACACAAAAATAGTCACATTTCTTATTACAAAGTTGGAACTACACCCCAAATCACATGCTTACTAAAAGAAGATCAACTGTTGACTGACAAGCATCTTGACGTCAACGATTTGAAATTACTTTGCTAGTCTCATTACCGGTTCTTCCTTGCATTACAAGGTTTTCAAGATACTTACAAAGTAAGATAAATTCACAAATAGTACAGCATCTAACCTACAGATGTTAAATGCAAACCTTTGTTCTTTTAAAACTGACAATGAATAAAAGGCCACCACACACTACAGGATTTTTCAGTCTTAAATGATTTTTAAACGTGCGATAAAAAGCGCACACCACAGACAAGATGAGAATCTTATGAGACTTAAAATTTCTGATCAAAAAGGCTGCAGTGGGATAGGGCTGAGTACCTCAGGTTACAAAGCTGTGAGCGCGATCGAGTCAGCTGTTTCCTTTCTACAGTAAAAACACTTGTGTTGAGACTCTTAAGTAGGGCCCGACCAATATGGATTTTGTTGTGGCCGATATGACACCGATAAAATGGGAGTTGGAGCTGCCGATGGCGATATAATCGGCAATATATTTAGTGACATAAAAATTCACTGTAAATCTTGAATTGTTTAAAAAACTTAGGTTTGGTTCTAGTGAATTTTAAATTGGGTTTATTTAGGCAACATTTATTGTTATTCTGCCTCTTTACGTCATATTTACAGACAGTAGATCGGCCTAATGGCATTTTTGCATCACATTCTAGCTACTAGTGATGGGTATTCCAGTTCTTTTTAGAGAACCGGCTCTTTTGGCTCGACTCACTAAAAGCAGCTGGCTCTTTGAGCTCCCAAGCGGCTCTTCAGGTTGTTTTGTTGCAAGCAGGACTAAACCAGAACTGAACCAGGTCTAAACCATGATGAAACAGGACTAAACCAGAACTGAACCAGGACTGAGTGTCAGGACTCGGCCTCTATCTCTCTCCCTCTCTTGAGCCCAAGATTAGTCCTGATTTATTTATTTTATGCTGAACTACAGACAAACATGTATGATATATCGGACAACCGATATATCGGTTGGGCTCTACTCTTAAGTGTCCAAAAGATTAGAGCACTGCCCTTCTCATTTAGATGAAAGTCAAAACTGTTATTATTTGTGAAATGTGGTGCAAAACTTCAGCTACATGATTTTTAAAGCATAAAAGACTGATAGATAATCTGCACCCCAATCTGTGCTCTGTGTAGAGGAACTACTGTCACCTTTTTACTTTTAAAGAATGATTCAAATTGGATTAATAGTTTGAAGTTTTGTGGACTTGATGTCATTATTTCCAGAGGACAATTTCTATGGATAATGTGGATGAGATGCTGCACTTTAAATTGACCATGTTACGAGAGGTGACTCTTCAAATCTTCTCATTATTTTTGCTATATCCCTGGTTTGCATATTGCGCCTCTGTGTCTGTCACTCCTCTGCCCCTGACATTCTGTTTTATTGCCATAGCATTGCTGATGTTTAGTGGTTATGATCTGACAGAGCAGCTCAGAGTTACGCTGACACCACACACAAGAGTAGCGCAGCAGCTTCAAAATCGCGCACAAAGACAAAAAGTTGGGTCACGCCTCACCGAACTCAGGGAGAAGCCAAAATCAGGTTTTCTCCTGTAGTATTTGGCAGCCTTAAGTCTTACTCTGATGTTTATCTAACAGAGGCACAGTTATTCATATTAAGTGTCTTCAAAAACAAAAATTATATATTCCAGATTTAGTGACAATGTATACTGGTCATGAAAAACTGTCAGTTTATAAACCACTCCATATTTCCAAACACTTGTGAGTACGCAACGAGTGTTACTGCATATTTTCGTTATCGTCACTTAAACCACTGGAAACTGTAATTGATTTATGTATCTATAGGCAGCAGTACACTGTTAATTTGACCTCCTACATATGTTCCTACAACACACGTCTCCAAATGTTAATTACTTCAACATAAGCTATTTAAAACCATCAATGCATATGCCGCCATGTTCATTAACTGTATGTAAAGTGTTTATAGACCTTATGGTACTGTATTTTTGCCTTTAAATATTCAGTTTTCCTGTTGGAAACCTGATGATTTTATACTGTCAAATGTTGCAAGGACATCCTATTTTGCAGTTTCAGAACAGCAGTGTTCCATAAATAATTACAAAAATATGCAACATTTATTTCAAAACTCAACATTCACCTCCCAGTTTGTTTCCTCATATGCTTTCATTATGTTTTTGGTATTGACTCTGCAGCACAGTTTTCAATTTACAACATCTCCCAATGTGTCATGGAACAGGATTATGCAAAAAAAACATAGCTTCTTTCTCTTCAGTCATTTTGAAAATAAATGCCACAAAAACAGATTCATAAATTCAGCAGCAGGTAAGGCTACTGTTGAGCTGTGCGCTGGAAAAATAACTCCACAAAATTGCAGGTGTAAATTTTGAGAGGCAGCAAAACAGACTGATGTGAGCTAAAGTGGTAATGGCTAAAATACCATAACACAATTTCCTAAGAATAATGAATAAAACATGGAACAAAGAGTTGTAGAAGATAAGTATTTTTGAGTAAAGACAAAGGGATGTAGTACAGAAATAGTCAGAACCATGTAAGTGTACAGACTACACTATTACAAAACCAATAGAAGTGTAAACTACAACCTTTAGAAAACTAATGGCTCTATAGATACCATTGCTTCATCAACATTACATAATAACAAGGGATGTAACGATATTGGCGAATGTCACAATATCGCCGTAGTAAAATTGCCATGATATCATGGTGGTCTTGTCACTTTGTTAAACTGTGTGTCTTTAGGGGGAAAAAAGAGTTTTCAGTCTGCTCCTGTGGTGCATAGCACAGTAAACTACATGGACCATAATCCTTTGCGGCCGTGTCATTGGCCAGTGCGCCCTTTGAGGACGCACCAGCAGCTTTAAAGTCTGAGGTGTCGAAGCATTTTGGGTTTGAGAAAGGAGAAAAAATGAAGGACAAACAACAGACAATATGCAAACACTGCCAATGCACCATGCAGTACACCTCAGGAAACGCTAGCAACATGACAAGCCACTTGATAAGCAGACACGCCGAAAATGTTCAGATTCATAAAATCGAGTCGGGACAAAAAACTACACATAAAGCATTTACAACAGCACTGTTGTGATTCAAGAAATAACAAAATACATCTCTGTTGGACGGCATGGACTGGAGCCGAAATATCAAATGTCATTGCATTTAAGTTTGTTTTTTTTATTTCCTAGGACTCAAATATACATTGAGTAATATTGTGTTTAATGCTGCTTTGCGCACATTTGTTTACATTTTACGGAAATTAAACTTAACGCCAGATGGCTAATTTGCATAAGCTCTGAAAAAAAAAAATGCTTGCTCCGCGCAGCTCCTGACTACGATAACCATAGTCAGTCCATCAAGCAGTGCGGCTATGTAGTTTACCAAAGTCGTACTAAAACATTCCATGCACTTCAATTTCAAAGCCTTTTCAAGCTGTTCAAAATGTCATTGATAAGAATATGACAATAAATGTTGTACCAAATGATTGGTCAAAGCATTTTATAATGTCAGTCTTGTTATTATGTATAATATCGTAATATCGTGAGCCTCCCTACCATATCATGAGCTTTCCCACAATATCGCAATAAATATCGTACCCTGAGTTTCATACGGTGACGATATCGTATCGTGAGACTTAGACATCGTTACACCCCTAATAATAACCCACTACTTTCCATTGATAAGGCAGAACAGAAGGAGCATTTACACTTGAATTAAAATATGTATTTTCTTTTTTCAAACAAAAGCACTCACCAAACTCATGAGTCAAAAGCAGAACTTTAGGAGTAAATTGTCAAAGTTTCCACAGTAAGAAATTACGTAAGTCGTGCTTCAGGTATGAATGCCAATTGAATTATCTCACCTCCAGGTTATAAAAAAAGATATGGGAGCTGGTCTTATTAAAAACTATAGGAGCAGGTGCTGGAACAGCAGTAGTTTTTAGCACTCAAAATGCATTTCGTTAGCAGTACATCTATAAATGAGCAGCACATCACACCGGTCACTGACGAATGAGCAACCATCTTAATTAAAAAAAAACCTGTTCTAAAAGTTGGAGGAAAAATTATAATTTGAATTTTTGAAATAGAACTTAAGAGTTTGTTAAAGCAGATCATGGTTACAATTAAATTAAATGTTGACACTTAAAAATAATTCTAAAAATACTGTCAAATATTAACAGAGGATTAGTAAAGTGGGGACATTTTCAGAAAGGATCTGCTAAACCATTTTATAAGTGAACTCCACTGATGGCAAATCTTCCATTCGATTTGAGAATCTGAACTGGCTTGGTTGTGACAGTGAACAGTTGCATGATCACTCTTTGGGCATGTTCTGAACCCAGATTATGGACACCCTAAAGCCATTGAGTTACCCATAAACTTGTTTCGAAACCATAGTGCATTAGAGGCAACTGTGAGGCCATCTGTCCTTCATCTACGTGTGGTCCAAATGACAACAGGACAATAATGGGAGACACACCAGAAAATTTACATCTGAATGGCTCAACATTCATGTGTCATGATTATATATTGTGGTAGAGACTTGAAAATGTGCAGTATACATGTAACTTTTGTACTTCTTGCTTTGCCTGAAATGTTGCAAGGTATGGCATTAAACCTATCTCCATGGATATTAACAGTGGTAGTCAGTGATTTGAACCAAAAAGCACACCGAGGATAAAGTTTTGTTTATAAATTTGACCAACCTTCTTTTGAATTTACATTATAATATGGAGCAGTTGGCCTTGCAGTTTGTTACTTTAGAGATCAGACCATACAGTACAAAATAGCTTTTGCATTTAATTAAGCAAATAATTACCATCATGAAACAGATAAACACTACATTTCCATTTCTTGCTATGAAACAGAACTAGACTGTTTTAAAAATAAAGTTTCTATAAAGAACTTTTTCAGTTGAATATTCTGGGATAGGAAGAATGACAGTTAAATTTCCTCTACTTGTCACTTCCTGTCACTGCGTAGTCAGTCAAACCAGTCTGACCTTACCGCCTATAGATTCATATTAGATCAGACAGTCTAAAATCACACCTCTACATATCACTGAACCACATACTAGGGAAATGTGTAGATCAATTACCAAAGACCTGTAGAATCTAATACAAGAAATTGTAAAAGCATTAGGTTTTTCTTTCAGTAAATAGAATTGAGAAAGAGAGTATGAAACACATTGTAAGAAACATGTAAGAAGGCAAATTTGCATAATTAAAGACAGCTTACAATGAATAATGTTTCACTTTTGCTTTTGTATTTATGTGAAGGAATGGGAGGGAGGGCAACAGAAGAGTTTATGAATTAAGTAGTTTAATGTGGGTGGGTACCATTGTCTGAACACTAACATCATACGGACCTGCCTTCATTAAGGAGACAAAACTCAAACCTCATGACATAAATCTTTTATAGATCAACAACATGGTTTAAAGTTCAGATATGTTCAAGTAAGTTAACGTTAAGGTAAGCATTTAGGTTAAGCAGTGATTCTGATTCGGTTCAGTCATCAGGAAAATGAATGCAAGTCAATGTAATGTCCCCAGGAAGCATGGAGTGGGTTATGCAATGGCTTGTTGAGCCAGTCATTTATCAACATTTTCTGTTTTTTCCACTTTCTCTTTTGTTGTTGATTAATTTGTTTGTTTTTTTGCCAATGTTTTCCCAATAAATTATGCATTCTAAGTATTGATCATAGATTTACTGTTCTGAAGTATTGCTCTTTGTTACACATTCTTACAAGTAGTCTAGTCACTGTACATTCAAGCATATTGCTGGGTTTCAGATGACATCACAAGAGTCTATAGGTCAACAATATTTAATACAGATGGGGGGAGCTAAAATTTATTTTGTTGGAATGCAAAGTAAAATGTTATAAATTACGAAATGTGGTTCTTCCCTCCCCATCTCAAAGTATGGCATAATAAGAATCTGAAAAACACCAGTTTAAAGAACATCTTATTTTTCCTCATATAAAGCAAGTTTAATGTAGTCTAAATAAAGTAATGGATGATTAGGAAATATAGTTTTCATAACTGTTTTCACTTCCTATGACACTTGACGAGAAACTACCTAATCTTGCACTAATTAGCCAAGAGCTCACGACTGTTCAATATACACAGGCTGTTTCTCATGTTGGCATGGTTACACACACTTCTTTCATTTTGGTTAATTATACTTTTAACAAAAATGTTCACATACTTCACTAAAACAATTGCTATATCTGTATCATATTCTGAACAGAAATCAATATGTGCTTTCAGAAGTTCAAAGAAGTGGAGATTTACAAAAGAATACCTAAAGAATTGTCCTCAAAAGCCCGTTCGAGTCATGAGTCATATAATGAGTTAAAAGCTAGAGCGTGCAACTATATGAAACTTTTTTTTTATTATTCATTACGAACAGTTCTGCCGCTATAAAATCAATGTTGTTTTGAGCAAGGTCACTGAATTAAAGTAAATTCTAAACCCGGGCTATGAACAAGGTCAATAAGGTCCAGCTAGTTCAACAATTATTAAGGAAATGCAGGCTACCTTTACTAGACTCTAGACTGACTTTTTACATTTCACTATATTGTGCGTGACAAAATATACAAAGTGTAATAGAAAGTGTACCTTTTTTGGCTTAGTTTAAAATACATGCATGTTGTACATCAAGTCACCAATGGGTCCAGTCAAGCGGTAACGGAGGGAAACGGGGAAATTTTTTACATAAATATAATATATTTTTTTTACATTCAAATTGTTCTTATTCAGAAACTAGAGGGACTATTGAAATAAGTAAGGTATTAGAATGTAGGAAAGAGTTAGCACGCCAATAGGGTAAAGTTAAACCTGCATTATTCTTTCAAGTTGTTGACAAAAAATTTAAAAACTCATGTCGGTAATGGAGGGAATGAAATATGTTTTCTACCATATGGTACAAGATTAGGTTGAAAAACCTCTTACTTTTTGAGTAATGAGATTTTTTTATTAAGAGAGATCACGGTAACGGAGGGAAAAATAATGGAGGGAAAACTGTGCAAGCAAGTAGAAGGTGCATGATTTTGCATAATTTGTCAGCTTTTTTCTTCCTAATACTTTAATATTACTTCAAAATGAAAGGTAACTATTTCTATAAAATATGTCAGTCCTTCCAAGCTAATTTTTATCATTTTAAATACTTTTTTTTTATTTTTTTATCATGTACCTTCATCAACAGTTCAAAGATCGAATAACACAAGATATGATGAAATACATCAATTTATTTACATGATTTGCAGGTCCATGTTACATACATGGTCTGTTTAAAACATATGTAACTTTAGAACCAAAAATGGTACAGAAAAAAGGTAAACAGTTTCAAAAACTAGAGTACATATGCTATCTGTCAAATACATTTTTATATCAGATGCATTAACTTGAATTTTTGGCATTGCTGTATACTTCTGCTTGACCGGGCCCCAATATGGTTTAAACTTATATAGGTTTGTTATATCCATTTTACTATGAATATCTACATTTTCTAACCTTAGACTGGGCCAAACCCAAATGTATAACAGGAAAACATAGGTGTGCACTCCTAAAAATTCAATGTAAAATAGGTCCAACTGAAAACAGAGTAATTTTGAAATGGATATAGCAGATTGCATTAGGGACAGAAGTTACCGGTTTCATGTCCTGTATTATTGCATTTTTCATGAACCGCTGTATTTGACCTGTTCTCTCTGCCTCGCCCTTTGTGTGATAATTGGTTCGACTCTCTTGAGGTGATGTCATTCTACACTGACATCTCTCTGCCTCCATTTTCTTTCATTCGAAACACATGAGGCCCACTATAATTGTCTTCTCTATTGCATGTAATCTATCAAATTGAACAGTTTTAGAAAAGTGTTATATTTTAGGACATGAGACTTAACAGACCAAATGGTTATTGATATCAGATGATTATCAGATAGTATTTAATATTTACACAGAAGGTTAAGGTTATAATCTCTTTATCACCTCTTTCATCCCAAAAGCTGTCAAAATAGAGCGTCTTACAAATCTAATAGGAAAGCTTTGGGTAGGCAAGCTAAAATGTTCAAAAAGGAACAGTGGAGAACCAGTAACATGTAAGAAAACTGACTCCTCTGTGCTCCGACCGCTCACAAAAGGCTGTACTAAAGTAATGATTAATGCAAATAACAGTAAGAAGATTAGATGAGGTCACTCACCATTACAGAGGTACTGTTCAAGTTATTTTAAAATTATTTTAGTAATGCTGGGTAGTAGAAAACCTGGATTTTTAGTGGAAAGTAGAAAGTGCTTATATAAGGCACACTTTGTCTGCATCTGGGTAGCTTTTCATATGGGGCTCCACAACTAGATATGTGTACAATGATTATAATAAAGATTACTATATAAAAAAGGAAAAATCTGGTTCAGAATAGAAGTTCAACATTTAAAACTGAGAAAAGTAATTGGATTTATAATTAAGTTAAGTAATGTCTCATCTTTCCATTTAGATCTTGAGTTCAAGCTGTTCCTGATCACACAAAGGTACAATAGAAGGAGTCCCCAGTCTCCCCCCTTTTCTCTTCATATTAATAATCAGTCAAATACTAAAAAGCTGAATTGAAATCTGGGAACAGCACTATTCAACTTCAATTCAAAACAGCCTGGTATATGCAGTCTGGTTTTATAACTGGATGACTGCATCCTTGCTCTGTCCTCATCCATAGATTCACACTGAGGCTGGTTGGCTCTGTGCTATCTGATAATGTGTTTCATTTAAAGCTGGTCTTTCCAAGAACCAATCAAGAATTCCATCAGGGTTGCCTTTTGAGTTTTTAACCTCATGTCAGTGTCAGAGGGGAGCAGAAGTCATGTCTTAAATGCGTGGTTATCGGATTAACTGCTACAAGAATTTGTTGCCTTTTTTTCTTTTTGCTAAAGTATGAAAATAATTACATTCTGTTTATGGCATGAATACATTCAAGCACTATTTATACATAACATATCATCACCACACATTGCAACAAAAAGCAAAGCAGAAAAAGTACAAGAAACTTTTATCAGCTGCAGCTAATTGACAAACTGAAAAAAGTCAAACCAAGACCAAAAACTTGAAACATAAAACCTTAACTCAGAAATTGTGTGGAGTAAATAGTTTAATTAATATTCTTTTGAGTGTTTGCTTTATTACTCTTTAAAAGCATATCTGCGCGATTGGCACTACATAAATAAAATGAATTATTATTGTTGTGTTGTAAGCAAATGTAAAATGTAAATGAAAAGGATCCCTCAGTGATGCACTGAATTAAATACCTTCAACATAACAAAATAATCTCATGATCAAATACATTTTTCGTTAAAATATACTACAAAATCCTACTTGATAAGGTAGCTGCTACAAAATATATCATAGGAAGTCATTTAAACACAAAGCTGTTGTTCTCCTTAAATGAAAAAAAATCTCAGAAAATGGGAAATGGTTTTCTGTCTAGATAATAAAGGGAATATACTACATTCAAACTGAACTGACAACAGTGCTGACTGTATTGCACATTGTTTTTTCATAGTCCTTTCTGGGAATGAAACATCAAATTTGAATAACACAATAACTACCTTTTCATTTTTCAATCAACTCTGCAGCAGAATACAAAACAAGGATAAAGTGTAGCCTTCTCCGCGCTCTGATCTTTAGAGGGTCATCAAAACATGGCGACATCTCACATGCATCCTAATTTATTTATCCTGCTCCTCTGCTCCTTTTATGGGACTCATTTTAAGGGCAGTAATGAAAAGAGTGTGGGCCACAGACAGTGAGTAATTGCAGCTTTGCCGGTGTTATCCATTACCAGAGAGTTCACCCAGAAATCCTGTTCCTATTTACATTTAGACAAGCATTTCTCAGCAGCCAGCGCACCTCAGCTTCCTGACAAGGCTAACAGTCTTTTAATCTGCTGCGGATGCCAAAAGTGAGGAAACTGACGAGTTCACCCAGTAGTGTACCCACCATCACAGAGGTGCTGTTCAGAGTTATTTTAAACTGGTTTTAATGGGAACGCTAAGAAGAAAGGCTGCAGTTTTAGCTTTGTGGAGAAATTGTATCTTATATAAGCCACATCTCCACAGCTCAATGAGAGCAATTTATCATCATAAATAAGTGCTTCTGTATTTCCATAAGGCCATCTTTTATCATTTTTAGGTGGATTCAGAAATGTAGGTTGGCTAGATGTGTTTTAAGACTTTTGGAAAGGAAATTTGAAAAGTTGAAAATTATAGGAAGTACATGGGTTCTAAAAAATCTCTCCAAAATACATACACAATTTACACACAGTTAATTTTGTGGCAGTTTAAACATTCATTAGGAAAATAAAGTTGTTCCCATAGGCACCTTTACTACATTAGGAAAGAACACTTAAAATCAAAATCATTATTATCATTGATGGACTTCAGACTTCAAAAATATCTATAAGGCTCTGTAGATAGATACAGAATACAGAACAAGAATACAGGTTGTTTAGAAGAAGGTTTTTATTTGAAAACTTAACCTTTTTACAGACATATTTCATCTTAAAGTTTCCTCCTTGGGTCTTCAGTAGGTGGTAAAGAAAATAGAAAATGTTTGCAAACTTCTACCTGCAGAATATTCATAAGTCACTGCACTTGGTCACTTGACTGGGATCCAGGTAAATAACTGCAAGATCAGATGAGCGTGATTGACAGGTGATTGGCAAATCAGTGACACACATGTTGGGTTCATCCAACAATTATGGCTGCTTACAAGGAAAAAAGCATCATAAGGAACTGAAAAATGTTATGGATTTCTGTGGAGTTCAGTGAGTGAAGCGGTTAACTCTGTTAACCTGAGGTGAGATAAATTTGATTTTGCTTATAAACAGACAACCAATAATCTCCTTTTTTACTCATGTGTCACTGAAAAAAGCAATCTGATTGTACAACGTTGTTTATGTTAGGTTCCGGCTTGAGACACGATGGAGGGCATTGTGACCACCAGACTGGCATGCTTCTGTATAAAAAACATACAGAGATAGACATCATTCTGGATTGGCCAGGCAAATTACTTACAGTAAAAATAGTTAAAATTGTGGTACACTTTAACTGTATGAAAACTTTATGAACTACAGTTAACAAAAGAAATGTCTTTAGGACGACCATAATTAGTGAGCGCTACGTGTGGTTTTGCAGACGGTCCTTTTTTATCTCAAACTATGGGGTCTCTACATGTAACTTTTAATGACCAGAGTTTAAATGTATACTTTTATCTTTTTTGCTCCCAAAATTCAAAGAGCTGAGAAATTAAAGAAATCCGTCTTTGTCATTGTCTACGTTCATAGAGGAGCTCTGTGAAAAGATTAATTAGTGTGGAATATTGTGAGTCTTATTCTATGGCCTACAGCCTACAGACTTCAAACCAGCTAACATCCCAGGGGCTCCGGGCTGCACCCTGTCACCGCCTTCAAAACTAAATGAGGGGAAATCTTTTGAATGCCTCTCATCTCTGCAAAGTTCATTGACACATTGAAAAAAAACACACTCTGAATTAGCTTTGGCACTGACACCAGCAAGACATGTCCTCTTTTTTCATTTTGGGAGGGGCTGTCACCTGTCTTTGCTCTCATCACGAGGTGGAGAGGACATTGGAGGCACTGTCAGCCACCATATAAAAGCTCTGATTCATTATTTCTGCCTCTGCTGCTAAAATGAGCATGCCACTGGTTAGCTTTTATCACTTTGCAGGCGACTAAAAGCAAAGCCATTGTTCAAGTGGGTAGGTGTCATATGTGTGGAGTGGAGACACAAACAACAGAAAAACGAAATTGGTAAAGAGAAGTCAAAAGATGAAGTTTGAACAGTTTGTGCAGCATAAATAGCTACCTCAAAGTGAAAAGACATTTTATCTTCTGTTAAAAGGAAAACATCTCACAGACGACTGACAAATAATAAAAACGGAAGGTCATGTAAACTTGCTGTCTGTAGAAGCAATGGATATGAGGAATGGAATGAGTGATGGTCATAAAATATATTAAACTGAGACAATACATTAAGGCAGTACATTAAAAACATTCAATAGATGCTTTAGCTCTCTCGCATTGATAGACATCATAGTTTACTGAGCTACAGAAAAGAATTTTCCTAGAAGCTTCAAGATCCAACAACAACTGGGATGTCAAGAAATCTGTTCCTTCACTGACATCTCGTGGCACAAGTTGTTGTATTATGACTGTCTTCCTTTTGTATTATCCAAAAATGTAATGCATGTTTACCCAAATTCTAATTAAATCTGTAGCTATCGATATCTATAGATTTTTACCAACAATATTTCAATCAACAATAAAAGCAATATCTCAGTCCACTTTGGTTCCCCTAGAATAAAGTTAAATATCAACAATTTCCGAGCCAGCATAACCACTAGTCTCCTAACCCGAAGTAGAATTCAAGGAGACATTTAATCAGAACACATTAGCAGGTTTCACACACTGGGTTTTTAAGTTTCTCCTTTTCCTTGTGTGTGGGTGCTTGCAATGTCAGAACTGCATCAACACCAAAAAGAGTCAGAAAAGTTAAAAGAACACAAGCAGTGAACTTAAAAACAACACATTTTCACCAATTCAGTGTGTTAAGAGCAGAAGTTTGAGGTGTGCAGCAGACGAATTAAAATGTAAATCTAAAAGCCTCCATTATTAGGCTCTGCTACAAACCCAGCAACTTCCGACTGAAAGACATTGAATGTTTGTAGGATATTGATCATAACAATTCTCCTTAACCAGAGCCTGATGACATTACAATAGAGATATAACTGGATCTGTAGTCTGTTTTGCTACAATATTAAGATTTAGTGCTTCTGTTTAAAGTAGCTCTATGCTCAAACACAGACTTTTCATCATCCACACACTCTATGGGTTTAAGTCACATGGCCTGTGATGACTTTTGCCCATTCAAAAGATACACTATATTGATATGGATTTTTTATTTGATATGGATTTTTTATTTCAATAGTATCTGCCTTTGAAGCCCATGGATTGTCAGCCTCATTCATGCTCTGAGTGTGTGGGTTTAATCAATAACAGTTCAGTGCAGATTTTCAGGATGGTCTTAATAATTAATAATTAATGTCAATACATAGATAATAAATGAACATGATCAAGACTACATCATGCAATGTCTTGAAAGATGGTTCTCACAGCCCACCCAGCTATCAGTCATGGCTATAGATTAGACCGTAGGTATTAGCCCTGGAGAAGGCATTTCACAAAGCACAAGTCTCACCTGTCACGGTCAGGAAAGAGCCGAGGCGAGGCACACTGTATAAATGTAGATGAGAGATTGACAGGTGGAGGTGAAACAGAGCAGAGAGAGGTCTAAAGTGAGCATTCATAAACGCACAGAAGGGCAGGTCTGTGCAATATCTGTTATATTATTATCAAAGAAGAGAAGTGAGACTGCAACAGGCACAAATACTTACAATTCCAGTTTCATCCTCCAATTGTGAAGCTTAGAAATTGCACAATAACAGTCAGAAAACATAAACAAAAAAACATATATATTTAAAGGTAAATAATCATTTGGTAGTGATTTGAAAAGCACACAGTCCCTTAGTCCACATTCAGATCATTTTAAAGCTAGAATAATTGCTTCTTTTATGCCTCAAAAAGTTTGAGATTCAGGACATTAGCTATTGTCAAAGCAATACTGGGAGTGATTTTCAGTTTTTACTTAAAATATATCTACAACTACATAAATCATATCAATTCCTGAAGCAAATGTGTCAAGAGGGTTTAAAGTGGCTGTACCTGATTTTTGTCCATGTAGTTAAGCATAATTTGTTTTGCCCCAGTAAAAGCTGTTCTTGGAGTCACAATGAGAAAAATGGTCTACATGTAATTGTAAATCATTATTGTTTGAAAAGCAGTTATTGATAGCCTTACCTGGCTCTGGCCTTTCGAAGTTGTGACATGTTTTTACAACTCATTGCAGTGAATAATAAGGATGCTAGGAATGCATCAGGAATAGCTGTATGGTTCAGTTTAACTAGTTCAGTTTTTAATGTTTTAAGACAGTAAAAATCTGGCACAGTGGTTTAAAGTTCGGAAATTGGGACAGAGAAAGTCAGGTATCCCATATGTGGATCATTCACCAACCTTCACTCGATTTATATCTAGAAAAAGACACTGAAAAAAGCTCAATAGGCTATTTGATGCATAAAACTAATGAAAACAAATTTACAAGTGGCTCATACATATCTCTGTATATTTACTGATGTAATCTAAAGAAACTCAACACCGACTATTCTTCACTCAACAACGACATCTGCTTCACATAACAGCATGTAGCGACACCAAGCCCCATTAGCATACACTCTGCTCACAGCCACTGACACTCAAGGCAACCCGAGTGACGTCACTGGAATTGGCCACAAATAAAATATAGAGGGACTTAAAAGAAGAGCCCCTTGTTGAGATCCCGCAGAGGCAATTTCAGCAGAAACGACTGGTAGTAAATAAGGTTAATGTGCTGATGTGGCAATGTAACACCAACACGCTGTTAAAACAAGACGTGAGATATGGCACTGATTCCTCCCACTATTTGGAAGTGACACCTTGAAATATAAACTCGTGTTGGATTAAACCTTTGGGCCAGGCACTCAAACCTAATTAAAATAAATCAAATATTTAAAGGCTACTGGCACATGCACCTTTGTTGGGTTCAATGAAAACACACAATAAAATGCGCAATTTAAAACAAATTAATGACAATATGGTGGAACAGATTTTTTATGTGTTTATAAATGGGATAACAGGAAAATAAATATTGCAAAAGAACCCTACATGTATCAGAAAAGAAGGAAAGTAGAAGTAGAACATAGCAGTGCAATGGGCATGTATAGGGAGTAGGTGAAACAGACGTTTTCTGAGCACTCAAGCCTCGAATCTAGGATGTGTATGTATGAATCAGTACTAATTGGAGTGAGCCAACAATTAGTGAACACCATTAAAACGTGGTTAAAAACTCAGAAACGCTTCTAAAATGTTATTATCAGTTGTCATTCAAAGAGAGATGCCTTCCCTAACCTGGCATTTAAAACAGGTTTCATTTGTATGACTATGAACACATTATTCTAGTTGTATGACAGCACCACATACTGTTCTCTGGATGTAGGTCATTGTTTCTCCGTGAAAGCCCCACTCTGGCATTTCCTCCATTAGGGCCTGTCAAAATATATGCCACAAAATGCCACATCTGACACCACTATTCACTGTAGAGTATAAGAGCTATCTGGGCTATGCTGTGGCAAGGTTAAATCACAGGCACACCAAAGCTCAACAGGAGAGATGTCAAGAATATTACATGCCGTTACCAAACTTAATGTTTCTAAATTACCAGAAAATAATTTACTTGTAGAAAATTGAATTGTGAAAGAAATCTGAAGAAAGAATGGTCATACTAAACAATAATAAAATACGTAAAAGTAAACTGTAATTGATCCCATCGCTAACCAACAACAAAATGGGTGATTGGTAGTTTTTGCTGACACCTAGTGGTAATATTGTGAATTGGAGATTTGTCAATGCCACCCTCCTCTATAAATGTTGAGGGGGGTTTCTTCAAGTTTGTATGTTTATAATTTTAAAAAAATACAATACATATGCACATGTTTTGATCTCTTACAGTGCACAACACTTTAGTTTAATTAATTTATTGGAGGTGGAGGGGAATACTGCCAAATAAAAACTCATTTCAGTGCATTATAACTACAGTTAATCAGTGCTGTACAGTAGAAGTTTGAGAAAATAGTTATTCTAAGCTGCAGAAGACTTTTAAGCAACCATATTCACATTTTTTTTCTCTGATGCACTTGAATAATAGATAAATAATACATTTGGATCAACAAGGCCATCCGTACCTGTGCAACTACACTAATACTCTATTGACTTTTATGTCATATATTGTCATCAGTCAAAGTAATGGTACAATGGAAGCAGGATGGACTAAGTGTCTTGCCAAGTACACAACAGCAGTGAATGCAGGGACTGAACTTCAGATCAGTAAGTGAATTACTGATCTAAACTAATGAGTAATGAAGTTCAGATCTAAACTCTGAACTGCTCTGGAATTGCTGGTTTAGTAATTTCCCTTGTGGATCAATAAATGTAAAAAAAAATTGAACTAATAAATAAAACAGCCAAAGTTTCAACATTAAAAGTTGCTTTCTGGACAATTTTATAACATTTTGTCCAGCCACTCCAAAAACAGCTGACCAGTGAATTTACCTCGAGTCATTCTCTTTCCCAAATGATGGTGTGCCTTGCTTAAATGGATGGTGTAAACTCTGGTCCCATAGTGTGTTACCCTATGTGTGAGAAGAATGCAAGCTCACTGACAGGACGCAGATGCTGTTTGACATGGGTCATCCGCACGGCACAATTATGGCTCCGCTGTGGCTAGAGCACTTGTCAAAAAGTGTCCACCTTTTCATTATTCATAAACAACTCTATGGATAGAAACATAATTGCCATAAATTACAGCTCGCCGAAGCTACGCTATGATGCAAGCCAAGTCTGTGTCGTGGCATTAGTGACTCATCAAACTGTGCAGTGGCTGGTTGACATACGGCTAATGTAGAGTCTGAAAGACCATTAGGCGATTGTCATTTCACTCCATTTCATCATTAAAGGCACTGCGCTGAGGGAAAATGCTGCTCACTAATAGGCGGAAATCACTGCGGTTTGTCAAAGACACTAAAAAATTGGGGGGGAAAACGGATGGAAACTAAAACTAAATACTTTACATTTCAAATGTATTTCATAATCATCCATTTGGCATTTAAAAGAAGATATTAGTAATCAGAGAAAATAGAAGTACAAAAAGTTGTAGCAGCAAGTGTTCAGTCGTAAAATTTCAAGCACGATTTTGATACTCAGGAATAGTCACAATACTCAGTATCGATTTTGATACCACAACCTCTCCCTATTGGAGAGTGCGAGCGTTTTATGGAATGCATCAAAGATTCGTAACAGAAGTTCTGGAAGAATGTCCACTGAAATTTTGGCTCTCACTTAGCCACCCTTGGTGCTTGTTCGGATGATTGAATAGCTTAGTATGTGATTTTTGATACTTTTGACAACAATTAGCACTCAAAGCTTTGACTTTTACCACAGTATAATTTTGAAGTTAAAAAAATTAAAATTACTCATTTAAGTATTAAATATTGAGTACACCTTTGTGAATAACAGAGCCTATTTTCTACTGACAATAGCCTTGGAGCTCATGCTCAAGGCTGACTTTTTGTTGTTAAAGTAACTGAGAATTCTCTAGACTTCAACAGTGTCGTTTATTTGTAAGGAGCCATTGAGAGCGAAGAAAACCTTGAGAACTTGACTGTGAACTTTGGATAATTCTTCATTTTGTGTCCCATACAAAAGAAGAAGCTGTACACCTAAAGCATTCAATCAATCAAATCTTTACACAACTGTTCTCTTTTTACATTATTACATAGTATCCTCATAGCACCTCTCAACTCTAGCACTCTTAAAGCAACTGATAAATGTACAATATGCAAAAAACATATATACAATTTTATTAAATGGCTTGAAAATGATTACAAATTAAATGAGAGTAACTAACTTTTCATGAACTGCTAAGCCCAGAAAATGTTATTTATAATACAGAGCATACCAGATTTAAAAAGTTGTGTGTTTTCTCTGTACATTTTGCTCTCTTTTTGAAATGGAAAAGTACAATAGGTTGAATTGAAATCCTGATCAGATAATCTTGCGCACGGCTGCAGAGCGGGCTAGAGGGGATAAGTGTCTGGTGTGTGTGAGCAGGGATACAGGAGACTTGGGGAGCTCTTTGTTCCAGCATTAATGCAGCAGGGTTTCCATTCTGCTGCGGTGTAAGGGCCTTTACCTCCATCAGCCTCAGATAAGTGCTATAGTCCCACAGAGAGACAGGGACACAAAAAAGGAGCTGGCTCTGAGACACAAGGCTTTTCCCAAACACGGCCCCTCTCATGTCGGCCCATCACCATCACAGCTGCAGACCACAAAAGGATTTCGGTCCATATCCCAAAGATGTGAGTTGGTTTAAAGTTTTCTGCACCATTCTCAAGTCCTCTTTTATATACATGTATTTGTATTTATTTGTTTATTTGATTGGGCACAATGCTCATTAATAAACATTTCTGTAAATGTGCCAGTATAAGCTATACAGCTAGTTTCCAACTAGGTAAGGTGTAAAATGCCAGCACAAAAGACAAAATTTTAATTATAGGTTAGTAACAAGATCTAAAAGTTAAGAGGCCACACAAAAGCAGATTACTGCATGAAACATAATAGCATTATGCAGAAGCACAAAGACACAGATGTGTACAGAATCATAAGTCAATAAAATACTTTTTTTTTTCTTAAAAACCTTCAGAACTTAGACAACTTATTTCCACTGAGCATAATCATAAATCCTCCACACAATAGATCAAATGCAAAAACATGAATGAATACTATTGTGTAACCCAAAACATGCACCAAGCCTAGCTCAAGATCTGGAGATAGGTCCAGATATGTTACAGCATTGAGGGAGTCAAATTCAAAGGACAAATTTCCCTACGGGGACAACATTACCAGAATATGGTCTTGTATGTGACTAATGTTCAAAAAAATGATGGTGCAATTTAGGTTCAACTTTAAAATAGAAACAAGATAAATGTCCAACATGAATTGTAATATTTGGTACCAGTTGTCCTGAACAATGGCAATATACTCGCTGGTCACCCTTAAAAAAGAATAGACCGTAGCACAACTGCTATGAGAGAAATACCATAGCTGTATCTCTGTTATAGACATCATTTACATAAAAGTATAAGTATATAGTATGAACAAAACACTACTAAAATACACTGAAACGAAGACAGGGCAGTGAGTACATTAATGCATTACTTGGCACAGCACTTTAGAGCAAGACATCCACTTTTACACCTCAGCTCTGAACTGACAATCACAGCTTGTCTATTCAAGACAACAATTTCCCACAGGCTAAGTATTAATGCAGCCTATTACCAAGGCACTCTGGATTGTGCATTTTTCCCTATAGCTTTACAAGTATGTATCTTATTAACTACAGGCGCACTGTAATACTCTGTAGTGCAACGATTTCACCAGAGTTAAGAAGAAAGTGCCCTGTATATCTCCTACTCCTACCGCTCCATAGTTTCAAATGTTATTCTATTTCACACATAAGAGAGTCAAAAGAGAGTCATATGCAGTGTTGATGATAAAAACATGATTACTTTTTTCTTTTTCAGAAAAGACAGAACATGATCAGTCGACAACTGTAAACGACAATCAACGCAACAGCGATATTTGCAAATAGGCTGTCACAAAAAAATGTATCCACACAGGTATTAAAGTAGATTACATATAGATCTTAAGTATTGATATTGAGAGAAAAATATATAAATCAGGCCTTTGTCAGGAATTTGTCTGTTTGTTTACGGAACGATTTTATCTATATTGGAACTAGTATAATGCCAAATATTAAGATAATAATGCATCAATTTTATATAGTGCTTTTCTGGACACTCAAAGACTCAAAGACGCTTTACAGAACATATTCATTCACTCCACACTCGGTGGTGGTAAACTACTAACAGAGCTACAGCTGCCCCTGAGGCAGACTGATGGAAGCAAGGTTGTGACATTCTGTGACATCTGCCCCTCCGACCACCACCATGACTCACACACACACCACTTTCATACTAGGTAATGTGGGTGAAGTGCCTTGCCTAAGGACACAATGACACACTGTGGCACCTGGTTTTCCCAGTGGTCTCCCGTCCAAGTACTAACCAGGCCTGCTTTGCTTCTGAGATCTGACGGCATCAGGGATTGACAAGCTGGTATGGCCAAGAATTTGTATTATTTTGTTTTGAAAATCACATTATTGTATTATAAAATGTATTACATTTTTAACATCACTATCATATGAATATCTGTATAGAGCACTGAACCTTACAGTGTCACAATACTAACATTTCATATTTGAGCACTTTGAATTACTTTGTGTATGAACTGTACTATACAAATAAACTTGCCTTGCTTATTTGATTTTGATATTAGCAACCTTTGTGTGCATCAAATCTCCCATCATTAACATTTATTTGCTATAGGGCAAGAGGCTGACACTGCAATGGATAAGTTCATCATTCAAACACATCATACCTCAATATCCATCCATCTTCAAGCATCTTCGATTTCATTACTACTAATGCAAGCAAACCAAAATGCTGCCATTAGAGTATTTTTCATCATGCCAAGAAAGATTTCAATACAGTGGATGAGTACCTTCAATATGACCACATAAGTCACTGTCATTTACACTAAAGACATCCATTCTTTCTTGTCAACCTTTGCAAACAGGGGTTAAGGTGGAAATGGGGGAAATGATAGCAGGGGAAGCTAGCTCAGTTGTGGAGACAGTTGTGTTTTGTGCACAGCTTGGCACTACAAACGCCATTTCATTAAGACTAGAAGGTCAACTTTATCCATCTCCCTTGTTGAGATAAATGAACAATTGTGTGGCAGCCGGAGGATCGCCGATTGAAAGACCAGCACTGATTTAGAGACACAGGAATTAGCCACCTTAAAAAAAAAGTTCTAAAGCCACCCATGAGACAGAGACGCTAAATGTTAAGCCTTTAATTAGCAACAGGAAAGAATACAATGGTTAGTTATTGGACACAATTACTAGGTGCCTAAGATAAAAGCAATGTATTCTACAAGTTATATCTTTATTAATTAGCACATTGTCACCATCCAACTTTAAACATCTATTAAAAGTAAGTGAAGTCTGAAGTGTGTTTCCGTATAAAAGTAGAAGTATTTTCCTATTAGGGACGGATGAGTGGTATTTGAATAACTCAATACATAAATGCCACATTCAACATATTTCTTATTGGAATCAATTATATTATTATTTCAAATCCGTTTTTTTTTCCCTTTTCTTACCAAAAATGAGCACAACAGTGGACAAAATTTTTTTCTTAATTAAAAACATGTATTTCCTATTTTCTTATATACTATCTTTAAACATTAGACTAAATTGTGCATTGTGTGTGTAATGGACACAAGATCAAATGTATTGACTAAATCCCTTCATACTTGAAAAATAGGAAAATAAGAATTTGTATGATTTTGTAAGTAATTTGCCTTAATATTACATTATAGTATCACAATACAAAAACTGAGATCAAGCATGATTTCAATACTAAGGAGTATACTCAGATTCTGATAGTACTATAATGATAAAACTCAGAATGTGATTTTCAGCATTAAATCAGAATACTGTCTTTTATATTATGGTGTGGCTTCATATCTGTGTAATGCTGCTGTCGTCCAGGTTCCAAAGTGGCCAATGATACTTAGTTTTAGTATTGATTAGTATGTGATTTTCAATATTTGTGACAACCCTATATTAGAGCGTTTTTAAAATGAATTGATATATATATATATATATATATATATATATATATATATATATATATATATATATATATATATATATATATATATATATATATATTTCCCGGTTGATCTGATCTTTCCCCAAACAGAGACACGTGGGACCTCCTCTCAGACTGGTCCCTGTCGATGCCTGAATAATGTATGAAGGATCTGGAGACATCACTTAGAGAAGCTGCCAATATCAGCTGGGCCGGCCCACCAGAGGGTGCTGCCCTTTAGCACAACCTTTAAAAAGGTGCAGGATTCCCCCATGCACACACACATACACAAACACACGAATATAGTCTGGAAGAACTCAACACTAACATTCAAATCAGCCTCTCAGCCCCCACAACAACCTAAATGGATGTGCATTAACAGAAATAATCTTTTATACATTTAAATGCTCTATCAGGTGGGAGTACCAAGGTTAGAACATTTGCAATTAGACAGAAACAAGACATTTACACTGAACTTTCAATGTTTTTTTACATAATTACTAAGTTAACAATTCAGTCTTGATTTATTTTGAAGGTTTCTCTTAAAATTATCCAAATGTCATGTTACACTGTTTGTATGATAATAATGTGCTGATGAGAAAATAAGGTAGAATGTTTCTCCTTCAATTTAGGTTCATCCTTAAAATCGCAAAAAAGTGCCAATTTTATTCTTGTTTGTAAGTAAATTATGTTTTTCCCCATATATAGTGCACTGTAAAAGCAGCACTGACCAAATCAGTCCACTGTGCACTGTCTGCATCTAAACCATAAATCATTTTCTAGAGCACAAACCCCGGAGAAAGAGCCACTATTTGACGTCACCCGTTGATAATGATACAAAAATATCTGATTGTTTTTTGAAGCAGCTCCAGAAGAGCTAGAGCTTGCAAGTGATTGATATTATTGAATTGAATAGGAACAAAAGTCATTAAGACTGTGTGAGTTTGTTGATCCAGAAAAACAATGAACAACATGTTCAACATTTAGGATTTTGAACTCTAAATGTCAGGGCAAAGACAAGGCTTCCCACATCAACAATGGCCTTTAGAGTCTAGAAAATAGCATGTTTATAAGAATATTGCAAATACACTTGTAATAACATAAGTTAATATGCGCAATCACATTTTGTACATGCAAACTGAACACAGAGGTAAAACAGGTGTAAGTAATGGATTTTAAAATGTGACAAAAACACTTTTTTTAGGTTTTGATTTTAATTTAGTAAACCGATATCTTTTTCTTTTGACAAACCCAGAGGAGTGTTTATCTCTGCAATCTAGAGCACCTGTGGCTTGGAATAAAAACATGTGAGCAAACTACTTTTGAGGTTTGCTTTGTTTTTTAACATTTATTTAGAAGATGAATAACCATATGATGTATTTCAACATAATATTCAATCTAATAAACATGATTTTAAACAAAAGATGTTTCTATCAGCATCTAAAATACACCTCTACAGTTGTGTGGCTTCCAGGTGACCCATTTCCTGTGAAATCATCACCAAGGCTATTCTTATTCTCTTTCCTTATGTCTATCCCTGAATTGTGACACAGGGTTGATATCTACAGTGAAGAATGGCAGAGTCTACAGTCACAACATACAGAAAGAAATATCTCCACAGACAATGTTCTACCTAGGAAAAAACTAATGTTAATATGGGATATGTCTTTCATTTTCTTATATTTATATGGCTCAAAGTGAAAGGTGTACAGCTGAGCAGAGACCAGCATCACAAGCTGTAGGTGTGTACTTCAGCCAAGGTTCTGCTCTTATTACCCCGAAAGCCGCTGGATCCACATCAGTCATGTTGTCCTTGATGCATGAATGCCTTTTTCCCAGAAATTAAAACAACAGCTAATAGGAACAGTTTATAATATATATATATATATATATATATATATATATATATATATATATATATATATACTATATATATATATATATATATGCTGGAGGGACCATCATGGCAGGACAAACCCTACATGGGGCGTACCACCGGAACATAACTGAAGTGGCTGATATCAAGAAATCCTACCAATGGCTTGAGAGGGCTGGTCTGAAGGACAGCACAGAGGCACTGATCCTGGCTGCTCAGGAGCAGGCCCTGGGCACTCGAGCAATAGAGGCCCAGATCTACCACACCAGACAAGACCCACGGTTAACTGTGCAAAGAGGCTCCTGAGACAGTCCAGCACATAACTGCGGGGTGTAAGATGCTGGCAGGGAAAGCATACATGGAGCGACATAACCAAGTGGCGGGCATAGTGTACAGAAACATCTGTGCAGAGTACGGGCTGGAAACCCCAGGATCAAGGTGGGAAACACCTCCAAAGGTTGTGGAGAATGACCGAGCCAAGATTGTGGGACTTCCAGATACAGACTGACAGAATGGTGATGGCGAACCAACCAGACATAGTGGTGGTGGATAAGAAACAGAGCAGAGCCGTGGTGGTTGACATCGCAATACCAAGCGATGGTAATATCAGGAAAAAGGAACACGAGAAGCTAGAGAAATACCAGGGGCTCAAGGAAGAGCTGGAGAGAGCCTGGAAAGTAAAGGCATCAGTGGTGCCTGTGGTGATCGGACACTCGGGGCTGTAACCCCCAAACTGGAAGAGTGGCTACAACAGATACGGGAAAAACAACGGACATCTCAGTCCAGAAAAGTGCAGTACTGGGAACAGCAAAAATACTGCGCAGAACTCTCAAGCTCCCAGGCCTCTGGTAGAGGACCCGAGCTGAATGAGGGTGGAGAGACCTACCACCGTGGAAGGTGAGAAACACATTTTTTTTTTTTTTATATATATATATATATATATATATATATATATATATATATATAGTATATATATATTAGGGCCGGGCACGTTTGGTTAACTTTGCATTAACTAATTAAGTCATTAACGCCGACAATTATTTTAACGCGTTAACGAAGTTTTTATTATTTATTTATTTATTTTATTGTAAACGTCTGTTTCTCACTGGCTTTTATTTTGAAAAAGTCCACCGCGCGCGTTTCTTTAAGTTTGACGTTTTTTTCTTTACACTTTTTTCATTTTTTTCTGACCACGTGAGATGCAACGTGCCCGAGCCTCCGCGAGCCGCGGGCCCGGCCCGCGGGTTCGGCCGTAGGCTCCGACTCCCGTCGCGGCTCCGGCCGCAGGCTCCGACTACAGTTCGGCCGCGGGTTTCGACGCGCGGGTTTGGCCGCGGACTCAGCCGCGGGCACCTGAGCTGAGCTAATTTCTTTAGTTCAGTGCTGGAGTAACTGATTTACCCAGATACCATTGGAAGAAAAAATGTGATTGGTCCATTTCCATTCCATTATATTAACCCTTTGTTTCCTAAGAAATATCAGTCCAAGTTTATAACAATGATCTAGAAATTATTACTTGTGTAGTCTTCATTACTCACAGCATAAAAAATATTCAATAAATATATTAGGAGTACAAAAGTCCATTCAATATTTTTTCTTAAGCCTTCCCTGAATACCTTGAAGGCTCTGAGGATTCCCCTGTGAAAGAAATGCTGTTTGCACAACAAATGTATGGCTCTTTCATTTACATTTCCAATAAAAGAGCGCTATACTCTACTTTTTAATTCATTAATTGGTTTTGCGTATAACATACAAGAACTCATGCGATTAATCGCGATTAAAAAAAAATATTTTTGCCCAGCCCTAATATATATATATATATATAGATCTGGGCAGCAGTCGACGGCGGGGGGCCTCGGCGACCGGATCTCCGGACATGGAGACTAGCTCTGGGGACATGGAATGTCACCTCGCTGGGGGGGAAGGAGCCTGAGCTTGTGCGGGAGGTTGAGCGTTACCGACTAGATATAGTCGGCCTCACCTCCACGCACAGTTCGGGCTCTGGAACCCAACTCCTTGAGAGGGGCTGGACTCTCCATTTCTCTGGCGTTGGCCGCGGGGAGCGGCGGCGGGCTGGTGTGGGCCTGCTCATTGCCCCACAGCTCAGCCGCTGTGTGTTGGAGTTCACCCCGGTGAACGAGAGGGTCGCGTCCCTGCGCCTTCGGGTCGGGGACAGGTCTCTCACTGTGGTGTCGGCCTACGGGCCGAACAGCAGTGCAGAGTACCCGGCCTTCTTGGAGTCCTTGGGAGGGGTACTAGACAGTGCACCGACCGGGGACTCCGTTGTTCTCCTGGGGGACTTCAACGCCCACGTGGGCAACGACAGTGACACTTGGAGAGGGGTGATTGGGAGGAACGGCCTCCCCGATCTGAACCCGAGTGGTGTTTTGTTATTGGACTTCTGTGCTAGTCACAGTTTGTCCATAACGAACACCATGTTCGAGCACAAGGGTGTCCATCAGTGCACGTGGCACCAGGACACCCTAGGCCGGAGGTCGATGATCGACTTTGTCGTCGTGTCATCTGATCTCCGGCCGCGTGTCTTGGACACTCGGGTGAAGAGAGGGGCTGAGCTGTCAACTGATCACCACCTGGTTGTGAGTTGGGTTCGCTGGCGGAGGAGGAAGCCGGAAAGACCTGGCAGGCCCAAGCGTGTAGTGAGGGTCTGTTGGGAACGTCTGGCGGAGCCCTCTGTCAGAGGGACCTTCAACTCGCACCTCCGGGAGAAGTCCTCCCGGAGGTGCGAGGGGGAGGCCGGAGATATGGAGTCTGAGTGGGCTTCATTCTCGGCCTCTATTGTCGATGCGGCTGCTCTGAGCTGTGGGCGTAAGGTCTGTGGTGCCTGTCGCGGCGGCAATCCCAGAACCCGGTGGTGGACACCGGAAGTAAGGGATGCTGTCAAGCTGAAGAAGGAGTCCTATCGGGCCTTGCTGGCTCGGGGGACTCCTGAGGCAGCTGACGGGTACCGGCGGGCCAAGCGTGCTGCAGCCCGTGTGGTCGCGGAGGCAAAAACTCGGAGCTGGGAGGAGTTCGGGGAGGCCATGGAGAAGGACTATCGGACGGCCTCAGGAGGGGAAAGCAGTTCTTCACCAACACTGTTTACAGCGCGGGGGGAGGGCTGCTGACCTCGACTGGGGACGTTGTCCGGCGGTGGAAGGAATACTTTGAGGATCTCCTCAATCCCACCGTCACGTCCTCCGAGGAGGAGGCCGAGGCTGGGGACTCGGAGGCGGACTCATCCATCACCCTGGCCGAAGTCACTGAGGTGGTTGGAAAGCTCCTTGGTGGCAAGGCTCCGGGGTTGGATGAGATCCGTCCTGAGTACCTGAAGTCTCTGGATGTTGTGGGGCTGTCTTGGCTGACACGCCTCTTCAACATCGCGTGGCGGTCGGGGACAGCACCTCTGGACTGGCAAACCGGGGTGGTGGTCCCTCTGTATAAGAAGGGGGACCGGAGGGTGTGTTCCAACTATAGGGGGATCACACTCCTCAGCCTTCCCGGTAAGGTCTATGCCAGGGTACTGGAGAGGAGAATCCGGCCGATAGTCGAACCTCGGATTCAGGAGGAGCAGTGTGGTTTTCGTCCTGGCCGTGGAACACTGGACCAGCTCTACACTCTCCATAGGGTGCTCGAGGCTTCATGGGAGTTTGCCCAACCAGTCCACATGTGTTTTTGTGGATCTGGAGAAGGCATTCGACCGTGTCCCTCGTGGTGTTCCTGTGGGGGGTGCTCTGGGAGTATGGGGTCCGGGGCCCTTTGCTAAGGGCTGTCCGGTCCCTGTATGACCGGAGCAGGAGCTGTGTTCGCATTGCCGGCAGTAAGTCAGACCTGTTCCCGGTGCATGTTGGACTCCGCCAGGGCTGCCCTTTGTCACCGGTTCTGTTCATTGTATTTATGGACAGAATTTCTAGGCGCAGTCAGGGGCCGGAGGGGGTCCGGTTTGGGGACCACAGGATTTCATCTCTGCTGTTTGCGGACGATGTTGTTCTGTTGGCTTCATCGAACCAGGACCTGCAATGTGCACTGGGGCGGTTTGCAGCCGAGTGTGAAGCGGCTGGGATGAAGATCAGCTCTTCCAAGTCCGAGGCCATGGTTCTCGACCGGAAAAAGGTGGCTTGCCCTCTCCGGGTGGGTGGGGAGTCTTTGCCTCAAGTGGAGGAGTTCAAGTATCTCGGGGTCTTGTTCACGAGTGAGGGAAGGACGGAGCGTGAGATTGACAGGCGGATCGGTGCAGCTTCGGCAGTGATGCGGTCGCTGTATCGGACCGTTGTGGTGAAGAGGGAGCTGAGTCGAAAGGCGAAGCTCTCGATTTACCGGTCAGTCTTCGTTCCTACTCTCACCTATGGTCATGAGCTCTGGGTAGTGACCGAAAGGACGAGATCGCGGATACAAGCGCTCGAAATGAGTTTCCTCCGCAGGGTGGCTGGGCGCTCCCTTAGAGATAGGGTGAGGAGCTCAGTCACACGGGAGGAGCTCGGAGTAGAGCCGCTGCTCCTCCACGTCGAGAGGAGCCAGTTGAGGTGGCTCGGGCATCTGTTCCGGATGCCTCCTGGGCGCCTCCCTCGGGAGGTGTTCCGGGCATGTCCCGCCGGGAGGAGGCCCCGGGGAAGACCCAGGACACGCTGGAGGGACTATGTCTCTCGGCTGGCCTGGGAACGCCTCGGGGTCTCCCCGGAGGAGCTGGAGGACGTGTCTGGGGTGAAGGAAGTCTGAGAGTCCCTGCTTAGGCTGCTCCCCCCGCGACCCGGCCCCGGATAAGCGGACGAAAATGGATGGATGGATATATATATAATTAATCTTTATATTATACAGCAAACAGAGAAGTAACTAGTTCAAATCTTGCCCATAGCCTGACCTGTTCTTGTCTCCTCCTGGGCATTCAGAGAAATGTGGGTGGTGCAGGGTGGGCATCAGGTTTAATAACTTTTTTCACTGTGACAGGCCAAAGAGAATTTCATACAATTTAATTTCTACATGTAAAGAGATAGAGAATGATAAAAAAAAAAAGAAAGACACACCTTTGGGCAAACTTCAAATAAAAGACAGAAACAGCTCCTGCAGTTTTATATAACACCAGTCTGCATTGGTCTTTGTGCTTAAAAAAGCCATCTGCTCTCTCTGTAAATACACTATATATCAATCAATAAAATCAATATGGAGCACTACCTTTTTTACCGTTGCCGAGCGCTTTGTGGCGGGAAGGTCATGGTGTCCTGCCCCATCCATTTGCAAACACCTTTACAAGTCAATGTCTCGGTCTCTACCGGAGCCCACAAGGGAAACGCAAATATGATTCACCACACAACTTTGACACTTTCTGACACTATATCTGCTACATGGCATTTAACAGACACCAGGCCGAGACAGTGTTTGAGGCATGTTTATATAACAGGTCTTCTGCCAGTAAGGGTTACTTTGAAGAACAAGTAAGTTACATCATCCTCAAATTTATTAAAAGCTACTGTCAGAAGAGAAATACTACACACATAGCAAAACAGTCAAGGACTAGAAGTACTTGCAGACTTGAGGACATTGTCAAAGCACTAGTCCTAAGTCCTAATTGGAATTCTTTATTCAGATACAGTTGGTTTTTGATTGTGAATTAACATCACAAAATAGTAATAGAAATATACTTAGATCCACCATTTATTTTGATAATTTTTTTAATGTATAGAAAAACTGTCAAATACAGCTTTAATTCATGTGTGAGTAAAATATATTAGAAGTTACAAAGTTATGACTACATTAGAAGATAATTCAGAAAATATTACTGCTGAAAAAAAACCACTTCCAGATGAAATTCAGAAGGGGTAGGATTGGCGAGGTGATTGCGAGTGACATTGCCCACTGTGAGTCAAACATAGATAAAGCTCTCCATGAGTCATTGTCAATGCAATATGAAAAGAAAACATGACAGAAAATCATATAAGTCTTGTAACGTAGTTTCAGAGCTTAAAAATGCGGAGAAGGACAGATACAATTATGAAGGTCAGATGGTCATAACTTTGCAGGAGATCAAGTTCACTTTTCCAGTCACAGCTGGATTGATAGAAAATAAAGAAGTGAAAATACTGGAAAAAGAGGTGAAATTTGCCAGAAAGGTCAAGAAGAAGACGTAATTAAAGATTTATTATGGCCCACAAAAGAAAAAACTGTAAAGACTATTATAGTGCAATATGTCTATAGTAATAATAACTTTTTGTATTACAGTTGTGTAATCAAGATACTGCTAGATGGATTTTTGACATAAACAATGCTAAAAAATGCAAAGAAACACTTTGAAAACGCATCAGATCTCAATGTGAAAAAATATGCTGGATGGATGAAAGGATGCCACTTCTAAATTTTCAGCCTACAAAGGGCTTAATTTTATAGAGACCCTGACAATCAAAGTGAAATAATGATGTGGCAGGCTAGTCCATTTTACCAAAATGTAATTTCTGCAACTCAAAATCCTTTTCAATATCTTGTGTGGCCCCCATGTGCTTGTCTGCATGCTAAACAACGACATGGCATGCTTCTAATGAGACAATAACGGATGGTGTCTGGAGTCCGAGGAGCAGGCTGGCAACGTCTGATGACCCAAACATAATGTCCCAGAGGTGTTCCATTGGGTTTAAGTCAGGTGATTGTGAGGGCCACTCAATTGCATCAATCCCTTCATCTTCCTGGTACTGCCTGCCCACATGAGGTTGGGTATTGTAAGGCCTCAGGAGGACCTACTGCACCAGTGTGGGCTCTAACAATGGGTCATTCTGTAGGGTATGGGCAGTGCTCAACCTGTTCCTTCTTGCACAAAGGAGCAGATATGGGTCCTGCTGACAGGGTGAGGACCTTGTACGGCCCTGTCCAGCTTTCATAGAGTAACTCCCTGTTTCCTGAAAACTCCTCCGTGTTCTGAAGATTGTGCTGGGAGACACATGAAATCTCCTTGCAATGGCATGTGCCATCCTGGAGAAGTTGTGCAATCTGTGCAACTTCTGTAGAGTTAAAGGTTGTATGGAGGATTTTTTTTGTTTTTTTTTTGTTTCAAATTGTCAATGATAGCAATATAGAGATGCAGTAGCCTTGTAATTATGATGACCAAAAAAAAGAGAATAAAAATTCATCAACTCTGGACGTGGTGGGGCAAGCTAAACATTTGCCAATAGATAACGACACTGCCTCGTTATCTGTTAGTTGACAGGCTGTCAATCAAACTCCCTACGTTTCTAGCGTAACTGACTTGCCTGCGCGCTGCCATTACGTGGTTTACGTACGCCTGTCACGCAGTCCATAGACGCACAGACGCTGTTTACTCCACCAACGCAACAGTTCTTAGCGGCTTTTTTGACCTATATCTTCCTCGCAGTTAGCACAAAGTTTATTGCAATGGCAGACAAGAATCTACGAGCAGTTAGCCCCAAAACAAAGTCCGTTTTGAGGTCGCTGAAAGAAGAAGACAAGGGGAAAAGCAGCGAAACCAAACTAAGGTGATTCTTGAAGATTCATTCCAGCGATGGCGCGAATGAAGCAGACACAGGGTCTAAAGACTGACGCACTGGTCGCCAAATTACTTCTGGACAGGTCACTTCTGCTTATTATGAAAACGTACTTTATTTCCAAGAGTTAGACAAACGTTTTTCAGGACACGAATGCGATATCCTATGTCTGAAAACTTAATTTTCAAGGCAAAGAAAGAGTCCGCTTGCTGCTGCGTGTTGTAGTAGTAGCTAGTTCATTCACACGGAATCTCCGCGCCCCCCTCTCTGCGCCCCTCTCTGCCCGTTCCGCTCTTCTCCCTGCTCCTCACGGAATCTCCACGCACCGCTCCCCTCTCCTCTCCTCTCCTCACTCCCCGCTCCGTTCTTCGCCCTGCTTCTCACTTCTTGTCCGCGCACGAAATATCCGCGCACCCCCTCCCCCCGCTCCTCACTTCTCCGCCTTGCCTAACCAACACTGTAGTTAGTTGTTTACAAGTCATGTGCAGCGCACCGGTTTCTGGCGTAAGGATGAGGCGGAAGGAGGCGTTTCTACGTAGGGAGCTGTGGGGGAGGGGGGGTGGTTTCACGCATGCGCAACATTTTAAAAAGGACAAACAGTCGCTGGATTTCTCGTTCCTTGGAAAATCCTCTATACAACCTTTAAGGAATGGCCTCATACTCCCAGTAGTGATAATCATTTTAGCCAAAGCAGCACTAGTGGAAAACCAGCCAAAAAAGACCAAGAGGCAGAAGCTTGAAATGGCCTCCACATGCAAAACCAGTCCTGTTTTAGGGGTTGTCTCACTGTTGCCACTCTAGCGCACCTTATGTTCATTTCCATTAAAAGAGGTGGCATCCTTTTGTTCCCAAGACATTGCCCTGTCCATATTTGTATAAACATCCAACATATTTTTTTCACATCAAGATCTGATTCTGATTCCTTCAATTTTTGTGAGCATTATAGTTTGATCCCATACAATATAGGGAGTCCCTTTTTCAATGGTCCACTAGGATGGCAATGCAACAGGTTAAGGTTAAGAATAGAGAATAATTTCTAAACAAATCGCAAGAGAATGCAAAAGTTAAATTCTTCAAAAGCATTCCTGTTTAGAATTCTGTCTCTCACGCTCTCACTTCTCCCGACAGTGTGAAGAAAAACTAAAAGGCATATATGCTCCGCACTCTCTCGTGTTAGAAATCAAATCTTCATAGTGTGTTTAAATCATCCGCGGGCAGAACACAGCACCGGGGGAGCTTCACGCAGAGCTGAAGAAATGAAATAAAACAGCTTTGAGCGCAGTCCCTTACTTTCCCTGACAGGTGCGTGTTTGTTTTCTGCTCCAACAAAACAGGTTGAGACTTTGTTTACTCAACTGCCTTAGAAAGAAAAGTGCCCATACTGAAGCTCCCTGCCTTATGCACCATTGTGGAGTGAGATTTCCCTCTTGTTGGTTCGTCCAGGCTGCTGCGTTGCCTGTCATAGTCTCAAAGGAGCGCTCGCTGACGGCTGTGTTTTGAGCTGAATAGGCGTTAGTTCAACTCAAAGGGAGACCAAATTGCTCCAGTTTGCACCAATCAGCCCAAAACCTAACACAACTTTTAATGTTGCAGTTTAATGTTAGACTATTACTTCTTTACTGCTATAGCAAGACACTGTGCTAAACAGATACAGACTGCTTTTAACTATACCATTAAAAATGTAAATTGCAAAAGTGAGAAATTTTAACGTAGTTTACTTAAGGCACAGCCATTTCTATACTGCTATACAAAGACCTTATACTGAATAGATGCAGACTGCTTTTAACTATACCATAAAAAAAAATACTAGGACAGAGTGAAAATACAGAATTATAGAAGGGAATGTTTCTTTAAACCAGGGAGGAGTGACTCATCTCAAAACTTACACTGCAGTCCGAGCTTTAACCTAAAATTGTAAAGAATTAGCTTTTCTATAAACTAAAATTTAATGAAAATTAAATAAAATTATGTGTGTGTCTAGGTCTAGGTTAAATTGGTAAACATGATTCTGTGCGCTGGACATGGCTGCTGAAGAGACTGCTTCTAAAATGACTATTATTTCCCCTTTTTACTGTCTAAAATGAATTTCAAAATTGAGGTTCAAATGTGCTTTTCATTTCTAACAAGAAAATAATAATGATAAAAACACCAATTAGCAAGTCACACACTAATTTGTCTCATTGCGTTATTTTGACAGTTTAATGCATGTCTAATTTTGCATAATAAATGTTTTGAGGAGGCAAAAAGGGAAAGTAGATTTCTGATAAGTTTGAAGTCGGTGCCAAGCGGATCCATGCTGAAGATCTAACAAAGTCAGTCGTGTGGATTCAACAGAGGCAGATGAATTGAAGTAGCAGCGGCTCGAGCGGGGGTTCATTATCTCCTAATTACAGGAAATTTGGAGAAGGCTTAGCGTGCTGCAGCTAGAAAACACCTGCAGACTTTAGACTAGACTACCTCCCCGGGCTCCTCCACCAGCACTGTAAATATGGCACTTGGTAACTGAGGGATTACGCTACATTAGAATATAGAGTGCCACTAAAATATCTTCAAAAGATGGTTGGAGAAAGACAGCAAGTTTAGGTGGTGGTTTAATTAGAATGGGAAAGCTTATGTAAAGGGCTGAAGAATTTGGGAAAAAATATCTAATTGCAATTTTTCGGAGAAGCATTGTGAGTGAGATTAGATTTGCGACTGACTGAAAATTTCACATTTTAAACACATTCAGAAGGTCTAAACAACAGAGTAAGCAGTTTTTAATGGAGAATATATTTGATATTTTGTATTTTGTGGACGAAATTATGGTACTTCAAATATTGCAGCTTTCGCCATTTGCTAATTGCATCCATTCAAATTGCAATTTCAAATTTGATTGTTTATTTTTTGACACAAGTAGGGCTGCAAGATTAATCACAGAGCAAAGCCATAGTTACAGTGTATCGGCTTTATAGTGCAACAGAATGTCTAGGGAAACACTTGAGCTGGTTAAAAGCAGCAGCCACTCTTTGTCAAGTTCCCTGCTAGGTCAGAGGCCAACGCTGAGCATTTATTTCACTTTAGTGAAGTTGTCTCAAGCAGACGACCAATAAAATGGCAACTATAGCAAGAGGTTTAAGATGTCGTCAGATGTTGGATTCCTGCTGTACTTTATTGAAACAACAGTAAAACTAAAACGACAACAAAACAACTACACTTACTTTCACTTCTACAACTTTTACTTTTTTCAATATTACTTTTTTGAATAATATTTAATATCAATAATTTAGTATTTAGTAGAGATAGATATGAAAATGTATTGAACAGAAAGTAGCCTTTGCTTTAAAAAGGTAAAAAAATTTGACAGTTGATGTAAAGTTTGACCAGCAATATTCCTTTCTTTGTATAGGCTCACTATGTTCTAGAAATATATAATGATGGTGTAATAATCAAACCTTTATTTCCTTTTTTTTACAGACAAAAAGAGCTGAAAAGCAGAATCATACTGAGGGGACATTCATCAGATGCCTATTGAAAATGTCAAAGCAATTTATACTTTTTTTTTTTTTAACTTTAGACTGGAGGGTGCGAGCAAGCACATTGTAAGAGCTAGTGGGCTTAGTTGAGTGCACACAAAAGGTTCTACATGTTCTGGCTATTCTGAGCTCGAAGTGAGATGCCCCAGCTCTCTGCCACAGTTGCAGTAGCGCCCTCTAGTGGGGGGCGAGAGAACACCACAAACAATAAAAACAACTGAGGCAAACAGACTTGTCTTGAAATCAACTGCATCACAATAAAATATATTGGAATAAAACAGCATTAAACATGAAAAAAGCAGACAGTAAACCAATAGAATAATAAGAATTCCCCCCCTTCTTTTAAACCAAATATGAAACCCTGACTAAAATAATAACCAGTATTAAACCAGGTCTAATTATTAGTAATTAGTAATACACAATATTTTCTGTAATATAATGGCTGTGACGTTGGTTACTGTGATTCTAAAACCAAAAGCAGGTAAGTTTTGTGATATCACTGGAATAAAGATTAAGAAAGATAAATAATAAGAATAAGATTAGTAAAGAGTTTAATTAGGGTAAAAAAATAAGTCTCCTCGGCTACCATTCATAGACTATTTTCTTTTCTAATTTGTCACAACTAGGCAGTAAAATAAGATTAAGAAGAGACAACTTCCTGGGTGTGTGTCCAAGCGCAGACACTCCAAATAAAACTGGCAGCTACAAGACACAGAGCTTAATCACGGCGTGTTACTCGTCTTGCCAGTAACAGGTGTACACGTTCTTTTTTTTTTTTATCAGTCTCAGCCAGGCAAATAGAGAAATGGACTTAGAGCTTTGTAATAACAGCTCCATTAGTAACAGAGGAGCACTGAGATGGTCTATGCAAACAACCAGAATATAAAAACAAGAGAAAAAGTGGGCAAATGGCAGAAAGAAGGGATTTTTCTTGTCATTTATTTGGAGAAATTAAAGTTATGGTACCTGCCTTTTTTGTTAATGAGTAAATTTCATTGTTTCCCTAAAAGATTATGGGCCCAATCTTGCCCTCAATCTTAGCACTTAGCGTTAAGTAGAGGGTGCGTCCAGGTCGGGCTGTACTTTGCTGCTGGAGGCTGGAGTGGGACGGTATAAGTACACAGTGTTGGTAACTGTAATTGTATTCAGTTACAGTTACTGTTTAAGTGAAGTAGTAATTGGATTACAGTTACTTGGTTGAAATAAATGGATTACACAGAGGTGTTTTCCTGTTTTCACCTTTATTTGTTTATTATTATTATTATTATTTTATTATTTTTTATTTTTTGGTAATTTCACTCATTGCCGGACAATAAACCAGGTCTAAAACTAGGTCTAAACCAGGTCTAAACCAGGCATAAAACCAGGTCCAAACCAGGTCTAAACCAGGTCTAAACCAGACATAAAACCAGGTCCAAACTAGGTCCAAACTAGGTCTAAACCAGGTCTAAAATAGGACTAAACCAAGACTAAACCAGGACTAAAACCAGGTTTAAATCAGGTCCAAACCAGGTCTAAACCAGTTCTAAAACAAGGTCTAAACCAGATCTAAACCAGGACTACACCAAGACTAAACCAGGACTAAAACCAGGTCTAAACTGTCTCAAACAGGATTTAACAGGACTAAACCATGCTGCGTGGACCGTGTCTCCTCCTTTTCTATCAGTACTATTTTTAATTTGGTAATTTAAGTAAAGACTGCGCTTTTTATTTTCTTTTGGCAGACAAAACATCTTATGTGAAGATATCCTTGTCTTTGCTACTCTACAGCAAATCATGTAATCCAAAGTATTCAGATTACATAACTCACTTTAAGTAATTTAAAAGATTATGTTATAGACTACATTTTGGGGTATGTAATCTGTAATCTGTAGGGGAATACATTTTAAAAGTAACCTTCCCAACACTGTAAGTACATATATGGTGACAGCATCTGAACCAATCTGTGACCGCTGACATTTAAAAGCACTACCAGTGTAGGTAATGTCTGCAATCTTTGCCTCATTATCAAGCAGCAGAGTGTGGGGAGAAATTATATACGAATACAATAAAACAGCTCTAGAGCCCCACGATGCAAGTACGTACCAGCAGAGGCACCAGGAATACAGAATTTTGTATAGGTCATGACAGAACAGACTGGGTTTGTGTTCCGAACACTCTGCATGCACGTGCGCCCCTCTCGTGCACGCACACTACTGTAAGTCCATGCACATGCGCACACATCAACCTTTTATAGTTTTCTCTGCGTTCGTTTAAGACCAGTGTCTATCTCATGCCCTCCCGATCCCACAGCAGACCCGCTGCTTTCTCGCTCCCGCTCCCACGTGTCCCAGCAGTCCATCCCATGCACTCATCTGAGGTATGAGTGTCCACTGCTGCTACTGCTGACTGCTCACATTCTCATCTCACGGGCATTTGGTCCCACACAGGTAGATGTCTCGCAGATTACGGAATACATTTATTGTCATATAAATGTTTCTGATGTTACCGCTTTGCGATGGACGGTATGATACGTCCATCTGCTCCACTATCACAGACTCAAGAATGCATGCGCTGATCCCTGTCAGAGTCCAGACACGAGAATGTGAGGAAATCGACATTGCAGCACTAGGACTGCAGACAGGGTAAGAAAACACACTTTAGAACAGCGCTGTAAACGGCCTCATGTGAGCAGCTTTTGTATAGATCCAGATCAAACCAAACTATAGAGCAGTGCTGAGCCGATACAGGGAGCTGACGAGGGGCTGTGCTCTGCTGCAGGAGGACATCCGGACGGTGCATGAACATCTCACACAGCACAGGAACATGTTATGAATGTTAAGCATTTATCATCGTAATGTATTTCCAAATAAAAAAAGCCTTGAGCATGTTACAGGTTCTTTTTCAGTGAGCTAGTTTGATATTTATTTTTACGATTCTGGCAATTCAATGAATTTTGACAATTCACTGAACGCGCTACACCACGCCCTCAGCTCCACTCCACCTGATATTCAGGAATTTAGAACTCCACACCAAACACTTGCACTAGTGCTAAATTGGGGGCAAGATCATGCCCTATACTGTAAAAGCAGCAGACAAAATTTGACCAATGTGCCCTGTTAGGTATTTTTATTTCTTGCTAACTCGAGTGCTTGGCTATGCTTAGATGGTTCATCTCATTTTCATTTTGTTGTCTGAAACAAACTTTTCTAAAAGCACCCCGAAAAATAATGCAAGTGGATATTGATGAGGTGTCAAAGTTAGGGTTATAGTGAGAGCTAGGGACGAGTTCAGGTGCTTCAGCTATGCAAGTATAAGAGACTTTAGGAGCCCAATACTACAGCTACTGTTTTTATAGTGCCTGTTCTGAAGATAAATACATAAAAAATACTGTAAATGACTTACCTTGTTATCTTCATTTATGGTAAAACCTGCAGCCACACTGAAGTATTCATAATGTCTGCAAAAGAAAAGCACCATCACTAATAAGCAAATTTACATTAAAGTAGTGACAAAAACTGTTGTTTCTTAACACAAAAAGAACAAGAAAGTGGCAATGCAATCCTCTGCCTCTTGCTTTTAGATCAAAAATCAGAATATGATAGGCTTTATTGCCACTGTCAGTGATTAAACAGCTGCCATATACTTCGTCGGATTTGCCGGAGTAAATTTTGGAATATATCCCAAGTAATGCATTTTTATGCAAGTTTAGGTTAACTTTGACTGTTCTCACTGAAACCCCCTCTATGGGTAGAACCTGGTGTGGTGAAGAATTATGGGAAAAGAAGGATTTCCCTAAAGACAATGAAGGCACTGCTTCTGACGCGTGTGAAAATAAGAGTAATTATTTTTTGCCCAATACCCTTGCTGTGGTGTGAAATTACACCATGTGAGTGGTGTGGTATATAACCGTGAATAGCTTTTGGTAATACTTTGAAGAAGTAACACATAGATCCAGCAAAATTAATATTCTGTCTGACACTGGGGACCATCAAAAGTTGGCCATTTTCAGTGAACCAAAAATTAACTTAGGGGTAAACAATATAGAGAAAACTTTTTCTGAGTACACCAATAACGTTAAGATACTTTGGTAATCCAACAGAAATGTGCTGAAATGTGTATTTGAAATGTCTTAGTATGTGATAAATATTGTGTACTAGGGGAACTGACTTTTAAACTTTTTGGTTAATGAAACCAGGAAAACAAAGTTCACATAATATAAGGTCCAGCAATCAATATCAATTTAAAATTCAAGATCAAAATACATAACAATTTCTGTTTTTCACATTTTAGGAAGATAAAAAATAGGTATAGCATCTTAAAAGCAGGGTTTTTAAGTGTTTATGTAGAGCACTAGAAAAACCTTGCATTCCATCTCTCTTCTCTGACATGAATTCCAACATACTAGAGACAGTAAGGAGGCAGCCAGACTAGCCAGAAAGATTTAGACCTAGCCAGTAACAGTATATCCAATTAGCAAAGACGGCCCGGGGCTAATGGAAATGTAGATAAGATCCTATATGGACAAATTGAAGGTGGGCTACAATAAGGGGCTGGCAGATGTAGAGTCTTAAGATGTTATCTGACACACAGGCTGCGTCTCCACTTCTGCTGACCAAGCACTATCCCAGCACCCTTCACCCGAGGAGCGCCCAGTGAGCTTGGAAAGATAATTATGTCATATAATAATGAATAGCACTGGCGCCTGTTCAGAGAGTTACAGATAGCGTTTGTCAGCACACCACTTGCTTTGTATGGCATCCAATTGGGCCCAGTCAAATAAAACCTTGGCAATGGGGAATCCATTCAAATGCTCTCCCATTTTTTCCTGACTTCTTTCACACAAGAATGAAGAGTAATCAGAACAGAGAGACAGTCCCCTGGTGCCAGCGCATTTCCATTACTTTGGTTTGGAGCCCTTTGGAGCTGGTGCAGAGTGAACTTTCCTGTCTAGTGCTGTGTATCTGCAGAGCATGCATATTTGATGCTAATTGGGGTCTAATTGTATCAAGGGGGAAAGAATGAGAATGCCAATGAATTGGAGTGTAGTGGTTCTCAAACAGTGATACAGAGTACGCAGACTTCCTCTGGGTAGTAAATCCTATTGCTAATTTAAATGTTGCCCTGAGATGACAATTTCATTCAGGATTGAACCAGGTATCTGTTGAGTCACTTCAGTTTTGATCCTGACTGTCCTTGTTTGACAGGGATACAAGTCTGTTTATGTCTTGTCAAAGTAAAGGTAGGGTTAAATGCTTGCTATGTCACTACACACACAAACCCTGTGAATCTAACCCAGAAACCCAGTTTCCTGCTAACTACTCAGTCATTGTAAAATTCATGGATGAAGTCTTTACCATGTCTAAGGCTGCGTTCAGACTGCAGCCTGAAGTGACCCAAATCCGATTTTTTGGCCCCTATGTGACCTGTATCTGATCTTTTAATGACAGTCTGAACGACACAGATCCGATTTTTTCAAATGCGACCCAGCCTACTTGGATATGTGGTCCTGAAACCAATACATATCTGATCTTTTGACATGCGACTTCAGTCTGAACGGCCAAAGCACATCCATCCGACCTACACGACATCAACAAGCAACAAACGTCACTATTCTGCGCTGAAGCACATCGCCACTCACCACTCTTGGCTACGTCTGCGCATCCACACGTTCCTTTCAATGGACGTTGCCACAAAACACCACGGCCAAAAACCTCATCCTTCTCCTTCTTAATCTCCTCCTTAAAACAAGTAAGTTGTACATGTTCTGGCTCCGGTACGAGAGAAACTTTAAAATCGCCAGGTGCTCAATGCCCGCGTCTATGTTTGGAAAACTTCCGCAAACACAGAGCACGCTCGCTGCGGTTGACGTCATTGTGTCCTCCATTGCGCATGCGGGACACTTTCAGGCCATTTAATGTTCACACTGTAGTTCACATACAAGTCGCATTTAATTAGAAATGTGAACGACCTCGCAAAAACATCAGATTTCACAAAAAAATCGGAATTGAGCACTAAGCCCTGCAGTCTGAACGTAGCCTTAGGCTACACCAGTCACTTAATCAAATTTCGATCACAATTATGGTTTGTGCTCTAATTCATTACAAAAATTGTGTAATCAACTAATGGTCATTATTATTATAATATTATTAGCATCAACTCGTGTTATGTTATTTCCATGAGTAAAAATTTCTTATAGACTGTCGTAGTACATTTCCCACAGCACTTCTGTCAAATGCATTATCTGCTTAATCTAATTGTTCATTTCATTTAGGCATGCTGATGCATAATAACAAGCACATGAATAATTGTGATTTCAGTTTTGATTTAAATAGATATGGAAAAAACCTAAAACAAGCAGCACTCAACCTGGTTCCTGTTTCACACTTAGACCCAATTTAGACCTAAATAAGGCTACATTCAGACTGCAGGGCTTAATGCTCAATTCCGATTTTTTTGTGAAATCCGATGTTTTTGCGAGGTCGATCACATTTCCAATTAAATGCGACTTGTATGTGAACTACAGTGTGAACATTAAACATCCCGAAATTGTCCCGCATGCGCAATGGAGGACACGATGACGTCAACAGCAGCGAGCGTGCTCTGTGTTTACGGAAGTTGTCCAAACATAAACGCGAGAATTAAGCACCTGGCAATTTTAAAGTTTCTCTCGTACTGGAGCCAGAACATGTACAACTTACTTGTTTTAAGGAGGAGATTGAGAAGGAGAAGGACAAGGTTTTTGGCAGTGGTGTTTTGTGGGACAGCGGCAGCAACGTCCGTTGAAAGGAACGTGTGGACGGTAGCCAAGAGTGGTGAGTGGCGATGTGCTTCACTTCAGTGACACAGAGTTCGTTAACAATGTTCGCCTACTTCAGCACAGAATAGTGACGTTTGTCGCTTGTTGATAACGTGTAGGTTGGATGGATGCTCTTTGGCAGCTCAGACTGAAGTCGCATGTCAAAAGATCAGATATGTATTGGTTTCAGGAGCACATATCCAAGTGGCCTGGGTCGCATTTGAAAAAATCGGATCTGTGTCGTTCAGACTGTCATTAAAAGATCAGATACAGGTCACATAGGGGCCAAAAAATCGGATTTGGGTCACTTTAGGCTGCAGTCTGAACACAACCTAAGTCCAACTTAGACCTGGCTTGATTTTATATAATTTCTGTTTGAGTTCAGATTTAGTCCCATTTGATTCAACAAGTTTTGATTTTGTCCAGGCTAACTAAAACTGAACTAACACACACAAGATGAAATCCAAAGAAGTGGTACTGGGAGTAAAAAGTTTCATTGTTGTAGAGCATGAAGGTAAATCCAGTCCTTCATGAGAGAGCCTGGGGCAGTACAGCAGGGAGAGGAGGGCGCTCTATAAAAGCAGCAGGTGAATTCTCTGTGATGGGAATGAGAGGATGTAAGTGCGGGGTGAATCGTATCTGTGCTCATGTCTGCATGCTACAGCCTTTTACTCTTCATTTCATCAGCTCAAACTTATGTTCACCATTTTGTGTTTGTTCAAAGTTAAGTATTGATTTTTCTTTTATTGTGAGCTGATGAAAGTATCATGTTTGTTTATTTAACTGCAAAAGAATAAGGTGTTCAGGGAGTAAACACTCAAACAGGCCTAAAGCTACTTTACTACTCCCAATGACATTGGCAGCAGTTTATGTAATGATAAAGCACTAAACAAAAGGATTAGTCAGTTCTCTTTTTGGGCAATTGGAACATTTTCAAAAACCTTAAAAATCTTTCCAAGGTTTACTCTAATGTATCTTAAAATGCATCTTATACTTCCTCTACACCTTGTTAATGATAGAAATGCAAAAATCAGATGATATGCAAATGAAATAAAACTTTGGCAGACTTGTGTGAAGGTGTCTTGTTAGTTTCTAATGTAATTAAACAAAGCTAATGATTCCTGGGAAAGCTTTGCTCATTATCGTACCTAACTGGTGTGAGCTACACTGCCTCCTCAACGTGCTCAGGTGAGCGCTGTGAGACTAGGGCTGTGCTTTGATGCAGCTGGCGTCTCCTGCTCAACCGCCACACTGCTTTATAATTAGAGAACATCACAGAGACGCAGATATTTACCTCAAGCAGCTTTTCATTTAGCTCCGTATGAGCTGCATTCAAATCTCTCACTCTTTGTTGCCAAGCAACATGAACATAAAGTACTTTATGTTTTTCTATAGACTTTCTCCTGCAGGCCCTGACCATTCATATCTGATACATAGACAGAGACACTGCTGTCTTTTGACCTGAGCAAAGTCAGTCCCAGAGTCAGACTCCGGCAGGTGTTACTGATAACAGCGTCTCTGATAAAGTTCTTTTCTAATGCTCTACAATATGTCAGCTCTATAATTGGGTGTAAGGAGGGCAGAGAAAATAGGTTCAACAGAGCAGAGCAAGTCAATAATACCAGGTTCTTCTCTGACTGAGCGTTTTATTTTGAAGTATGACTTTTTGAAGACATGAGAACAAGTACCTCTCTCATTTATGCCTGCTCCTCTGCAATGTCATTCCCACTGGCACAAACAAGGATTGCCTAAACACTGTGTGGGGAAGAGGCAGCCGTCCAGGCTGATCTGTGTTACATAGTTTCACAGTGTGGTTCTTATCTACTACACATTGCACTACTCTGAGCATGTTCAGTCTCTATGTCTTCAAAAGAGCCTCACATTGTTCATTAATGACATGTGAGACTAGAGACAGTTGACTTGATAAAATGCAAGTGCGAGCACAGATGTGTCCAGGGAGCACGTGGGAAACAGGAGGCTGCATCATTCATCAGGATAATTTTGCTGCTTATACCTGCTGAATTTGTAAACTACATTGATCGATCTGGCGTAGCATTTACAAACGGCAGCAGTTTCTTTTAAAAAAATGACAAATCATTACATAAAGACGCAGAGGCAGGAGGCTTGCTAATATGGATCATGGCCCGGAGATAAACTCGCATGGATTTTGAGCAGCTTCATTGATTTCTCATACATCATGAAGACCAACCGCATTAGACAACTTGCAAAAACCTTACAACAGCAAGGCGGGGGCAAAACAGCTGAAACAGACAGAAGAACAAAACAGAATCACCACGACAAAGGCAGTATTGAAACCTAAGGAGATTAAACACTTTATTCTGCGAAAAGTGGTTTTGCTTTTCCTGGATACCCCTCTGAGGATCAACTCCTTAATCTTAAAAAGTAATACTATAATATTTTGTGGTGGTGAAGCGCAAACTTGTACAAGAGTCTGCAAAGATGTGAAGACAGATATTTTGGGCATTCAAAGAGAGCATTTGCTGAGGAAATGGATTTACTTACCTTTTCACTTTTGTGAGCATTTACCAACGCACTGACAAAAGTTAAAGAATAACAGGTACGGCTAAAAATCTAAGTGAACAAAGATGTGTAAAGTCAAAGTGAAACACAGTATGTTTGATTTTATAGATAAGGTTCACTCACAACTAAATGCATTCACTTTCCCACAATTTTTACATATTTTTGTATTATTTAAGCTGTAAATGGGTACTTTAAATGGGTACTAAATGGGTCAATTTTCAGCACAATCCAAAATTAAAAGCAAATGTGCACAAATATGTATTCTATAAGTTACATATAGTTTTAGAATGTGTGTTTCATTTTTTGGTAATTCAACAAAAAATACTGTCACACCATAGGATGTAGTAACACTTTTCTTAGAACAATTCTAAAATGAGTGTCTTGTGTCAAAGACAGTTCATAAAGGTGTTGGCATAAAGGGAAGCATGTGCAGTATATTTAATAATATCACACCTTTATCACTACTTCAAATCTAAAAATGATATAAACAGTTTAATGTCATAATCAAAAGGGTGTTCCGTGGTGTGACATGAAAAATCACACATTTAAAAAGACAGTTAAACAAAAACTATAAGGGGCTCATCTGTCATGTATGCATCAGAAAGAGCTCTGCAGTTAAGGGATTAAGAAACAGAACAAATTTTATACTTATAATTTATTTATTTATTATTATAATTTTTTGATATATATTTTCTATAAACTTTCAACAAGCACAAGTGTGATGTCCTGTGGTGTGACAGCAGTATTTCCTGTGAAAAATACAATCCTAACTGTTAAACATATATCATTTAAGATCGAACAGTTAAGAGCATAATTATTCCAGTAGCAATACAGACATACTAAAAAATTTATTTGAATATTTTGAAATGGGAAACATATAGTGAATGTCCAGCCGGGTGACAGAAAAGGGCACCACAGGGCATGTTAAAAAGTGTAAAATTGAATATATATACAAAATGTGGTCTTTGTAAAAAGGCTTATTTACAGTTGTTAAAGAAATTATTTGTTTCTGAAAATACTTTTTAGATTTTGCTACAAAGATGGGTCACACCATAGGATAGAAAAAAGGTGTTACACCCTCAAATGTCAGGAATGCTTTTGGCCAACTCTCATAAACACAGATTTTTGCTTGTGTTGTCTTGCTATGTGTGAATGCAATTACTGAATTCTTTTTTTTTATCTTGAATATTATTATATATATTGTGGTTGAATACATTTTAATAATGAAATCCATATAACAAGAATGTAATGGAAAAGAAATGCCCATTAAAAGCTCACTTCCTCTCCAGGCTTTTAGAACACCAGGGAGCTGAGAAGTAGGGCAGCGATGCAGCCAAGTGAACAGTGGAGCCTGGGGAGCTGCAAACTCACTCAGCACTCAGATCAGTGCTGATGAGTGACAGGTCATTGTTAACATTCACTAAACAAACAAGTGCTACTGCGTAAAGAGGCTCTGTGCACACGAGAACCACCTACAATGCGCAGAGTCCACTGGGACCACTGATGGAGCTGTGTAGGTGTCACTCAAATGAGAGAAGGAGTGGAAGAGATTAGGTTTAGGTAGTTGCATGCTTTGCTGATTACAAAGACGAAAACAAATAGGAACTTGGTGTGGTATTATTCTAAATATCAGTAGCATTATTAGACAAAGCATGGGCTGTCCTCTGTTAAAAATCAAACATGGCAGTTGACACAGAAATGGAAACATTTGGGAAACAGGACCAAGCTGCTGTATCAGCAGGTGAAACACTTAACACAAAGCGAGGTGAAATTTTGAAGAAGAAAAAATATCTGTTATGAGAGAGGCATCAAACACTCTTACTTTCAAACAGAGGAGTTTGCCCTCAAGGCTCATATAGCGAACGGTTCTACCTCACAGACAAAGGAGGTAGGTTTGATTATCAGACTTGCTTTAATGATAATGGACAATCATTTCTGTAAATGAGGAGTGAATCCAATTTGTTCTAGTGAAATGAAAATTGGTTTGAGTAACCCTGCATTTAGCTTTGAACCATAATGAACTTCCTTCTAAAGTCAATAGTTGCCCATAGTATTTGGCTTTCTCTCTGGCCACTTCCATCTATTTAAAACATAAAATGTTTTTTAACCCTCAGGCTTTATAACATCACACTCTGCACATAAATAACTACTAACATAAACAGCTGTAAAATTATCATATTTGAAATTTATTAAATGAACAAATGCTGGTTTAAAAACTTGATGTAAAATAAAAATATGACCTCCTAAAATTACTTAAAACTGAGATATATTCCAGAAAACTGAAGCCAGGTTATAATGGGGAATATTTTTATGTGTCCTAGGAAGCTTCAACTCAACTTTGTGGCATTTTTAGTTTTTGTGTAAGATCAGATAAGAAAAATCATAAATCATAAATCAATCATAAATGTATAATTTTCCATAAATTTTCCAACTAAGTCCAAAGATTTATCCCTGGTCTAATCAAAAATATGTAGTTTATAAAAATACATACATCTATTTATAATGGGCCATCTGAAGTTGCATGCAACAGAAAAACATTGTGCACTTTAAATGCACTTTTTTTTTTTTTATCCACAACAGATAGACATGCAGTATTCTTTATGGAAAACTAGAGGAAAAACCCTCCACAACTCTCTAGGACAAATATAAGCTTTGCTGTAAGGTTTCAAAGATTAAATGGGCCATTGTGAAATTAAAATGGGCCATTAAATGGGCCATTGTCATCCATAACAGGACCCATTATAAACAGGGGAACAGAGAGACACCTCAGAACTGATTTTAAACTGATCCTAAAAAAAATAAAATAAAATATAGCCTATTATAGCCTGGCTTCAGTTTTTTGGAATATATCTCAATTTTAGAAGCAATTTTTTCAAGTCAGTTTTTCAAACAGGCATTTAAAGGGTTAAATATTTATAGATTTTTGATACGATTATTTTACAGCTGCACAGCTTGTAAGTGGACATTTATGTCCTAAGTATGACTTTTTATCTGACTGTTCCAAAGCAGTAGCATTTTTTTTTTTTAATGGCAAAATGGACAAAAATGTCCATAGGGAAGACTGAGGGTTACTCGGGCTTCCATTCTTCTTCTTCTTCCTCACATTTTTGTCACTAGTTCCGCTACTAACCAGGCACACCATGTATGTGGGTGAGAAATTAAACATGTATGAGCTCTATATGAAGCTTTAACTGTAAAAGAAAGTCCTGCTCACAAAATGAAAAATAGATGATCTAATAGTGTGATGGTAAAAAGCTACTTACATCACAAAAAGCCACTGGATAATATAATGGGAAAACCAACAGGAGTCAATAGGCAAGATATGCACTGTATATGGCAGTGTTTTCCCATCTTCTAAAAACAACTTGGACTATGCAATATATCACAAAATCACACAGCTGTCAATTGCATTATCATAAAATTTTTAAAGTAACTATACTGGGCAAAAAGGACTGCTTAAAGATTAACTATAGGCACTAAGTGACATAGGGGTTAGGGGATTATTTATACAAGATTAAATTATTCAAATGCAAATCATTTGTTCCACCATAGTCTCCACAGAATCTAAGGTGAACAGAGTGTGTATGGAGATGTATTACTGCACTAAACAAAATAAAATTCAAGGACGCATTGACACTCCAACAATATCTTTTTTAAAATAGTTCAGTGGCTCCTTACAATTCATGAATAAATTCTGTATAAAATATTTTCTAAGAGTACTTGATCTAATAAAGAATGAGTGGATGGAGTTAGTGAGAATATGGTGGCTTCAAAATATTATGAAACCTAGGAGAAATGGATAGTTTAAGTTATTTGTCCTCAGTTAACCTCACTTGCTAAGAGGACCCTACTCCACCTGGATGAAGATTTACCTGTCCCTCTAAATTTTTCATGTTTATTTTATAAATGCCAACATAGGCCACATATACAAGCATACATCTACATATTACATGTAGTTTGGCCATAAATGTCTCACTGTACGTGTCTGGTTAGGATAAAGCACAACTCTGTACTAACAATGTTAACTTTTATAGTTTTACATTGAAAACAGCATCCACGAAACCGTGGACTTCGGCAGTCTTTTGGCATGGCTTTTGGCATGGCCACTGTTTATTTCCTTTCGGAACCTGTGGATAGACCTGATGGAGGTCTGCAGGTTGGGTCCATTGGGTGGAGGTCTGCAGCCAGATCCCTCTCTCACTTGCCGTTGTATGTGTCACATAGTAAAATAAAATGTGCCTATAAAACTTTTAACATCCCCAACATGAAAACAGAGATCTACCAGCAGGTGGCAGTCACTTGTCTTCTGTTGTGAGCTTTCCTGATTAGTCTATTAGTGACGCAACAAATCAACAGAACATTTCCAAGCACAAAGGAGCCACTGTAAAGGACCACTGTGTTAGCTTACATTATCCACATTTTTTTTATCTTAGCTATAAAAGGCATTTTACCTTTAGGATGTTACTGATACATATTTTGTCATGATATAAAGAGGTATTTTTCAATAAGGTCTAACAAACTATACCTACAGCTCCTTAATGGGTTTTTTTTTTTTTTTTTAATAATATTTGTCCTTAAGTAATAGCACTACATTTTTATCTCTTACATCATTTGAGTTTTTAGCCTCTGCAGAGCCTTCACAGTCAGTGTTTAAGTCACTCTAAGCTTTTGCAGGAGCAATTAGGCACAATCTCTGTCTGCCTCCCTCCAAGTGAGAAAAATGAGCTGCAGTCAATGTGCAATTATCACAATATTACAAATTATTACAAAACTTTCACATCATCCTAATGTACATCACGATAATTCACAAGCCATGATATGACAGCTCTAATGACATTTACCCAGAAGTAAATTTCTCATAATTCTTTTCCATAGACTTTATAAACAATAAAATTAAAACTTAAAACAAATTTTATTTAAAATTTGTTTCTGAAACTGCTAACTTATTAAAGCATTTAACCAAAGCTTTTGTTGAAATATGCTTTTTGGATTTAAAACACTTGCATTATGGATATAATTACCACAAAGTCGGTAGCATTTGTAGTAATCTTGCCAAAACAGCAGTACATCAGCAAGCTACATACCGGTATTTTCTTGCATAAGGCCAGAGAAAGAATTAAACTTTATGTTTAAGGTCAAGATCTGAAATGAAGTGTATTAAGCATAACGAATAAGTGGACTGTGATGAGATGTGGTGTAACAATAAAATTGTTCTTACATGAAGCACTTTTAAGACCTGTGAGAGTTAAGATTATAACAGGAGTTTAACAAGTCTGTGCAGTGGTACCCATTGGTTACAGGAAATAGCAGCAGCAGTCCTCTCCTCAGTCATTTGGAGCCTGGCGTGCGTAACTTTCCTCCCACTCACCCACAGCTCCGCGCTTTCTCTTTGTGGTCTTTCTGCGGAGACAAATGGTGAGCTGCAGATGATCTAAACTCGTGCAGCCGTAATGATGGACAAGTATTACAGTATTACAACGTGTCTCTAATGCATTATTCATAAACGTACTCCCTGTAGCAGGCAAGGTACATGATGTAGCAGATATGTCAAATGTCTATCTATGCTCTGACAGACTTAACTATTTTTCTTCACTGTTTTGTCATTTGCATATATAGGCTAATAACACAGATGCTAGCTGCTGGTCGTTTTGCAGTCACTCGTTTGTGCGCTTTTGCATTGTGGTCTCCCTGGGACAAACTTGGTGCCTTGCTCCTTTGCTAAAGTGACCAGATGCCCCTGGGGACAGTCCCAGTTTTGGGCCTTGTGTCCCCTGTCCCAGCAGATTTATGTGTGCCACACTGTGCATATCCTACCTGTAATTGCTAACTGGAAACGTGTTGTTCGCGGAGTGATACAGAAGAAGTTATGAGGAAATGAGACGATAAAGTAGCCCTAAAATATTTTGGTAAACATTGAAAAGTAGATTTCTGTAATTTAGTAGTGTTACAAGAACTTTTTTTTTTTTCCTGTAATATACATTAACTAACTAACTAAATAAATAAATAATGGGCAAAAATCGAAATATCGATATATCGTATTTTTTAATGCGCCCCTCCCTAGGAAGAAAACATTTCGCGCACCCCCCACTCCAAAGAACTACTACCAAAGGCGGACAAATCGCACCCTCGCCTTCAGTTGCCTCCATACCAGAGCAAACGCATTTGCACACGCAGCATGTGTCCGTCCGTATTCTGCGCTGCGTCATGAGGCTCCTGTCACCTCCTCGTCTATGATGTGCGCTGCAGCAATATCAACTCCTCTGCTATTTGGTACGCCACCATATAAGATGTAAACAGTGCTCGCTGGTTTAACTAAGTAGCATGGGTGAATGTTGGCAACATTCAGCATGTTTTCGCTGAAAAAACTCATGCGGATTATCAGCGCGATTGGGTGTAATGTCTTTCAGCAACGCCGTATTTTATTTGGCTTAATGCTTTCCACTGCTACCATTTTAGTCGCAGTAAACACGGTCTTTTCTCGTTTCCCGCCGTAGTCACAGTGAAGTCGAGCTATACACTTTACATAGTTTGCTCACTGCACTTCATACATCACATACATCACATTCGTCGGGTGCAAAAATCCCCGACGCTATAGCGCTAATACTCCCTGTGCACACCCTGACAATGAGAGCGTCACTGCCAACTACTGTAGTGGATGTGCAATTACACTTTATTTTAGTACGGGGAAAAAAAAAAAAAATGTTCCCCGAGGTCACACGCGGTGCGCCCCGCTCTTTGAGAAGGACTGGTTTAATGTGGTGATACAATATCAGTATTGTGGGCTGCTGTATCGATATATCGCCAAGAGTATTTTTTGGTACATTTTACTAAATTATTTTGTTACAGTGCTACAGTTTTGCTTAGTGGAAGGAATTTTTTTTTTATGCAACTCTTTTGACATTTTCACTGTTCTGATCATTAAAATGGGTGTCTTTCATATAAACTTTGCACAAGAAGTGGTTTAACAAAGACTTAATATCACAATGTAAGCCTAGTGTAACTATATTGGCTTTTCACTGATTTCTTTAGCTATAGTAAACTACATGCAATAAAACTGTTTGATTGAATATACAGTTTCACTGAAGATGCCAGTTTTTCATTGAGTATATTTTTATAGGCCTACCAAAAAGGCATAATATCTATTCAGCTTCTGGCTATACTGCAGATTACTATTCACCCCACATAGCCTTTAGCCTATTGCCTGGATGTGCTCCCTGCTGATAGATAGACTTTAAAGTTTCCAGGTATGGCTTTGAAGAAACAGGGGCTAGTTTCCACATTGGCCCATCACATCTGAGGACGTCCCGGGCAATAGCTCCAGCAGGAACCTCCCTCAAAGTCTCATCTCGGAGCCGACAGATTGGCTGCCAGCCTGCTGCTCCGGATCATTCCGCCTTAAATGAAGAGTGAGACAGAATAGACGGCCTTGTCAATTTGTTCCCAATATCTTGCTCCCCGTGCTCTCCGACCTGCCCACTCCAATCCACTGCACTATTAAGAGCGCTTCAGTCCAAGCGGAAAGAGGAGCAGCGGCTGGGGCCAAGTCATGTCAGGGAGGCTTACACAGATTCATTTGCATATACCTTACAACTGCTTCAGTCTGTGCCACTTATGTCAAGGTGTTACTTTATTATCAGTTCTGACCTGCACAAAATAAGAAGCCTATGTAATATGCAAGCTGGTAACTGTGTCTTAATCTGCACTCTGCATACAAAGTTAAAGCTATACTTAGGATTTCTCAATGGAAAAAATGTCTTAACCAAGAATTATGTGTGTGTGTGCGTGTGTGTGTGTGTGTGTTGTTTGTGTGTGTGTGTGTGTGTGTGTGAATAGATCAATTATTTGGCAGATTTTTATGTAGAAAGTCCAAATGGTTATTGGCAACACAGGGAAGTGCCCATTTCAGGTGCACTATGAAACTTAAGTAGTTCACCACCTGCTTGTCTCTATGGTATTGCTTGCCTAGAATGCTTCACAGTATGGCATTGAACTGATCTATCTCCATAAAGACAAGCAGGTGGCACCATCAGGCCATATTACAGGTCAGGTTTGTGGAGAGGCATGGCCATTGAGCAAGAATATGTTTTGTAATCCATTTCACTTGTCGTACACATAACTTTGATGTCAGAGGAACCCTACACCCCCACCACAAGAAATGTTGCATAATGTACTTTGAAGACAAAAAAAACCCCAAAAAACATTATAATATTTTTATTTATTTATTATTATTATTTTTTTTTCATTTTCAATATTTTTAAATGATTCATTGGAATTGTACTTGCACATGCTTGCAAATATTGTGATAACATTGCCAATATATTGTTGTTTTCTTGTACTGCCCTATGTATTAGTTCATTTCACTCCTTTTTCCCTTCTGTTGGGAGAGTTTCCCTTTCCTTCAGATAAATGCCCTGCCTTAGTCACTAGCCCACCTTTTGGAAAACTTTATTGCTGCTTACCAAATGAAGCCAACAGTTTGGACAGGCTTTAGAGCAGGAAAAATGACTGCTATTCCCACCCAAAACAACTGATACACATGCTGACATTGTAATTTAAGGGCTTTCGTAACCTTTGGCAAAGCGTTTGGCGAGACAACTGGTCCCCATGCTGTGCTGACTAGGGAGAAAGCACATTTACCTTGATTTGTGCTAAACCATTTTAGCAAACAAATGGCCTCTACAGCTAGATTAATGAGCTAATCCTGGGCATTGTCTTGTCCCTTCAGTGAATAGGGAAAGTAAATAATTATATACTAAAGGTCTTTAGTCCTTTTAGATTGTGTAAAATGAACCAGCTTTATCTCAATTGTTGCTGATAAACAACAAATTGTTAAGCGCAAACAAGGTGAAATGCCAACATTAATCAATCAAACTGCTTTCTTTGGTTTGCGCAGCTATCAATTTACAGTAGCCACTTAAAGAATGTTTTAAAGATAACATCTATAGTGACTGTTAATTATCTCATTAAATATGCATTATAGGTGCATATTAATAAATTATAATGTAGTGGAAAGGTTAATAATAGTACTTCAGTTCAGACTGTATATTTTTTAGGCATTTATTTATTGTGAATTTGTAGTGATATTGGTTATTGTGGTGTAAGCCTAACTGTTTATCAACAGAATTAATCTTACACCATTTGCACTCCAAAATCAGTTTTGTCTCTTTTTCCTTCACTATATTAACACAAATGTTACCCTATTTGTACATCATATAGATTTAATTTCCATAGTGTGAGCCAAAGTGCAAACAAAAGTCATTTGATTTGTGTTTATCCCATTTACCCACAGCCAAAACCCGGAAATCTCTATTAACAGAAGCAAAGACCGGAGCCAGCAGGGAACTCTGAGCATGCTCACTACACAAGAGGAGACAAACTGAGACAACGTTTGGGACTCAAAATCAAAGCAAGAATGAAAAGCTGTTTTCTGAATATAACAGGGTGATGGAGTATTTAATGAGAGAACTTTTCTTGTCATATCTATTTACTAAATCTTTTTCAAGCAGTTATATAATTAACGTGGATATAGAGTTTAAAGGGTAATAGTTTTCAGTGAAGGGTTTTATTCATTATATATATTTAGAAAATTCTTGAAAATATGTAATTAATTTAAATTAAATTAAATTACATTTATATATGCATACAATTTCTGTTTTGAGTGGACAATTAGACTGGCAAGCATCCAAATAGATACCTTAACATCCATCTTAAACCCTCAATTATTTTTAATAAACTCCACTGTTTGCTAATACACTATATGCATTATTTATAATCTCAGTATTAACAAGCAACAGTATGCTCAACATTTTCCAATCCCTATTACTCAGTCTTATGCTTTTAATGTTGCCTCTATATATCTGTAAAGTCTAGTATACCTTTTATAACATGGATCACAATGTGAGGCTTTGTGCACGTGTGTAATGACATGCATGTTTCCACTAGATGGCCCTTGCACCCAACTGTGCAGCCTCTTTAGGACTCATGTTTTATTCATACCAGATCTGATTATCACCTACATCTGCTGCACAAAAGAACAATTGGCAACAATACAAGAATGTAGTTATGAATACAAACTACCCTGTGATTCAGCAGTTAAATATAAAATAGGAAAGAGTGTGAAAAGTTTGTTGCATTTGTTCATTATGTGTAGTTAATTCTAGTTAAAGTATTCAAATAAAATAAAAAGTTTTACACATCAGCTGTTAGAGACATACTATTTGTCCTTAAAAAGACACTATAATTACTACAAGTACTACATAAGAAAATGACTGTACTAAATAATAAAGCATGCTGAAATATAAAAAATACATTACTCTTAGATTATACTACAGAAGGACTGCAACTGGCATGTCTTTTAAACTACAAAATTGGCAACAGTTTGCATCTACGTCAGGGTATAATAAGGAACATGAAAATGTACTACGGAAGAACTTAAAAATAGCCTTCTTTAATAAAAACAACTCTCCGTGGCAATGCACAGCATGTTCTTATGTTTGGGGAAGTTGTTAACACACTAGACTGTGTCACATGTCAACCAAACTGTGAGTAATAACAACACGTATAAATGTCAAAAATTAATCTTACAGATTAAAGCTATTCTCGAACTTTCTGAAGTCAGTAGCCTGACGACCAATCATTTGCATCATATGATATACCAATATTAAGAATTAAAATTTAAAAATCAAATCAGACCTTTAGGCTCTAGCTGTCAGGTTCCACCAATAAAGAAATTATAAATGACATGGCTTTCTCAGAAGTCACTCAGCACAACTGTTGAACCAGATTTAAATGTAAAGAATAAGCATAATTTATTAGGATTAAATCTGCAGGAATAAATTACTTCACAGTATGAGGAAAAATGTATCACAATTCTGTTCCTTATTGATCAGTCCTGATTTTAAATTGTATTTTGTCATACTAAAAATGACAGTAGTTTAGTATCAAATCTTTGAACATAAACAATACAGACTTTTAATCACCATTTCATTTGATCCTAAAAAGAAAAAATCCATTTTTAAATGACAGATTCCTGAACCAAATCACACACTTTTACTGACAAAGGATTGGCTGTGGACCTCTCTTCCAAAAAACCCCAAGAATGTCAGTGATAATTATAAATGCCTGAATCTCGATTAAAATGTTGTAATTGCACACTGAAATTCACCAGTAGACTTCCAAACATACAATAAACCAGCATACCACCCTGACCACCTGTCCCAAAGTGTAAAAATCCCTGCCATACCACATCTGACAAATTAAATCCCCTATAGCTAAACTAGTCTCTTTGTAGGATGGGAGGTGTCAGTCACTTTCTGGTGTTAGACATAAATTGCTCTCCCCACTATGATGGATTCTCCTCCCAAGGCCTCTCATAAATGTATAGTAGAAGTGGATTTTTTATTTTTTGGAAATCAGCTTGGGGCTCTCTCACTTTCAGTGTTACAAGGTTTCTTTTTGTTTCAGCTGCAGTGGGGTGCTCCTGGTCCATCCACATTGGCCCACTTGGGGATACTAGTGTCAGAGGACTGCTCAGACTTCACGTAGCTGCAAGGCAAAGTTGTACCAGTGCCATTGCTCTCAGTGATTTATGTGCACAAGTGGTAAGTTCTGGTAACATAAGAAAACAGCAAAAATGGGAGAAGTAGCTAAAATGTTTACTCAAGAGCATTGTTACATTCAAAAATTTTTAGTTGTGAACTAAAAAAAAAGTCAAATTATGTATGCAGCTATAGGCTATAACAGAACACTTAACTTTTTATGCTTTTATGTTTTATGTTATCTCAGAGTAAAAAAATAATATTGATTTATTGTTCATATATCTTCGTAAGTAAAAAACAATGACACTGAATTAAAATAAGTATTAAAAACACAAGACACATTTTTCACAAATATTTTATTTAATGTTTACAAAATGTGTAACGAAAATTTCAGTCACAGGATGTATTAGGACTAAGGGAGCCTGGTCATTTCTATTTCTGACTAGACCCTAGAACTTTACAGTGACATCATGCTGGGGGTGTTCTACATGTATCTCTAATGGTGGCATGTGTACACCATGATGACACAATGTACACATTCGCAAGCACTGCCAAAACCAAAAACAAAAACTGTTTATGGTCCCGTTTAGGTTTTCATCAAGTGACTAACTACAAAACTGTTGGCTAATGCACAGATTAAAGTTGAATATAACCTGAGACAGAGCATGCCTACAGTTAGCGTCATACCCCCAGGAAATGTTGATGACATCAGCTGCAAAGTTTCAATGCCAAATCATGCCATCTCTCCTGGTGATTTATGTGCAGAAACCAATGATATAATAGCACACGTCTTGCTAATGAAACTGTAGAATGGTTAATGACTAAAGACAATACAGGAGGGAGTTGTCCAACGCCGAAAAGTCTTGTTCCTCGGGGTAGGGTGTGTGTTGCAGGTGGTGTGATGGGCTGTCCAGTTCACAACACAAACAGGTCATTTTACTTCCATAGCATCCTATAGTCACTGACCTCTCTACTGTGGCCTATCCCTCCTCTGTTTCCACTAAGGCTTTATGGCACCGATGTAAATCTCTCTCGGGTAACACAAGCTTGTCAAGCCTCCCCAAGCCCCTTTTCTTTTCAACACATTTATCCTCATAGTGGATTCAAAGAAAAAGGCCAAGGCAAGGGTGGCAGAGGGAGGGGTGGTGGGTGGTATGTGGGACCTATAGACTTGAAATAGATTGAAGGATGATCAAAAGAGAGAAAGTCCAGGCGAAACCTTAGACATGGGAACTGCTTGGACACTCCACTGGGCAAGAAAAACCCCGCTCTCAGATGAAAGCCACTCGTCTATCAATAAGTCATTAAAGCCGACGTGAAACAAGAATGCAGACAGGCACGAGTATTGCAATTCAAAGCTGGTTGATTTAAAAGTTGAGGAGTTAGGCATCTGTCCTTACACTGTTTAGTATAGGTGAGACTATCAAGAATGACTGACAGATGGGTTGGACAATCAGGTCATAGTGCAAGTGAATTTTAGCCCTGTCTTGGGACCTCTGTATCCAATATCTCTGATGAAAAGCTCTACTGCTATAGCAACTAAGTGTTCAAAACTAATCAGTATATTATTTTATTGGTCAAATGTCCAATTGTTGCCTATAAACTGGTAGCTGAGAAACATATAGATGAGTTTTATTGAAATCAAATTGCTTTTTTTAATACTGAGCCTCTTGGGTAATTGTAATTTTAATTATTTATTTATTTATTTTTGCTCTTTACATTTTGCATTTTGAAAATTCTAAGGTCATTTACGAGGGGGTGGGTTAGGGGACTGGTGGGAATGACTCCCCTGTGTTTCTTATTTCAGTTGTAGTTGTTGTTGTAGTTTCTCTTAAGTGAGCACTTCAGGATCTCCTATCATGATTTAATCGATTAAAACTGTAAACCTGTGTCAATTATTAATGTGGCAGCCTATCCACATTGTCCACATCTTAGCATTGTAAAATTTTGGCCTAAGTTAGCCCTGTATTATCTATTTGTTTAGTTTTAATAGCATTGTAAAATATGGGTGTCTACTGTGTCTGACTATACTGACTTTATTAGGTGTACAATATAAAATGTAAACAGTGTGTGGAACAATCTACAACATCAACAAGGTTTCATTTTTCCTTCTAGAATTTTCAGAATGATATTGTAAACCGCTTGCGTGTGTTTGCAGATGATGGAAGAAATTACAGAAATCACTCACTGAAACTGAATGGAGATGAAGTCATGTTGTCATATAGCCATGAACCTGCCAATTTGAGATGATGTCAAGTGAAATCAACACACATAACTTGAATTTCACATGGTGCAATAGAATAGTTAGAATTGATTTGTCATGGTCAAATATAGCACAAGAAAATTCAGTTGAAAATGTATTATAAAAGTACAGTATCACTGAGTTTATAGTTTAAAAAAGCAGGTGAGTTTGCAACCACATGACACACATGGACAGGAACAGGAACTGAAAACATGTATTCACACTTGCACACACACCACACATGCTACATCTAGACTAAACTTAGAAATATACCTGAAATAGACCAGGACTAAATCAGGTCTAGGACAGGACCAAAGCATGCATTAGACTAGGCTCAAATCAATGCAAATATAAACCCACGTTAATTAGTCTACAGACCTATTTTCACATCATTAAAGTAACCAAACTGAACATTATAATTTAAGCACAATTCATACACAAATTTACAGAATAAGAAATACATTAAAATCACAATACAAACAAATCAAAGCATAAATAATCATCATAAAATTAAAAAGAGAAAAGAGTGTGGAATGAAAAAAACTGTTTTGAGCCTAGATTTAAACAGCATTCAAGTAGAGGTCTGTCTAACATCTTCAGAAAAACTGTTCCAGGTTTTTGCTGCATGAATTTGAAACGTAGACTCCCCTTGTTTAGTCCTGACTCTGGGCACCAGTAGGAGGCGGGTCCCTGAGGTCCTCAGAGTGCGAGATGGTTCATATGACACTAACATGTCAGAGATGTACTTTGGTGCTCGGCCATGGAGAGACTTGTACACAAGCACAGCCGCTTTAAAGAGAGCAGCACAGTGCATCGCTCTGGGACCCACCTCCAGATCTTGAGCTGGGCTTGGTCCACACTAGCTGGAGCCTGGAGGATTTTGCTCTCCATGATGTCAGTGGATAGCCAGTTCGGAGCGGTCACTAGCCACATGAGACTGGACTACATGAAGTTCATTGGCTATAAAATCCCACACAATGTTTCTCTTGTTAGTGTTTTGGGATTCTATAAATAGAACACTTTTGATAGCGAGTCTAATCACTGTATTTTGCTGCTAGTTTGAGTGTGTGTGGTCCTCCTGGGAAAGTCAAAATGGCCATAATTTATGAAACTCTATAATTTCTGCAACATCCAACCTGCAACTTTGACCCCAAACCATCTCTTTAACCAACAAGAAATATAACAGTTTGACACCTCTCATTTATGCTTGTAAGTCCAAATCGAAAAGCTGCAAGCACAAGTCATAAGAGAATATTTACTGGGCAATAAATTTAGCCACACTGGTGAGCAATGTGACAGGAAAATGTTGGGTTTAGTGTCATAAAAGTAGTGAGTAGTGAGAGCAAATAGCATAGCATTTGTAGCTCTACGGGTGTTTTTCATGTTTTACACCAGATACAATTGGATTCTCGCAGTTATTATTGCCGTAATAATGTGTGATTTCGACCTAGAGACACTTTAATAATTTAAATGGTGGCTCTGCTGCTGGCTGCTGTGTTCATATCTCATATCTAAATTGCTTCATTTGTTTAGACACTGTCATGAGGTGTTTAGTCGCATTTACACAGAATTTTCACTCAAAAGGGGCTCAGACTTTGAATGCAAGGAAAAGTGGACCTACTGACATTTAATACAAGGCTATCACAAAATGAAATACCTATTCTTACTGCTTCCAGTGGTAATGCTGTCACCAATGCAAAGTATTACACAATCCACTATCATTTCTACAAGAAATACTCTTACTATCTGTAATAATACTATTGCTAATAATGCTAATATTTCACATTCAAAATATAGGGGTAAAGTAGAACCTTCTACCCCCAATATAACCCATTATTATTCATGGGTTTGAATGATTCAATTATTCAGTTACTTACTCCAAGTTCAACAACCTTACTACAATACTGTCATTTATGGGTTTTAATTTAAAAAATGTATGTTGTTGTTGAGTATGAGTTACATGCATAGATTGTATAAAGATGTGGACAAAGCAAGTGAAACATCACCTACAGCGTTTGGCTCCAGTCAAATAAAGCTTGGGATGCTAGTTGTTACAGGGGTGAATTTGGAGTCAGGCTCTATAGTATGAATAGGATCTTTCTAACAGACAAAAAGCAGAAAACCAGCGAGTTAATACGAATATTTTAAAATGAAAATGTCGAGGCTCACAGCAGCAGTTACAAAGAGAGAGCCGACAATATTACAATGGAAGCCAATGGGGGCAGTCATTAGGTCAGTAGGAACCGGATGATGCTCACTTCTTATTTGGAATGCGGTGGCTAGCGTCTGTGGTTACATGTGAGGGTCCAGACCTACTTTGCTGCTAATAAATTGGTTGAATTCTAACTTTGAAATAAATGAAAGATTCTAATTAGTGCACTCAGAACTGTGCCCATCAGCAAAGAATGTTATGAAAAAAATGAGCAAAGATGGTTAAAGTTGTCTGTAGTTATGTTTCTGTTATGCCAGTTTTGAGGTCCACTTCTCTAAGTCCAATAGGTAATGACCTGGAATAGCTTTTGTCGCACTGATTCTTAGACCCAAACAAAGGCTTTGCGCTATTGTCCCTCTTTGTCTCCATTGGTCTTGGACACTTTAACCACTCAGGGGCTCTGTGCTTGTTAGGCCTTTAATGACTCAAGCTTCATTGAACAAACAGGAGCGGAGGAAGAGGTCGCACTTCTCTTCTTTCACTTTCATTGCCTTTTGTTTGTTTGTGTGGAGCCTGTCTACCAATTTAGACACAAAACACACATCATCCCAAGTCTGCATCAGTGGCATCTATTAACCCAGAGGTCTCCAGAAAGCAACACCACTCCTCTCCTGCCTTTTGTTAAAGGTGCACTATGGAACCTTTTTGGTGGATGCTGCGCTGCCTGTTTGTCCCATGGAGATGCTTTTGCCTGGAATGTATCGCAATATGGCATTTAAACTTCTCCATGGAGACAAGCAGACAACGCTAACACACCAAGTTACAAGCACCCTCAAAAAAACAAAACAAAAAAAACTAAACATGTTTTTCAATTTCTTTTATCAACCTTCAACTGAATAAATGCATGACAGTTATGTTTTGTGTCATTCTGTGGAACAATGAAGGCATTTAACACTGACATGAAACAAGCAGGTGACAGACACTCTACCAGAAAAGTTACATAATGCAACTTTAATTTGTCAGGTTGAGATAACAGGTTTAATCTAACTTTCAACTGCATTCTGATAAACTAGTGAGAAATTTTATCATATAGTTTATGTTCTGAGACAATTTTTTTGGCTGATTTGGTTCTTTTTTCTTGTAGATGTCATTGAAAAGTGCATGGTAACCTTTTCAGAAATAGTCAGAAAGAAATAAGTACAAGCTTCACAGAGCTAAAAAAAAAAAAAAAAAAAAGCAATATTTTTAAATATACAGAAAGTATGTCATCTGGAGGTTGTGCAATGCTCATAAAAAGACCATTAATTATTAACATCACAGCAGGACAAAGCACTTTTAGCCTTCTTTGTTGAAAGCGGGTCAACTGTTAAGACATCAGACACATTATGGTTATTGTCTTTTGAAAAAGTGCATGCGTAGTCAGTGGTCCTGTCTACCTAAAGAGATGTTTTAGGCTAGATCCCCTTGGGCCTCTTGGTTTCTCTTTGTATTGGATAGGGGGTCAAACTCTCTGTCAAGACATGCAGTCAAAATGTATGTGTTTTGTAAATTCCTCCTTATCAATTATGAGTATTGCTGGAGATATGCCATTAAAAATCTATTTGATCTGGTCCCTCTAACAATCTTGCTGTGTGCTGCTGGTATCTTTAAATTCATTATCATTGTACCCTTTTTATTATTACAATGTGATTACAGATAGGTTACCGAGGGTACTCATTGTTTTCACATGTAAATAGTCCATGTGGTTTGATGTAAAATGTCTGAAGAATGCAAAAGAAAGCTCATTATGTTAAATTAGAAGATGGGAGTGAGATTAAAGTTCTACCTTCTTCCCACTCCTTTTTGGGCAAAAATAAAGATAACCATGCGTATCTTACTTACTTGCTTTTTGTTGTTGTTCTTTCTGTTGGTACAACAGCACTGATGTCAATATAGATGTTATCATGTTCTATTGTAAAAGAACGCAAAATGTTTACTTGCCCAAAAGAAATAAATACATAGATAATCATAAAAATGCTTCTCTGTTTGCTGCAGCTTTATACTCAAACACAGGCACTTTTCTCCACCCACACTCTTAGTGTTCAGCCTCTGCCATCATGCGCTATTCTGAGTGAGTGACAGGTGGATTTAACCATTCACAGTGAAGCGTGAAAAAGGGGATAGCTGTAGTTACTTTTGAAAGTCACAGTAGTGAAGTAGGCATGTCATCCACCTCTAGATGAGAGTGAGCAACCAACAGCGGTAACGTAATACTAGTATGGAAATGTTAACTTACATAACACATTACTGCATTCTTACTTTCCTTACTGCTTAGTTTTTACTTCATGATAATACGGTAAACCCAGTATGAATGGAGATTTTAAAGGGACAGTCCGGGATTTTAGAAGTAGGACCTCATTTCCTAGTTGGCCAGAGTGTTGGAGACATGTGGAGACACTTTTTAGAATTTTCCATCCAGTTCTTGTATTTGCAGAGGTCGTTGGGGCTAGGCTAGCGTATGTCAATGGCCATAATTAGCCTGCCACTAAAAACAGTCTTACCCACTCCACAAAGCACCTGAGGTAAATCTGTTATTACGCCAAACTGACAATGTGAACGTCTGTGTCAATAGAATAATTTTAGAAGTAAAACCAACCTTGCATTTGAAGGATTTATGTCTGAGCAGCAGGAGCAAGTTGTACTTCCTGATAGAAAGCTTGGCAGCGGTGGACTGATATCACCTAGCACGTACCTTACTGGCAAAGTAAAGTTCTGCTGCTGCTGAGAAAATAGTCCCTCAACATGCGATGATTTATGCGATGCAAGTTCAGTTTTATTTCAAACATTATTCTATCAACACTAGCGTTTACATTGATAGTCTGGCGTAATAATAGATTAGATTTTTTTGTAGAGTGGGTAAGACTGTTTTTAGTGGCAGGCTAACTATGGCCATTGACATGCACTAGCCTAGCACCAGTGACCTCTACAAATACAAGGATTGGATGGAATATTTAAACTCCAGCACTCCAGCAGGAAATGAGGTCCACTGTCCAAAATTCCGGACTGTCCCTTTAAATTACATGGGAATATAATGTAATATAAAAGGACAAAATGCATTTATCATTTGTTCCAGTTAACATACATTTTATATTAGAACATTATTACTTTTCTGTAAAGTGAAAACAGTTTTGTCAAACATTCATTACATCTTCTTTGTACTTGTTTGTGTAATGTATATGATCTCTGTCTTTCTGATCTTACTCTCTATTCCCCTGTTTACAGCAGCAGTCTGATTAAATTAATGTGTCTAAGTGATGATTGTTTAGCCTGCTGACACACTGTAATGTTGTTTATGCAGTCATTAATTTTCTACTGCCACGCTGTGTCTATCAAATGTCTCCAGCAATAAACAGAGAAATATATGAAAAATAATTGTTCTTTCTATAATAAACAACCAGTCTGCATTCTGTAAGAGGTAAAAGGTAACTTAGTAGCTAACCACTAGTTCAAAATGATATACATATTACTGTATATAGTATATATAAGTAATTATGTTGATGAAGAAAGAAGAAAACCATGAAAATAAATCTCTTAAATAAATCAATAAACCTTCAATAGCTTAGCTGCTGGTCCTTCACGTCGAGAGGAGAAAATAGATGACTGTATAGTTGATACTACTCAAAGATTCAGATTCAAGTCATTTTAACTAATATAACTCTCGCTTTTTTATAGTTTATTACTGCTGTACAAATAATACAAAACATCAACTAAGCAATAATGCTGATTTACAGTTCTGAATATTACAACGCAATAAACCAGTAGAACTATAATCTCTCTTTTCATGTTGTTAGATTGAGTGCAGTGATGCATTGTGGGTAAGTGTCAGTGGGACAGCGGTGTGCCTGGTGTTTTTCTGCCTCACGAGCAGCTAATGGTGCAGAGAGCATGTCCCGAGTGGAGACAACAGAGAGGCCCAGAGATGAGGCCAGATGTGCTGTCAGCTGTGTACTCTGGTAGGCAGCAACCAATGCACACTAAACACATCAGAGGAAATAGCAGACCTTTTATTGTGTTTGGCACCTGGTTTAACACTGGCTTAGATCTCGTTTATTCCCGCTTTAGTTCTTGTTTCTTTATAATAACATTTTATTTAGGCTTTAATAGGGCTTCTCCAAACACTAAAGATGCTGTATAAATTGTAAGAAACTGCTAGATAGTAAATAAATAGAAAAAAATATAATGAATGAATGAATACATAAATAAATAAATAGATTTTTCTGGTAAAGAATTAAGATTTTCTTCTACTTAGCTTGAACATTGTTTTTAGTTAATTTAAAACATTAAAAGCCCTGGTACCTTGAGTGTACACAGGTTTTGCTCTTTAACACAATTTGTTCTTATTTTTCTCATATCACCAAAGAAATGTCACAAGGTTAGTCATATTATTACTACAGTACTTTTTGCTGTATAAAATTCTGACAGTAACTCATGGCAGAAGGTAGCAGCAGTGGGTGTGTAAGCATGATGAGAATTGCACTTAATTTGGACAAAGGACAGACAGAGAATTTTGCAGTAAAAAGAAATGTTTAAACTACTACACTACAAAGAAAGTTCAAATCATGTTAACTCTCTAAATCTTAATCTTTACTGCTTATATCATTTGATACGTGCAGTTATATAGAAAAAGCTTCATCTTTGGGGATTGTGTTGTTTCAGAACCAGAACAGCAGCAGCAATTTAAGTTGTAGATTTATGTGCAAATCTTCATTGTGCTGCTGGGTGTGTAAGCATGATGAAGATTGCACTTCATTTGGATTTGTAGAAGACAAAAGGAGATTTTGTGGGAACACTTAGAATAGAGTCAAAATCAATACCTGTCAAAGTTGCTTGTTAATGTGCAGATTTATGTCAGATCAGATGCTCCAACCCTTAACTGCAAAATAGGAGGGAAAAGTTGCTCCCTTGCCTTGGGCATAATTTCAGTGACTATCACGTAATAAGGGAATTATGATAATTTATAAAAACGATAATATCAGATTCCGATCAAGCACTTTTAAGAATGTAAAGATAATGTCATCCACTTTGTTGTTAAAATCAGTCTTTTCATAAAATAAATAAATACAATGTAAAACTTTTATTGCGACTATACCACCATAATACTACTACTACAACTACTACTACTACTTCGACTACTACTACTACAACACAGTGTGCCAGATGAGAACTACATCTAATTTGGACAAAAGAAGAGTTTGGGGGTTACTTTTACGACAGATTCCAAATCAATACCTGCCAAAGGGACTTGTTAATGTTTAGATTTACATTTGGTGGGATGCCCTAACCTTTTTTGTGGACATACAGACCATCCCGGACAAGACTAAGCACCCCAAATAAGCATAGGCCCACACAATAGACACATAAATAGAGACGCAGACTCGTCCGTCCCCCGTTTGGGTAGGGGAGGGGCTGGCCATCTGCCCATAGGAGCTGCCAACACAATGGACAGATCACAGAGGCCAGTTAATGAGCAAAACTTTTCGTACTGTTCAACATTCAACCACAGTCTCTGGTCTACTCTTCACACACAAACTTAGAGAGTGGTGGGGTTATTTGAGGAGAGGTGAAGACATTTGTGTTCAAGCCTATTGCACTGCTATAGTCGTTATTGATGGCTAAATTGCTGTTGCCGTTGTGGCACCTTTTGGGCAACAAACTGTAAACTAGCAACGCATGGAAACTCCATTGTGTAAGGTATGTGATGACAAAAGATGTAGTAGAAAGAGTTGGGACACAGTTTGATTCAGTGAAATACTACAGTAGTTACGCAAAAAAAGTTGATAAGAAGAAGTAAATTGCAAATGCTTGTGGTGGCAACATGACTTGTGGTTTATAGTAGTGGTAGTAGTAGTAATAGTATTAGCTAAAAGTTGAATAGAGTTGAATGCAATTTAAAGTTGCTTTTACATAATACTTTTTTTTATAACTTTCCTTGAGTCACCAAATGAAAAAAGTGTTTGAGATTTTTTTTCACTGAATTTAACTTGTCCCTTCAAGGATACCATAGGTGCTTACAGGTACATGAAGAAAACAGTCTAGCATTGTAGTACATTTATGCCACTTGTTCCACTTAAAAATTGTGAATGTTCATCATCTTGATTCTGCTTTTCCTTTTTTTTATAATTTGGCAGCAAAGTGTCAATCACCATCATCTTCAGTGTGTATTGAATTATGGCTATTCCAATTTACATCACTGACAAATGATGACTTTTTTGAAAACTTTCTGTGTCAAATAGCAAAGGCTTTCCGAACTTCCCCTTACTTGATGACAAAAATGTATTGCACACATGACTTTGCAGAATACTTTTTATTTCAATATACACAAGCCTGTTGCTGAGACTGCTGACCTTAAAGCCACCTCCGTCTGACACAGTGTGCCATAGACACCAAAACCCAGACACCAAACCTCTTTGCACCAGTCAGTAGTTCATCTTTCTCAAGTCTCCCACGTGATCCAAAAAGAGGGAAGTGTGGTTTAATGATGACGCTAGCTGCCATAAAGTCCCATGATCCTTTGCTAGTGCAAGTGCTTCAGTGTGTGTGTGAGAAAGTATTGATCTGAAGTGCAGTAGTAGACGTCTGTGACATCTATCAGGAGATCTAGCATCACATAGAGGAAGTGAGAGCAACAAACAACTTTATACAATAACTAGTTCACCCAGAGTTCAACAGTTGTGGTGTGATCAATACACAGTGGTTAGTTTCTATTTCAGAGGTGGGAGTATTTAAAAAGCACTATGTATTTCCTATAGTATGGCATTAAAGTAATTTATATCCACGGAGACAAGCAGGTGACACCACCAGGAGAAGTCAAGGGCCAAGTTACAGGATAAATGGAGATTAGGTACATTTAATGTCATACTGTCGAATATTCCAGGCAGCGAACCAAATGCATTCGCAAACATTCTCATGAGTTAGAATGTTTCACAACTTTCAGAGGGCAAAGAACAAGACCTTTTACTCGAGGAAAAAAAACAAAAACAAAAGAACACAGAAATATATCCATTTTAAACTGTTTGCAGTGCAAATTTACTCCCGGTTTATCCGGTGCATTCTAAGCATCCTAATTATTCACTGCACGGACATTTCACAACATGTTATGGGAGAGCCAATAACAACTAACATTCTAACTGTGCAATTCCTGATTCCAAGACAATAAAAACACTTTATAATTAGATGCAGACGTACTTTCAGTACTACAGCTGACTTATTTTGACCTCAAAAGCTACACAAAAATCTATGCTGGGGCTAGACTCATTTTGCTCAAATACATCTATTGTAGTCTCTTTGCACTGCATATTTTGTAGTGCAGTATGAGCTTCATATTGGGAGTTAACAGGATTTGCTGCTTGTAAAGACCACAGTAAAATCATACGCTGCAATCATCAAATTATCTGGGCTGTGGAAAAAAATAGACTTGTTGTGGCGAAAATATAGGGATACATATTGTTTTGCATTCTTATTAGACACCAGCGAGACATTAAGGCTTTCTATTTCCATTGCAAGTTAGGAGATTATAAGATTACAGCAAATGAATAATAGGCCTCTACAATGACAAATGTTACACAGGTGTGGGATTAAGTACTTGTGTTTTTAATAGGCTACATGGGAACTATTTTATTTAAACTCAAGATTTGCTGTGACTTGTACTCGTACCGTTTGCAAATCCCAATTAATCACAACTTGAATACCTACCTACATCACCAGGCCGTGTCCACAATGCCATATCTGAGCATCCGTTTTTTGTTTTTTGTATTAGCACTGGGCTGGTGACATGTGCCTGACTAATTTTGAAAATGTGGAAGAAACCGAATACTTCTACTTTGAATGAAGGAGTGTCTGTTGTGTGATGTTGGGGAAGGTAAATGATGAAGCAGTAACTGAACAATGGGACAGTTTTTGTTTATATATGACGACAACTGTCTTGTTTCTATATTAATTCTGTTTATATTATTTTTGTTTTCTGTTCTGTTTTATTGTTCTCTGTTCGTATATCATGTAAACAACTTGAATAATATAAAATCAAGACTTGAATAGCCCAAGTTCTGAAGAACTATGTGGTCATACCAGCTTGTCAAAACCTCATCCCAACAGATCTCAGAATCTAAGCAAGGCCGGTGTTCTGTCGAAATGGGATGCCCCGAAATGGGCTACTTTACATTTTTCCGTGTAGAGTTATATAGATCCAATAAAGCAAATCTCCCCAGTTTTACAACGTATTTCTTTGGATTGGAGACAGTGGGTTTGATGCTGTTTGCACACAATGATCACACTTTATACCTTAGTTATGTACAATTTCAACTCATTTATATGAATATGTGTAGTTCATTTGGACAGTTGTATTATGCTCAAATAGGGTTCTGACCAAAGATAGCACATATCGACAGGCCAATTTAGCCATTGAAGGATGCACCCACTGTAGAATCACCATTATTCAGTCATTTATATGAATTTGGATAGAGGAGCTCATTTTGACAGGCCTAGATCTTCTATCAAATAAGGCTCCCACTATAAGAGAAAGGAATTACTGGAAATACAGAATCTTAATATATAAATATAAATAAATATCAGAGGTTACAGTGTGAATTTTCGATTATAATATCATGATATTTTATTTATGCAGTGCCTTTCTAAACAAAGTTACAACGGTTTCTACACAAGGAAACAAAATGAAAATACAATGTAATGAAATTCCGAACTATTCAATCATCTAACATAGGTACTGCCACAAATCTAACACACACATGTCGTTGCTTAACTGGTCAAAACATAGAGTAAAACCAATACACTTTTAAAATGTTACTTGTTACTCCACTTCTGCCTCAAGAACTCAAATCGACAACATTTAAACACTAAGCGTTTGGGGTTGTACAGGACACCGGCCTTGGTTAGTACTTGGATTGGTGACTGCGGCGACACAGTGGGGCGCCAGTGGCAAAAAACTGTTGTTGTGTCCTTTGGTAAGGCACTTCACCCACATTTCTTAGTATGAAAGTGGTGTGTGCATGAGTGATTGTGGTGGACGGAGGGGCCGATGGCGCAGATTGGCAGCCCCAGGGCAGCTGTGGCTACAACAGTTGCTTATCACCACCAGGTATGGAGTGAACGAATAATGATGTGTAAAGCGTCTTTGTGACATATGTCAAGCACTATATAAAATAAACTTACTTAAATGCACCCTGTCTTAACAAAGACATTTAAAAAAATAAATCACTGGCTTTAAATAGGATTTGACTCTTGACCAAGCCAACTAGATTAAGATCACAACATACTTTTGTAACTAAACTAAACCTGGACTAGATTAGAACTAGAATAGGGCCAAACCAAATCTACATCAGGACTTAAACTGGGTCCAAACCAGGACAAAACCACAAGGAGGAAAACAAGGACAAAAACAGGAGTTTGGATGCATCCTAAAACCTCACTTCAGTATCCCCAGAATAACCTTACGTACCCCCAGTCGCACCCTCCCCACCTTTTGAGAAGCACTTTATTGCACCCCTACAAAAACCTGAGCTATCATTATCTTTGCAGGAAAATCTAAAAAACCCCAGGGATGATCTTGAAACTTGATGCCTGCAAAACAATCTTTTTCTCTACCTATTACGATGGCAGCAACCCAGTGGGATTTTTACAGGCTCTAAATCTAATGAATAAGAAGATAGGAGAGCATTTGAAAGTAAAGAAAAAATGAAATGTGATGCTGGGAATAGGAGGGGGTTAAGACGGTGGGCGTATATAGTGACTCATCCTTCCTGGTATCGTAGTAATCAGTATGGGGGTGAGTAAGATCAAGTTACAGGTGCAAGGAAAGTTGGTTGTTATGTTTATTTGGACGATTTATGCCCCCCATGCAAGTGTCTACATGCATGCATCATAAACGCCCACACCGCAACGTATTATATTTCATTGTTAACACGAAGCAAGACTCTGGTATCTCACCAAGAGACAAGATGGTGGCTTGTGTGGTGGTGAGTAAACATACCTGAGATGTAAAAATCATTATTGCGTAGGAAGGTTTGTAAAGTGGTAAAGATTTCTATGAGGTAAAAAGCAATTAGTTTCAGCTACTTCCTTCATTATCTTGGGCTTTCACGGCAACCCAGAGGCATGGTGATGTTTGCGTAGCAGATTCTTAGATATGCTTCCTTTTGCAATTGGAGAAATTACAGAAGAGGCTGATTGGGGGCTTGAACTAGAGACCGTCTGGTGCTAGATGATCCTAAACTAGTCTTTCTGTACTGGTCAGTTATTACGGAAATGAATCGGCCTGGTTGTGAAATCAAATAAATTTAATGTAATAATTTGCCTGAAATCAAGTATTCCCGATCTAATATAACAATAGCAATAGTCTCTTCACCTCATAGTTGAATTAAAAATATAAATATATAAGTAAATATGCAAATCTTCTCTAGAAAATATTTTTATGTTATATTTAAAATTTTTACTTATTTCATTTTACCTAAGTTTAGGAACAGCACTATCTAGTAACCTTTTATGTATGAAATACAAAGTAAAAATACAGTTATACAACACATATGTAGTTTCAGATATCTTCTTCTTTTTTTTTCTTCTTTTTTTTTTATTTATGTATTTATTTTGGGCAAGTAAGAAATTTTACAATTTTTCAATAGAACATAGAACATTAATGAAATGACAGCAGAAATAACAACAACAAGAAATTAAAAATTGGCCCAAAAAGGAGTGGGAAGAAGAAAACGTATTTAATCCCACCCCTCTCTTCTAATCTAACACAAAGAGCTTTCTTTAGAATTTTTTACATTATATTTTATATTCAACTATAAGAACTATTTACAAGTGCGGACAGCGTCACTGTTATAGTTTGGTAACATAACGCTATTGCAATAATATGCAAGGATACCAATAATGGTAAAGAAAATTAAAGATACCAACAATGGTATCAGACAGCACATACAAGCAAAAGTAAAGAAACAACAAGCATAGACCGTACTGGTCTATACTGGTCTATGCTCTGTACTACAGAAGGAAGTATTGTTCTAATAATGTGACCCACTCTCTATATACTGTGAACAGACTATAGGTCTATATAACAACTTGAATTTATGGATATTGCTTGAGATGTGTATCCAGGCTGTATCAGAGTTTTACACCACATATAGACACACAGAAACTTTTGTGGGTAGTTCGAACATTGGGCAATTTGAAATTTCCATACCTTCTAAAATTATCATTTTGAAAAAGCATTGAAGAGTACTTGGTAGTAAATTGTTGAATGCTCTAAATACAATTACCAGTGTATAATATTTTACAAGGTCAGGAATCTTTAGGAGCTTAGATTGAATAAAAAAGATTATGGGTGTGTTCTAAAAATCCACCTTTATGGATAATTTGCAACGCTCGTTTCTGTTATATAATCAATGGATGAAGTGTACATTGGTAAGTGTTCCCCCACACTTCAACACAGTATGTGAAATAAAAGAGAACCAATGAACAGTATAATGCGCGAAGGGCATTTTGATCAAGGTAATATTTCACTTTGTTTACTATAGCAAGACTTTTACAAATTTTCATTTTTATGTCTAATGTGGGCTTTCCATAATAATTTACTATTATAACTCCCAGGAATTTATTTTCATTTTCATTTTCTATTTGGAATCCTTCAATCATAATTGGTAACTCTGTGTTAATCTTGATATCCATGAGTTATTGTTACATGATTAGTACATCTTAATTTGCAATGTCATGATTGAGGTTTACCAAATAAGCAAAAGCATCACATGTACAGGGCAGGGCATCCCACATTAGTCAACGAAAACAGGAAAAGCTCAAATATTGAGGGTGGGTGTGAGGGAAGTTCTTATGTACATTTTTCCAGCAGAATCTATCAACAACAACATTATCCCAGTGCCCCATTAGACCCAGTCTTCACCTCTGACATTATAACTAATACGTCTACCCGTCTGACAGCTCTCTGCGCATTTATTTCCCCATGGGGTTCTGCGATTTCAAAACAGCTACTTTTCCTGCGCTTCCTGTCCCAACATCTGCTAATACATTTGTCACAGTGCCTTCATTTGAGCAGATAAACCCAGATGGAAAGCTCCCCCGAGGCCATGGGTCCCCTTTAATTCTATTATAGAGGGCACAGCTAAAACACATAGCAAACTTGTAGGCACACTTCTGCATGGACGTAACATGTCAAAGATCATGTCAAAGATGTCATGGCATGTATTATGAATTGACTCTGTGAGCTTTAAGCCATGTTATAATGTTATTACCTCATAAAAAAAAACACACACACACACTTGGGGTTGGGTTTTGTTCCTTTTATTATTAGTCTGTCTAAATATTCAAACCTCAAAATGCTCCATTTCACCTATTCCACCAACTTAAGACATATTTGAGTTTCACTTATGGTCAAATTAACTGTATTTTTTTTCCAGTTAGTGAAGTGGTTACTAATACAATTTTTGATAAGCTTTATATAGACTTATGCTATTTTAGAAGAGAAAGTATGTAAATTAGTTTATAGCAGTTGACTTGGAAACTGACCAGATGTCGATTTGTCATATGTGAATTGCTTGACCTTTTATGTTCAGAGATTACATCACCAAACTGTTTGGTTCACTTCCTGTTTTTAAACCCCTTATCATAACAGCTGTTATTATTGTCTGAGTCAGTCTGAGAGTTGACTTCGTTTACTTGTTGTAAAGTGAAAGGGTTCATTTGACATTATACATACAAATTGACCTACAGGTTTTGGCAGTAGGGGAAACTGAAGCACTCAAAAGAAACCTACGCAAATGTAAAAACAGCTCCATGGAGAAAAGATTGTATTATCTTTTTGAAGTGGAAAATGGTAAATGGTCACATTTTTAAATAGTGCTTTTCCAACTTTAAGGCACTGAAAGTACTCACTCACCAGTGTACACAGACACTCGGGGTGAGGTGGGTTAAGTGTCTTGTCCAAGGACACAGCAACAGCATTCATCTGTGGGGCTGGAATCAAATCGCCAACCTGTGGGTCAATGGATCTGATCGCAGAACATTGTTGTTTTATGTCGAGAACAGCCAACTTTTCGGATCAATGGACAAATGCTCTCTTAACATAGCTTATGTCACTTATAACCATTATTGAAAATTTAAATGGTTAAACACAATTGTTACTTTTATATGTTTATGAAAATAAAACTTGAGCTAAACTAGGATGGTAGTAGGAGTATTTTCCTCTTTTTTTTGGTAAACACTAAAATGTGATGTTGGATTGCTATAAATACATTCAGATTGGATTATTTCAAAACAACCACATGAGTATAACTTGTAAGCAAGCCAGGACAAAATCTGGCATAAAAAGGATGACACCCGGACTAAATGGCCACTCAAATATAAATCAAACTGAGGTCCCCTTTAATTGCATTACAGAGAACACACACACATATAGACAGAGAGGTACACTTTGACCAGCAGTGGGGTGAGACACAGAGCTCTCCTTATAGATCCGGTGGTGCCCCGAAGGCAAGAGGCCCATGATGGATCAGACATTGATTTGATTTGGAGAGTGTGAAAGCTGGTGTCCGTGCCCTCCGTTTTCTCACCGCTGAACTGTGAAGGAGCGGCCGTCTGTCAGGAGGTCCACTTAGGAGACTGTAAGTGCATGGGCCGGGCCTGCTCCTAACAATCACCTTTTGTACCCATCGTCTGGAAAGGAATGGTTGCTTCACAGATGGACAGAGAGAGACTGAGAAAAAACTTGTACAAAAAGCAGTGCTCGCAGCTGGCCTCTTCTTCTATCAGACACACTTGTACTGACAAGACGAAATAACATCTATAAAAGTGCATTCTGTTTTATGGATGTGAAAAGAGAGAAAAATATGTAGTGAGCACCAAAAACAAGTCTCAAGAATGAAACAAGTTGAATGGAACAACTTAAATTCTTGTTTGTATTTGTACAAAAGTAACAAAGCTGTGATAATAAATAACATCGCAAATCTCTATTTTGACATTTTCCATAACCTATGAAAAACAAATGTACTCTAGATGGTTGGATAAGTTGTTATTTCAGAATTAAGTAAGTACTGAAGATTGAAATGGTTGCATTTATGTTTCTACCTTTCTAGTGTTGGTCGAAAGAGAAATACAATTGAGGGAAAGTTGAGTGTTGTACTGTGTAATCATTTGCTCACAAACCTAACAAAAATGTTGAAAATAAATTCCATCTTTACAAAATAAATCATTTTTATTTGTGGCACTTTTCAGACCAAACTCTGAGGTGTTTTTATGTTGCAAAACTACTTGTAAAAAATAAAGTTTGTTATAAAAGTAAATTTTAGTTTATTTGAAAAATACAATACTATTACTTATTAGATATTGCACAATTGTACATGAGAAACAACGAACATTCTACACCAGTTGTAAGCACTGTAAACAACCACTCACCTTGTGGTAAATCAGCTCAAGCTAAATTTATGGACCAAAGCCAGCATATTAGTCATACCAGAGTCATGTGAATAAAACCATTTGATTTTGTTGCTGGCAAAGGCATTTGTGTGGATAGTAATATGAAGGGTAAACACACAGTGGTTTTGAGGGCTTAGTTGTTAAAATGATAAATTGACAAAAGGATAGGAAAGTTTGGACAGGTGATAACCTACACTTGTACCTATTGGGAAGCTATGGGATTTAGGGATTTAGTTATTGGTCAAATAAAGACATGCCATATGCATTGATTAATCAACTAAAAGGGGGCTCACAAAACACTATATCTGGCCATGGATCTTACCAAACTATACTAACAAAATGGGGTTTCATTGTGGCGTTGTCCATACCCTGTCCATTACAATAATTATATGACAAATGAAAATGTTGTTCAATCAAGACTCCAATGACTGATCATTTGACTGAACAAATCAAATAAATGATAATAGGCTGATTTTGAGTGGTCCACTTATATAATGCATATTTTGCATTGAACAGAAACAGTGCAGTCAACCAGTTTAAAGTAATGCATATCCTAAAAGGTTTTCTAACAGTTCCATTCTCTGCATTTGGAACTGGCAAAAAGAATACTGAATTGCTATCCCAAGAGATGGGAGCATAAACAATTCCATTACATCTCCTCTACAATAAACTCAGATCTGAAATGTACCTTATCCATCTCCAAAGTGTAAAGCAAAAACACTATTATTGATCAGACTCCTGTTGTGTTTCTTCAGAGATGCTTTTTGAGTTGCTTCAAGCTGCTGCCAAAATTACTCTTCTTTATTGTAAAAATGAATCTGTTTTGAACCTCCCCAGTTGCCGTAGAAATTATTATTTATCTAGTAACTACTTCAGAAGATCTTTTACAGTTTTCTGAGCCGGAGGAAAAACCCCTGTGATGCTGTGGAAGCGATACACTGCACACCTGCAAATCTGCTTCTGACAAACAAAGGATGTAATGTTGATAAATGGGAAAGCAATATGAGAGAACAAAGAAACACAATAGAAACTAAAACTACTGAAAACTCCGTTTTGCGCTGACAGGCAGTGAACTCCAAGAGTAAGTGGTGAAAAGTACAAGAGGTAAAAGTAAAGTTTAAATGTATTGTATTATTTTTGGTCAAATCATTTTCAAGATGGATAACATTCAAAGCAGAACTAAGTCACATTTTTATCTCATTAAATGTCGTCTCTCTCTGCGTGCGAAAAACCAACCTTACAATATGGCCATCATGACCTGAAAATTTAAAGTACTTCTGGGAAAACCTAGTTTTTTTTATATATATATAATTGGCAATCTTATGTGTTTTTATGTGAGTATACTGCCTTATTCAAGTAAAAAAGGAAAGTGAAGTTTGTTCCCTGACAGCGTATTCTCATAAGGCAGTTGCAGGGGGAGATCTAGCGCTGAAAGTTTATTAGTTCTGCTTTAATAAATGTGTTTTTGTATGAAAAATACACTAACATTAGCAGTTACAATGGCTACAATTTCATCTACCAGGTACAACCATGCATATTCATTAATTCATACATCTGTTTACACGGCAACAATAGGAGCGGAGGGGGGTTCAGTCAGGGCATTTATCGTCTTGTGATGAAGCACTTACAAGTAAAATCAACTTGTGACAGAACAGAAGTGATGACTCAGCCCTGTTCCTAAACTTACCAAATCTTAACCTTTTTCCTAACCATAAAATGCTAATCCTAATCATCAGATTTCTTAATTTGCATATTTTATTTATTATAAATATTTTATAAAGAAAAGTATTGGTTCATTTCACCTTTCACCTAGTAATGTAGATCTAATTTATTTACTCAGGTTGTGTACAATGGAGTCTCTATTGTATTTAAATCACTCTAACTGACATGGTCAGTGACCATAAAGATGAACTGCATTGATCTGGTACATTGAGTACACAACAGTAAAACTTGAAATAGACTTGACTAGTCACACAGCTAACTGTAAACAGTCAGTGTGTGTGATGTTGTTTATGATAACCCCATTCTGTTGTTAACCTACTGATAATGACAATTATGCCACTTGGTCTGCAGACTCCTTAACTAAGAGTTTTCTGCTTAAAAAATGAGAATCAGACATAAAGTGCAAGTTCACAGCAGTCTGCCACCCGCATAAGGTATGAAAGACAATCACAATTTTCACAATTGTTGCTCAAAGTGAAAAGTCTGAATCCTGATCAGATTTGTAAACTGACTGCAGCATATAAGTTTTAAACTACAGTTAACCTGAAAGAGTAGTACTAACCTAGGCAAAACAACACAAGTGGCACAAAACCTGGATTTATACATCACACTAAAGCCCATCACTGTAACTTTTTAGCCAAGACTAAATCATCATCAATCATTGAGAAAAAATATGTGTCCTTACAGTGATCTGGGCTTGCATCTCCACAAACCTAACTCAAACATAGCCTTCACTTTGTCGGCATGGAAAATGCATTCCTTTGAATGAAATGTTCCAATGAATATCATAAAACATATCTATTTCAATGGAGAATGTTTCAAAATAGGGTTTGAACTTTCTTTTTCCTCAGTTATGCAGGTGATGTGCCACAACCAAAATATTATGAAGTATTGCTATAAATCTATGGCTATTTAAGATATCATTTGACAAAATCAGGTCTAAACCTATCCAGGGCTGAACTCAGTTTAACCTTGCAGATCTATGCAGAAATCACATTTAACCCTTAAGGTTATAGACCTGCTACAACAGAGTCATTAAAATCATAATTATCATCATTAAAATAATTAAAATCTTAATAAACAATGAGTTACAATGTTATGTTACAACATCTTATACTTATACCCAACGGAACACAGACCACATTTTGAGAAGCACTGTTTTTGAGTGTGCGATGAGAGCTGTGGGGAAACAAGGTGCACCTGTCACATCCTGATCAATAGAGTTTCCTGTGGGAGAACAGTGACCGAAGCCCAGCCTATTTCCTGTCATAAACAACTGGGCCCTGCTAAATAATCAAACACGCAGCAAGCAGGATGTTATATAGAGCCAAGTAACTCCAGATCTTTTATTTACTCGGACACAATCATCCTGCAACATTCATGCTGTAGTTCCTCAAAAGTCCAAAAAAGAAAAATACTCCTCTAGGTGTAAATACAGCATGTGTATTAGTTACTTTACTGACAAATCAAACAAAGGGGTGACAACTTAGGAACTGTGATGTCCCAAAATGAGAATAAACCATCTATTGAAGTTTTTACAGCATGAAGTGTGTTTTTTGAAGTATTTGTTTTTTGCTTTTTGTTTTTTGTTTTAGTCCATTATTCATTTACTCCTCACATGGACGGTAAGCTTCTTCAGTATTCACAACTGCCCTGGGGCTAACTTACAGAGACTTGGCCACTGTTCTTTGCCAAGATCAGATCAACCCCATCAATCAAAAAACAATATATTCATGCAGGCGGGTGTCTTGCCCAAGAACACACCAATATGCCTAAAGTAAAAACACTTTAGGCATATTCCATCTGAGCCATTAGCAATTTGTTCATGAAGCAAGTAGCCCTACTGTATTAAAGGTGTACTATGTAACTTTTCTTGTGGGGGTCCGCTGTATATACATGTGCAGATGTATTGATCTCCATCTTTATTGTGACATTAAACTTATCATTCTTTCATTCAATTACAAGGATTTTTAGTGCACAAAATACCTTGAAAAACAGTCACTTTTTGTGCACAGCCTCAACTCTTCGTGTGTGTGTAACTAGCTTGTAGCATGACCTGGTGACCCACTTGTTTCCATGGCGATAGATAGAAGTTGATTGCCATTTCATTACTGTTGAACATAATTTTCATATATATAGACAAGCAGATTGTGGACCCTCTGACAATTGGCCTGTTACGTGGAGTGGAGTGAACATTTTCCTTCTTAAACAACCTCTTGTTAATGAGGAAAATGCGAGTCTTTGATTAGCCACGTTAGTCATGAAAGGCATCAGTTTCCTGTGATTACACACCACACCTTGACACCTGCTAAACAACCGGAGCGATTATCCAACCAGATGTTGAATAGGCACGCCAAACTCCGCTATGTTATTTAGGTCTTAACCATATTTACCCCAAAACAAAATAATTCTGCAAGATAATTCTGTACTGTGGGGGTGGGACTGGCAACTCTTACTATATCTACAGAGGGATCTCCAGTGTTAGAAAAGAGAAGAATTCAATTGTGCTGTGAAATAGGCCCAAAGGCAGCTGAGTACAAAGGGCTACAGGTCCCAGAAGACTACCCAGAGGATGCAGGCGGACATTTTGGCTTTAGGAGAAAACTCTATCACAGCGCTGCTATAAATCCTACCACTTTTTAATTCACGTGGGGTGTTCCTGTCAGCACAAGCAGAAACAATCCAAAACTACTTCCAGCTGGCGTCAAAGAGTAATTCCTTTATGGAACACTACATACCTTTTCCCTGTTTTTATACGATTAATAATAGGCAGAAATGCTTGGTAACCCTGCCTGTACGTGCAGAAGGTAAAATTGAAAGTTGCCACACAGTTTGCATTGCTTCACTCCTGACTGACTCCAGCTTGATAAGAGGTGTGCGATTAAACGGCTGACGCATCCGCTTGACTCATAAATGCTTATTCTAATGTCTAATGCTTATTCTGTCATGACACCACAGTGACCTTAAGGAAACAGGCAGACGTCTCTACTTCACAAAACTAATATGAGGAATCTCACATTATGATCTAGATTACATTTGATAGGCTCTAAGTTTGCTTAAGCTTACATTACATTGTTCAGCTGGTCATACAAGTTTGTCAATTTGAAATGTGTGGAAAGCAAATAGTTTTTCTACGTAGGACAATGTGAAGTAGGATAGGTAGCTGTTATAGTGTATACTCAAACAGAGGGAAAATGCTACCATAATCCATCAGAGTATATTTACACAACAAGCACTTTGATGGCTAGATCATTATGGGTCACAGAAAACTCCTTTGGTGTATATATGAAAGATAAAACATAGTAAAAGTTGAGAAAACTCTTTACTGAATGACTGTCACAACTTCAGTGTTTTAAAATCTGCATCTGTTTCTGAAAACTCCTTCATTATGTCTATCATCATCAGTGCTGTTGTTTATGTATTTATGAGAAAAGAGCTCACCATATGCTACACAAATATTTGCATAATGAATGAACATTAGCGGCACTGAGCATCTCCTCACTGTCGACTTATTTGAGTAATCGTAACACTTTAACCTCTGCATCTCCACTGAGGCCGGTGAGTAAACCGCCTTTGGCTGTTCCTTTTACACATGATTTATAACACCACTCACAGCTATCAGACTTCATTCATTATTGAAGACAAGACACTCATACTAGATTTGTTTGTGTAAGCATTATGGTTAAACTACATATCGTGAAGTAAATGAAGCAAATGCAAAATGCCAGCAATTTTAACAAATGTGTTGCAGGTATGACTATATGTGATGACTTGTAAGAACTGTGTCATTTTGTATTGCATTCATATTATTTACTATTTTTGATTTGATTTCTCTCATTCCAGTCTTATAATTTTTAAGATTTTGTATCGTTTCAGGATCTGATAATATAGTGTGTCTGAATTCATCCTCTGCATTGACCCATTCTTCAGCGCCGCTGGGGTAACCTGTCAGCAGCAGTGGACACCACAGTGTCTCAGCTATGGACCCATTTCCGGATCTTGAGCTAGACTTGGTCAGGACTAACTTAGCTGGAGGATTTTACCTATAATGCATCGTTTGTTTTAACGGGAGGTCTACACAGAAAAGCCCGGGCAACTTGAGCATCTTTAGTTAACCAGTGGACATTTTAAGATGCTAACTACAAAAGAATTCTGTTCTACTGCACATTTGTTTACCCAGCCTTTGTAGGAGACATGGGAGCTATATTAAATACAGTTTTGTTTTTGTAAAGAGAAAGATTCTGGCAAATGTCCCAAAAAACTTTTGTATTATCAAAAGGAAAATATTCACTTGGTGTCACAATATGGTTGATGGTAATGTATTCTCAGTCTGCACATAGTGGACAGCTCTATTGCAGCCCCATCCACACAATGTTTTGGACCAAAGCGAGCACTGTCCACCATGAGAGGACCCAGTACAAAGAGCGTGTCCCGTGTGAAGAGGAGCATCTATCAGAGCTGTGGCCAGAGGGAGCTTCACCGCCTCTGGAGCCTGGGTGTCTGAAAGATGACTCCGTCTGCACACACCAGCGCCTCGAGCTAGCTCTAAATAAATAGCTGCAACGCTTCATCCTCCTTCTTTCAAAGGAGTATGTTTTTGCAATTAGAGACTTTATTTTTCTTGGTTCGTTGCATGAGTCAGTCCAGTGTATTACTCATTTGCTTTCAGATCATGTTTAGTATAACAGTTATCAAAGCATTGTGAAGTACAAATGCCAATAAAAAAAATTCTATGTCATTATTTAACAATCAGGGTAATTATTACTTATAATACAAACCTATTATACAACCTAATTGGCTGTCAGTTTTGCTTCAACAACATCATTTTATATAAAAGATTTCTTATATTTGACTTGAACATCATGTAATGTTAAAAATATGATAAATATGAATGATAAAAATGTGCAAATAAATTAATATTTAAATACATAATAGGCTGAACCTTTGATGACAATTGCAAATATAAATAGTACAGCCTAAAGAAATGTGAGCACAGTTTCATACATATTCTGAGACAATATAAAATATATTTGTATCAAGTACATCGTCTCAACAATAAGAAAATATTTTGGTATTATTTTAGAAAACATACACCTTACACCTGAATTACAGGTTCATGTTTTATTGAGGCAAATTAAAGTCCAGATATTATTAAAGTGTTACCAATAACATGTCTTTGTAGTAATGTTAAAAAACACACTTGAGCTATCAGGTTATAATCATGAGGCCATTTTGATATTACTGATTTAAATTTACTTTTCACTGTTTTTTGTTGTTATATTTTTGTCATGATTTTTTAAAAAGACAAATAATTGTGATACTATCTTGACCCCTCTTTTAACTCCCCCAACCCACCCCCCCTCCTTTTTAAGTGTAACAGGACACTATATGCCCTGGCAGCAGGTCTATCCCCGCTCTATAGCTCATTTTATGGCCACTCTAAGCCCCACATCTTATCTGCTGTCATCTGGCCCGTCCCATTGTTAGTGTTATCAGGGGTGATCTGCTCTACCTCTCCTGCAGCACACGCCGCAGACAGATGGAGCAGCCATACCTGCGGAGAGCCTGAATCAAACCACACCGGGGTACCTCTGTCCTATACAAAAACAGATCTTAAGTCTCCAGTAGGCTATATACATGCATAGAACCCCCTTATGTTGCTCAAAGTGGTGTAAAGTTGTTCTGTAAATCTCTTCAATCATAATAAAAGCTCACTAAATTAACATCTGTAGTGTAATGGAGATGTATACAGTTATATGATTGGTAAATATATTGGTAAAGCTATTGTTTTCTGCACTGACAACATAAGGCAGTGAGGTTAGGTACTACAAGTGTTTTATTGATCTCACAAGATAGTCAGCAGCATCATTATGTATTTAAGTAGAAGCAGAACAGTAGTGTGGCATGTGACTGGTAAATTATGGCACGTAGGAACTGTTTATAGTTTCTATATATTTAATACATAAATACAAAAATATAAATATATATATATATATACAATTAACATAATTATATCACATGAATATTTCTTCATGTTTTAATGTTATTTTATAATTAATTTATGGTGTTTTGCATTACTCCTTGCCATTGGGCTCTCTTGGTAGGCCTAGAATTTTATTACTGCTGTAAAGCTGAGTTACAATAGGGACATAGTAACCCATGGCAGAATTTAATTGTATGCAAACATGTGATTGACTACACTTGCCCTCCCACAACGTCCTCTACATATAAGATTAAATTAACAAGTCTGTCTTTTTATACATATCTTTTACCATTTCAGCAATTTATCTTCCTCACATATAAAATTGAAACATTGGTGGTTGTTGTTGAAAGAGGATTTCAACTGTTGTGTAAATACAATTTATATGATCTGCAAATAAAGTTCTGCTGCAGGCAATAAGAGCATTTATTAGTATAGTTTTATGACTTCTGCAAGGTAAACTACAATAAGGATGTAACTGACACTCTCCTATTGTACAGTATTGTATAGTGTACCTAAATGCAAGCTCGGCTTACACACCCATACACATAAAATATAAAAAAGGTACATGGTATTATCGTAGACTTATTTTGACCTCAAGAGCTGCTTATATCTGTACTGGAGCAATACAAATTTTGTTCAAAACAAACATATCTTTAAAATGTTGTCATTCAACCTTTTTATATCATTTCAGAATAACAGTGGTAATAGTTGTGTATCAGTATTTAGGCTGATATACAGTCCAGTCAAATAAATATTTCTACCTTACATGTTCATATTTACTTCCTATTGAACCAAGAAACCTTATACTCACACAACATGCTAATAATCTAGTCCCATGTAGGCATTATTACAGGGACATGTATTGCTGTAGTGTAACCTTGTATTACTGTTGCAAGACTAAACCACAGTAGGGACGTTATAGGAAAGGGAACCCCGGTTGCTTTTTATCACTATGGACTCATACAAAACAGCTTTCCTATGCAACAACGATCAACTTTCTCAACCAAGTTTGCGGCTTTGCTTTGGGCCTGTGCCAGATCTGGATACAGTACTTTTCCCTTTGCTGGAGGGAAGTGTCAACTATTTCGTATTTTATGTTTTTCTTCTATGTTTTGTCGAGTCTGCCATGTTGGAACAGGCAAAAGAACAATTTTTAGTTATTAGAATGAAAACACTGTGCTGCCAGTCAACAATGTGAAAATGAACACTTGTGGCTTGTTAGTGGTTGTTGCAGTAGTAATTGAAATTGTTGAAGAAGTGGCAGTAGTAACAGTAGCATTAGCAGAAGTAGTAATAGTTTTATTAGTAGTAGTAGTAGTAGTGGTGGTGAGCATTGGATTTTAATTCAGAGGAAGAAAAGTAATGGTAAAAGTAATTGTGGTAATGGCAGTATCTGAGGTACTTGTCCATGCTAGTAGTAGTAGTAGTAGTTGCTGGACTAACAGTAGTTTAAAAGACTTTGAAGCAGTTGTGGTTGCAGGAGTTATCTACAAAATGGCTTTGATGTAAAAATATTGATTGTGGTCTTTTATGTGAACAGAAATTCAGCTATCCCTTTGAAATGAATTAAACAGCTATTACTTTGAAATAAAATAAACTTAAATAACCCCAACCCCAACTTATTTTCAGGTAACAAACACAAAAATATGTGCACTTAAAGAGTTCTTTATACTTCCTGCATTCTGTGTGGTAGAACCAGTTCTCTATAGGTGTTACCCTGGTGCATGTAAAACTGAGAAGACAATGGTGTTTTATGGTTCTTTTCAAGAGGACTGTTTGAACCCACACCACCTCCAGGGAAGTCATAAACCAGTGCATCTGTAAGAGTGTAAGGGCAAACTCAGGGTACATTTTGATCTGTTCTTGGATTGAAATAATTTATTATGTTTTTTTTAATGGAGGTTGGTAATTTAGTTCTTTTTTTTTTATTTTTCTTCAGATGCTCTTCCTTATCCAACTGGCCAAAATCTCTAACAGGAACCCAGCAGCACCACAATCCCTTTGTGAGGTAGAATTTGGTTACTTGGCAAAAACACAACAGTCTGTGCCACTACTGCTCCCAAAGACCTTTGTTTTGATGCCATAGCAATTCACAATTTGATATAAAATACCTTATCTTTTTAACAGTGAAAAGTCCTCAAAATGTTTCCTTTAACAGGAAGCTAAAACCAATGATTATCAAATGACATTATATCAACATTTTAATTAATATGGCAGGTTCTGTTAATTTTGCTAACTTTGATTTATTTTACATACAGCGTAATATTTTGGTTGTGGTACTTCCTTGCCTCTATTACATACTTTACTAAGATTTCTATCAGTATTTGGGTTATCTCAAAATAATAATAATGTTCTTTTTCAAATAATTCCACTGCCAGTTTTCATTTTACTCTCACAGTGCTTTGATTGGAGCCCTGATTACCTCTCTAGCCCACTCTCCTCATGCTCAAGTTCTCACAATTATATTCCAGCTCTTCATATAAACACTACCATCTGAAAGTGGAAGTGTTATTGAATTGCCTCTCATATCGTGACCTTGATTGAGGTCAGAGAGGGATTTCTGAGGCTGGGCCATAGCTTGCCAAGCCTCAGTGTAAAGTAGGAAGTTTAAGAGGGTGCCTTCCCAAGATAAGGAGTCAGCTTTGTGCTTAAAGTGCTCCTATTGTTCACATTTGAGCTCTTTTCGCCAAACACAGACATTAAACTATAAGCCGGATGCTTTTACAAATATTTGTGTGAGTTTGGTGATGTGGGCATACAGTGGGACAGAATAAAATTATACTTTTAGTCAGGTAATTGATGTAATGGCTCAAGAATTGCAGTAGTAGTTGCAGTAATAGTAGTAAACAGTAGCCATTTTTAACAAATTTCTTAATTTTTCGCATGAATTTTGTGTTTATATTTTTGTTTGCTCAAAGCTGGGGCTTCAACTCTAAATCTCAGGCAGGATGTCACCATTAACATGCTACAAACCATATGACAAATATTTATTAGATCAAACCAAGAATGTATAGTGGAGCAGAAAGTACAGACACCAAAAAAGTAAAAGTAAAACATAATGTAAAATAGACTGACCTTTTAATTGTGTACTTTGTTACTAACACCACTGCAGGAGTTTTAGGAGTAGTAACCTATTGGTAGTAGTGGTGGTAGTAGTAGTAGCAACAGTAGTAGTCGTCAAATAAATAAATACATACAGACATAATATTCTGATCAATATACCTATAATTTATTTCAATCAAAAAATATTTTCGCAACTCATCATCATTACTGTCCTTGAAATGCCTCAACTTGTAATATTAATTTTGGTGCACAACAGTAAAAAAAAAAAAAGTGAATCACTGCTTGTAAATGCAACTTTATGAATCATATTGTGAATGAAATATTATATTGCTTTGACTGTCATATTTTTTCTTGTGTCATGTTTTACTCACTCAGGCTTGATGTGTCTTGTCTGAAAACGGTGATAAAACTCCTAAAGGCCTGGAGCATAGAGGAGTCTCCTGCCACCCGGGAACCAACCAGACGGCTTGGCTTGGTCTCCACACAGTGCACTGAACAGCAGGGGCAAATACACAACAACAAGCTCTTAATATGATATTCCTGATAGCAATGTTATGGATTCCTGTGTGAATAATGGACAAACTTAGTGCCCTGACCTGCAGTGCATTCTTGTCCTGTGAGCTCATATCAAAACACTGACACTTTCTCTATTTTGGTATGTAAAAAAACAAGTTAAAAGCAGGATATGGGCAGGAGATGTGGGGCTTGAGTGGAGGTGTTAAAAAGGTAGATTTGACACTTGGAGAGAGATGCTGTGTTTGTTGTAGGGATAGACTGCCGTTAGTGGCTCGTTGGCAGAAAGACATGGTTAGGTGGCTTTTGTATGCTGATTCTGCTACTGAGTACACAAATCTGAAAAGTACAAGGAACATTCTAGCTCACCAAATCAGACAATTGTAATTCAATGTTTTTTGTCTTTACAGATAGTGCAGATAGGGGCTATAGGAACAATTAAAAACATTACAAAATGAGCTAAGATTAAAAGCATGTTGAATAAGAGCCCGATGTATAGTGATCATTTGATTTGATACCTCATTTTGTCTTCTTTTGTGTTGTACTGTCCACAGCTTTTTGCATAAAAGGACGTAGTAAAGTTTACTACAAATTGAACAACAATAATAAAAAGAAAGTGAAGAGAATCAGTTTCAAATTATGGGTTAAGTTACTACATAAAATAACAATACTGACAATGTACGTTTGCCGCTATGTTGTCATACTATGTATGTCAAACGCTGTCTTTTTCAGAAGATGTACGCATGTCAACTTTGTTATTCAAATATGTGCATGAAAGATTAGATAATAACTTAGAAGTACAAGTACAACTGTGCAACAACTCACGCTTATGTAATAGATAATCCTATGTCATGTCAGTCACTACTTCATCTTTGTGCTGTTTTCTCCTCACCTCCTTACATATAGCTGAGATATATTTGTATTACTATATATGTATATTTTTTATTTTTACTTGTACATGTACATTTATATAATTATGCCTTATCTGACACTTGAATGTATTGTATTTGCTCTTTTTTATTATAATATATTGTAATGTGTGAGCTACTGTGTCCAAATAATTTCCCTTGTGGATCAAAATCTAAGCCTACTTTTAAAAATAAATGTTAGTTTTATTCCAAGTTTACTTTTTTGTCTGTTTCTTGTTTTCTTTCTGGGTTTACTCCTTTGCACTCATTTACCCCACTTGGTACACACTGGATCACCCATTATGTTGAAATAACCCATTTTTGCACTCAGACTAGAGCTTAAAAGTATTTCCATGCCTTTTGTACTTTGTCAGGACTTGGCGTGCGTTCTTTTAAATGCCGTGATTATAAAAGTGAAGGTGATATGGGAGTACAGGGGTATTATTCATGAAGGGACTTGCAGAGGAGGGGGTAGGGCTCATCTGCTGCAGTGGAAGGGAAGCTGCCTGTCTTTCTTATGCTTCATTACAATAGGCATTCTTCACTCAAGGGCCCTCTGCTGCCGTTCACACTTCTCCTGATTTGTATTCGAAGTGGCTCCCAGTGCTTTTGTATGCTGGCCCGATCGCTATCTTAAATCCTGACAGTGGAGCGTGCTACACAGACTCAGCTACACAGCCAAAGGGGTGATTTTTATTTATTAGGGACAAAAAATCAATTTTGTCTGTGTATTTCTGAAGACAAAATGATAAGCTTTGTGTACTTTCTAATGCGAATGTGATGAGAAGGAAAATTGCAAAAAGCGCTTGATTGCAAAGTGTAAAATTTGACACAAGAGATTAGACAAACAAACAAAAGCAGGTTTTGGAATTGATATGATACTAGATATAAAGAAACATATTTCAGAATCATTTACCAACATACTGTTTTCTAAATTTGTTGAGCAGTAGGCTATATAATAGGCCATATATTTTTATCACATAGCAGAGTGGCTTGTAATAATGATAGTACAAATTTGACATTACAAATAGGTGTTTTCTGATACCATCCTACTTGAATCATTTATTTTACAATGTAACAGTGCTCTAACTTGAAAGTGAGTGAAAGTTTTGGTTACTCTAATTGTGAGTAAGTGTACTGCTCCCTCAGATATGATTAACTTTTTTTAAAATTAGTAATAGTTAATAGTAATTCCCCATTTTTTAAGCTTACTTGAATAATTTCTTGTACTTGTACTACTTTGCGATTCTATTTTTTCAATTCTATCAGCAGCAGAAAAAAATATTGACTAGCCTGAAACTGCAGGGGTTTTACTGACTTATGAGCTCCAGTTGTCTTTACAAGTTAATAAAAAATAATTCATACACTTTATGTTTCTGCTGCAACATCCCAAAATCCAACTGAGATCTGAAGTTGTTTGAAATATTTCTTTGGTGTCAGTTGACTGTGTTTGTTACATAAACAATTCGTGGAGTAGTTTTTTTTTTTTTACAAATAATAATCCCATAAATAACTTATGATAGATAATATTTTACATAATGATTTTTATGATACAAAACATAAAGTTGTGTATTTGAGGTGTAAGAATAACACTAGCTTTTATTTACTGCTGAAAATGATTTATTGAGTATAGTTTCATTTCATTTAAGGTGTTATGAAGACTGAAGATAATGCAATAGACAACAGTAGTTTCTATGTTCTTTTTACTTTTAAATGTTTCTTATATCCAGGATTATATTTGGAAAACATGAAGTTTAAATTACTTTGTCAATTAATAGTATTCATGGCAATATAGTGGTAGTAGAAGAAGCAGCACTGTGTTCTCATTTTAAATTGTATTATTATTATTATTTATATTTAATACAGTTGATGCAAATATGCATTTTGCTCCTTATTTACTAGTGAAAGTTGTGATTGTGCATATAATTGAGGAGACAGCTGAAAACCAGGCTTGCAGATAACATAAATGCTGTCTGAGTGGAATTGATAAGGTTCATACCAATACAGTACTCTTTCTATTGGGCCCATAGCACTGCCCTGTTCTTTTCCTCCAGGGGTCCACTGCAGGGATCAGCTAACCTAAAACTGTCTTAAACCACAATCACTGGTTTATTTTATCATTTAGAAGTGTTAATGATGCCTTAAATATTACAGATTATTGATTTAGCGCAATCATGTGAATCTTCTGAAGTAGGGCTTGTGTTGTTTAAATACAGAATCATGAGTCATACGCATGTTTGAGTCTTGGTGATTTGAGGTAAGACTGTTTATCCACAAAAGGCTAAACAATAAAAGTACAGTTGACAGTTGGTGTTGAGAATTACCTAATTTATTCATGAGGTTTGTGTTGAGTAAGACAGTTAATCCCTTTTGTGGCAACTGGCTCATTAAACAATAAATCCAACCCTGATATTTTATTGACTGCTTATACAATATACATGTTTTTATAAAAAATGTTGACTGTACCGCAAATAAAACTTCTTTTAACCTGTGTCTGTTTATTGTCAGTTTTTTATGAACTATTACCCGGACTGCCTAAAAACACTATATTACATGAGCCCTGTTTATTAAGATTATTTGGATTTTATTTAGTATTATTTTGGTTCAGAGTGTGGCCATTCTATGAGAAAGCACGCAGAAGATTCTTCAGATTTCTGTTGATAGTGTGAAGACGGTTATATCTCCATAGTGTTACTCAACCATGACTGCAATCCCTCTCTGGCATTCCTCCTCTGAGAAAAAAAAAGTTTCAAAACATCATCCGTAATCATGAAAACTAAACTATAAATGTGTTTTGAAATTGAGATGTGCAGATTTTTAGCGGATTTCAGGACAATGGAGATCACAATTTGACAACGCGGTTTTCATTGCTAAACTTTAATGATAGGTTGTTTTAAGCCCTGACATAGGGCTCGCCAAATCAGTGCAAAGTGCTGATATACAGAGAATGTTAAGTCTGAATGATAGACAGTAATCCCAAACCACACTTGTCTGCACTGCTCCATTTAATAAAGCAGGAGTTATTTAGTGTAAAATGTTGTATCTCCGAGGCAGGCAGGGATGGAAAGAAACCAAATACTTTTAAAAACATACTTGTTTTTTACCAACATTATACTGTCTGTACATTTCTGGTGGAAAAATATGTGTTTTGTTTACACTGGTTATTGCATTGGCATGGACAAGTGTAATATGAAAAGTTGATTTATAGTTTGTACTTTGAGTAGCAGTAATTTACCTGGACAACATGGACAAATGTAATCATGTTTTTAACACAGAGATCCTACAAAGAGCCAAAACATGCCTAATAGTAGCTAGTGCATAGACACAGTAATAGAAATTGTAGTGTATTTTTCTCATTTTACTAGTAGTAGTACTGTATAAGCAGTGTAGTAGCAACGTTTCTCCTCTTTATCCTTTACATAAAGAAGGCGTTGACATCACCATTACAGTAAAGTCAGTAAATCAGTGCCGCTAACTGTGTCACCGCTTATACATCAAAGATTTATGAGTATATTCTTGCCACATAAGGATATAGTGTTTCAGCTTTGGTTTGGGGTGAGAGGTGGGGGCCTGTTGCTGTCAGCACCAACTTAACTGAAATAAGAGATGCTTAGTCAAACTGAGAGAACGACTTAAAACTAGTTTGGTAAAAAAAAGAAAAAAAAAATCCCACATTATAAAGCATGTGGTACTTTTCAAATCCACTGGGGGTCATTTGGTTTCTGCAGAGACAAAAAAAGCCGTTTGACTGGTGACTGGTGTGCAGAGGTGAGGCAGGATACAAGAGGCTGATGATGAAAACTGTCATCAAATTAAAGAGAATGTTGTGAAGAGCTGACACAGGCAGTTAATCTGGATTTTATATTTCCTTTATGCTGAAAAGACCAAGTGCAATATGGCACACTAGACCAAAACCCTGTAAATAGTAACATTATGGAGTTTAAATACAGATACAAAATACAAGGCATTTTGAACGCGACTTAAGAAAACAATTATAATGAAATAATCCACTTAGCCTAAACTTTCAGCCTATAGCCAACCAGCTATAGCAGCAGGTGTGTTTTTGCACAACTATAATAGCCCATATTAATCTTGACCTCCACTGCCTACGCGCTGATGGAAAGATGGCTCTGAGAATTTGCGATCTGGATAATTTAGTGAAATACCGCGCAAATAACGACCTGAATTTATCCATAGCCTATTATTTCTAAAAGAAACGAGCAACAGTTGAACGCTAAACGTTTTAAATTAACAGGTCAACATATTTTTGGTTCGCCAGAAATCAGTGCAAATGCAGTAACTCAGTGCGTAAACCAGGGACGTGCGTAAACTAGGGTCGCACAGGTACAGCGCAGTCTGGATGCTTAACCTTAGTTCAGTTTGTCTTTGGGTCACAGACGTTCACTGGAGTTTGTCAGACACCACTCCTCTGCGCGCGGTTTGTTTTCCCTCGTTTTTGTTTTCAAGATGACTTTGTTGCAGACAACGTTTGAGTACCAAAAGTTTCACAAAGAGCCGCCCTCGTGACAGACAGTTGGCTTTATACTGAACCTGTTTTTGGAGCCGTACATCCCGCCTCCTCCTCCCCCTCGTTTAGCGCTCGGGCCACTGTAGCTGTGTGTTGCGCGGGGAGGGCTCAGGCCCGGCCCTATTTAAAGTCGCGCCTGTGTCTTCACACAGATAACTCTGCTTCTCATGCGACACACGCGACTAACGTAACGTATCATCACGAGCGGTCAACATGGACGAAAACGTAAGTTTCTTCAATGTTATTATTGTCTTTTCAAGGCTATCCTCAAATGTTTGGGGTCTTGATTTGAGTTATGCGTGAATTGGACAATTTTAAGTAAGTGGCCTTTAAGAGTCTACTTGACGAGAAAAAAGGACTTAACTTGTAATGAGTAGCCATATCTTTCCATGGAGAAATATATATATATATATATATATATATATATATATATATATATATATATATATATATATATATATATATATATATATATATATATATATATATATATATTTATTTATTTATTTTTTTCTTCATAATAGTGCAATAGTTTTCTTTTTTTTTTTTTGGTGAATTGCACAAGAAGCGTCTATTTAATGTTGCCCTTTGTAATATTCTTGTCTTAATGTATTTCACAGTTTTAATTTATTTTTCCTTTTTTTCCCAGTTTCCTACATACACTTTTGACTTCTCCGACAACAGTACAGACAACCTGTCTCTTGAGTCTGAAGACTTTGGCTTGGACTACCAGGAGCCCTGCGAGAGAGCAGTCAGCAATGACTTCAACAGGATCTTCCTCCCCACCGTCTATGGGATTATTGCCTTTTTGGGAATCATTGGCAATGGACTTGTGGTTATTGTGATGGGCTACCAGAAGAAAGTTAAAACTATGACGGACAAATACAGGCTGCATCTCTCAGTGGCTGACCTCCTGTTTGTGCTCACGTTACCTTTTTGGGCTGTGGATGCTGCAAGGACTTGGTATTTTGGAAGTTTCCTTTGCGTTTCAGTCCACATGATCTACACTGTCAACCTGTACAGCAGTGTTCTTATCTTGGCCTTCATCAGCCTGGATAGATACCTCGCTGTGGTACGTGCAACCAACAGCCAAGCCACAAGGAAACTCCTCGCCAGTCGGGTGATCTACGCTGGTGTGTGGCTCCCCGCTGCTATCCTCACCATCCCAGATCTTGTTTTCGCTCGGGTCCGGGACACTTCCAACCTGCTTATGAACCAGGACGAGAGCTTGGAGTCCTCAGATGTTCGGAGCATCTGCCAGCGAATCTACCCACAAGATTCAAGCCTCATTTGGACTGCAGTGTTCAGATTTCAGCACATTTTGGTTGGTTTTGTGCTACCTGGACTGGTCATTCTCATCTGCTATTGTATTATCATTGCAAAGTTGTCACAAGGCTCCAAAGGACAAGTTCTGAAACGAAAAGCGTTAAAGACTACAGTGATTCTCATCCTGTGTTTTTTCTGTTGCTGGTTGCCATACTGTTTGGGCATCTTCCTGGACACCCTTGTGATGTTGAACGTCATCAAGGCATCATGTGAACTAGAACAAGCTATTGAAAAGTGGGTTTCTATTACTGAGGCGTTAGCATATTTCCACTGTTGTCTGAACCCTATTCTGTATGCCTTTCTGGGAGTTAAGTTCAAGAAGTCAGCAAAAAGCGCACTCACTAACAGCAGATCTAGTCAGAAATCTCTTATGAATAAAAAGCGTGGTCCAATTTCATCCATTTCAACAGAATCTGAATCTTCAAGTGTGTTGTCAAGTTAATGACTCTTAAAATGTAAGCTTTAATTTCAACTACATTTTGTAAAGATGTAAAAAAGAGTTTTATACATTGTGACTTACTTGCTGTGTTTTTCATTTTATAAGGTTTTGCATTTCAAGTTTGTCTTCCCATATGTTTAATTGTTTTATTCCTTTTTTTTTTTTTTTTCCTTAATTATCCTTAGATGGCCGGGCATCAACTTGCCTGTCTTTTACTGTTCAGGGAGAGCTGCTTTCTGTAAAACTGTACATAGAATTTGTAGCATTTGTTTGTGCGCACTTAAGTTGTGTGATCTTGTGAAAAAAGCTATTATTTATTGCTGTCATCCACACTGGAAGTTTTGTAAGATACTGTAAATGCATGCTGCTTTTTTGTACTATTGAGATTGTGTTTTTAATGTAAGAATAAAAAGCCATTGAAAGTTACAACAGTTGATTATGTTGTCTTTGAATTCCCTTAGGCACAGGGGGTTGAGCGTGCATCTTGGGTGGGGGTAGTTTGTCTGGAGGTGTGTCCCTAGCCCAAATGTCTCTCCACCTGATCTGGGTAATAAGCAGAAGGCTGGTAGGCTCACTAACCCTGTAATTGCTTAAACATCTGTGCACTTTTACATCTTAAGCAGCCATGACACAACAGCTCAAATCATCAGTTATAATTACCACCCATATGTCTAGCTAACAAAAGAAAATAGCATGTTAAGTTCACCTTTGACATGACTTTTTGCAGCAAGATTCACTGCTGCCATTGTGTTGACCTTGTAAACCAATGTAATCTCATTGTCCAGAATAAGCAGGTCAACTTGGCCATGTCCCCAGCCCTTACAATAGAGAATAATAGCCAACACATCACATTGTCCCAGTGACACAGGCAAGTAAAATGGCAACAAATGGTTTCCAAACTGTCATCTTGACTAGATTTTGCATAGATAAAGTGTCTACTTTTTCATGTTATTGTATTGTCCACATATTCAATTAAATGGTTTTGCTGTTGAGTTGTTAGAAATATATGCATTTTTGTTTAGTTCAGTTGCCGTCATTGATGTTAATTTATCAAGCACTGCAATTTAGAGTCATTAAACAAAAGAAACACTCTTGGGTTGTAGCTTGCTTATTATCTAGTAATAGGTTTAGTCTTAGCTTACTGATGCACAATTAATCAAGGTTTTGGACTGGTACAAAAGTCCATGATAGTTAACTCTGTAAAATGCATATTGTTTAGGGTTGTGAGTTGATTGGCAACACAGCATTGTAATAAACATGTCTGCGATTTAGAGTGATTATACAAAAATATATGTAGACTTAGGTTTGATGCCCTTATTGAAACTAGCTGCTCAGTTTATCAGAGTTTGGGACTGGCACAAAATCCAGTTTACACTGTGTTTTAGCATGTAGTTTTAGATTGTGAGTTTATTGGTATTAGAGTATAGCATCATAAAATATGGTGACAAGATGTGGTTATGTGATGGTTCTGTCTGGCAGACAGTGAAGTTCAACCACACAGCCCTGCAGGAGACTAAAGGAAGCGAGCAACAATGAAGAATAAAGTGGTCAGACTGCCCCCTGTGCAACACCTGACTCGCATCTATTCAGAGTGAATTTCCATTTCTTTGCATGTTAAAAAAGGTGTGAAGTGTCCCCTATCAAGTCACAAAGTTAATGGGGCTTAGACTCTGGGCTCATACAGGGAAACAGGATAAAACACAAAAAGAGATGTATTGACTTGGAAATGATGCCGGATAATTTTAAATTACCATAGGAGGTTGGCTGTTTGAGTGAGTTGAGAAAAATAAGTACCATTTTTGCTCCCCTCACCTTTGTCCATAAAATTGATTTATTGTAGTTAGTCACCCTTTTTAGTGACATTAGACCCACAAATGTCTTATTGTCTAGTGGTAATATCAGATTACAGTGCTGGTCAATCAATAGCATGTCTCATAGATCCATAGACTTTTTATTACTAATTTTGTGTGGCAGATGATTGACAGACAGTCTCTTCACTATACAACATATGTCCCTCATAATGCTAATTTAAAGCACATATGGTTTCCCTGTCAAACTGACCTACTTTGGCAGATTTTAAGACCTGTATGTCCCTGGAGAACCGAAGGGGCACTTTCATTCATTATTAAAGGATCTTTGTCTGAGCTGAAAGCTGATCAATAATGAGCATAGCCTTGTGTGTCATCTCTGCAATCAATTTACGGATCCTAAAGGTAAATATGACTCAGAAGCCCATATGAGAGAAAAAAAACACAGTGTTTTTGTTACTGTAAAAAAAAAAAAAAAAAAAAAAAACTACAGGCATTTCTTAGATATTTCTTATCTTATTTCTTCATTGGCTACTGCATTTGGCCTAAAAAAAAAAAAAAAAAAAAAAAAAAAGAAGTATGCATTTATTTGAAAATTTAAATCACAAACTGTTTAAACAAGTTTTAATGTAAGATATATTTTAGAACATTAATAGAAGTGAATTAAGTACTGTACAAATCTGACATCCAAAAACATTATTTGCATCTTTAAAATTAAACAAAAGTGGGTATTTTGTTATTTTGAAAGGGCTTTGTTTGGTTTATTGGGTTAAAGGCCAAAGTAATTGAAGCGAACAGGAAATAGCATCTATTGGTCTGGCTATTCATTATTGTTGAGTCAAAGTGCTGTGTGTTTTTATGAGATTGTCCATTTCAGATATACAAACTCATGTGCCTATTGTTAACATAATCTAACATAAAAACCTACATTTGTGATTGATGGTTGATCTATTTTCTATCTGAGTGCCTCTCTATATAAACCTACAGTACAGTTAAATGCAGCTAGCAGTGGTTGGTTCTAGTGTTAGTTAATGGTTATGTTGTTTTGGTTGGAAAGTGAGCAGCAGGAAGGCTGTTTCCTGAGTAAGGGGCTCTTGTGGTCAACAGCCTGAGGAAAGCTTTGATGACGCCTCACTGTATTCAGCCCACTGTCATTTGCTGCTGTGCGTGGCCACCCTCGAAAAGGTCATGGCTGCCCTGGACTCACTCAGGCAAAGATGTGAAAGTCATCTCTTGAGGAGAGTTACTTGTCATGAGGATGTGCAAAACAACCCACACACAGAGACTATGCCATTTGTCCTTTTTTTTTATCATTATGTAAATCCTACTTTTATTTCTTGTTATAAAATGGAAGTCATGCATTTCCAAATTTCCCAAGGAATGTTTTATATGACAAACAATTCTTCAGCACTTACAGGCTTGCTACTATACATGTTTCTAGTAATCTAAAATGACCACATAAAGTATATTATATTTTCAAACTCAACACATTACACAAATTCTACGAGACAATATCATGAATATCGAGCTTGTTAAAAACTCGTTTAACTACGTTTTCTTAGCAGTTTCTCCCGTGGGCATACTAGGGCGGAACTATTGTCACGGAAGTGTTTCTTACCGGACCAGCGTCGTGGCGGACTCTCTTCCTCTCTCGTCCATGCTCCTGTGAACAGCTGATGACAACTTGCTACCCAGTCGTCCAGATTTTCTTTGTTTTCTCCAACAACACAGCTCGACATGATTAAAGAGGAAGTTCAGGGGTAAGGGCCTTGCAAGTTGCACCATTTGTTTTTAGTTATGACGCAGTGGTTAAAGTTTGGACAATATTCCAGCTAGACGCTAACTAGCATTACTGGAGCATGCTTCAGATTGCATCAGCTGTCACTTCAATCAGAAATGCTCAAATGTTGGTTTAGCGCGATAGTAGATTCAAATCAATGTGAGCAATGTGAGTGCAATCACGATGTCAGGAATAAATGCAATGATGAGGCTGCTAGACTAGTTGGACACTTGCAAATTAAGTTATGATTGGGCTTCAACTTTTTCAGTGTTGCCGTCAAATTTGGCCACACAAATGATTTATTGATTAGATGGTAACGCAGATACATATCAAGAATCTTAACAGGTGAACTTAACTATTTGGATACAATGCTCTTATCAATACAGTCACTACATTATAACAATAAACGTCATTAATTCTGAATTTTGGATCTAATCACAATATATAATGCTGCAATACTGAATATGTTTTATTTTCATTGTGTGTGTGTGTTTTTTTGTTTTTTTTTAACACTTCCTTGTTATCCACAAGGGTAATTGCGACTTGACAGGTCTTGTTGACTTGGCTAGAGGCCTGTCAAAATAACAGTGCAGGATTGGCATCACGTCATTTCTTTAGATTTGTAGTGATCAAAACAATTAAATCCTTCTTAATTTATTACTATGTAATACAATATAATCCTACCAGTGCAGTGCTGGCTGTATCCATGTTTTAATTACTATTTGTCCAAGTTGCACAGTGTTCAACAGGATTTCTCTTACAGAAACAAATAATTGTTTTGGTCATATCTATTATCTTTTTATATTAATGTTTTAATAGCACTGCTGGTAAATGTGAAAGTTTACCAGACAGTACAGACAGAATTTGTAGACCCTACTAGGTAACTGACAGATTTGTTGACACAGGTAGAGCCAGTTTGCTTTTAGCTTTAGGTGAAAAGTTCAGGCTTCCTGCATTCACCTGAGCAGTGAGGTATAATAATTTGCTGTTAGCAAATTAGCGTGTATTTAAGTTGGATGAAACCACAGCCACCAGTGTCTAGGTAAACAGGTTTGACTGTAAGATTGATAACATTATGGGGATGACAAACCTCTTACTATAGACCAAATTGCTGTTGAACAAACCCGGCAGGTTGGCCAAAGATTCTTAATCTTTATATATCCCTAAAGATTACCAATAAAATACAAACTAAAGAAATGTTGCTGTCTTTTGATTGTACTATGCATAGTTTTGGGGCATTTAACAGCTGTAATATTGCAAGACTTGAGATTAATTGATTTTATATTAATATTGTGTAGTAAATGTGTTTCAATTAAGGCAACAGTAAATTAAACATTTGGTCATAAAAGCAAATGTCACTAATTGCCATTATGTTGCTAAACTACAGTAGTAACTAGTTATTATTCTGTGGTTTCATTCAAGTACATAATCTTTGCATCTTAGATTTTGTGGTTCAAATTTTAAAAAGAAAAAAATACAATACAATATCTTTTTTTTTTTATGTTGACTGAGGTAAAAAATTTAGTCTGAAATTCCACTTGGGATGTCAGGGAAAGGGCAGTGGTATACTTCAGGATTTTTGCTCCTGATTTAAACTGGCCATTTACTGCTTGCCTCTGGACCTTGACGTTTCCTGTCTGACTAAACAGCAGCCGTTTCCAATATTGCTTCCAGGCTTTCTTGGTCTAGACACCTGGGAAAGTAAGGGGCATTTATTCATTCACCTGGAGACTCCCAGCTCAGTTTTATAGCTACGTCAATTGGAGAAGTGCAAAGTTCACATTTAATATTACGGTGTGGAACAGTGAACCGGTTTATTGTAACTTATCTGTTATAGTCTCATGGGTATAAACCATGGGTACACTACTTTCACTGATAAGGCAAACTAAATCAACAGTTAACAGTTTACACTTTAGAGAACAGAGAGAAAAGCAAACATATTTTAATATTTAATTTTTAACCCTTGTTATGTAGATTTCTTTCTCTATACCCATCAACCAAAAATGGCTTGTTAGATTAATTGGTATCTGAAAAACTGCATAGTGAGATCGAATGATTTTCTGACTGACTGGATCTGTGCTGGCATCTCAATCATGTCCCTGATTTACCCCACCTATGGCCCATAGTTGCTTAGATACGTTCATTCTACCAAACTGCAATCAGCCAAAGATGAACATATAATAGATGTGAGGCTTATCATGGCAGTATTGTATGTACAGTGTGATGGCACATTTCAATAAAAGTAAAGCTCTCAAATTTGAGATAAGACTAATGTTGTCATAATGGGATAACTCTATTCTTCCCTGCTTCTTAAACAGTTTAGAAAGCACTCGTGAGACCACTGTTTTCTTAAGGTTTATCAGACCCATCTTGTTTTCATCATCTCTGCTTTTAGCTGCCTGTCTAAGCCCCTCCATTCACAAACCACATTTGTTTTGTTGTGGCCAAAACAATGGCTTTAAAGTTAGATCTAGACTTTAAAAGCTTGAGGTGGCAATGACTTCTCCCAAATTAATTTTCCCAGACGGCCAACAACTTCCTCCGGGGGGATGCAGGAGAAATAGTAGCTGGAAGTTGACTTAAATGTTTATGTTGTGCTTGCCTTCCTGCGCAGGGCGACGGAGGAGGAGCAGCAGCAGGCCCAGTCAAAGAAAGCGCTCAAGAAACAGCAGAAGGAAGCGGAGAAAGCGGCGAAGAAGGCTGAGAAACAGGCCAAGCAGGTCAGTGGGTTTTGGGTTTGTTGTCTCACATCCGGTGCCCCCTTACAGCTGCTATTGACATGCAGCCCAGACTGTTCATTGCACGTTTGTAAGGTTTAGCAGACAGCGGGAGGGCTACTGAAAGCCATTGTCTAAGTATTCCTGTCATTTTAAGCTTGTTTATGTTAGCCAAAACAAAGTGCTATTTTCTTCCAACTTAACAACATAGATAGGCCAACAATCCCCCTTCTCCAATTGGTATTTGTATTTGAACAATAGTAGTGAGATTGTTATGCCTTGGAGCATATTCTGAATGACGTGTGCCACTGCCCGTGCCCTTTTGTGTACTTTGAACAAAATGTGTCATCTACCTCAACTTGTCTTAGTATCACCCAACACTAATCCCCAGCTGTACAAATGATCTGCCATGACTCAAGCAGCCTTTATGGGAAAAAGGTAATATATCTTTTGGGAAGACTTGCCCTGTCCACCTACAGCTCTGGAAAAACGGTAGATTGCTGCCAAAAGTGTTTGTTTATTGTAGCCTACTGTCTAACTAAAACAAATAAAAATGACTTCCAATATTAATTTCCTCATCTTAAATAATACATAGTTAATCATACCCATTTGACACAAAATCAAACCTCCAAAGTCTGAGTTTTACTTGTTTTTACTGGTAGAAAATGGGTTGTAAACCTCTCAATTCAAAAGACCTACGCATATTATTGATGGTTATAAATAAATTAATGTATGTATATTTTTTAAGTGATTTATTTATGACTTGACTTGACTTGACCTGACTTCACCTGACTTGACAGGGACATTGCACAATAAAGGTATTGCAAAGACCAGATTTAGCTACAAACTAATTTTTATCTTTCCCCCCTGGGCAGAGGCAAAGTGACAGCAGGTAACAGTGTGCAGATACTTCATAAAATGGCGCATGTAACATTTAAAATACAGCAAAAACAAATATTTCCATTAAAGTTGTATTAATTTTACAGCCATGCTTTAAGGGAATACATGGAAAATATAAACATTCAAAAGTTTGATTGTGTAAATTGTAATGTTTTGGTAATACAACTCTTCCCTATTCTTTGTTTAATGATCTGTGAACTCATAAAACAGAATATGAAGAAGAATATGAATATGAAGAAGAATATGAGACCTTTGTGGAATTTAAAAGACACTGGGATGGTTGTCCGACTATCATCCCCAGGAATGGCTGACAGAAGAATAAATGAAAATGGTCCTTTTATTTTTTCCAGAGATGTATTTCAAAGGCAAATGATACAAGTGCATTCTCATCCCGTATCACTAGATTTTCTTAAAGTCTTAATAGCTAAGATGAATATTATGGAGTATTCCCTACATTATTTTGACACTCGGCAGCGATAAGACCCCCTATATTCAGTTCATCATAAAGCACATCATCAATCATATGACAGATTATCTTATCAAGGATGGGCGAGTCTCAATTGACTCAGCTCCCACCAACCGTCTCCACGCACCCGAATCCTTTTTGCATAGAAAATGGAATTGTAACTTCGCCAAGACACAGACAGTAATTTGGCTAGAAGTTGGTATGAAGATAAAATATGTCTCTCCACTTGTGCAGCTTCTGTTTCAAAGCAATATGCCGTGCTGCCATTACTTATTGTTTGAGATGTGTTGATGTATTATGCATAATGAACAAAACATAATATTTTCTGCCATGCTATGAGTTTATTCAGTTTTTGTTACGATATTAGGTGTTTTCAAGAGTTCATATAAACTTTCTATTGGTATTGGTATTCATATTCATATTGATCGATCACAGTTTTTGATTGAATTCTATTTTGTCTGTTTAAAGACAAATGAAAAATGGCTTTCAGTATGAATTTCCTTTACATAAGCGATACGTTTTTACATTTGACATAAAATTATTGTCAAATCTACTCCCCCAATGTCTGAAATACACCACATTACATACTTTGACTGAACTGTTGGCTCTAGAACACTTGATTATAAAACCCAATAATATCACGATTACACATGACTCAATCTGTTTTCATTAAGATTCAATTAAATTCCCATCCCAACATTGTATTAGTGATTTCATTTTATAACCTGTGAATATATGGACAATGAAGGGATTTTATTTTGCCATATTTCCCTATTCTGGTTTTATGCTCTCAACAAAGTTAGTTGTTTTGTCTTATAAACAATGCTTCTCTTCCTTTTATTTTTCAGGCTGCCGATCAACAAACCACAGAGGAAGATGTAAGTGTTCCCAATAGGATCAGAGCCTTATCCTCCTAAAGCCATTTCTGCTGCCTTACTGTCCGTCGGATTCCTTCACTGTCTTCACACCTCTGCAACTGTCTGTTTGAAAGTGCCTGCATGCGCTTTTGTTTCACAATTTGCACAAGTACAGTTAGATAACCCTCCATCTATCTGTTATTATCTCAAAATGTAGACATAATGACGCTTTGAATAATGATAATAATAGTTTTTGTAATTGATGTGCTACTAAGAGTTTGTTTTCTTTTAGGACTTTGCCAAGGATCGTTATGGTGTGTCTGCGATGCTTCAGTCTCAACAAAAACTGAGTGAGTATTGCAACTATTTTCTTTTATCAGCAGCCAATATGCACAAAATACCACGCAGAGTTTATGGAGGACATTGCGTCTCCATTACTGACCTATTGTGATGGGGTTAACAGACGTCACAGCTGTAGACTATTTGGCCCAACTCTGTCTGATGCAAATTGGAGCCTTTACATAAGAACAATACAAAGTGGTAATGTTTTTCCAGAAAGAGGTCAGATGCTGCGCCCGCACCTCACCCACAGGTGATTCAGAATGAGCTGTTCAAAACTGTTTTGATTTAGCATTTTTTTAAGGATTTTTCTATAAATTGAATGCAGTTGGAGCGCACTTGTTTTTATGGTTATGTAATATCAAACAGAAATGCAATGCAGAGCAAGTATGGGCTTAGGTCAATGATAATTTGTCAAGTGTTGAAATGGCACAGAACATTTAAGTAAATAGAAAACATTTAGAAACAAACTATATATCTGAAGAGATTTCAAATGCTATTATTTGTGTTTTAATCTGTAGAAAGCTGGTGAATTTCAGGCCTCAAATACCATTGCGTTGCTCTCAGGCTTGGTTTCATACTGCTATTCGTAAACAGTATCTGAAATTTGTACTAATGTAAGTATTAGCATTATCCTAGCCATCCCTGTGGTTTAAGTCAAATTAGAAATGAAAATTACAGTAAATTTATTCAACAAAGACATCGTGGTTTCCAGAGCATATTAATTTGTAGAAACTAAAAACCAATTGCAAAACAACATATTGAGAATAAGGAATCATCAATTGTCCTGCATTCAGATCTTATGGTATATCTATGAATTACATGAAGTCACTTGAGCTACCACAAGAAATTTACATGAAGAATCAAACACTAACACGTTGAATAAACACGATTACAAATGACGCCACGCTTCTGATCTGCTCCGATTACCTCTGAACAGTTGCCAAAAATGTACAGCGATAACACACACCTCCTCCATCATCACACCTGTGTACGTGCTAATACTGTGAGTCCCTTTTTATTTCATGGTGTTTCTGACTGATAACTATGTGAGTAATAGTTCATGATAACGGGCAGACAGAAGACGTCCCTATGTCTGGCGTCTTTTTCAGCTTCATTGGCTACAAACAAAGTGCCCTCTACTTTTTTACCTGCATGGATTTTTCAGTTATGGGGAAGAAGAAGCTAGCAGAGTGTCGGCTAGTGGCTTTCATGTGGGCTGATAGACAGTAAGGATAGCTCTGTTACCACACTGTAGCCATCGTGTCTGCCTCCCTCTCCTAGTTCGTAACAAAGGGGGCTAAAGCATGCCTTTGACTGACACAGGCGAAACTAGAGTCAATTTGTCATGAAATCCAAAGAGAATAGGAGTTGGACAGGTTTTCAGCAGCCCTCCTAGTGTGTCTTATTTATTGTGGGGCCCCTGTAATTTGAGTATTTTATTGTGCATTTGTCTACATGTAGAAGCTTGCGTGTTCACATTTCTTTTGCCTGTGGGCGACTGCAGTGAAATGGCCTTGTATATTATTTGCAGTGAGGCAGAAAATGGAGGATGTGTGATGTAGATGAAGAATTGTTTGGTAACTATTGTATAACTCATCACCACTGTTAAGTGTAAACTTGCAAAGAGTGGGTGGAGGGGACACATGCTCTCGCAACAGCAGCTCTACAATGCCCTCCTGCCTGACTTGAAGCACCTTGACTGTCCTCACACAGTCTTTAGAAGGGGCTCTTATTTTGTTAATGACAAAAAAAATGCATGTTTCTAGAACTTTTATATTTTATGGGGAAGCATCTTTTTGTTTTGTGATATGTTTCACAACTTCAGCAGATACAAATACATTTCTGTATCTTTGTTTCACATGTGCTTGTTCATCTTGGTTAAGAAAAATATGCATGATGTGGGCCTATTGATTTCTTGATCCATGTATGCTATTCTTTTATAAGTTTCATGTGTCATTTTTATGGTTTATTTGTTCAAACTGAACTTATGCAAAGTTATTTCTCTCTGTACCTGAAAAAGACAGAGCACTGGTGAAAGTGCAAGACCTGACTGTGGAGAAGGCTGATCAGCTCCTGTGGGTCCGAGCTCGAGTCCACACCAGCAGAGCTAAAGGTGAGATCACCACCTCATGGCTAAATCTTTATCATTGCTACATCTTTGTGTAAGAATAAAACCACTAACTGTATTCGACCTCTGACCTCCTCGGTGGACCTCCATGAATACAGGTTACACCCTTGGGCCAGTTCTTCACAGTACTCTCCAAACTGTTATCCTAACTGCTGTTTTTGACCTCTGCCTTGAGAATTCCTATGACCTTGTCTGCTCCAAACAGACTAGCAGTTAAGATTGTGATCTCTTGTGATTTAACACAAACAAACATGAAGGTACAACCGTATGTTATATTAACAGGGAAATCTGTGATCAAAGCACAATGTCACAATATGCACTGCAATATACCAATGATCAACAGAGCTATAGTCTGAGGTTTATCTCAAATGTATAGTACCTTGATCAAACGTTAAACAGTCTATAGTACAGACTCCTTACGTTCAACTACAAAATGCCATTCCAAGAGACTGACATTGCTATTGAACAAATGATCATCCTTTTAGCTACTGCAGATAGTATTTTTGTTCTCTATCTCAAAAACCTTACTTATCAATTATGAATTCCCAACCATAACTGAAAAGAGTTGTAAACATTATTACCCAAATTAATTAATTAAAACACCTTTGTAGTTATAGGCCATTTCACTATGTTTTTGTATATCATCAAAACGCTTATTTTGGCATGATTTTGTCTCTAGTACATCCCACTCATAGCTTCACTGTGCAAGCAATAGACACTTGCATGGCAGATTTCCACCTCCCTCTCAGTTAAACAGTGTGAAGACCTAGGGGTGCCTCTGATATTATTGTAAGAAAAGCATGTCACTGCCAACTGTGAGATCAGATAACCTCTATTTACTGAGTTCCAGCTACTGGCAGTGATGTGCCTGCTCCACTTCCACACAATAGACTGGCTCTTCTCATTATTACTTCTCAGAGTGTAACCCGGACCCTTTTTGCTCAGGCTGTTATGAATAAACAGATATCAGTGGTGAGCTTGTTTCCAGGGAATATCAATATGGATGTATTTGATGTTGATGTGTCTAGTATTGAAATGTCCCAAAGACCAAATGTATTGTTTACAGTGGAAAAACCTACTGGTGCGACTTATATATTGAATCCAAGTAAAGTTGCTTGCCATGCAAAACAAACAAATTTAACTGAACATTTGTATGCTATACCATACAAAGGCATAGGAGTATGGTTGTTAAAAATCATTGTCATTACCCTGACAACTAGAACTAGTATCAACATATGAATCTGAATAAGTGTCAATGAAAAAAAAATCATGTAAATAGGACAGTTCTTGAATATTTTAGAAGGATCTTGATCTATATCGGCGCTAGTATAAAACCTAACCTATAACAATAAAGAAATTACTGTTTTTTTAGTGTTAAAAATTACATTCTATTGTATAAGAAAAATGTTTTTTCCTAGCATGAGAATTGAGTTTGGAATTTGGTCTGCACCAATCAATTTGGTGGAGATAATTTGCTGCTGTGCCACTAGATCAAAAAAATGTAAAAATAATTGACAAATTGCTGGTATTGGTACAGTTTATTTTATTCCCCTAACTTCTTTTCTTAAAATATTTATGCAGTGCTTAACAACATAATTGGGTAAATGGTAAAATAAACCATTATATTGCAGTTGTTATTCCCTGTGGTTGTAGAAAAGTCTATGAGCATGACAACATCCTGATAGTTTGTTATGAAGTGTATCTGTTGATGGGATTTTGACAATTCTTTCGTCCCATGCACTGTCCACCCCCCTCTTTCTCACACACATCAAAGTCCCTGGGTGGTCTCACTGTCTCGAGCCCAAGTTTGTGTTGGCTAGCATGTTTACACTGTTCACAGGTGTGTGTTTGTTAGGAAGGTAGCAATCAGCTTTTTCCAAACTCATTGTTCTTCAAAGTGGAGGTCCATTATCCACTGACTGACAATGTTCAAGAGAAAAGAGGTTCACATAACAGAATTTAGAGCAGTGATGCAAAGACTGCTGAGAATTAGACACTGTGTTAATGTTAATTTACCATCAGTACAGGGTTCAGCATCTGGAGATATGAATAGTGTTGGCCATTCTCATCTAGTTCAGTCCAGTTGTAGGGAGTATTATACCTCTGATGACAGGGACTGAGCAGGGAGTCAATGCCCTAGATACAGCACAAAAATAGAATTTCTCTAACACTGATCCAGAACAGGGCCAGTCAGGAATCAGGGCTGAACAAAAACCATCCAGTATATTGAAAAAACTAAAGCCAGGCTTGATTTAAAAAAAAAAAAAAAACTGGTCGAGGTCAGGCAATGATCAGAATTTCAATTGCAGAAGTGGGTTTTAGTGTACAAAAGTCAACAAAAATCAGACTAAACCGCAAATAAGTACTTTCAAGGTCAACATTCAATTAAGTGGACTAAAGCCACAGAGTTTAAATTCAGTTCAGTTTATTTGCCGTATGCCGGATAAAACCACATTGAAAAGAGTGTCTAGATACACAACTGCACAACTTTCATACAGAGCAAATAGGCATATATAAATACTGAAAGGCAAGCTAGTATTTTAGAACTACATCAGCATGGGAAAGGGCTGCTTTTGTTATCATTACACAATCTGCTACCAACTATCTCCTCACCACATTTCGAGAACCCCTACTTTAGACCAAACCATCAAAGATCATCTCCCAGTGTCCAGCCTTGTAAAGCCCAAGTCTCAACTGCCTGCTGCTTACATGAGTGGGTTTTGTGTTTACAGGGAAGCAATGCTTCTTGGTCCTGCGTCAACAACAGTTCAACGTGCAGGCTTTGGTCGCAGTGGGAGACCGTGCCAGCAAGCAGATGGTCAAGTTTGCTGCAAAGTGAGTAAAGAGTTTTTCACTTCCTGTCAAAGAGGGCAAAACAATGGTGGGAAAATCCTGGGCTTTAAAATCATCAGTAGCTCCTATTTTCACACATGAGTAGCCAGGCGGAGGACGGAGGCATCAATCATTTTACACATTACAACAAAAGCGGGCTGGTTGAGGGCGGGGTAGCACACTCGGGCACGTTAATGCAGAAGTTCCTGTAGAGATGGAAGATATGGCCGCTCCAATAAGATGAGGAAGAAATGCTCAAGAGCCAAACATCATCAGTCATCTTAGCAGCCAAATCTTAGTCCATTACTGGAAGTGTGTGAATGAACACAAATGAAGGGGGATGCTTTAGGTGGATAGCAAGCTGTGATTTGAATAATGTCTTGGATCATGGGGCTGTCAAAGTTTTCTGAATCGGGAGAAGCCTGATTGTCTCAAGTTTAATCAATGTATTGCCTCCTTGAACAATATAAAGGGCCTATATTATGTTATTTTCTGATTCATGTTATACTGTTGTTTCCTCATCAAAAGACATCCCCGGAGTTGTGTTTTGTTTCATTTTTAACACACAAACTAAACTAAAGGTAAAAGGTAGCTGTTAATTTGAAAACTAGCATTACATAACATCACAAGGTGGAACAGAGCATTTTCAGTTTTACATATAAAAGGTTACTTCAACATGTGTGAATAAAACAAAAACACAACTCCGTATGGTTTTGAGGAGGTAACAATATTCTAACGTGGCATAAAGTATTGTGTAATACAGGACCCTTTTTAAAATTCTTTAGAGAGAGATTAGATTAGATTAGAAAACTTTATTTATCCCCAAGGGGTAATTCTGTTTGCAGTCACAGACTACATAAAAAGCACACACATACATTCCACACAGGTCAGTTGCTCGTACAATTATGGGCATCAGAGCTGAGCATTAGTGCAAATGAGGCATAAAGTGCAAATGTAACATAAGGTGCAAACGCCAGATACAAAACAGAACAACAACTTCAGAACAGTAAACAAAGGATAAAAAAGGTACTTGGCTGAGCCTATTTCACCTCTCTAGCACACTATTAGAACTTGTATAGTAATTATTAATCTAGTTTGAAATCATATTATGGTAAAATTATACTTAATCACAACTTAACAATAATAAATGTCAGAGGAGCTAGCCATATGAGTGTTAATGGTACTAAAAATACTGAACAGTAGTGAGAATGTTGCATGTGTATTTCACATGCGCTTATGCCAATTATAAATAAATTATCCATACATAGTCACATGTATTATATGGATAAAATCTGAGTTTGTAATTGCAGGTGCACAATTATAATACACAATTATGTATTATATTTGGAAAGATTTTTTTAAGCAACTTTAATTATTGTGAAGCTCTCATGCTGCTGCAGATGCTTCCAAGTGAAGTGCTGGCAAACGCCCACAACTGCAAGACGAGAAAGTGTAGAAATGAAGACCCAAGTTTGGGAACAAGCTGCTGTGTAGATGAAGTGCCTCCAGAGGGCTATAGCATGTCATTCTCTCCAAGAATTTAAATCGCAGCTGACAAAAGCCATCATAACTCACTGTAAAAACTGAGCGCGTCAGTCAGTATTTGAAATGTGTCAGACTCCATCACAGTTTTACTCTACGACATCATCCACTGCACACAAGTGACTGAGGGCTCATGGGGACACAGCTCAAAACTCGCTTAGCTTTAATTAACTGTGCCTGATTTTTTTGGTATAAGTTTTTTCACCCCATGGCATAATATGTCAGAATTTTCACCATCTAATAGGAGTTTTAAGAATAACTTTAATTCAGTTTATTCCTCACCTATTTGTAATATTCATTTTTGTGTGTGCCCATTGGTTTAATAGTGGTTCATAAATAATACTAAACAACATTTCATTGTAAATAAAAATTCTTCCTTATACAACCACATAAATTGAACCAAAAAAGTTCCCATCAGTATACACTTTGTGCTTATCACTGCATAAGTGAGAGTGATATATAATTGTATGTGAAGTCAGCATAGACCCTTTGGTGCTGGGTTGACCGTTGATTTTCTACAGCAGAGAACAATTTGGATAGCCATTTAAGGAAAGCCGTACAATATATGAACATTCATTCTTAGAGTGCTGTGATGTATTATTCTAACAATCTGTGTTAAATACGTCCTTCAATCTTGTAGAAGAAAAAAGACATTTCTTATAATCTATATCTCTACATAAGAAGCACAAGGTCCTAATGGATCTAAATAATGAATTGTTTATTTACAAAGCTGTCATAATAACATGTAAAGAACTCTGAGCTGCTAAATGATTAATGGTGAATAGATTCTGCATAAATTACCATTTTAAACATATTATAATTATTCACTTGTAGAGTTTCACTGCATGTATGTGTTTTGTTTGTTATAAGCAACATGAAAACATACAAAGTTATATTTATTTTTTTCCTAATGAGCCCAAGGTCGGCGTAGCTTTGACCTGTATGTTGACCCAGCAGCATGAGCACAATGACCCCTCTCTGTTCCAAGTGTCAGATCCCCCTGGCCGCATTACGTTCCTCTGACCTCCTCAACGCTCATTCAAATTCAGTGCCCATTTCCCTCACCACTTTGTAGCTTTAAAATAATGCAGCAAAAGGCAGGCCACCAGAATGTAAAACGTGTGTATGTATACCACTCCTACTATAGAGACCTATGCTTGGACACCACACGCATTTCAATATATCTGCTCTTATGAGAGTTCACTTATTATAGGCTTGCTTGCCAGTTCCTCAATTTAGTTTTGCAATTGGGTTTTCGTTAGTCTTTTGTAACAGTTCAAAGATTCAAAATGAATATGCAGCACTGCGCAGAAATTGAAAGCAGACATTGAAGAACTAAATGTCTTTTTACAAGCTAAATTTCCGCTTCAAATTACTAAAAAGTTAAGTGCTCAAACTTAGACTAATTTTGATCATATACTTGTATAATTATTATATGCTCATTGTTTATTATTATTTTATAATTATATTTCACAGGCTTAATGCTCTTTTCCAAATCATTATATAATTATTAGGTTTTCCTTTAGTGTTCAAAGAAGTATGTGAATCCATTCCCAAAATGTGTAATTTTGTGTTAATTACCGATCAAAACAAAAATGAAATAAAAAAAAAAATTGTAAATAGTTTGAGAAGATATTCAAATTGACACACTGATTACTTGGTAGTAATAGTAGGAGTGGTAGCAGCCACACAATGTTCTTGCATAAAAAAAACCTTAACTGCAAAGTCACCCTGCCTCAGAATAGTTCTCACTAACCATTTTCTCCTGCTCTGTTTGTATGGAGCAGTTGACTTTAGCCTCATGAAGTGTCTCTACTGCAGCTCTCTCCCACTTGCACATAGTGTGGCATTGGTGATTGACAAGTCATGTAAGACCAGGATTACAAGCAAAGCCCCTCATAATCATGCCCAGGGCAGAGATGATATGGCCGCTTCATTCTCTGTTCACACAGAAAAAGTCCAAGTCACTCACACTCTTTAATTAAGAGCTCTTCAGATCAACCCCTCTAGAACTTGAGACCTCAAAGTGCTGAGGGATTGATGAACACAACTGTGAATGGTGTATTCATAAGGGACAGGTGACAGGGTTAGGTTTCAGTTATTAAATCATATGAAATTGTAGCTTTACAATTAGAATAGACATTACATTAGAATATGTAAATGCTGATTAGGGTTGGGTAATATGGAAATCATTTGGGTTAGGGTTTAGGGTTAGGGTTTAGTGTTTAGGGTTGGGGTTAGGGTTAGCTAACCCTAACCCAAATATCAAAATAGATCAATCACTATTTTCAATTCAATTCTATTTTTTCTTTTTAAAACATATGAAATTGCTTTCTATATAAATTTTCTAAATGAAATGATAGACTTTCTCATTTTCTTTTTTTACCAAAAAAAATGCCAAATTTCTTCCTCCAAAGTCTGAACTCTGATGTAGACTCAATAAAATAGGCACAAACACTTCTTTGATAATTAGAAATGACTGAATCTCAAACTCTAGTGAAATTCATTTCAGTCCACAAGGGTAATGCTGATATTAAATAACTTCACATATTTTTCACATTTCATGGAGTTTGGGTTAGTGCTACATGGCCTGCTCATATCCCTCTGTTCTATGTAATTTAATTTACTCTGAAGTATTGAAGCTAGTTTGACAACGTCTGGTCAAGATGTACCAGACAGGGGTTAATGTAGCCCTTTAATTCACTGTAGTAATTGATATGGTGCAGATTTGTTTCTCTATGCTGTGGAAGAATTTCTTTAGACCACTAACTTCAAATGTACCTTGCTTGTATATTATTTCTACTCCTTTTCACCAAATATATTTATTTCCTTCCATACTCTACTGTTCCTCCTGTGTTAATCAGTTCATCAGTATCCTTGCCTCTGAGTGGTGGATGTCTTGTTACCAGCCCCAGAGTGTACAGCATTAGCAGTGGCTCCATTTATCCAGCTGATCTCATGCTATGAAGGGCTGACCAGGGCGGCAGCTGCTGGGGACTAGAGGGACAGCACTAGACCAGTGTAGAGTCCCTCATTATGGTTTTTAATGAGGCCAACTGAAGGATTACAGCGTGTTCCCATCTGCCTGTGTCATGCTAACAGTGGGTCAAGTCCTCCAGTATGACATGATGCTGTGAGGGACGACACAAGGGAGATGGGTGGGTTGAATAGACTAGAAAAGTAAATGGTATCATCCAGCACTCAAAGAAAACTAAAGCGTATTAACCCAAAGTAACTGTTTGCAATGTCTGATTTCATGCTTTTCATTTTTATAAAAATTACTGGAGGGAAGTTAAGAACTTTCCATTCTTTTTTCAGCAGGGGTTTTTCTGGTAACTTTTCATGGGGATTTTATTTCTTTGCTTTGCATTATTAAATTTCACCTCTCCACTGATCTGACTGTAACTTGTCCTGGTTGTGTTAACTGCATTTTTTTATGGAGAAAGGAGATATGCTCTACCAAAAAATGTACATAGTGCACCAAAATTGTATATAGCTACTACCCATATTACTACCCACAGATTGAGCTGTGATGTCCACCGGAGAGCTTATCTGGGGCTAGGAGTTACTATGTGTCTAGCTCAGGTTGTTCCTAACAGTAGCTGTGAATGTGTAAAACTGTTTGTATTACGCAACAAGCAGGCAACCATACCACCCAACGCATGCTTATGTACCACTGCGTAACATTGTGGGCTTCCAACATCCTTACACTTGAACTGTATTATGAAAGCAGAGTTTGCTTAAAGCCCAGGTGTGTATTTTAAGTCAAAAATAAATTAGCAGGTGTCCTTACTGTGAGCAGGCTTGCAACTCCATAAAACGGACTCTTATTTGGCTTAGACTGGGTGGAAATCTGCTTGTCTCTATGGAAATTATGTTCTCTAGTGACAATATTCCACTGTAGAGCCTAAAATCCTGTCTATGTCCATGGAGAATGTTGCTTGGTTTTAACCTTCGATTTTCCATGGAATCCTGCAAGCAACACAGTAACTTTCTAAAGTTAAGGTTGTTAGCAGTAGTTCTTCTTTTAAAAAGACAAAGCTAACAAAATTAAAATTATGATAGTTGTTTTTTTGTTGTTTTTAATCATGCAAAAAGCTGTGAATAAAGAATTACATTTTTAATTGCTCAAGAAACTTGCTCTTGCTAATTTCAAACTTCACAGAAACAGATGTTTTTCAGTTGGACATATAACCACAAGTTTATTCCAAATTTGCCATAGCCCCCTGCTCCAGTTTGCAGCAGCTACATTCAAAGACCTTTTTGATCATTGGAAACATAAAACACAACTGTCAGCCCACCCAGTAGCGCACATCACTCCCACATATATCATAGGATGTCTTCTCATCTCATGGGAAAAAAACACATTGTCCATAGGCATCACTTTATAAATCATTGTTGTTGATCACGAACCCTCCCACGTTGCTGAGTTTGTTTGTAAAGTCCCAGGCATCGTTTACCCTTTGCCTTTGTGCTTGTCTCCTGCAGCATCACGAAGGAAAGCATTGTGGACGTGGAGGCGGTGGTGCGCAGAGTGGAGCAGAAGATTGAGAGTTGTTCCCAGCAGGATGTAGAGCTGCACATCGAGAGGGTGGGGAAGCTCTTTTTTACTGGAGTCATTGAACGTAACACAAACGCGCACGCACAGAGAGAAGCATGTAAACCTGCAGTGTCCTTTGTGCATAACAGATGAGACATACATTTGAAAGAAGATGTATGAAGCATCTTGTATCTTATTTCTTCATGAAATAGAAAAGAGTGACAGATCCCAGGACTACACTGTTGCATTTAACTGTCACTCAATGCAATTCAAAGTGGAAAGATATTTGTTATTGCCTATATAGTGAAACATTTTTGGGGTACTAGTGTTTTTTACTGAATAAGATAGCCAGAAAAAAAGGGAAAAAAATATTGAAAGTAAGACATACTCAACAAAAAGTCAACATTTTTGCATTACTGTGTGCTCTCAATTATGTATAAAAATTCACAGTTATTAGTACCTCTATATATTATTCAGGTTTCAGCGAGTTTACAGTTAAATCTATAAAAGCCATAATGTGTCAAGCAGTGTTTTTTATAGGCAATGCAAGACAAGGCAAGTTTATTTGTATAGCACAATTCATACACAAAGTAATTCAAAGTCCTTTACACAATAAGAAATACATAAAACTCACAATACAAACAAATCAAAACATAAATAATCACCATAAAATTAAAAAAGAGTGATGGAGAGAGGCATTAAATGAGAGAGTGCAGAATAAAAACCTTTCAGTCATATGCACCGCTAAATAGAACCGTTTTGAGCCTGGATTTAAACAGAGTCAAAGTGTAATGTACTGCAAAATATTACAGGCAAAGTGCATTAAAGCAAAGACACATTTTTAATTAAACTCTTAAGAATATCTGGTTGGTCTCTTTGTTAGTGCATAAATCAAAGTTATTATCTGTTATTATAGATAAAGACACATAACTACATGCCAACAAATGCACTATATATCTCTTCAACAAGCCCAGATAAAGTTTTAACAGATATCCCATTAGGTTTGGCTTCAATCTGTGCATATGTATTCAGGGTACTTTCCACTGTTGCTGATATTAGGACTGTAGGGGAGTTTGACACAATGTGAATCTTAATGCTCTTTGTTACTCTGCTCCAGATTTTCGTCATTAGCCAGGCCGAGCCACGTCTGCCCCTGCAGCTGGATGATGCGGTGAGGCCCGATGGAGAAGGCGAGGAGGTAAGCCCGCTGCCAGTGAGGGGGTCATGGGAAGTGCATTTCAGCTCCGAGCACAGAGCAACAGCCAAGGCAGTGTCAGCTTCCACTACGCCTTCAACTGTTTGGCGTTAACATGACAACTTATAGGAGTGGCATCAGCTCCTGCTCTTTTTGTAAAATAGGTGCACTATAAGATTTCTGCTAGGCTGGTCCAAGTGTGTGTATTCCTGCACAAAAACAGAAACATCTTGTGTCTTAAAGGCGCACTATGTAACTTTTCTAGTTGAATGGTCCAGTGGGAGTTTGTCTGCCTGGAGATTTTACTGTTTTTCCTGGAATATTTTGCAGTATAGCATTACACTTCTTCTTTCTTATAAATATATAAATATATCAGTTCTTCGGTTTTGGATTTGCCCGTTTTTCTCACACGACTCTTACCAAGTAACAGCTTTCTTGATGAGGAGTAATTTTGTGTCATTTGCTTCGTCTTTTGATGGTCATGACGTTATGTCAAAAGTTTAGTTTCTGCAAAGGTGGTCTCTGTCCTATGATGAAAAAAGAAACATACTTAATGACATAAAGACCAGTTTTGGTGGACAGAAAAGCACTATACTTTACCTGAAACTGATTTGTCAGGTTCTTGCTTTTCAACTATTCTCCAATTTAAACTATTACCTTACCTTGTGTGACTTGCTTTACTCTGTGCACAATGTGAATTCACTGCTACTGTTTATAATGGGCACCTGAGATGAGCAGCCCTCTGAATTACAAAAAGGAGTTTTTGCATCATTGCTGAATGTTCACAGGCTAATTTGAAGCTCTTATAATCCCATTATCTTTCCACCGCCTCCTCAGTCTATATGCGCTATCAATATATCAATAGATTAAGATATTACAGTTACGACAGTGTGCGTGTGTATTTTAAAGCAAAGTTTAATGAAAAGGTTTATAGATTCAGTAATTAAATACTAAATAAGTATTATTTCTTATGCAGTCATTTCATTTTTTAATTTACCCATTGTTATGTGTGTCTCTTACTATTTTAACATCATTTTGTCACTAATATAATGATAATATATTTTTTCCTATGAACGTTAAATAAGCACTCATATGGTAAACCGGTATAAGCAAGAGGAATTGTGGTACAGTTTAAATATGTATATTTGTGAGATACTGGTGGGTGTTTTCTAGGCAGTATTAAAATGCATATATTAGAGTTTGTTTGTTCCGCTGGGAGTGTGAAAGCAAATGCCACAGATCGCCTTTTGAATAAATAGTTAATGTTGTAATATTGCCTTATTTTACTATTCTAAGGGAAGTAAATGTTATCTATATTTTAACAATGTATTTTTTGGACATATGATAAACTAGAATAGCACAAAATCAACATTATTTAATTTCAGTATAGTTAAAGGACCTGTATTACACAACCATGTTATAAGACATGTTATAATGCTGTTACATTCTCAAAAACATGGACAGAGTTGAATTTTGTTTCATTCACACATTTGAGCAACTCTTCATTATCTTACTTTATTGTTTGTCTACATCTCCCAAACTCAAAATGCTCTCCCTTATGATGTCATGTAGTGGTAGCTTTCAAGTTAATGGCTACATTTCAGCTTTTGTTCAGTATGTGCAATTCCAGGGCTGAAATTATTCTACTGATTCTAGTGAAGGTGTATGGAGTTTAAAAACACAGTGTAACAGTGCACCTGTATTACCAAATGACATCACAAGGTGGAACAGAGTGTTTTAGGTTTGACAACTCACCTTAAATATTCAGTTTGTGTGTTAAACGTGTGTGAATGAAACAAAACACTAGGTATGTTAGTGATGAGGAAACAAAATTATAACATAGATTTTAAAATTACATTATATGAGTCCTTAGTGAAACCAGCTGTAACATCGTTGTGACCACCAGTTCATTAAATTGATGAGTGTAATTGGCAATGGTATGTATTTTTAATCAAGAAGTGTACAGCCAATCCTCAGTCAGTGAAAGCAGGTTTGTGGTTTGGGGCAGAGATCCTATTTTGGAGAAAAAAAGACTATTGTTTGTGTTGAATGGCAATGATTAAAAGTCTGTTCACTGAAAACTGAGATCAATCAGTATAAAAGATGATGTGATACTTGCCAAATCACCCAGCCCCAGTCCACTACATACCAATTGGCTGCCTACATACTGTCTGAAAAACAGCTTGTACATTCATTGCCGTAGCATTCAGGTGTTTACTGTGGGGACTTCCATGTCAGTCACACATTTAAGCATCACACCTGTCTTCTCGTGAGACTGAGCGTTAACAGCCTTGTGTCTCTGCCTGTTTAAGCCTTTGTCCCTTTGAGCTGAGCACACTTGGAGCAGGATGCAGCTATAACAAACTATTGGCCCAAACTGCACTGTGTTCCCAAAGGAAGCCCGACATCCCCGACCCTGAAAACTGCAGTCGCTCCTGTGATGAAATATTTACTCTTTCATTTGTTTTTCCTCTCCTTTTAAAATTGCGGATGTTTTTTGTCAGGAGCTGAAGCTGACCCTGTAACTGTGGCTTCCATATTTGTAGTGTCTTTGGTTGGCTAGTCATGCTTATAAGATTATGCTATTTTTACATTTATATATTTTCTCTTTTTAGTGTCTTATTTTTATTTTGAAATGTGGCCTTTATTAAATATTGAAGCAAAATTGAATATCTGTTTTAAGGTTTATGCATGAAACAATATTTGCTTATGTTTTCTTTGAATGTACACTATATCACTTTTTTATCCATCTGTCCATCACCAGCTTGACTCCATACCTGGAATATTTCACAAAATTACATAAAATGTATCTATCTTCTAACTTCATGGCAATTGATGATGTGGAGAGATGACTCCACACACAGTAAGAATGCACATTTTTCAAGATATAAGAATGCCTATAATTGAATACATTTAAGATTCATTAGACATGTCGCCATATATGCCATACTGTGGAACATTTCAGTTAAACGTCTCTGTGGACAGGGAGGTGGCAGATTGCTTTTAGAAAATTTACAAAGTGTACTTTTAATGTCTTACCTTGTCAGTCTTTTAAAGTGTTGAATCAGTGTAGTGTTATGAGAACTAATATGCTGCTGCTGGTGAAATCAAATGGGTTATATGATGTTTGTATTCATCATTCACATTTCATTTGCAGGAAGGAAGAGCCACTGTGAACCAGGACACCAGGCTGGACAACAGGGTCATTGATCTCAGAGTGAGTTGAAGCTATGAGTAAAGTGTTATTTTGATTATCTCAAAATGTTTTTTCTACAGTTGAAAAGGCATTAATGATGGGGGCATAGATGGTGTGGAGGAAACAGTTTGGACCAGTCAATGGGAAATACAAAATTTTTTGCTCTTAAAACATTTTCTGGTGGATTATTTGAATATTGGGTTAAAGTCATTGAAATAGTCCACTGGGCGCATTGACCAACATTTGTTGTTAGAAGTAACATTCTCTGATGGCAGTTGGACCACTTAATTACTCTTCATGTCTGAATCCATGTAATTTCTATGCATAGCTCATGTAGTTGTAGAATAATAGATGAAAGAGCTGCTTTTCTCTATTGGAAATCATTTGTTTGAACCATTACATATATTTACAAAATATCATTGTGTTAAAACCAAATTAATTTTGTTTGGGATCTCAAAGTACTTGCTTTATTTGAGACAATTTGCACTTCATCAAGTTTTATTAAATTACATATTTTTCTGTTTCTGTTTAAATATTTTTTTTAGCTGCAACATGTTTCAAAAACATTTACTCAAGGCCAGTAATTTCCTACTTAATTGTTGTTTTTTATGAAATTGATTTTTTTATGATCAGCAGCTGCTCTTTTATATACTTCTTTATACACAACAAAGCAGACTACACATACTTAGACACCCAAACGCTGAGGTCTGGCAATAAACAGGATGTCAACTGTTGAAACAGAAGAGCTAAAGCCAAAGTCTGAATGCATTTGTACCTGTAGCTCTGTAAAAGAACAAAGTGCAGCCCCATCCTGTGCTTCTGGGCTCTTCACACGTGGGCATTGTCAGATAGTGTGTGACTCTCTACATGTTGGCTCATGTCTCAATGTGAAGTACACTCAATATACCCCACAGTCTGAAAGCTGTCATTATAACAGTTTGTTCAGGCCAAAAATGCAATTTCTCCATGATCTCTCAAAAGGCATTATTTGTGTCGATAAACCTAATATCAAGTGACAAGTTCACATTTGAGCATAAGGCGAGTTTACTGGCAAGAGAAGACATGTTAGACTCAGAGAAAGTTACACTTCTTTTACTCTTATTTTTGTGAGTGTATTCAAAGATGGTAAGATGTAGAATATGATTTACAATTCAATAAAATACAGTAGAAATGTACAATGAAAACCTACATACATACAATACATAATATGATACCCTAAATTATGAACGTTTAACATTTTCAGATACAAATAAAAAGTGAAAAAAAAAATCCCAAATGATTCCTTCCAACTCCATCTTCTCCATTCATCCACAATTTTGACACGCACAAAGAGTACACTGGTTTGTGACATGAAAGATATAAAATAATCCTGTATTAAAAGTGGATTTTTTTTTATGTAAAAGACAAGCACATAAAATGACATGCAACATACAGTATAATAATGTAGAATCAGAGGTGGAGAAGGGGAGGATATCGACAGAAATGATTGTTCTTTTCATCTTTTAAATTTACTGGTTGAGCATTAAGTATGAGACAAATTAAATTACAGCTGCAAACTAAGAACTAAAGTGTTTCTTTCTGCTGTTTATTTATTGCAGCTCATGATTTCTTTTTTTATATTATCAATTAGTGTCTATATTTACCTCAGCAATACATAACACTTCAAGATTTGTTTTCGTGACAGACCTGGTTCTGGCTAACAAATAACTGAAGTATCTGCCTATACCTGCATTGTACCAAACCAGTGCTAACCGCTACAACAGAATTTCAAAAACAAAACAAAACGCCCACCAATCAGTGAGTGTCTGAATGCACTGAAGCTGCTGGGTTTGTGTTCCGAGTGGGAGATGTGGTGAAGCTTTAAGGCGAGCCACAGAGCAGACCAAACCTCCACCTTGGTGTCTGATAGTTTTGATGTGTGCCTCCCACGTGGACGGTGCTGGAGGCAGAGAGGCGCTGCAGTAACACCTGTTTGTGTGTGGTACTGTGCACTTTGAGCCCCATACACAGGCCCTGTCATCAGCCCTGCACTTCAGAGCCAGGACCCAAGCTGTAAAGAGGTTCCCACAGCACCAAGCAGTCTCTCCACCAGGGAACCATGAACCAGAATAATGATTATCTAGTTCTGCTTTGTTTGCTCTCTAACCCTACCATCTTTGTTTTAGTGTAAAGAGCCTAGTTTGGACAAGAGTAGCATGCTCTATAATTAATTTCACATGGGAGGTTTCTTGTTTTTCTCTTAAAAATGTGAAAAACTATACTAGTTAATTTTTAAGCAGTTTACAGCTATTCAAAGCAATTACTGACTTGCCTTATGCATTTCAAGCATTTTATTCACTGTGATGAGCTTATATCTGCTTTTTGAAGACCAGAGCAGAGTTTTGATGCAATAATGACTCTAACAACAACTAGCATGTTAATCGGGCACTTTTAGATTATCGGTTAATAAAATGTTTTCTAATTGGATGCAGACTGCACACCGTGGTGGTTTGACCTATTGTGCTGCTTATACAATATATCTTTACTGGGCTAAGATAAATCCTGTTTAAATACATGGGCAAATCGGGTACACATTTTAATGTATTTTCTCAAACTAAGCCGTAACGCTAAGATGCTACTAATAAAAATTCAAACAAAGCATTGCACTCTGAGCGGAAGCATTTAAAATCATAGTTAATATTATGCCCATGAGGAGAGCGTTAAAAAGATTTACCATACTTTCATAGACGAGGTTCAATTCAATTCTGATGCTTCTTCTATACTATTGCCTGTATTTAAATTGCCAATAATCAATAACCTTAATATCTCTAATCTGTAAATTTCCCAAGATGCCTTTTTCTTTGTTGCTGAATGAAACTCTCTCGATGGGAAACGTGATATGAGGAAGAAAGACATTGTTCTTTGGTCTCTTTGAACAACCACCAACATACACCTTGTGATTTTAGGTAAATCCCTTTAAGCAACTTGTTTTGCTTTTAAAATCGAAACCTGATTCATTAGAAACCTAGCTGTAGTCAAATTTACCACAGGTTGGTTTCACTTAACTATGAACCAAAATATTGTTGGCATGCCCCTGGAAACTTCTAATGTATCACCATGACCTATGCAACTACCAGCTAAAGTATACATGTTGTTTTTCAATTTGTATTTCTTAAAATTAAATATAATTGTTTTCTTTAGTTTAATTTTGTAAGAGATGCCAAACAAGAGGAAGCTTCCAGTTGGTACCAGACAACCCCGCAGCTCTGTCTCCAGATTAATGAGCTTGCCAGCATTAAGACATTATTACTTTTCCAATCTGCCAGCTGCAAGTCTGACGCGCTTTATTCAGGACTTTGGACAGGCACCAGAGACGCAGAGAAAAAAGGAGGAGGAAATTAAGCCTTTTAATTAAAGCCCAGCCATTCCTCTTGTATTGAAAGGAGCAAACGTCTAAGAAATGTGGTAAAACTCAATTTGAGGACTATACCAAAGGACAACCCGGACTATAGAAGTTTTGTGGTCACTTTCGATGAGGCAGTAGATCTTAGGAAGTGCTTACAGTACTGTATTTAGTTGGCTGAGTCTTGGTGCACAAGCCTTTTCCAGTAGTCTATTAAAGGAGCTGTCTGATTTTTACTGTCTTTAAAAATGTGAAAAACAGAACTCATTAATTGTAAACTGTTTACAGTGGCCCAAACGTGTTCCTTGCCTTCCTAATTCCTAACGCTTTCTTGGAATCCTATCCATTCATCACAATGAGTACATAAGTACGTTTAACATCTTTCAGAGGCTGGAGCGGAGTTTTGCAGTTACGGTAATGCTTCCTTAGCCTGATTCATCAGCCGTTTTCACTTCGTAGAAACCATCTGACCTCGCAGTGTTAGAATTCGTTCGCTCAACAGTAGGCGGGTAGTTTTTTTCATTTAACCAATCGCTGCTATTTGGTAGTCACGTATGTAATGCTCTGCTAATGGGGCTAACTGGTATAGTAAGCTTTTCCCAAATCCCGTAGGAAGAAGGGTAATAACGGCTTTCCCCTTGATGAAATTCACCAAGCATTCTCTTTTTATTCGCTTTAAATTCTCAATCTAGGGAATCGTTGACAACACTGAATATATGGCTCTTCGCTGATTGGCTGGTGCCCGAACTTGCACCTCTGGGGTTTTTGCGAACCGTCTATTGTATTTTGATTCCTGACCTAGTTGCTGAAGCGAAATGAAATTGAGCGGAGGCACTAGGTGGCGCCAGCCTGGCTAATGCTTCCTGGCTCGCAAACTAGAAAAACGTAGCGGCCTCATTTTGACCCAAAGTGTTGCATTTACAATATATCTTGGCTAGGTTCAAACTAATTTTATAAATTGGGTACAGCACCCTTTTAATACTATTTTTGGAAGAGGAAAAAAAACATAAATCTTGCTAGTTGTGGGTGAGTTTTTGACTTCTTTCAAAACTTCTAGTGAGTAAAACTGACTGACTAGTTCTGTAATTTACATCTATAATAACAGGCTTAAATGCCCCAGAGGCTCACATTGTACTGCCAACAAATAATATTCCTCTACGTGTGAAGAAAACGTGATTGTGAAATATGAACCAATGATTCACGCCAACTTTCTTAATGCTTTGTGTGTGGTTCTTGTCTTTTGTTGTTACCTAGACAACCACCAGCCAAGCTGTATTCCGTCTGCAGAGTGGCGTGTGTCAGCTTTTCAGAGACACCCTCACCAAGAAAGGCTTTGTGGAGATCCAGACCCCCAAAATCATATCAGGTACAACTATCACAAACACGTATCATGCCCCAAAGGAAAACAAAAGTGACATATCAGGAAGTTTAGTGTATTTATTGTTATTGCAAAATTAGAAAACCCTATTCCAGTAAGCCCATAATAACAGGCAAAATGTATCCTAATAATGTAATGGTCTCACTCACTGCCTGGGGCCTTAAGTTTATTTAGTCATAATTTCATTTCATTTATTTATTGCCATGAGTTGTTTAGACCTGTTTTAGGGCTTAGCAAGAGCTGTATTGACAAGTGCGCCTTATCACAAAAATTCACTTTCTAAACATATACCATAATGTTGCATAGTGAGATAAGATCGGAAGAATAATCTTATAATGACAGTGATGATAATGAGTTGTATTATGTGTGCTTGCTGCTGGAAACACAGTGAAATAGTTTTATAACACGCATGTCCAGTTATTCTAATATGAGCAAACACAATATCCATAAAACAAGAGACTAAATGGATTGTAATAATATAATCTTATTTGCGGAAATTTAAACTACCTCGTGTAAGTATAATCGGTAACCAAAAATGACCCCTGTGATATTGCAGTTCCAATGCACCAACAATACAATGTAATAATTCTTTTCTAAATCCCTGCTGTCAGATTTAGTAATTTATCCAATTGATGTTTTGTGGTGTCTTAATCAAACACATTTCTATTTCTATGCACACAAGCAGGAAGCAGAAAGCAGTGAGTTAGCTTGAGTTTTGGGAGTGAGCGGACAGTTTAATCTGCCTTTCCTATAAACATGTTGTTTACTAGTACTCTCTGTTCCTGAGATTCTGGTAATTTCGTTGTTGACAAAAAATATGCTCTGTGCATTCATTAATCCAGATTTTTTTTGTCCACCACTGCTTTACAGTTTTGATAGCAAGATATTACCATTGAGAGATGTTTGGATTTCCCATTTTTTCTGAGCAAATGTATACCAAACCAGGAACCATTATTTACAAATACGAAAAGGCCACATTTCTGTTATCACCACTGGTTCTCTTTGTGAACAATAGGTGGATTTTGGATACTGATGTATTGAAATTCAAACTCTCACGTCATCTGCTCTTCGCTCACATTACAACACAATGGGCTTCTAATTTAGCAGGAGTGGCTTTGTTTGAGCTTGCTTTCAACAGACAGTTACTAAAAGAAGTTGGGAAGAATCGCTCATAAATCTTGACATCAGCATTCATTGGGCAGGTTGTCTTTGGTGCTTTTGTGTTGCGTAGCGTCTGTCTTATCCTGATATGTTTACTCCTACATCTTTTTATCTGACAAAAAAGATGTAGGAGCACCTTGTACATTTTCAAACATTTCCCTGACTGAAATAGAGCAAGAAATTTGCTATGCATATATTTCCGTAAACATAAAAAATATAATTTGACTTTAATCATGAATCTGTACACCACAGCATTTTGCAAAAGTTTGTAAAGCGAATTTCAACTTTTCTCACAACTTTCAGTTTTGTGGCGAAGTACTGTCATTTTCACTTCCTCTTCTTCAAGAGACACATACGCAGACGGAGCGTTTCTACATTCAAAAGTGGCGCTCTTTTTTGTTTTGGCGGCACTTGCATGTCAACATCATGTACTCTTTAAAACCACATCTTCCTGTCTGACACGCCCGAAATCACAACGGTTTGTGATGTGTGACCCCCCACCCAATAGCTGTGACGCAATGACAACAATATAACAACAATAATGCCCAATGACGTCTATTAAATATGGGGAACCAGATGTGTGCTGTTATGCAATACCAACACCTGCATGCTGAAGTGAACATGTTGTGCTGCTCATGTTCCATATTTGTTATTTTAGGTTAATTTAGGTTGAACACAAAGTAACCTACTCAATTTTAACTAGAAGAAAATAGTTTCAAACTTCAAAAGTATCAAAATAGAAGATTTTAATATAATGGAAAAAGCGAAATGCCAGTACCATTGGAAATAATTGTTTATTTACCTCCTCGTGTGTGTAATGGCTTTACTTTAACTAGCCATTTAAAATAAAATGACTCAATATTCAAGACGTATTTTAGGACAGTTTTGTAATCTTTATCCTTGATCCTGGTTTAAGAAGATTTGGAGAAGGCTCCCAGAAGATTCTCAGGCTATTGTGATAGATTGCCAGACATAGAAGAATGTAAAATATGCAGTTATCAAACAAAGCACATATTTAAAAAGGCACTATGAAACTTTTTCTGATGAAGGGTCTGTCACTTGTTTTTCTCATGAAAAGATCTTGCTATGCCTGGAATGTTCTACAATATGGTGTAAACTTATCTAGCGTTCATGGTTCAAGGTTTATGCCATTTTATGGACCATTCCAAAACCTCTCCATGAAGACAGTTTCAGACCTCCCACCTGAAACCTTGCACAGTGCACCTTTAATACAAACGCAATTCTATATGAAATGACAGTATTGGTGCAAATTCTTCTTCTATCTATATTGTTTGCACAAAGTCAACTTGAAGTTCTATTGAGCAAAGAAATGTCTGTAAACGAACATGATCTTGTTATGTCTGAGAAAGTCCAAGTTGTGGACAGCACCGATCGAAAAGTGGTGTGTACTTCTGACATACAGTACATCATCATTAGTATGAGTGATGGCTGGCGCTCCTGTGGCACTGGGTCGACACATTTCTCTTGTTTCCTATGTCTAAACTTATCTTTTTTCTTTGCAGCTGCCAGTGAAGGTGGAGCAAACGTCTTTACCGTGTCATACTTCAAGACTAGTGCTTACCTGGCCCAGTCTCCCCAACTCTACAAGCAGATGTGCATTTGCGCTGATTTTGACAAGGTCTTCTGTGTGGGTCCAGGTAAGGCAGCCCACCCATCTGTCCCACACTTTTTCTTATCATTTACAACCTAACAAGCAGCCGGTGTACCATAAGGTGATAGACCCCTGTTAACGTAGACGACAGCTTTAAAATGCCTCCAAATGCATTGAGGTTGTTAAATTTTTACACGCTCTCATTGCTTTCCTAACATGGACTGGAGCTGCTGCCACTGTACAGTTTAGTGTGCTACTGACTCAGCGGGGATAGTAAAGGCTTTTATTAAGCTCCTGCTGTTTTATAAAGGTTGTAGAGTTTATAGGTAAGATAACACAGCAACCAACCTGTTCAACAGTTCTATGTAACAATATTGCAAAATGGAATCAACCAAATAAAGGTAACTGGAAAAGTATTACTAGTAAAAGATTAAAAAAAAAAAATTGCATTCATGAATATGTGTTTGACTGGTTGGCTGTCATTTAATTATTTATACCAATTGTTTTTGCTTGATCGTAATACGTGTGTAAACTAATGACAATGATAATGATTTATTGGATTTAGATGGGTGGTTTGTTTACATTGCATTATTCATTTACTCCATACTTGGTGGTAAGCTATTATTGTAACCACAGCTGCCCTGAGGTAGAGCTGGTGTTTTCATTGGTCTCTCATCCAAGTACTAATCAGGCGCAACCTTGCTTAACTTGCAACATGAGATACCTTTACAAAGTGCTAAAATCCTACTGTAAAATAAAAAATATCTTTGTAAATATTTAGATTTACTTCAAATTAATTCATACTTGTTTATAATGGTGTCACATTCTGCTTTTTGCAAATATTAAGGATGCTGATCCAATATTTGCCAATATAAGTGTTTGTGTGCTCTAATCTCACCAGAGAATAAAAAACCTTAAGGTTATCCTGGCTGTGATTATAATGCCTTTTTGTGGTGACTATAGTGAAGCCAATAAAAAGAGTTTAGTTCATTAGTCCCAGCAGTCCGAAGCTATACGGACCCGACCACTGAATGGCTCCTTTGGTCTATCCAGGGATGCAATTAATCATTGAAGCTACACTTTATGTGATATTGTTGAAGTTGTAGGTTTAAGTATATATGGTACACCTGACCACAGCTTTGAAATCTTAAGTCATTATGTCTCAGTACTGTCTGCTCTGACATGGGACTACTCATTAGTAGTCTCATGATTAAAATGACTGCAGACCCCCAGTGTAAACATTAGCAAAATAAAAATGGAATAGTACATATTTACTCTGTATATTGTTTTCAGATTTTAGTTATTATAGCACACTATTTACTACATTGTCTGCTCCCCACCTCAATTAAACTCAACCGGCCTATGTGACATTAAGCCATCTCTCACCCAGTAATACTATGCATAGGTTTGAATGCATGTTTTTAAATTGGACTTGACAGCACTAAATACCTTTGAAATAATACATAAAAACATATGATCTCTAATTTAACTGTCAATAAGGTCAATATTTATGTGTTGACATGTGAAATCTTCTGTGGTTTCAGTTTTCAGGGCAGAGGACTCCAACACCCACCGTCACTTGACCGAGTTTGTTGGTCTTGATATTGAGATGGCCTTTAACTACCACTATCACGAAGTCATTGAGTCCATTACCGACACTATGGTGCAGATCTTCAAGGGACTGAGAGACAAGTAAGATCAAAAAGGAGCTACTTATGCCTCCTATCTCCTGACATGCAGTAATGAGCTTTCAGCCTGTTCTGCTCTTGTGATTAGAATATCTGCATTCAGAAAGCATCTCCAACTCGCTCCATATGACATTGGCTAGTGGCTACAAAATGTGCTGCAAATTAAGCATTCAGAATACTTCTCAAATTTTGTCTCAGATTTTGACAGACAAGATTTCTCAGTGGACTGTTAAAAGATTTTTGGACTTTGGAGATTTTTATGTCACAATGTTGGCGTACTTAAATCTAGAGTAAATGTTGTCACCCGAGCTGTCTGTTTTAATGACGGTCAGTGATTTTCATTTTTGCTGTCAAGCAAGTGGGCACCAGTACAGCGGTATGATGGGACTTCATTGCCTCCCAGTGGTTGGAACCGGTACTATATATAAAACTGCAAAGCCAAGTTTAAGTTAAGAATGATGAGTTCTGTCTTCATATTTACCTACTAAATGTGGATGGTTTACTTATATACAGTGTAGATGGTGTATTAGACAGTATAAATTTGAATAGCCTGTTGGATAGGGTACAAGATACTTCTCTATACTATACTATACTACAATAAAACTTGTAGCGAAACTAGATTCTCATTTGAACAGGTATCAATACTAAAAATGTCTCATCAGCCGGAAAGAAATGAACCTTTCTTGAATAGCTTTAGAATGATTTTGAGCTGTGTCAGAACCACATACCTGAATGACTGAGGGGTTACACAGATGTAAGGCCACATGGTAATATAAAAGTAAATATTATGATTTCATATTGAAAATAACATTCTATTGTCTATAGTTTTTTTGTGTGTGTTTTTTTTTTTTTTTTTTTTTATCAGCATTGTGCTCTGTTCCTTGAAACAATCACACGACTGTTTCATAGCTTTTTAGTTTGTGTCATTGTTCCAGTATTTGTTATCTGTGGTCAACAAATTAACCATGGCTCAAAATAAGATTAATCTGAACACAAGTTAAGAGAACAACTTGGAAAGTATCTGATATAGCTTTTGGAAATGGCACAATTAAAACTATAGAAAATGAATGGCATAGCCTCAGGTGCACTGTATTTCCCATATTTGAACTTGATCTAAAGAACTTCAAACAGCGCATACACAATGCCGTATGCTTTTAAGTCTGTTGACGCCTTTCTGTTCCCAGTTTGTAGATTTGTAGATAGTGTGCCATTGTGGGGGAATTGCCAGACAAGTTGCTGCCCTGAATAGGTGATGACAAAAGGGGATAAAGTCCATACTGATGACGTGCCACTGTTTAAACAGAGACGGGCCTTTATAATAGACAGGTGTCCCTGAGAGATTTTTTCACATGAATAACTTCAGCTAGTCGCTCACCTCCTGTTTGGTAACATCTTGTAGCTGGGACATTTAACTCACTGTTTACTTGGTTTAACTTGTGACTGCAGTTCCTCTTTCTGTGTGCCCAAGACTGAAGATAACATTCCCACTCGTATTAATGATGAAATGAGGATGGACAATTTGGACTACAACAACTTCTTTCCTTCATATCAGATTGAATCGCGTTTTCTCTGACAACAAATAAATATGGCTTTCAATCATAATTAAAAATTTTTATCAAGTGTAAGTGAAGTTTAATGAAAGTTTAGATATGAGAGTAGCATCATTTGGGGTTGTGTACAGGAAGTAGTTACAATTTCCAAACAACCTTAAAATAACTCAAGATATATAATTCTAATTTCATGTTTTATAAGCAAGACTGACTTTTAATCTGTGCCAATTGACCAGTTTCTTCCTAAAAGTCTGAACTCTGCCCCCAGCTACATGTTTTTACTGAAAAATGATTAGCTCTGCACCTCTCAATTAAAAAGACCCAAGTTTACACTGTTTATACTTTTGTTGTGCCTTGTTAAAGCCAGTGTCACTGTTCTTCAGTGTATGTGGATAAGTTTAGTCATTGGCAATGACACCCTCTCTTGTGAAAGCTTTAGGACATTTCACCATTCAAAAGATAAAATATTTTGTTTTGAATTGCTTTAAACTGCTATGGTGCTAGTGCTATTTTTCCATTACTCTGAAAAACCCATGGATGCAATATACTACCAGAGGAACAAAGCCATAGAACTGACTTATGTTTTTATAATGGTCAATAAGTTACACAGTTATAGCTCTACTGAATATTGGATTATTTGCTTTTACTGAATGAAAACCACATCAACCATATTTAAATGCATCTCAAGTAAACAAACAAACTAAACTAAAATCATAAATGTTTTAAATATTTTGCACCAAAGCCTCATCATCATCTTATCTTGTAGTTTCCAGACTGAGATCCAGACGGTGAATAAGCAGTTTCCTAGTGAGCCCTTTAAGTTCCTGGAGCCTACTCTGAGGCTGGAGTTCCAGGAGGCTGTGGCCATGCTGCGAGAGGCTGGCGTGGAGATGGGCGACGAGGAGGACCTGAGGTGAGAGGTCAAAGTAGGAGTGTGCCACATAGACAGTATAAAGAAGTGGACTTTCGTGTGACATCACTCACAGCGTTTGGCCAGCGGTTATAGGACCAAATTTGGAGTTGAGTTTCATATTAGAAATAGGAGCTTATTAATGGACAAAATATCAAAAGAAAAACGTCAGGATCATGCAGAATGTCGTAATACGAACATTTTAAGACCAAAATGACGAGGCTCACTGCAGAGACAGTTTTTGAATGTAAAGTCAATTGGAGCCAGAGTTGATGGAGCCTTAGATGCCCCCATGCAACACTTGCTATTTGTAACGTGGTAGCTTGCGGGTTATGATCATGATGAAATTATGATTTATATAGGCTGCCTAAATATGTCTTAAAGCCAATGTAAATATAGTCAGTCATCTGCTTCTTCTGAAAGTTCCCTCTTCACAGTTATTGATTAAATCAACCAATAGAAGTTGGAGGGAAAAGGTGTCTTTGTTTGAGCAGACAGCTTTATTAAATGGAGAAATAGGGAATGACAATTCGGTGATTTGTAGCAATAGCATATTGTCACAAGGTTGAGCTCACAATTTGATTTGTATCACCCAACTCTAGGTCAAATGTCATATGCATCATTTTTAAGTCACATGCCATCCACGAGTTTGATGTCAAATAAATAAGTGTATAATGTTGAGGGAAATAGGGAAGTGAAAGGGTAAGAGCGAAGAGAGAGTTGAGTACATGTAACTCGGTCCAACTCATGAGTGTGTTGCGCCGTCTATTGAAAGTAAATAGTACTAGTCCATTGCAAAAAATTTGAATATCATGAAAAAGTTCGCTATTTTTTATCACTCGTTTCCGAAAGTGAAACCCACATTTTATATAGATTCATAACATACAGAGTGAAACATTTCAAGAGTTTATTTTATTTTTTTAATTATTTTTTTATAAAAATATTGTGGCTTACAGATGAAAAAACGAAATTCTGTGTCTCAGAAAATTAGAATATTACATAAGATCAATGAAAAAAATGCAAAGTTCTACCATACATTCTAAATTATTAATACTCAGAGCTACAGACTGAAAAAGATATTTCTTTCTGAAGTTTAATCCAAATGTAAAATGCTTGTAAGACAAGAATATTATAGACATTTATTTTTTCTCCACCAGTTTGTAGTTTCTGAAGTTATAGATGTACAATTATATGATATTGGGTTTTCAAACCTAAAAGGAGAAAAAAGGTATAAATCCGTCTTATCTTGTTCCTAGCTCTTACACGCTCTTCGGCATATCATTAGCATTCACATGGATCCATGTTTGGCCACTAGCACAACTTTAGAACTGCTTTTTCAGGTGAAGAAATGACATAGGGTAAACCACAAAAACGTAGTCCAATCTCATCCCAAAGCATCATATAGTGACTCTTTCTTCATGTTAGTGTTCCATAAAATGGGTAATAAAGATGAAAAATGTTGGGTGATTTTATTTTAAATTCCAAAACTCCTTTTTTTCCCCTTCAGTACACCCAATGAAAAGTTGCTTGGCCGCCTTGTGAAGGAAAAGGTACAGTGGTAGTGATAATAATTAACATTTCAAATTAACTTTTTACTTGAATTTATAGGTTTTTATTTCTCTTTTTAGTACGATACTGACTTCTATGTGCTGGACAAATATCCTCTTGCTGTCAGACCATTCTACACAATGCCTGATCCAAACAACCCTGTAAGTCTTCCACAAACATTTGTACAGCCACACAGCGACATATGTCCAATAAGTTATGTAAATGTTTGCTAATGAGCACCATGGTCAAACTGTGGTAACTGTCCAGAAAACATGTCTCTGTGGATAGAGATGGGTCAGCCAACTGTTTGCCTTGGCTCCAATTAATGCTATAAATTCTTCTGGAAAATCACATTCATATAGTGTGGTCAAGAATAATTTGACATTCATACTGAAGTAGTCACAAAGTAATGTCTGGAGATTTTTAAACTATATGCTCTCTCACACATTCACATATGTATTTAATATATTTATTGTAAGTGAAGTTTTATGTTTTTTTTTTGGTTGTTTTTTTTTTTACTTTGATATAGCAGTTGAATCTTTTGTGGTTGGTGTGCAGAAACGTAATATGTTTCAGAATGAGAAAAATCTAGCATCATTGCCTTAACAATTAACAATTCAAAACAAAATATTCTTTTGTATGGTGAAAAAGTACTCAAAATCTTGGCCAGAAACTGCAAGCTGAAACTCTTGAACAGAGCATCATCATTTCAAACAATCTAAAATAATTCAAGATATTCATCAGTCTAATTTAAGTCATTTGTGTCAGCTCTACAAATATGAACATTGATACTGTCTGTTTATTTCTGATCTTGATTGAAATGTATGTTAAACCTAAATGACAGTTAGTGTTGTCACTGATTCTGCATTCTGCACTTTGTAACAGAAATATTCAAACTCATATGACATGTTCATGAGAGGAGAGGAAATCCTGTCTGGAGCCCAGAGAATCCACGATGCTGAATTGCTCACGGAGAGGGCCAAGCACCATCAGATTGGTAAGTAAGAGATGGTGAAACTGAACATTTAGGATTTGGCTCCCTCTGCTGGTTGGGTAGAACAAAAACACATTTGTGGACAGCAGCAGAAAGGTTTTATTTTATAGCTGTTTTTTCAAAGCAGCAACCAAAAATAAAATAACTCAAAACTAATCCAAATGTGTTATGTAGCTGTTATTTATCCGTCAAATAACTACAGAAAAACTTCGTATAACTAAACGTTCAAACAGTATGAGACTTTTGGGCCAACAACACCCATTAAATAGACTTATTATATAAATGTATATATCCAACCAGGTTATCGGCTAACTGATATTTGTATTTTTCAGTATCAGCACCAATTTCTGATATCAGTATCGAATCAGTGCATCCCTCATTGTTTTATCTAAACACCTGAAAAAACATACGTCTTCTAATGGCTTAAAAATGTTTCATCTAACCCTGTTTTGTGCTGGCTTACAGATCTAGAGAAGATTAAAGCTTATATTGATTCCTTCCGTTATGGAGCCCCTCCCCACGGCGGCGGAGGCATTGGTAAACTTAACATCTGCCCCAATCGGACCAGTAATGTATTGATTGTTTTGAATAATTATTGACTGTTTGATCCATCTTTTTCAGGTCTGGAGAGAGTCTGCATGCTGTACCTAGGTCTCCACAACGTTCGTCAGACCTCCATGTTCCCACGTGACCCCAAACGCCTCACGCCTTGAGATCTGCCATCTGTCATTATGAAGCATTGGACTAACACACAAAAACTGGTGAAGGGGAAACAATACTAATCCACTATCCTTAAGGTCACAAAGTAAAATAGGGAGCAGCTAGTGCCACCAATTTCAATTAACGTGCCACTGATTAATCATTCAGAAATAAGGTGAAATAGTTTGATAAGGTTTATTGGTTTGTGTAATTGTCTTAACCACAGTTACATATATTTTAATAAGAACAGGCAGTTTAGGGTGTTTTAAGTATGTAACCGCACAAACTAACCAGTAGTTTACAAAAAAGTCCCTGTTTTTTTTCTATGGATGTGATGAAGATGCATTGAGTTCCTTTTGACCAGCACAGACTCAAGCTACGATTGCGAACTCCACAGGCAATGCCGTATGCCTGTCATTGCAGGGTTTTTTACATGATTCAGTGACTTTATAGGTCACATTAACAATAAGAATAAATAAAAATAAATAACTAAACTTCTGGTTTATTTCATATTGTGTAACATGCATAACTATATACACATTATATCTACAATGCCAAATATTTATACAGTCTTTCAAAATGTTTTTGTCTATCTTCTTTCATAGTGTTGATTCACCAAAGTGCTCTCTAGTGTTCTCTAATATTTGATACACGCAATTAGCTAGTTATTCATGCTAATGTGTACACCTCAACAATATAACTCAGGAGTAAAAGTCCAAGTTAAGTGTACAGGAATCAGTCGGTTGCAGCCCCACTGACTTGAAGGATGAAGAGGAAAATGTTGACCACGTCGATGTAAAGGGACAGTGCTCCGTAGACGTATTCCTCTGGGCTTATAGCTAGCTCTCGGTTCCCAATCAAAAGCTGTGTGTTGTACACTAAAAACTAAACCAGAGAAAGAAGGACAGAAATGTAAGACCAAATGAAACTTGGCAATCAACAATTCACAATTTATCCAGCCACAGCAGTTCATAAGCCAGTGTTTTTGCTGAATTTCAGTGTTCTATGGAAAAACTGCATACCCATCGTTTGGAGGTTTAAGTTTTTGAGATTGATCATTTTGCAGACACCTTCATCTGATGCAGCAGGATCCAATTCCATCAAATGAATTGCTAGATTTGCTAGGCTAGTGTGAGAAAATAATGTGCATAATGTGATATATATGATTTAATTTGGCAGTTTAGCAGTCCAGTAAAAGTAACATTTTTATGTAAGTGCTAAAATCTATTTGGTAGAAAACAACTTTTCAGTATATTAAAAAAAAAAAAAAATGGTTCCTTCCTTTTCTCATTTTTATAAAAATAACAATAGCTGTCCAACACATATTTTGTACATAGTTCTGTCATGGTAACACATGATATATTGCTGAAGAAAGTATGATCAGCATTAAAATGTAAAATCTTGTTAATCCATGAGCTACAATAAGGCAGGATAAAACACTCAGTAGTTTGTTTGTGTTTACTTTTTCAACAATCTCTAGCTCTAATCTTATTGTACAACAACAAAGTTCTCCAACAATATAAATGAAAAATACACTCAATAGTGTGGATATAGTAATTACCGGTACTGTGATAGGTGTATTTTTATATCTGTGAATTGAGCACATTGTTTCTATTTTTTAGCATATTCTGTCAACAATATAAGAAGTCAATGTGAACTCACCAGTGTGTAAACAATGGCTCCAATTGCAGCATACACCATGTGCAGCCAAGGGACCTGTGAAGTGACATAAAGTAAGGTTTTATTCCCTTCCACCCCACTGTGCTGACAAAGATGAAAGAAGAAATGAAACTCAAATCCACAGTCAATGTCTTACATATTGAAAAGTCAGGACTACGGCGGTAACAATCCCAATGATGGTGAGCAGAACAGCTGAGATACAGAGGAGCCCGCCGCAGGAGGTGAAGTCCACCTGGGATGAGAAATTAACACCATCAAAGGACGGCTTCAGACCACAGGGGTAATTTATATGCGAGATTGCAACCACAAAATTCTGCTTCTTCACCTTCTTTATATGGGTTAGCTTAATCATAAATTAGCACCGTTACCATAGCCACTAACAATTCAAAACAAGTTTTGTTTATCATCTGGCAAAAAGTATTCAAAATGGTATGTATAATCTGGAAACTGAAACCTATCAATATATAAACATAAACTTAGTCTGAATAAAAAGGAAGAAGGACTAGATTATGAAATGCATAAACAAAAACTAAAATGGGATTGGATCATGAATACATAAACCGTGTGATCGTATTATATTGATTAAGAGGTTAAAATGTATTATAATTCAAATGAAATCCTACTGCAACATTTGTATTTAAAATGCTGTTTGACATTGAAGTTGTCTTTTATGTTTAGTCCACCTGTGAATCTATCATTCACAAATGAAAGTGAACGTCTCTTGCTTTAAGCCACAGGGAGCTGTCGAGGTAATTTGATGAAAAAAGGAATAAGACTGCATGCTTTGAAACTGAAAATGTAACTTTCTCGTGTGGGGTTACATCAGACAGAGTGAAGTAGATTCACTTCTTATTCCGAAATGTGATGAATATTTAAAGGATGTCGGTGGCCCATTGTAACTGGAGACAAAGGAGTTCTTTTACATGCAACAAAAAGGCCTCTGATGAACAGTGAGTTACCGAACAGCAAACAGAATAAACAGTTTTTAATCTCATGCGGTGCCTACCTTGGTTTGGAAGCAGAAGATTGTCACTGCCACACAAACAATGGCTGTTATTATCATGGCGATGAACACTGCTTTGGTCTCATAATAGCTGGTAAAACGAGGAGACAAAATGCATTTTTATTGTGGTGGATCAAAATGTTCTGTACTATGAAAGTTTGGACGACACTGACCTTGCAATGCTCCCAGCCAAGTAAGACAATGCAACTGTCTAAAATGTAAAACTGTTTTGTGAATGGCAAATTCTAAATCAATTATCTCTCCATATATTTGTTTTCTACAGACTGAATAACAGGATGTACTTACAAATACTCCCAATAGTACAAAGTTCCATGGAAATCGCCGCCTTAAATGAATTATGAATGAATGAATTAATACTTAGTTACACATCAACTACTGTCAATCTCAAAATGTTTTTATTGCTTGTATGGTTCAAAGCCCATTCTTACCTTGGTTCTTTGCAGCAAACTAATATGCAATAAACAGCAAAATAGATCACTCTAAAGAAAAAATAAAGTAGTTATTTTTTTTACAGAAACCCTCATGATTGTCATTTTTGATCTGTAACTTACAAAGAAGCATAATAGACCCCAGGGTAGTTTATAACAAACATCTTCACAGGCTCACTTTAGGGAAAATGAAATATTATAGTTATACTTTTGCAATACATGGATAAATAATTAATAAAAATATATACTTACACAAAGGTAAAAACAGCTACAACTGAAAATGTGATGATAAGTTGTGCTGCCAATATTAGGTACACCTGTCCATAAAATACAAAAACAAAATATGATTGTTGTTTGTAAAATTAACTAAATAAAATGTTAATACTGCTTACCTTCCTGATAAATGCATGCCTTACTGAAGTGCTCTCAAACTGGTTACTTAAAAAATCATCCATGTCTGCTTAAGATAGTAAGTTGAAACAAGACAAAGCAAATGAAATCTGGTTAGACATAAACATAATGGCGAGCTGTGAACCTATAAGCTTCAACCTACTAGTCTCTATAGTGACCACTACATGCATATTTTCTATTGGTATAAACAACAACTGAATGGGCATTTGAGCAGTGCCATGAACTCACTGCTATTGTTTAAGATTATCTATTTTGCTCTGACTATTTGACTGATAAATTCTTTCAACTTTTCAACTGAACTTATTCCAAGTGTGCGCTAACATTTGCACAATCACCACATCGCTATTGGATTAGACTCAGAACTAAACCTGGATCAGACTGGACTAAACCAGGTCAAGAACAGGACCAAACCAAATCTACAGTAGGATTCAAACTTGTCTCATACCAGCACTAAAGTGAATGCACCCTAAATCTTCTTTAGTATTTGGGTAGGTTTTGTTTAATTTTGTTGTTTTATTGTTTTTCTTAATGAAATCACTTCAAACCCATTCTTCGGTGCCCTAACTCACTACAACACCAACTTGCATAACCATTGCTACTATTAATAACACATGAATATTCACTGCTAACTAACCAAAATACCCTACATAAATAAATCTGGTTATAAATGATATCTTTACCTGAGTTGGAGGATGGCACTCCTGCAGACAGTGTAGGTATCGTGCCGGATGGCCCGAAGCCAGGCCCCATCCACACTCCTGGGGGTGGGTAGGCCCCTGTTTGGCCCCAGCTGACATGGGGCCCTCCGTATACTGGACCAGGGGTGTACGACGGTGGAGGAGGGAGGGGAGCATTCTGCTGTGTGACTTGTGGGAGGCTGGCATCTTTAGGCTGAGCAACTGCATCCTCATATGGTGGCGGGTTGTTATCTTTGGACATTGTTACCAGACCACCTTAAATAGAGCATGGCATATGGAAATATAAAAAATGTTTTTTATGTCTGGGACAATTGAATTTTCAGGATCCTGGTTGGGATTTTTTACATTTTAATCATATTGCTTCACATGTTAGAGGTGCCATATGTATCTTTACTAGTATCTACCATGTGCTTGTTTACATGGAGATTATGTTGATTTGTCTGTAATGCTCCACAGTAAGATAATAATCTATGTTACATGCTTTCAGTTATGTTTGTTTATTGCCCCAAAATATGTTCTTACTGTGCGTGTGGTTATCTCTACAGATAAGGACTACAAATCTGTAATTTGGCCTAATAATCACCTCTCTGTCTCCAGGAAACACAATAACATCTCCATGGAGTCAAGTAGGTGGTGGACCCTTCATCACAAGATATATTAAATTACATGTGCACCCTTAAAACCGGTTTTGTTACAACATAGTCTAAAATCTATAGATCAGGATTTTCTTACTTTAAACCATGGCTGGTCCTGTATTCACACTGCAATTGTAGATAGCACTAACATTAACACTTAAAGGTGGTATTAAATAAAATATATGCAACTACCTGGTAACATGCCTTAGAACAAACATAACAAACTACAGTACAAGTTGTCATTAAACATATTTTGTGCTTACCTGGTGGCTGCAGCCCTCGATGGGAGCCCTGTGTCCTTGTGTCCTCTCTGCTCTGTTTGCTGTGGAGTTGAACTGGAGCTGGGCATCTCTGTAACAGGATCTGCTCTCTGAAACTCACACTGTTTCTAGTGTGTCCCGGGAACAGAAGGTCTCCCTGTCCTGTCTGCCAGTGAGAATTAGACTGCATAAATACTAATTATGTTTTAAACTATTATTGATTAATAATTTTCATGGCAGTATAGCTTAGAGTAGACCTAGAATTTGTACTATTAGCCTATATGTGTAATTAAGCAAATAAATTAAATCCATGAGAGCTCAAAAGCTCTTTTTTTTTTCTGTCTGTGTCTGTGTCCTTGGAAATCTTGGGGATACAAGATCTGGTTTACTGGTATCTCTTCAAATGAATTTTAGATTTATAATAAAAAAATATTATCCACGAACTATTTATAATTACCATTTTATTACTATTCATAAATACAAGTTTACTTTAACAATTAATTTACAAGTTTTATTACATTTTGTAGAAACAGGTGACGGTTCTCTGTGGGCGACGTGTCATTAGCGCGTCATGACGCACGGTTCACCGGCTATGGCGCTTCCTGAATGGGTGATAACATTCGCAGCCTCTGCATCCTTCTTCTTTCTCGTGTGTGTTTGTATTCGTTTTCGTCGTAAGGTAAAAGTGATCGGCAAGAAATATCTGCACAAAATAATGGCTCGTACAGAGAAGCCGCTCTTCCGAATAGCGTGAGTGCATTTGGAACAAAATGTGTTTTTGTTGCCATCATGCAGTCTATGGTCTAGCTACATAAACACAGGGTTAACGACGCGGCTTGGCTGCTTGGCTTACGCTGGCATTATAAGATTGCTTTGTGTCTTTAACTGTACCATCGTTGTTTCTGTAGTCGTCTTTCATAAAAGTAAAAACCACGAACATTATTCTAATTAAGGCTGCATTGAATCTACTACGTGAAATCCAAGCATGATACCGCATGCAATTACAGGGCAACAATCGGCTGCGCAGGCCCGCCCCTTTTCTGTCCCTGCTTATTTTCTAGTCACTAAATGTAAATATCGCCTTCGTTTCTATTCAGATACACGCTTTATACAAGGACCAGACTGGGCTACATGTACTACAAGAGACAAATGAGAAAAGCCCGCGAGCACTACCCATCGGGACATTCCTCCACTCAGCCAATGGAGTTCAATGGTATGAACAACATGCAAATAAGTAACTGAGATTCTGTTATATCTGCAGAACACGATGTAATAATACTGTAACACTCTGTCTTTCTGCAGGTATCAAAATAATTCCCATCTCAGTGCTGTCTGACAACTACAGCTATCTCATTATTGACACAGCTTCAAGTGTTGCAGTGGTGGTAGATCCTGCAGATCCTCAATCCGTACAGGTGAGACCACTGCCTGAAATACTGTTATAGAATAATACTATCACAAAAGGGAAAAAAACAATATATATATATATATATATATATATATATATATATATATATATATATATATATATATATATATATATATATATATATATATATATATATATATATATATAGTTATATTATGTTATATATTATATTATATTATACATATACCAGATGCAGTTTCACTGTAATGGACATAATACTAATGTAGGCTTAATCTTGCCAATGCTGAGAACATGGCTTTTCTGTAAACAGAAGTGGCATCAAGTATCTTTACAAAGCTTCTGAAACTATGTCTGAACAAAGGCCTTCTGGCATAGAATACAGGCTTTTACAGATTTCTACATGCTGGTACAAATAGCTGCCTGGAAGTAAATTTTTTTCTTACTAAACTAACTAAGCATATGTTTGGCAATAAGCATGCTGTAATATGATCATGTAAGGTTGCTATCAGTTTAGTCTTAGTGGATATACCTTTTTGGTTTGTTGAATCAAATCAATGAAGGAGTGAAATAACTATTGTTATGGTGTAAATCTGTGGTGTGCTGTGGCCAGTGAGTAGAGTAACAGCTGCTAAAGGGCTGTACTAAAATATCAATTTAAGACTTTACTCATCTGTGTGACTTTGTAGGCAGCTCTCGAGGCGGAAGGAGTGCTGTTAGAAGCAATACTCTGCACACACAAGCACTGGTGAGTCAATCATTACACAATACACACAACACTGTTTTAACATGGCCATTTATTTATGAAGAGGTTCTCCTCAAATTCTGGGGCAGGTATTACTGGTGGTAAACTCTCTCTCTTGTGTAACAATTGGAAATCAATTTAGGGTTACGTAGGTCCATTAATCTCAGTTGTTGATTTTGCATTCAGTGTACAGTATTTCATAATATCAATCAAAATATCCATAAAAAATAGGTAATCCAAATGCAACTTCATAAATAAGAATTTTTGGGAAACACTTATATATAGTTTATTACATCTAATTTTATATTATTGCTTACTACTATTCTTTTTTGTCTCAGTAGTGTTTGTGTATTATTATAATTCACTATCAGTGAGTAATAAGCTTGTCTAATTCTCAAATATTGTGCATTTGCAGGGACCACAGTGGAGGAAACAAAGGGCTGAAGCGTCTCCACAGCTCGTGCCGTGTGTATGGGAGTGCTGTGGATAACGTCCCTGGGCTCACACAGTACGTCTCCTCTACCACTGTTAACATACTGCACTCACGGCTGCAGCCCTCTGTCAGCACATGACTTCACACCACATTATCACAATTATCATACCAGGTGCTGCGGACAAGCTGTGGCTGACAGGCATGCCATGAACCAAGTGTCTCCTAATTTAATTCTGAATTATATCAAGTCAAAATCAAATAAGCTCACACTGTCATAGCAGCTTTTAAGACTTCTCACACAGTTTCTGATATGAAGGCTTGAGGCAACATAGTGCAGTTGGCAATAAGTGTTGTGTTTGGAAACTAAACAATAAACATTAAAATCACTGTAACACATGTAACATATAATTTGTTGGCCAATTTGATTCATTTTTATAGCTTGTTTTATTATTGAATAGTCTTGACTTGTTTAGACTCAACTTTGGTCTAGTTTAGTCCAACTTTATTCTTGGTTTCATCCAGGCTAGTTCTTTTTTGTGTTGCTGTACTGCATATTAAGTGCCAATTGATGTACACAGTTTAAATCTACTGTGTGAGATAATATGTTTTTCATTCTCTTTCAGTCCTCTCTCAAACAAGGACACTGTGGATGTTGGACGGTTGCACTTTAAGGCCCTCTTCACTCCAGGACACACTGTTGGTCACATGATCTATCTCCTGGATGGCAGAGAGGTCGGAGCCCCCTGTAGTCTCTTTTCTGGGGACCTGGTGTTTTTGTCAGGATGCGGTAAGTTACAAGAAAAATAATCTAACTGGGTAAGGTGGATCTTTAGACTGAAATAAATGAGGATAGCACTGAGAATCTGTAAATTACTAGTCCATATTTTTCTTGCATATTTTAAACTGCATGGAGCTAGTATAGCACCAGTGATACCACAGCTGGAGAACCACTAAGTTAGAACATTGCCACAAAAAGATAATTTTCTCTGTCCTTGTGCTTTCAGGGCGCATGTTTGAAGGCACAGCCCCCACAATGCTGTCATCGCTGGATACAGTCAGCTCTTTAAGTGACGATACCTTCTTATGGCCTGGTATGCAACACTTTCTGTCGTTTGATATATATTAAAAGCCTCTGCGATTATGTTATGTTTTTATTCTTTAACGTTTGTCCACCCTCAGGCCATGAATATGCTGAGGATAACTTGCTGTTTGCTGCTGAGGTAGAGCCCCAGAACAGTGCCAGGGAAAACAAGTATCAGTGGGTGCTGCAGCAGAGAGGACACAAGCTGTGCACGGTGAGAATAGACACACACACTTTCACTCACACACACACACACACACACACACACACACACACACTGCTTTAGACTGGGCCTGTTTGGCATGCAGTGCTCACAGGATTCATGGTGTCCACAGCCTTTTGTATGGAGGCTTATCCCCGCCTACAGTCTGCGCTATGTGAGGCCTGTCTGTTCTTTTTTTAACTTGGCGGTGTAATGTATGGCACTGTTTGGAGCAGAGTAATGTCCATGGTAAAGGGATAAAATATATAAATATATAAATATATAATATATATATATATATATATATATATATATATATATATATACACATATATATATATATATACATATATATATATATATATATATATACACACACACATATATACATATATATATATATATATATATATATATATACACACACACACACACACACACACACACATATATATATATATATATATATATATATATATATATATATATATATATATATATATATATATATATATATATATACATATACATACATATATATATATATATATACACATACATATATATATACATACATTCTTAAGGTTAAGGTACCAAACAACATCCTCATATAAAATTACAAGAATGTAAACTCTCAGGTTTAGTCTGTTACTTCAAAATCTTATGTCCAATGTCTTATATCCCAAATTTAAACATTGCATTACTCTAAATGTGATTCCGAAGTTTGAAATTAAGTTGAGGTAAAAGCTTTACTAATTAGCAATTACTCAAACATTTTTTAAACACTTTTATTAAGTGTTAGTCAATGAATAACTGATAACAATCTTAGTAAAGTTTTGAGATTTTTAACATTTTTTATTTAAAAGCCTATTTAGATTTGAGAAATGACTTAGCTCTAAGCTTTAAGGGTAAAAACACACAGTCCTCACCATTATTCAGAACAGAATTTAATTAAATGTACTTCCAAATACAACATTATATTGCAGTAATAATTTGATAATTTCCACAGCCCAAGGTGATATATCCATAGAAAGACTGGACTACGAAGATGTCATATTATCTTTGACAGTACCTAACTCTTTTCCTAGAGCCCTTCCACAATTGGAGAAGAGAAAGAGTACAACCCTTTCCTCAGGACTCACTCGGCAGATCTCCACCGGTCTTTGGGTCTACAGCAGCAGCAGGATGAAGACTGGACCCAGTTCAGAGCCAGAGTACTAGAAGAGCTCAGAAAACGAAAAGACCTATACAACAGAAGATAATCCACATGCTAAGACTGGGAGCCTGTTAAATCATGCTTTAGTAGGGCATGGGTTGAATGAAAAGGGTCTACGCACACATTGCACAACTGTATAAATAACTTGTCACCACTTATTGTGACCTTACTGCAGCCAACCACTAGAGGGAGATATTTTTGTTTATATTTGTAGTTTAGTGACCAACAACAGTTAGTCCTACTTCTTGTGACCATATTGGACATTATAATGTTATTGATACTTTAAGACTTTCCTCACCGTTATCTCATGATTCTGGTAGCTTTACAAGTACAGCTTTGATACACATCTCAATCTTTTGGATCAGTTTAAGTAGATGGTTTGTTTAATGATATTTATTTTATCTATCTGAATATCGGTACTAAAATTACCATGCTTGGTACACTTGAATTTGAAAAAAATCTTTATGAGAGTGGCAATAATTTTGAGACAATCTGTTTTTCTTTCTTTCTTTTTTCTTTTTTTTTTTTTTTTTACAGTTATGGTACATTTTTGCACACAAGAATCAGCTAATGTTTTGAATGTTTTTTATGCCATTCTATGTAATTATTTTGGCTGTGGTACTTTTTGTATTGCCATATTTTCTAATTTTGCTGTATGTAAAATGGCTGAATAGCTGTTTGAAAAATGAATTATTAATCAGAATGGGTAGGATTTTAAACATGCTGAAATGTGAACTGACATTTGATTTAAATGAAGGAATTTTAATGACTACCAAATTAATGCTTATTTTGTACTTGAAAGGACTTTCTAACTGTGACAATGAGTAAAACAATTTAGGTACCAAAATGTAGACCTTTAAAAGGTGTGTAAACAAATATATTTTACATTAAAAATTGGTGGCAGCTGGAGGCAAAAATGAAGTGGAACATAATGTGATTTCAATTGAGAAACTGAGATTACTGGGATGCAGAATATCACGACATATGAAAAATCAAGAATGGTTTGGGAAATGATAACCATACAGATATGTGCAATTGATTTAATTGGGGATTATTATAATGGTATTATTACATTTTACCTAAAAATATATTACATCATTTGCCACAAATTGTTTTTTGTGAAGCTCAAATGGTTTTATTTCCTTTTGTAAAGTGACACTTCTACCCTAAAAATTCTAAATTGGTATATGGACAGATTTAAAACCATTTAGATGTGATCATTTTTAATTGTTGAAAATGTATTATGGTCTACTTAATTTTGCCTCACTTGAACATTGTGATGACATAGTATTACAAAGGGTCTATGGCATACCTAAGCTCATTCATATTTTGTGCTTTGAGCATGTCTATTTGAAGTCTGTTTAAGATGAGACAAAATGCAAATGTATTAACCTTTAAACTATTAGGGAATGACATGAAGGCTTCAGTTGCTCCTGAAGAAGTGCATCTTGTACCAAAGCACCTTGTCCCCTGGTGATTGTTGACTAAAATACTCGACTGAAAGATGCTTCTGATACGCATCTCATTTGCATATGTTTGAGTTACGGTTGCCTCCACATGGGAAACTGTCTCACTTCAGGTTACGTTTTAATGAGTGTATTTGAAAGTAAACTCCTCCATTTGAGCTGTGTTTGTTGTCTTTAAAGGAGACAGACCCCAATCTATTTTTAGCCCTTTTTTGTACTTTACACCAAACATTTGAAGTGAACCCTACTTTATCCATGTGAAAACTGTAATAAAAATGTGAGATAAATGGGATAATAAATGCTGGGTCAGTTTTATGGTAAATTCTGTTACTCTGTTGAAAGAAGATTTTATACATGTCCAATTGTCCAATGCAGAGCCAAACTACAGAGAAAGACTGGAGGAATACTGATACAGAGTAATATATATGTGTGTATGTATATATATATATATATATATATATATATATATATATATATATATATATATATATATATATATATATATATATATATATGCTCTTACTTTGATTATTTTTTGTTTTTTTGTACATGTACATGCTGGTATACCCAGAAATACAACCATGACCGTATGGCATAAAACTGTGGTATGTATACCATTCGGGTGATACTTGGACAGATCTTGAGTATCTCGGCTTGCCTAATTTAGAGCTTGTTTTATCCACTTTTTGCCCTCTTTTGAACATTTCCTTGTTTTGAACTAGAGCGGTTATGATGTAGTGGAAGACAGGTCAACATTTGTTCACTTTTTGACCTGGTTTAGCCCTAGATTAGTCCTGGAGAAATCTAGGTTTACATCTGGTGGTACTTGCAAAACCAAATCTTTTCTTTGGTGGTACTTTGTGTGAAAAGTTTGAGAGCCATTGCCATAAAGTACAAGCCTATGTTGTGATTCTGCAAGACACAAAACTATCCATGTTTGTAATAATTCATTATTAAGTGAATCAGGAAATTTACAAAACATTCATGTGTCACTTTCACAGCTGATAGGTTACTATAGTGTTCAGATCTAAGGTGGCATTTGAGGTAAGCATGAAGAATAAAGCCTTTCCCACAGATTGAACAGCTGAAAAGTCTCTCTAGTGTGAAACCGTGTATGTCTTTTGAGATCAGACCTAGATATGCACCTTTTCTGACATAAAGAACAGCTGTAAGGTCTTTCCACCATGTGTCTTCTCTAAAGGATTTCTAGAGAACACTTCTGAAAAAATGTTTTAGGACAGAGTGAACAGCTGAAAGGTCTCTTCCCTGAATCCTCATGTGTTTTCAGATTACTAAAACTGCTCAGTGTTTTCTTACAAACTAAACAGGTGTTGGGTTCTCTCTTGAATAAAGGCTGTTGTGTTTTAATAACTCTTTTTCAGTGGAACATTTCTTTTGACAAACCTTCAAAATATGGCATGATTCCATTTGGGAGGGTGGCGCAAGTCTCTGCTGCAGACATGTTATTACTGACTGATGATCCAATCATCATCGTCAGTCTGTTCCTCGGACTCTAAATGCAAATATTCTTCACTGTCGTTCTTGTTTATGGTCAGTTTGTATTTCTATGAGATGTGAGGAGAGCTCTTCATCTTTTACACAAACAGTGAAATCTGGGGGACAGATTTGACGCTCTGTTCCTCTGGTCCTGGTTTAACCTGTGGGGCCCTTGACAGTTCCTAATTCTTTCTGAGCTCAGGACTGAGCACGTGGCTCTGGACCTCTGTGAACCACGACTTGTGGGCTAAGGACAGTGTCCAGGATCTTCTGTTTCTTCTAGTTCACCTCTTTGGAGCGACACAGTTCCTCCCCATACTCCGTTTTTGTTCTTTTAACAAGCGCAAATATCTCCCGCAGCCGCAGTGAGCCGCTCATTCACCAATGCTCTCAGCGTTTGGCCTTCAGACATTTTGCACACTTTCTGTTAGCTTTACCTCGCTTTCTTCTTCGTACTTTAAATTGAATTGTACAGCTCTAATTTGTGGTGAGGGTTGCCAGATTTTCAGAGGGCAACAATGAGCAACCAAGCGTCGATAATAAGAAGAGACTTGGCAACTCCAGATTCGTTCAGCCCCTCCCCACTTGGACGCATTACGTGCTCACGCAAGACGTCATACGGAAGTGTTTTTTTACAGAAGAGCCCATCAGCCAGGCTGAGCTGTCACTAGTCTCTTCATTGAAAATGTTGAAAGCTGTGGTTTTAATCGGTGGTCCACAAAAGGGTAAGGCTATGTTATATTCATCTACTATTATTCTGCTTGATCGGCAAGAAACGAAGCTACCAGTGTCATCAGCAGCTACTAGGAGACCCCTGAGCTCCTGTTATCACTGACGTGGCAAATTATCAGTCAGCTGGCGAACAAACAAAACAAAGCGACATGTGTTTAAAGGGATGGGTGCTCTGACTTATATTCTGTGTACTTGATGCTTCTGTCAACAGAACAATATGTATTTCACTAGCTGGCATATTTGCGCAGGCTACAGAGGGAGGATTTTTGTTTTTTACATGGCATTCTTCTTCATGGTATGCAAGTATCTTATAGTTTGAGTGTATCTTTGTACTTTGTAGTATTATTCAAAATGACTACAGAAACGACCCATAATGTAAAGATACTCTCTTGAATACCGTTTATCATAAAATTTAATCCATGAAGATTGTCTGAATGACTTTATTTAAATCACATAATAAATAAAAAACGAACTAAATGCGTTTGAAAGTGATATTATTAGGCTACATATTTTCCTCCTCCAGGCACCAGGTTCAGGCCCTTGTCATTTGAAGTCCCCAAACCTCTTTTTCCTGTTGCTGGAGTCCCCATGTTGCAACATCACATAGAGGCATGTGCCAAAGTGAGTATCTGCATATCATCATGACAATGATAAATATGTATGTATCTTTTTAATGATTCTTTCCATGGTTGTTCTTGTGCTTTTGGTTGTACTAATGTGTTGCATTTTTTACAGGTCCCAAATATGAAGGAAATTTTGCTCATTGGCTTTTACCAGCCTAATGAAGAATTGACCAGATTTCTGGTCAATGCACAGCAGCAATTTAAAATTTCAATCAGGTAAGCACATCATTTGCAATACTTGGTTCATGTGTTATCACATGATTCTAAATTGCATATTTTTAACAGAGGTGAAAGGTGGGTCAAAATAAGTTCAAAATAATGCAGATGTTTGGATCTGGTAAATAAAGAACATCCACTTTTTCTCTTTATTATTAAAATATTGAGTTATTTTTCAAACACAGCTTGTCAGTTTAAAGGACTTTAATTCTGTAGTCCCAGTAAATCAACATATGTGAATTATATTTGGAAATCCATAAATAGTTAATTTCTCGTGGTTATATAGGCCCCTGCTAGCAAATTTCACAATATCATGATTTCGAACTATACTAGAAACACTACCCTTTTTTGTGTTTATAAATACCGTAATAGCTGCTTTGTTTCTGTGTGCTACAGGTATTTACAGGAGTATTCAGCCTTGGGCACTGGAGGGGGTATCTATCACTTCAGAGATCAGATTGTTTCAGGGAGTCCGGAGGCTTTCTTTGTTCTCAATGCAGATGTATGTTCAGCTTTTCCTCTCACTGAAATGCTAAGTTTTCAGAAGGAGCACGGAGAGCCAAATAGCTTTGTAATCCTCGGCACTACAGTAAGACCAGCAAAATTGTAATAATTAAAAAGTACAATGAATTGATTTAAACTTTTATTTTATTTTTTTGTCTCATTAGGCAAACAGAAAGCAGTCCCTAAATTATGGATGCATTGTTGCAAATGAAGAAACAAATGAGGTAACCCTACTTCATTAGTTTACAAAGCTTACAAATTCCTTGCCAGTGGAATACAATAGGGATTTCCATATCCTAGTTAGATATATAAAACTGTATTCAAAATACATGCACAATAGGCAGAAATGCTAGCTGAAGATCTGACAGATTGCCCCCAGCGACAAATCCCTATGGGGATCAATAAAGTCTACCTTTTAATCTCTATTAAAAGTTTATAGTGTTATGATTAATATAATCAATATAATTTATTGTGATGTGTGTGCTACTGTATCTAAATAATTTCCCTTGTGGATCAAGTTTGTCTTAGTCTATAAAGGTAGGGTAGTGTGCTTTTAGAATAAATCAAATTAACTTAACTCCATAATACTTGTTTCTTTAGGTCCAGCACTACGTTGAAAAGCCCAGTACATTTGTTAGCGACATTATCAACTGTGGGATCTACCTGTTTAACCCAGACATTTTTAAGCACATTGGAGCTGTTTTCCAGAAGAACCAGCAGGATATGTTGTTGTGAGTCACTTTTCTGTCTGCTCTCTAAGCATGCACATTACCATCACTTTTGTTTTCTTCATTTTTCCTCTTCCTTCTCCATTCCTCCATGATTTCTGTTACTTCATCAGATACCCGTACGATGGGTAAGTCGGTTTACGTAGGTTGCACGGTGTGGTTAGAGCACTTACTGTGTGGTGTGAGCCCTATGAAAAAATAAAATATCGCCTCATTTGTGGTGTGCTAGCTTTTGCTATTGTGACTATTTCTTAAAGCTTTGTTTGCTAGTCAAGGTGTAGTTTGTAGTGCATTTCATTGCATCTTGTTCTGCATACATTTACATGATTTGTGCTTTTTTGTGGAAAATAGTTATAGAATGCTGTACAACTCTTACATAATACACTTCAAGGTATGCAGTTAAGGTGTTTTGGACATGTGCATTGTAGTTGCTGTTCTTTAATGTGGTTCTGATATATATTCAAGACCATTTCAAACTGTTTAGGAAAAGTCCAAATTGATGATATTTACTCTATTATTATGTATCAATGTTTGTTTAAGTATGTATCTAGTTTTGTTTGTTGTTTTAGTATTGATTAGAATCTAGTGTTAAGTTAACAGTAAAACTCGAGGCATTTTTTTTCTTCTTTGACACATTTGCAATTCAAAAGACAGTATGGGTTTGGCACAGTCTTAGTTTTCCCTACATACTGTGTAATAGAAGTAGTATTCTTGTCTAGTCTTAGTAGCCTTGTAAATTTTGTAGTAGCAGTGAGCTTCCATTGAGAATTTAGATTATTCCTTTTTCCTTTCTTTTTTTCCCCTCCCAAAAATGTCTTCAATCACAGTCACTTGCACAATAGACTTTATCCATTTGCACTTGATTATTCCTAATGAAATTCTATGGGATATCTTTAAGTTTTATATTAAAGTTTAAGTTCAGTTGTGGTCATCCAAGGAAATGTTAGGGTCACCCAATTTTACCCGTCTCACTTCTGCAAGCACTGCACTGAATCTGCACGTTTTTCTTTAACACATCATAGATTCTTGTTAGAAACTATGTGCCTAATACTACAAGCTCTCATGGGGACCACTTTGCCTTAAAGCAACTTCCCTGCTTTTCAGTAAAACTTCGATTATGGGTTGGTATCTGTTAAATATTGATGAAATGAATATTTTAAGAGCGTGTTTCATCTCGGGGCTCTTACAATACACTATATCAGAGACTTTGGCTGATTAATATGGAGCATGTGGACTCTTGCCTGAAGTTTTGGACACTAGGTAATCAGCTTTGCTATCAAGTCAGCACTGACCCCATCAATGCAGTCTTGCATTTTAAGTTGAGAGAATGCAACTTATTTATTCTCCAGGCTCAGCTTTAGGGAAGAAAAATTATTAACTTTTAAAAGTTCTAAAGGTGCACTATGTAACTTTTCTGATGGCATGTCCACCACTGGCTAATCTCCACGGAGATGTTATTGCTTGTATTCTTCCAAAGAAGGAGACTAAACTTATCTATCCCCACGGTGATGTACAGATGATGCCACCAGACAAAGTTACTGAGATGATCTGTGGAGAAGCAAACTTGCTCAATTTTTCTCAGGGTATTTTTCAATAATAAAATCATGAGTAACTGAACAAATGTAAGATATCTAAGTTTAATAATGTACTGTCCAAAGCAATAATCTCTCCATGGAGACAAGCTGATGGCCATCCATGGATAGTCTTCAGCTGAATGTATTTGTGTTTTGTGCTAATGACTGAACATGTGTCTTTTGCAGAGAGGAACCAAACAATGGGTGGCATAGAGCAGAGCATATACGACTGGAGCAGGACATTTTCACTGCTCTGGCAGGGCAAGGCAAACTCTACGTGTACAAGACCCTCAGCTTCTGGAGCCAGATTAAATCGGCTGGGTGAGTGATTTTAGCAAGAAGAAGTTTGTAGCAATATCTGTGTGGAATGCAATGTTACAAAAAACACATTAAATGAAAACTCACATCTACAGATTATATTTTCATGTTGTTTCCATCCATGCATTAGGGACTGGATTAAAATTCTGCAGCAACAATGTAACATCCAAATGTTATTAAAAGGCCAATATTATGATATTTTCTGATCATAATGTTGTTTCCTCATAAAAAAGGAGTTGTGTTTTATTTAATTCATACATGTTTAGCACACAAGACCTGCAAATTTAAGAGTTCTCCTCTAAAACTGAAAACACTCTGTTCCACCTTGTGAAATGAACAATGCATATTAAAAGGCTTTGTGAGGGCTCCTCCTTGCAGAGCATTCTGAGCTTTGGAGATGTGGATAAACTAATAATGAACATGTGTGAATGAAACAAAACACAACTCCAGGTATGTTTTTGATGATTAAATGAGCTTAAATCTCACAAGAGTTCATTTTTCCCTGTTATAAGATCTTTAACAATGTATTTCTTTAGGTCTGCAATTTATGCAAGTCGACTGTACCTCAACCAATATCACACAAGTCACCCTGAACGTCTGGCTACAAACAAAGAAGGAGCCCCCAAAATAAGTGGTAATGTTACTTTTTGACTATTTTGATAAGACTTTAATAAACACAAATCTATATATTGAGCATATTTCTATATTATAGGTAATGTTTACATTCATCCAACTGCAAATATCGACCCCACAGCAACAGTAAGGAAAAGCTTTGCTATTGTGCATTTGATGGTAATGTTCAAAGTGCAGTGTCTTGTAACAGATTGTCTCTTCTGTGCACAGCTGGGCCCAAATGTGTCCATTGGGATGGGAGTGACGATTGGTGCTGGGGTCAGAGTACGAGAATCCATCATTCTTCATAATGCAACACTACAAGTAAGCACATTTGAACCTACAACATAGTCATATAGGTCTAGCTATAGACAAGTGAAATTCTTGTCCACCCCAATCTAAGCTACTACCTAATATAAATAAACATATATCACTATATTTGCCCACCTAAAATTTTAATGTGCTCACCCAAACTCAGCTGTGTAGAACTGGGCCTGATCAAAGGTTGTATCAACTTATAACCAAGTACACATTTTATTTTTTTAGTTATTGTTAATGATTGTGAAGTTATCAAAGGCTGTACAAATTAAAGAAATGCTAAATAGATCTCATTACACACTGCGACATATCGACTGCAACTGTTTTATTGGTTACATTTCCCACAATTCAACTCTGACACCCTTTGTATTCATCTTTAACTTCTCTGTCACTACATAAATAATGTTGCGTTTGCTCTTTCAAAGCTGTCATTTCTAATGATTTGCGAGCTGCTTTAATTTAATCTCATGTCTCCAGTGATAACTCTGAGCCTCCACAATGAGTTTAGGTTTCATCTGACATATTGATTGCACTGTTTTATTCACAAGGACAATTTGTTATTTGGGGTGTGATTTAAAATGAGTCTCTAATGTAGCTTTAGTGATGAAATTCTGGCAAATACAAAATTCGTATCACAATGAACTAAAATATGACACCTTAACCCTGGTTTAGCTTTGTAGTTAATGAGTACATATTACAAATCTACCAGTTTTCGATATCGATATCATTAAATGAGGGCTATCTTTTCCATTTTTGTCACATCTCGCTTCTCTCAATAGGCAGCTGAATATTTTTATAGTGTTATTATTTTAAAATACATACTTAAACATTGAGAATGACCTCTCCTCCCTAGGATCACTGCTGTGTTTTGAACAGCATTGTGGGATGGGAAAGCACCATCGGCAAATGGGCCCGAGTGGAAGGCACCCCCAGTGACCCCAACCCCAATGACCCTTATGCAAGAATCGACAGCGAAACGTTGTTCAGAGAAGGCAAACTCACTCCGTCCATTACTATTCTTGGTAAGATCTTCTGACATGCAGAGATATTCCTCTTGTTGCTCACATGTATTAGTAATGTGTTAAATAATCAAATGCATTCATATATATACCAGACAGAAACATGTGTAATGAGCTTTTTACATCTTAGGTTATAAAAACTGTGCAAAGGCTATTTTAATAAATACAGTGTTTTATTCAAATAGTTTAGTGTTGATAATAAAAAATGCATTAAAAATCATAATACAGATAGATAATAAATGTTTAATACATCCCATGCCACTTTGGACATATTGAAATATAAAGATTTGCGAGTCAATGGAAAGAGCATTTACAAGTTCAACATACAATGGCCTTTTTACCTAATTCTGGCATATAAAAATATTTTTTTATTAAAGCTGCACTATGTGATCCACCACCTGCTTGTCTCCATGAGGTTCTATTGCTCCATGAAGATTAATAAATTTAATGCCATACTGAACACAGTATGGCATTAAACTCACAAAGGCAGAGAGACTAGCAGGTGGTGGACCCTGCTCCAGAAAAGTTGCTTAGTGCCTCTTTAATATGCACTGTCCTTAACATAAATAAACTGTAAAATATCTTTTTATAATACTGTACTTTGCCCTCTAACATTTATTATTTGTGATCTGTTTGGCCATATGGGACAATTCATTTGCATTATCTGTAAAAAATAATGAAAAAGCCAGTATAGCTCCTCCATAAACACAGCCTATTTGACAAGTGTAATATATTATGTGATGTGCAGAGGCAGAGCAGGGACTAACTCCAGTCTGGCTTCATCTCCATAGGTTGTAATGTGAGCATTCCCTCTGAGGTCATTATACTCAACTCCATCGTCCTCCCACACAAAGACCTCAACCGCAGCTTCAAAAACCAAATCATCCTCTAGTTTGGGGCTTGCCTTGCCGTTCCCCCTACTGGTGCAGATGAAGGACACGCTGACACTGCCTCTGAGTTACTGTATACAAGATGCTGAAAAGGAAAAAAGATATGGGACTTGAGAAATGATTGAAGTACAGATTTTTTTATATTTGCCCACCAGCCTTTATGCATCAGTCGGTATGAGCATTCAACAACTTTTGACATGTTGACTGACCTCGAGATTTGCACTGTTCAAGCATCACACTTTGACCGCCTGCTTTATATCATACAAACTTGATTGGGTTCACCTTCAACAACTTGATATCATAATTTCAGAAAGACTGAGCATTACATTACATTTCTCAATTCAGTATTTTATTTAAAAAGGGTAACTAGGAGTTGAGTCTTCGAATTTGCCATATTCATCTTGTGGTTTTAAGTCCTTTCAACTGATATCAATCAACCTTTGTGATTGAATGAGGCAACACAATTTTTTTTTTTTTTTGGGGGGGGGGGGTAATTAGAAAATAAATTTTAGGTTATTGGTGGAGGCAGGGAACACTTTGAACTTTGTTTCATATGGATAGGTTTGGTAATTACCAGTGTAGAGATATTAAACGAGGTAAAAACAAATACGCAATTTGACAGTTATGAACATTTTTGCTGGGTTACGATTATTGTTTTCAGATAATTTTAGATAAAAGTTACACATTGCACATCTAAGAAGCTATCTGTGTAAACTGTTATTCTCTTCACCTTGCAGTGGTAATGCCAGATCAGTGGACATTGTGTTTTTATTATATTTGCCCAAAATTGTTGTTAAATTAGTAATATATTTTGTTGAATGTACTCTGAAGTTAATTTATTAATGACCACTGTTTCCCAAGGGCACCCTGGACTGATTATGAACTTTGCTATTAGAACAATAATTAAGGGAATGAAATACTTTGTAGACTGACTGCATGGTGAATCTGAAGTGACAATTATTTGTGTGGCTTTTGATTAAAACTTTTGTTACCGTACGGCTCTATTGTTACTTGCGCCAGTATAAATCAGCGCGTTAAGAATTTGCATATGTACATTGCAATCAAGAGATGTTGTCTTTTTCAAATGGGAACCCAGTGGGGAGCCTGCACACTTTTACTGTACAACTCCACTCACAGAAATTGTTGGTTTGCAATCACTGAAGGGAGTGTTTTTAATTTAGTCTTCCAGCACATTAACATTTACTTATTAAGCCCTCAAGCTCTCCTGATCACTTCAACACTTTTGCTCCAATTACTGCCTGCACAAGTGTCTATTAAGACTGATGTAAATTGTGATACCAAAGTACAGCATAATATATTTTAATCAAGTCTCTTCACAGTCTGTCCTTCACGCAATGTTAGAAAAACAAGTTAATGAACACTTTTCATTCACAACTATAATTTAGTTTTTGCAATGACTTAGCTGTGCTTTTCATTGCTGATTTTGAAGACATTATTTAAATTTTAATTAAATTTTTATGTACAGTTCTCAGTACAGTATTTAAATTGAGATGGGAATGAAATGTGTACAAGTTCATTCTAGATGCAGTTCTCTAAAAACATACATACAATTCTTGACTCTGAAAGTTCACAAAAGGGAATATGCACTTAGTGTGTTCAGTGTTTTTATTCCTGAGGCTAATGTTTTTGTTATGTACAAAAGACAATTCATCATTTCACAATTTTTTTTTTGGTTATATTTAAATGTGATCATAGCAACACACAGACAATGTTAAATTTCTTGAGAGATAATGCCTGGGGGGAAATGTCTAGCCAACAAATCATTTCAGTGCACTGTACAGGGAAATAATGCAGTCTCAAAGTGTCAAGACTATGGTAGAACATAGTCTCATGTTCAAAACTATAAATATGTCCATTTTAATTGGGATCTTTCAACCCACTGATAACCGCTGATTGGTGACACAATGGGTGCCAGCGAGAAGGTTACAGGTTTGATTCCTGGATCACCTGGGCCTTTCTGCGCAGAGTTTTCATGTTTTCTTCAGGGCCCCAGCAACCATGAAGGATAGGTCAAATGCAGAGGACATGGAGACAAGTGTACCTTAACCTTAATAAAACTCTTATTCAATAAAGTAAATGTGTAGTATCTGAAAAAAGAAAATGTACTTGCTTTGTGTAAATGTCAAGGAGTACTTCTTACCTCTGTACACATGGTAGGCCTACCGAGAGCTCAGATTCCTGAAGTTTTCAGAGTGTCGCTTGCTCAATAAACCAAGTGTGGATATTTGTCATCTGTGAGTGTTATATGTTTCAAATAAGAAGATAAAAGTAAAACATTTTGGATGTGTCATAAACATTTATATTAGGTCCTTGTGAAGTACAGTTGTGTTTACCAGACTGAATGTCCACCACCTCCCTCTCCCCTGATGCTTCCTGATTTGTTGCGTTTACTCTGAGCTCTGGGTCCAGTCCTTTGTAAATGGAGCATGAGGAAAGCCAGAGTCGTTCTATTAGCCTTAGGAGGTCTCTGGTGAGTGTGTGCATTACTGTCCCAGCTTCTTCTGATGAGGCACATCCCACTGTTATGAACTGAGCAGAGGGCACCGAGCTGCAACACTACAGGCACGAAAGGGACGAAAGACACTAGCAGTTTGTAAATTTTCACATTCAGGTCAATTTAGTGAAGTCTCAGAGGAGCATGAGCTGAGCGATTCTTATACACCCTCTCCAATACAGACAACATTTGACTGATAAATATTTCATTGTAATTGTAGTTGAAAAACTGTAAAATAAATCGGTCACTTCCCATAGCACTATTTTTTTTTCCATGGGCACTTACACTGATAATGGACCATTCAAACTGATAATCACATGAGTCAAGTCAGGGCTGAGTCTTGCTAGAGTCAGAGGTGCACTATGTAAATTTTCTGGTTGAGGTACGCTACCTGCTTTTCTCCATGAAGATGTTATTACTTTGCTTTGCTGGTGTCACTTGCTTCAAGAGAGATATACTATACATATTCTAGGCAAAGCATTAAGCCTACAGGTACATCTGCATGAAAACAAGCTGGCATGGGTTGACCCACCAGAAAAGTTACACAGTGCACCACCTTTTCCCCACTGTAACAGGAAGGACTGCGGTTCTGTTGTGGTGTCCTTATGCAAGAGATTTCATATCTATAGACTACATCCTCTTGTGGCAGGTGATATTAAGAAAGGTATCAGACACAAAAACTTGCCAAATCATTATGCTCCTAATAGCTTGTGTAGTTTCCTTGTGAAACCAAGATGTAGCAGAAAGCTCATTACCTGCACTGGCAAAGTACAGTAGTCTATGTATGCGCAGACTATTTATGGAGTGCAGATTTGGAGTGCTCGGGCAGAGGTCCAGGCCTGTTCCATCTGAGAGCTCTTGTCTTAGTTTGGCATTAGCTCGGCGCGTTGCTAGAGTGAAAAGATGATGCCGAGCAAACGCCTAAAGCCCTGACAAATGAGCTGTCAAACACAAAGTGACACCTCACACGGCAGCAATTCAGACACACTGGAAAAAATAGCATCTTCTGTCATACATCACCTCCAAATGCTAATGCTTTGCTAACTGTGCTATTCAAAAAGATCATAGTGCTTGACTCATCCCACTATACCCTGAGTGTTTTAAACACACATGATAAGCCAAAGTTGGTGTTTTTTTTTTTTTTTTTACTTTAATAAGGGCAATGCAATTTTTACTGGGACATGAAAATTGTCTAAGTGTTTTTCTTGGCACCAATGTGACAGCCAATTCAACTTGACAGTGTGAATCTGTAGCTTGTCGAATATAAAAGAAGAAAAAAAACAGGCATATTGGAATAATTACTGCGAGGGATGTCACAGTATCAAATTTTAGTGTTACATAATGCCCCTTTAAATAAATTGTAATAAAGAATACAATGTACATGTACTTCAGAAAATTTTATTTTTAAATAAGAAAATAAAATAAAAATTCCAAATCAGCCTTCTGTTTATTGACTAATTTCCGTACATTCTTTAAGGGTGATCTTCTGATCAGCTCCATCTCTGGTTCGTCATCTTCTGAAGACATGATTCTTTTTGTCAACTTCATCAAATCATTTCTGATCAGCTCATGTTCTTCATCTTCTGGCAATGGCAATTGTTCTGGAAAAGCCCAGAACAGCCGTCCGCTCGTGGACTGGTCCTCAATTTTCACCATGGGTCGATGTGTAGGGGAAAATTCCAATCTGCCCCTGTCTTCTGGAGATACAGTTCTCGTCAGTTTCATCACATCACTTCTGATCAGCTCATATTTTTCATCTTCCGGAAACACGGTTCTTCAGGTCAGCTTCATCACATCACTTCTGATCTGCTCTTGTCCTTCATCTTCTGGAGACATGGTTCTTCTTCTCAGCTTCATCATGTCACTTCTGATCAGCTCGTGTTCTTCATCTTCTGGCAGTGGTGGACTGGCAATTGTTCTGGAAAAGCCCAAAACGGCTGTCCACTGGTGGACCAGTCCTCAATTTCCACAGTGGGGGAAAATTCCGGGGCAGTTTTTAGGTGCCAATCTGCCGGTCTTCTGGAGATACAGTTCTTCTAGTCAGCTTCCTCAAATCACTTCTGATGTGCTCTTGTCCTTCATTTTCTGGAGACATGGTTCTTCTTGTCAGTTTCATCACATCACCTCTGATCAGCTCATGTTCTTCATCTTCTGGAAACACGGTTCTTCTGGTCAGCCTCATCAAATCACTTCTGATCTGCTCTTGTTCTTCATCTTCTGGAGAGATGGTTCTTCTCATCATCTTCGTCAAATCACTTCTGATCAGTTCCTGTTCGTCATCTTCTGGAGACACGTTTTTTTTCTTGTCAGCTTCATTAGACCTCAGGACCACGGGGCTCAGATGTCCCCTCCAAACCAGTCACCATGGGAACAGAAACAGAAACAGAGTTAAGGCATGTGCACATTAAAAAATAAGCTACTATGGAATTATTTCTTACCTCATATTTGTTTATTATATATATTATATATATATATATATATATATATATATATATATATATATATATATATATATATATATTATCATCTTCTGGCAGCAGTGGACTGGCAATCTGTGTATTCTGGAAAAGCCCAGCACGGCCGTCCACTCATGGACTGGTCCTCAATTTCCACCGTGGGTCGATTTGTGGGGAAAAATTCCAGGGCCGTTTTTTAGTCCCAATCTGCCCCTGTCTTCTGGAGATACAGTTCTTCTGATCAGCTTCATCACATCACTTCTGATCAGCTCATGTTCTTCATCTTCTGGAAAGACGGTTCTTCTGCTCAGCTTCATCAAATTACTTCCGATCTGCTGTTGTCCTTCATCTTCTAGAGACATGGTTCTTCTCGTCAGTTTCATCACATCACTTCTGATCAGCTCATATTCGTCATCTTCCAGAAACACGGTTCTTCAGGTCAGCTTCATCAGATCACTTCTGATCTGCTCTTGTCCTTCATCTTCTGGAGACATGGTTCTTCTCGTCAGCTTCATCACGTCACTTCTGATCAGCTCGTGTTCTTCATCTTCTGGCAGTGGCGGACTGGCAATTGTTCTCTAAAAGCCCAAAACGGCTGTCCACTGGTGGACCAGTCCTCAATTTCCACCGTGGGGGAAAATTCCGGGGCCGTTTTTAGGTGCCAATCTGCCGGTCTTCTGGAGATACAGTTCTTCTAGTCAGCTTCATCAAATCACTTCTGATGTACTCTTGTCCTTCATTTTCTGGAGACATGGTTCTTCTTGTCAGTTTCATCACATCACCTCTGATCAGCTCATGTTTTTCATCTTCCGGAAACACGGTTCTTCAGGTCAACTTCATCAAATCACTTCTGATCTGCTCTTGTTCTTCATCTTCTGGAGAGATGGTTCTTCTCATCATCTTCATCAAATCACTTCTGATCAGCTCCTGTTCGTCATCTTCTGGAGACACGTTTTTTTCTCGTCAGCTTCATTAGACCTCAGGACCACGGGGCTCAGATGTCCCCTCCAAACCAGTCACCATGGGAACAGAAACAGAAACAGAGTTAAGGCGTGTGCACATTCAAAATAAGCTACTATGGAATTATTTCTTACCTCATATTTGTTTATTATTATTATATATATAAATTATCATCTTCTGGCAGCAGTGGACTGGCAATCTGTGTATTCAAATATCAAATATCAAATTACTTCCGATCTGCTGTTGTCCTTCATCTTCTAGAGACATGGTTCTTCAGGTCAGCTTCATCAGATCACTTCTAATCTGCTCTTGTCCTTCATCTTCTAGAGACTTTCTTCAGCATTCATCAGATCACTTCTAATCTGCTCTTGTCCTTCATCTTCTAGAGCCATGGTTCTTCAGGTCAGCTTCATCAGATCACTTCTAATCTGCTCTTGTCCTTCATCTTCTGGAGACATGGGTCTTCTCGTCAGCTTCATCACATCACTTCTGATCAGCTCATGTTCATCATCTTCTGGAAACACAGTTCTTCAGGTCAGCTTCATCAGATCACTTCTGATCAGCTCATGTTCTTCATGTTCTGGCAGCAGTGGACTGGCAATCTGTGTATTCTGGAAAGCCCAGAACGGCCGTCCGCTCATGGACCGGTCCTCAATTTCCACCATGGGTCGATTTGTGGGGGAAAATTCCAGGGCCGTTTTTTGGTCCCAATCTGCCCCTGTCTTCTGGAGATACAGTTCTTCTGATCAGCTTCATCACATCACTTCTGAGCAGCTCATGTTCTTCATCTTCTGAAAACACAGTTCTTCTGGTCAGCTTCATCAAATCACTCCCGATCTGCTCTTGTCCTTCATCTTCTGGAGGCCTGGTTCTTCTCGTCAGCTTCATCATGTCACTTCTGATCAGCTCCTGTTCTTCATCTTCTGGAGACATGTCTTTTTCTCGTCAGCTTCATTAGATCTCAGGACCACGGGGCACAGATGTCCCCTCCAAACCAGTCACCATGGGAACAGACACAAAAACAGAAACAGAAACAGAGTTAAAGCGTGTGCACATTAACATTCTAAGCTACTATGGAATTATTTCTTACCTCATGTTTGTTTATTATTATTAGAGTCAAGTGAATTTAATAAGTCAAGATGACTTACAATAAAACACCTAAACCTAGAGAGGAGAAGCTCTCCCATCTCTTAAGTTACAATTCTTAACAGTACTGTAAAAAAATTTACTGCCAAGAATTGTAAGTGCAGAGATGGGAGTGAGTTCACTGACATTTACATGAAAACAAAACAAACACCCAAATGTAGAGAAGTTGGGAGTGTCCCACTGACTGGTGAGTTAGTGAACAAACCCACATCTCCAGATACAATCATTCAAAACAGTACAAGTCTCCAGAGAGACTGTTTACAAAGACTTTCAGTAAAAGACACATTTGATTGGATTTGAAATGGTACGGTCCAGGCCGTACAACGTGAATCCAACACAACAAGAACAGGAGATATGAGTGAACAAAGCCACACCTCCACACTTTCTCATTATTCTCTCAGAGTTATTAGAATGAGATTTGCAGTTGTTGAGGATATGGCCTCACTGCCTTCAAGCTCCGTATAATAGACTTTTTTTGTATAACACAGTTAGTGCTTAGTAGTTGTAATACTAAGTACTATAAAACACACTCTCACCGCTAACCCTCCTATGCCCAGAAAAACACACGTTTACAGTAAATGCAAGATGTACTATACAGGAATTTCTGATTTCTGATTAAATTTTAATCAATTAGCACCCTAGCACTTTTTCAGTACAAACTAACCTGGGGCCCAGTCGTGTACTACATGTATTATAATAAGATAGTTACCAATCACTCACTTAAAATATAGTCAATAATAAAACTTTACATTTTATCATCAAAGTTTTTATGAAATCCTATATAATAATCCTTGCTTTTTTCCTACTGAAAAACTATAACACTCATTTTCACCTCAAACTCAAAGAACAGTAAAAAGTCAAGGTGTGCTATGCAGGAATTTCTATCAAACTGTAGTACTCAAATACTATTTTACATAAATTAGATTTTAGTCTTTGAAAAGAGTAAAATGTATTATTATTATTATTATTATTATTGTTTGCTTGTTGAAATCCTACATAGTGTTCCCTACTTTTGTTTCTTATATATATATTATATTTTTTTTGTTTATATATATATATATATATATATATATATATATATATATATATATATATATATATATATATATATACTATATAAAATCTGTATAAAATCAAAAAGTATAAGGTGTACTATGCAGGAATTTCTGTAAAACTGCAGTACTCAGATTTTAATTCAGAATAAAAATTACAGTTAACTCAACAAGAAAAGGTTATGTCTTACCACCAATGTTTGTTGTTTTATGAAATCCTACATAGTATTCCTTACCTTCAATCTATTCATTTAAAAAAAATCAATCAATCAAGAAATCAATCAATCAAAATCAATCAAGAAATCAATCAATCAAGAAATCAATCACGAAATCAATCAATCAAGAAATCAATCAATCAAAAAATCAATCAAGAAATCAATTGGATGATGGGCGTGGTTGAAGGTGGTAAAAATCGCCGCATTGAGCCAAGCTCTGAGTCTCAGAGGCTGAGTTCAGTCCTCGTCCGACTCCGAGTCTTGGAGCAGGTGGTGGTACTGGAACCTGAAGTGTCCAGACGTCCCAGAGGAGGTGGAGGGGCCTGGGTCGGAGGTGGTGGGGCCTGGGTCGGAGGTGGTGGGGCCTGGGTGGGAGGAGGAGAGGCACGGCCGCTTGGCGCTAGGGTCGTCCTGTTCTTCATCATCTTCATCCCTGACGCGCTTGTGTCCGCTGAGAGGAATGAAATCCGGAGCAGGACCCACAGAAGGAGGACGTGGAGCAGCTGGAGAGCTGGGTGCTGGGTGTACCACAAGTACCTAGTTAAATCTATAAGCCTACACCTACCATTTCAATAGATAAACATTCCTCTACCACCACCACGACCAATGTTTCTTGCCTCTTGAAAAACAGTCAGATTGGTAGGCCATCTGTTTTATACCACTTAATGTTTTTCAATATGTTTTTTGTACTTTTGTTTAGGCTTCTTTAAGCCTAAACCAAAGCCCAATCTTCAAAACGAAAAGAGTCTTAGTTCCACTTTTCAGCACAGTGAACTTTAATAAACGAGTCTCTCCAAAACCCTTAACAGGAGGAGTAGGTTATTTGGAGCAATTAATGTTGGGCAGCAAGTGGAAAGTGTTATTGTTTTGGACTGCGGTCAACAGCCCATAAAAGTGTCTTTGAGAGCCCATGTTGGAAAATGATTAGTAGTACTCCTTTTAATATTTTTTCATCAAGATGCCGGGAGCACATGACATCACGTGCCTTTTACGCGCGCAATGCGCAGACATGTGCTCCATGGGGACAGAGAAGCTGCAGAAATCACCTGTATTCCTATTGGTAAGCATCTACGAAAATAATACAAAATGCATCTTATTGTTGCTATTTTTAGCATTTTGTGCGTCTAGTGTATCACTGTAATAGTTTATGTGCAATGAGCAAGCTAGCCAGCTAGGCTATGAGAGCTAGCCTTTTAAAGGTTGTCCATACACGCCTTGTTTTGGTGAATTGGCAGTTGCTGTAAAGTAGCCTAGCTCTGTTGCCTATTATAGACAAGTAGAACCATTGGTTTTACATTTAGCATCAGCCACACTTGTATTAGCTGTATTATGAATATTGAAAATTATTTGCCCCAAAATTTGTGTCCTGAATCAATACTTTGTAGGGCTACTTAAATTGGAAAATATGCAGGCCTATTGGATTGATTTGTTTTGACTATTACATCCAAGTCTATTTTTTGCCATTTGACACATATCCAAGAAGACAGAACCTCCATAGTTTTAAAAATAGCCTATTCATAGGTTTCATGCTATAGTAACTCTCCTCCGTGGTCGTAGCAATTAAGCAATCAAAATATTATATCTTTTGAATGGGGAAAGGTCCTCAATGGGTCCTCACAAAGTCCTTCAAATCAGGAAGAAATCGTTTGTCTGAAACCCATGAAAAGCACAACATTACAGACAGAAGTGTTGCCAACCACTCCTACCCATAGTCCTTGGACAAGCTCATAGGCGGCTATACAAAAGGATGAACATGCTTTGACAGCTGGTGAAGAGTAGAGAGGCCAACAGCCACACAGAGCCATGATACCTCCGTAATGTGAAAGCTCCTTGACTTATGCGGCAGGTAGATGGTCCAAACGTATCCTTGTGCAATATTTATTAGACATGTGCACCCTCACTCCTGCCTAGCAAATGCTGTAGTGGGTGGGCATGACGCTGTGCTGTTTCATAATACAGATTTGCTGCTTTCATGGAAAAAGACAGTGGTCATATTTTCATAATTTCCATAAGATCATAATTTTACATATTCTATACATAGAAAACTGAAGTCTTTTTGGAGTAGAGGTTGGAGATCTTGTCAGATCTGAGAAGCTAAGCAGAGCTGGGCCTGGTTAGTACTTAGATGGGAGACGAATGGGAATACCAGGCGCCACAGTGGGGCTCTGGTGGCAAAACTTTGTCGTCTCCTTAGGTTAGACACTTCACCGACATTGCCTGTTATGAAAGTGTTGTGTGGTAGAGTACTGCTGGCATTTCGAGAGGCCAGTGGCGCAGATTTGCAGCCTCGTTTCAGTCAGTCCACCCCAGGGCAGCTTTCGCTTACTACAACAGAGTGTGGAGTGAATGAATAATGCACAAAATTGTAAAGCAACTTTGAGGGTCTGGAAAAGCACTGACTAATGTGTCATTAGAATTGAAATTGACAATAAAAAGAACAGATTAAGAATGACAATTTTTAATGTAATCTAGAAATGTGATATTTATGCCCTTGTGTGGTTATTTCTACAGTCAGTTCTTGATTTGGACTGGACTTGAACTCAACAAAGACATTAACTGGCTCATTTTAGCACATTCTGATGCATTGTTAACATATTATCTGCATAACATTATCAAGATAATGCCAAAAATCCCATACAGTTGACACTGTTTTCTTTCATAGTGCAGGCTTGTCACTGTTTTCTTTCATAGCGCAGGCTTGTCACTGTTCTCTTTCATAACGCAGGCTTGTCACTCTCATGGAAAATGGCAGTGTGCGTATTTGCATCATTTCCATAAGATCATAATTTTACACATTTTATACATAGAAGATTGGAGTTTATTCAGAGCAGCCTACCCTGAGGGGAGTGCTTTTGCTGTGTTGGCTGCAGCTGTCAGACAGTTTGCATTGGAATAGACTTATGTGCATTGATGTCATGTCAGACTGTAGTTATGTTCACTAACACATCACTGCTTCCCAGGGCTGCTGCTGTCTGTACTGTCAGGCTCATCTGATCAATGTGGACTTACAGAAAAGACTAACAGCACTAGAGGTAACATTAAAGTTTTTTTTGTTTTTTGGGTGCACCACCTGCTTGTCTCCATTGAGGTGTTTTTCTTTTCCTGGAATGTTCCTCATTATGACATTTAACATACCACTGTTCATGAAGACAAGCAGGTGACATCACCAGACAAAGTACAAGTCAGATCTGTGTGAGGTCGACACTGCTCACAGTATGCTCTTAAATGTGAAATGTTTCAGGCAAAGTAAGCAATAATAAATGGAGACTCCTTGCGGATCTTCGACTTAAACAGTTACAGAACACATCAGAGCTAGCTAACTTACAATTCATATTATTTTGATTAATTTATCATTGCATTTATATAGCACCTTTCAAGACACCCAAAATGCTTTACAGTTCATTGTTCATTCACTCCACACTCAGTGTGTACTTCTATTGTAGTCACAGCTGCCCTGGGGTGGTGGCAAGGCTGCCAATTTGCGGCATCAGCCCCTCCGACCACCCCAACACTCACGCGCACTCTCTATCATTTAAGTTTCCATAATAACTAAAAAAAAAGTCCAATTGTGAGTTGCCTATATTGACATTTATTTTGTTGTTCTCAGCTACACTATAATTTTAGCCTTTTAACCCGGTTGGTTGTTTGTAGCTTGATTTTGTTGCCGCTTTACTGGGTTTGCCCTCATCACTTGATAATTGGAAGGAAAGCAGACTTTCCTGATTGACTGTGTCCTGGGAGTGAAGTATTAAGGAACAGAGCAGGCAGAACTAAAATGTTTATTGATGTTTAATTAGGGCAAGCAAGCAAGAGGAATAAACCAGGTTTGTTCTCCTACTCCAATATAAATAAAATCTTGTCTTGATGTTTAGTGACCAAAAGATGCCTAAAATTTAAACATGCTAAGTAGGGTTTTGTTTGATGGATATAAACTACAAAGTTAATAGGTTTTGTCAAAATGAGTAATTTTGGTAGTTGATTGAAATCTACTAAAGACAGTATTCATTGTCTGAGGAAACTTATTATTCTTTATTTTACATAACAAGAATGAATTATGTAGAATCTGTGAATCTTAGCATATATATTAACACAACGTTCTTGAAAAAAACATGACAACCATGGCCATTTTCACTTTTTGCTAGCTATTGAGCCTTGTCGATGAGGAGCACTTATTTTAGTTAAATTATCTTTTTTTTTTTTTTTTTTAAATAAGAAACCCCTCTCATTTTTCCTGTTTTAAAGACATAATTTTGACAGTTGATATTAAATGATTAATACATTTAATCTAATTATTATTATTATTATTTTTACAGACTGCCATGAAGACATGTGAACCATCAGTTCACACACGTCTCAAAGTCAACAAGAAGCTTTTTGGTAGGACATCACCTCACACTTTTTTACAATTGGGCAAATGACTTCTTTGGTGCCTATTTGGTGTGTGCCCAGTAGAGGGCACTGTGGCTGTTCTCTGAGTCCCCTGCGTGACAGAATGACCCCTAGTGCTGCCGCTGGAGTTAGAGCAGGGCTGTTGTATTTGGATGACTTTGTGCCTCTTTGTAAATAAGCTGCAGGGAAAAGCATTAGAGGTGCTTTTACTTACATCTGGTGGTGCCCCCTTCACGTGTGTGTGTGGTCAGGGGAGAAGAATTAACTGCTATGATCTATTGTATACATTAAATTATGTTGCTCAGATTAGCTGCCTGAAACCTTTATTCGGTCACTGGTATTTTTTACTGTGATACATACTTGCGAAGTTGTAGTTCAGTCTGTCGCTGTCAAAACTTCACATCGATAAACCAGATAGTTTAAGTTAAGGAGAACACACCTTGGTCTGATTTAAAAAAATAGGTAACATTAATTAATATGTCATATGGTTGTTTGTTGTCAATATCATTTTGCGTTTTATTGTGTGGAGGTGTATATGCTAACCTTTGAACTTTGAACTCAATTCTCATGTTTTGAATGGTGCTCACTGATATGTAAAAAATTATAACAAATAACTATTTTACATTTTATTTTTGTCTTATTAAAACAACAATAAAAAACACTCGAATGGTAAAATTTCTTCCTCCAAAGTCTAAACCCCAAACCACAGAGAATTGACTGTAAACTTTTCGATTAAAAATACCCAAGCTGATCTTTGATGATTAGAAGTGACTGCATTTCATGATTTAAAATGAGTAATATTTGTTTTTGTTACCATGTGAATAATGGAAAAACTATGTAGCCGTAAAGCACTTTGTCAGATTTTCCAATAGGTCAAATGTGCACAAACTGAACAGAGAATATTTCCGAGCTCTTGTGATGCAAATGAGAATTGATACATCAGAGCAACACTGTGTGAAAGGCTTCAGTGGCGGTGGCCTCTTTCATCACAGTTTCCATAAAGTTGTCTGTTTGAATGAAGAGTCGGCACAGCAGGTTTATTAATGGACTCTTTTGTTCTTTTGTGTAAAGTAATTTCTGATATATCTCGCTCTCATACCACTTCATTTTTCTACCTCGCTGCCCTTTGCTCACCTCCAATTGCATATCACAGCCCATGCATCCCATTCTTATGAAAAGAACTTCCTCCAGACTTCCTTTTGTGTGTTTAAGCTATCTATTAAATGTTACTTTTAAATATGATATTGACAAAAATGAATATCTGATATTTTTTGTATTGTGCAAAACGTGAATTGACCATATTAACCAAAGATCAGAAATATCACTTTATATCCTTTTTTGGAAGTTGGACTAGACGGTTCTGTCTCTTTTTGCATATTCACATAGATTAAATTGTTCTAATTTTGCATATGTCCGAAGCAATAATATTTTTCCTTTTGCAATATAACTCCTATACCATTTTGTGTATGCTGAATAATGATGTCTTAGCTTTAGCAATGTAGATAGCAATAATAAACAAGTAGCTTACACCATTGTTAGGAGAATTATGAGCTGTATTAGGGAAATTACTCGCTATATTAATGTAACTGTTATCCATATAAGAAATTATTTATGGCTAATCTGTAGTGCTTGAAAACATCTTAATAATAGAGGTATATTTTAACAACACAAACTTTGCAATGACATCACGTTGGGGGTGTTCTACATCTGTTGGTGGAGTGTTCAGCAGTTACCATGGTGACACAATGCACGTATTGGCAAACACTGTCAAAAAATAATTAAGACAGTCTGAAAAAACAAATATGGAGCCCGTGAACATTAGAGTGTTCATGATCCTGTTTAAGTGTTTTTTTGTTTTGTTTTGTTTTTTTTTCAATAAAAATTGTGAGATTGAAACACTGTGTCTAATGCTAGATAGCTTGTGACTGTAATTTGATGTGTGAGAGACAGAAATCATATCACCTGTTGTAGTTCCAACCAAATCAACTCTTTCTGGTTTCTGTGTTAAAATAAAACTCAGATTAAAATCTAACACACCTCAGATAGATCAGTGCTTACAGTTAGCATCACATCTCCAGGGAGTGTTGATGACATCAGCTGCAAAGTATTAATTGTTAGCCAAACACACACACACGGACAAATGCACAAATAAATACAAATGAATGTTATTAATGCTGTCCATATACTTCAGCAATGTCCAACAGTAACAAGTTTATTATCCAATAATTCAAATTCTACACTTCACCCGAATTTGTCTTGTCTCTAAAACTTTGGGCATGCATTTTTGTCAGTATATCTCGTATGATTCTACAATAGCCATCAATCACACCTGTCATATTTGAGACAGATAATAGAAATGCACAGACATATTTGTGAAATGACACACTGAAAATGTTCTACATTGATTGATGAGACTTAAAACTGTATAGTCCTGGGCTAGAGTCCTAATGTTGGTGTCAGGCAGGTTCAACTATCTAATTGTCAACACTGATTTGGTTGTTGGTTGATTTCTTTTGTTTTACCTAATCCGTGTGAGTCTATGGAGACTAGGTGACCCCGCTCACAGTAAGAACGCATGTTTTTCAAAGTATTTTTCCACAATAAAAACATGCAGTCGAATAAATGCTAAATGCATGTTCCAAACAAATAATATCTCCATGGCGACAAGCAGGTTGCCAACCACCAGAAAAAATTCATAGTGCACCTTTTAAAGACATATTGATTTTATATCTGACACTGCCAATAGTTGTAAAATTAAAATGCTTAACTTTCTGATTCAACAGTGTTGAATCTTTTTGCTGATAAAAATATGTCCCTTATTCAGACCGAACCCACAAGCCTATTGTGTCATAAAGATGGACCGTGCTTAGTGTAGTTTTGAGCAATGGGAGAAAATTCTGCACTTGGCTGGACCAGACATTCACTTAGCAATGTGCCCTGCTAAATGCTTCAAGCCCCGACCATTGATTTGTGTGTGCGTGTATGTGCCTCTGTGTGTCCATGTTAAATTTGTTTACAACGCCGTTATGAAGGCAGTGTGGTAAAAAGCAGGAGAGGTGAAATTGTGGCACTCTTGAATCCTCTGGGAGCCATTACTGTTATCGCTGATGCAGGAAATAGAGTCAATGTAGAAAATAATACCCTTGAATAATTAATTAGATGAGTTTTAAATCAACAGCGAAGCCGTAGTGCACAAAGAGAGCAGGTAAAATCAAACTGTACTTTGGAAAATGCTGCCAGATGATTTTGAAATGAAAAGATAATCGATAGAAACACTAGTGGAGGTAGTTAACGTAATTATGTGCTCTTAAGCCTAATAATAGAGTTTTAGACACGAGTTACTCATCAATAGACTTATTATTTCTTCAAAACGTCTTGGGGGAGAAAAGTGGTTATTTTTGTTGAAAGTGTCACTTATCAATGTTAACTAAATGTCTGTCATTTTAGGTGTAGTTCATAATAATTTCATTATTTTGAAACAGCTCCAGGGTACAACTTTATCCTGTTACCCATGAAAACAAAGATTAAATGAAGCTCTTAACTACTTTGTCTAATTTAATAGTTATTCTTTTGTTTTTGTTTTTTAAGCCTTCTTTCTATGGCAATATTATTTTGTGCTGAATATTTCACGTTATGGCATTAAAGATTTTTCTCCACGGAGACATGAAGGTAATGCCACCAAGTTAGACGTCATAATGTGTAATGCATATTTGGAAAAAAATGCATTATAAATAATTTTGATACTATACTAAGGAACAAGCAGACAAGCACATGACAACCCCTCAATGTCACTCAGTGCCCATGCAAAATAAATCATCTACTTTTTATTATTTAGCTTATTAGTATTACTTGATATTTCTTGTTACCTTTGTCAAAACTTGTTGAGGCCGTGCATAGTTGTACATGGATATAAAATACTGTACATTAGGGGTGACACGGTTCACAAAATTCATGGTTCTGTTTAAGGTCGCGGTTTTCGGTTTGGTACGATTCTTGTTTTCATTTTTTCTTTTTAATCTTTAATCTCTAGAAATATACTTCAGCGTATGCTATGTTAGCTTAATTATCCACAATTTAGGATACAGCGTTAAAAAAGTTATAAAAATATAGTTAGTAATGTAATCATGCACAAACTGAATTTGACTTGACTTTAAGCACATTATTATTGGACATAGGCAAGTGTTGTGCTTCTGTGAAAAAATGTTACCACCTTCCTAACCCTCTTCAGGAGTCGGGATACTTGGTTTTGTGAGATTGCGTTCTTGGCTGCAGGGCCTGGCTCCACTGCACGTGTTAGCGTTTACGCACGTAACATCATGAAATCACAGCCGCGCGTCAATGCAAAGGCGGCTCCACCGGCAGCTGCAGCAGGACGTACACGCGCAGCACTGACTCTGTGTTTCTCAATGGGAAAGACGATCAGTCTTGACTGGGCGTGTTTAGCCTATTGAATCTGGTCTACAGTAGGCCTGTAACGATAATCAATAAATCGATTAATCGTATGATAACTTTTAACGAGCTCGATAACTTTTCCAGCCTCGATAAATTCTATTTGCAACTTGTTTGTTTTTCTCGCTCTCTCTTGCTCTTTCTCACTCTCAAAGAGACTGAATGTTAGACGCTTCTATCGCTCTCTGACTCCTCTCGTGTAAAAAGCGTAATGACGCTTGAACCAAGATGCGCTGTGTTTATCAACAGAGCGGCTGCGCGCGTAGTCTGCGCGGTGCACTAGCAACACAAGCTAGTACCGCTGTCAGAGTGACAAAACTATTCATCGCCGTTCATCGCCAAAACAAGTCACGATGCCGAATCAACACGAGGGAGCGGGACACGTCTCAACAGTCACATGCGTCAAATGCAGCGAGCGCGCAAATAACGAGAAGAAATGTCCCAAACCCCAGCAGCCTATATAAACCCAAACCCGAGCGACAGAACTAGCCTAGCGTCCGGGAGAACCCGAAATCCCAAAACCGAACCGACACGACACCAGACAGGACAGAGGCTCCCTCATAGCATCCTGTGTAGCGGGTTAATGTGAACACTTCAAGACCAAAATGCCGAGTCTCACAGCAGCAGCCACAGAGAGATGAGTTACAATATACCAATGTAAGTCAGTGACTAAAATAACTTTTAAGGACAATTTTGTTACAGAGCCTTAGTAATCCATTTTATTTATTGCTTTGGTTGTATTTGGTTCAACAGTGGTTTATTCAAGTGCATTTTTGTTAACAAGTCCTTGCTGACAGCCACACTACATTAGGCTAGTCCTATGTCAAGTGTGTTTTATTTAGGCTTGTTGTTTTTGGTTGTCTGTGTTAAATGTTATTTAGAAAGTAAGGTTTATTGATCATTGAGAGGATGTATTTGCATTTTTATTCCATGGTCATTATATTAGTTGAAATTGATCTCACAATGTCAATATTATCGTTTATCGCAATAAATTCTTGGTCAATTAATCGTCCAGCAAAATTTGTTATCGTTGCAGGCCTAGTCTACAGTGAAACTAACAGCTGAACAGACTTGTATTTACCTTCTGTACAGGCTCACCATGGCAAACGCGAGGATTTCAAAAGTAAATTTTAAAGCACTTGTTAACAGTCTTTCTGGAGCTGGGCTCTTTCACATGACACAGAACTGCCCCAGGAGCACGTTGTGCTGATGATAAACGCACAAATAACCGTGGAAACTGTACGGTAGGCACATGTACCGAACCGTGACAAGTGAACCGAATGGTTCGGGTTTTTTTCATGAACGTGCCACCCCTACTGTACACAGTGTTGGGAAGGTTACTTTTAAAATGTATTCCCCTACAGATTACAGATTACATCTCCCAAAATGTAGTTTGTGACGTAATCCATAAATTTACTTAAGGTGAGTAACGTAATCTGAATACTTTGGATTACTTGATTTGCTGTAGAGAAGCAAAGACTCGGACATCTTCACATAAGATGTTTTGTTTGCTAAAAGAAAATAAAAAGCCCAGACTTTACTCAACCAAATTAAAAATATTATTGATAGAAGAGAAGGAGACATGGTTTAGTCCTGGTTTAGACCTGGTTTAGTCTTGGTTTAGACCTGGTTTAGTCTTGGTTTAGTCCTGGTTTAGTCCTGGATTAGTCCTGGTTTAGACCTGCTTTAGTCTTGGTTTAGTCCTGGTTTAGACCTGGTTTAGTCCTGGTTTAGTCCTGGATTAGTTCTGGTTTAGACCTGGTTTAGTCTTGGTTTAGTCCTGGTTTAGTCCTGGTTTAGACCTGGTTTAGTCCTGGTTTAGACCTGGTTTAAACCTGGTTTAGACCTGGTTTAGTCCTGGTTTAGACCTGGTTTAGTCTTGGTTTAGTCCTGGTTTAGTCTTGGTTTAGTCCTGGTTTAGACCTGGTTTAGACCTGGTTTAGTCCTGGTTTAGACCTGGTTAAACCTGGTTTAGTCTTGGTTTAGACCTGGTTTAGTCCTGGTTTACTCCTGGTTTAGTCTTGGTTTAGACCTGGTTTAGTCCTGGTTTAGACCTGGTTTAGTCCTGGTTTAGTCTTGGTTTAGACCTGGTTTAAATCTGGTTTAGTCCTGGTTTAGACCTGGTTAAACCTGGTTTAGTCTTGGTTTAGACCTGGTTTAGTCCAGGTTTAGTCCTGGTTTAGACCTGGTTTAGTCCTGGTTTAGTCTTGGTTTAGACCTGGTTTAGTCCTGGTTTAGTCCTGGTTTAGACCTGGTTTAGACCTGGTTTAGTCATGGTTTAGTCCTGGTTTAATCCTGGTTTAGACCTGGTTTAAACCTGGTTTAATCCAGGTTTAGTCCTGGTTTAGACCTGGTTTAGTCCTGATTTAGTCTTGGTTTAGACCTGGTTTAGTCCTGCTTTAGTCTTGGTTTAGACCTGGTTTAGACCTGGTTTAGTCCTGGTTTAGTCTTGGTTTAAACCTGGTTTAGTCTTGGTTTAGTCTTGGTTTAAACCTGGTTTAGTCCTGGTTTAGACCTGGTTTAGTCCTGGTTTAGTCTTGGTTTAGACCTGGTTTAGTTCCTGGTTTAGTCCTGGTTTAGTCGTGGTTTAGTCTTGGTTTAGTCCTGGTTTAATCCTGGTTTAGTCCTGGTTTAGTCCTGGTTTAGTCCTGGTTTAGATCTAGTTTAGACCTGGATTTAGATGTGGTTTAGACCTGATTTGGACCTGGTTTGGACCTGGGTTTAGACCTGGTTTAGTGTCCGGCAATAAGTGGAATTATCGAAAAAAAAAAAAAGAAAAAAAAAGAAAAAGGGATATAGCCCAAAATGTGAAAACAGGAAAATACAGTGGTGTAATCCATTTATTTCAACAAAGTAACTGTAATCTAATTACCACTCACTGAAACAGTAACTGTAACCGAATACAGTTACTCATAATTTGTACTCTGATTATGTAACTCCGGTACATGTAATCTGTTACTCCACAACACTGACTGTACATATGTTCTCAGTATCTTTGGTTCAAAGCTCTTAACATGAGTTTATGATTTAGTTTATAGACACAGTCACCATAACTGAAGTATCTTTATGTGAGGGTCTCCCACATTCACTGCTCATGACTGTACTGTTAATGATGTCCTCTTGTGTGTCCATCCAAGGTCTCTGAATGACTTTGAAGCTCCATAAACTCTTTAACATATCAAATATAAACTTAATGAATAAATGTGGACATGTATCTGACATGTTTCATCTACTAATTGCCACTTTTTATCTTTTTGACTCTTGAATTTTTATTGAGAGGACATTTTGCAGTAGTGCAGTTTAATTAGACTTACTGTTAAATGGTTCTTGGTGTTAGCACGTTGGAATTGGAGGAGTTTATGGCATCATATTTCTATCATATGAAAGGTGTAAATGACAAGATTATATACACCTCTCTTGTAAATCTTATACTGCTGTGTTTGATACCTGAATTTTCAGTGGTTCAATCCTCGCTCCCTTAACTGTTGTTGTGTCCTTGGGCATACCAGTAGAAAATCTTTATTATTTTATTTTATTTTTTTTAAATTAAGGGTGAATCGTTTAATTTTGCAATACAGTTGTTAAGAATTGTTACACATGTATTATTGCAATATTTTAATACTCATGCTCACTTCCAGTTTGGAACACAGCAGCTAGAAGATGAACTATGAGTGAAACAAAACATTAGAGACAAACCCAGGACTGCATAAATGCTAAATTTGGGTTTAAAATAATATTATTATAATATCAATAATACACTCACCTTTAATATAATCCTTAAAAAACAGTGCATTTTGTCAGATGGAGAAACTAAGTGTTATTGTGATGTATTGAGTTTATTTCATAGATATTTTTGCGATCTACTGTCACATTACAGTAATTTTACTACTACTTTTTTTGACTTTTTAAAATTGCAGACCTGACCAAGTTTCAGCCATACAATACGGCTAAAACTATGTTAAAGTTTCCTGGAAAGCTAATTTATTTGTTTTTGTTTAAAATCTGTTAGTATTTATTTGTTTTGAGTCCAGGCCCAGAGTGAGTTCATCTAATCCATCATTTCATTACTGTGTGGACACTCATAAAACTATTAATTAGCTGGTTTTATAATTCAGTGGAAGTAATTACTCAGAAACAACATGTTTTCTCACTCGGGCTGTGTCTGCTCGGCTTGTTCAGTGTAATTTTGGATTATGGAGAAAGTCAAATCGAGATTAAAAAATCATTATCATTGTTTAATGAGCAGCAGTTGTCATACAATGATTTTATTATTTGCACAATGCGTCAGTAAAAAAAAAAAAAAAAAAAAAAGAACACTAAGGAGATTATAGATTTGTGTTTTTCTCTGTCGGCTGCTGCATGGCCTCAGCGACAGACCACAGTGGATTTGAATGACCTGATGCTTAATTCACTGTGAAACTATGCTGACAGTAACATCTCAATATAATTTCTTTTACGGAGTTGCACGTCCAGAGAAATATAATTTCTTTGCCTGGAATGTTCCATAGTGTGGCATTAAACATCCATAGAAGAGTTACATGTGCACCTTCAATTTGGAGATCACTGCAAATCAGATTAATGAAATATATTCTTAAATGTAATAATGTTTTTATTTAACTACTATTGTTCTCACCTTTTTATTGAGCTGTGGTGCTCTGTAAGTGTTAAAGTGCCTTGTTTATCAGAGAAGCTTTAGACATTCCTCACAAACAAAAAGCTTTTATTAGGAGTTTTTATTAGGTTTTTGCAGAATGTAAGTTTTCTTTTATTTCTCTTAGGGGGGCTCATCTGTAGTCGCTTCCTCTCTGTGTGAAATAGACAGATGATAAAAAAGCCTTTTGTTTTCCATGGTGCATTTAAATAGAGATGTTTTCTGTTTTAGTGTCTCGCTCATCTCTTTCATTTTTGTTATAAAACTCACAATAACAAATGCATTTACTGAGACTAACAGGTAGAAGCTTTCTTTCTGTTGTCTGTTCTTTTGTAAGACTTGAGCTAGGAAGTGGGCGGGACTATTCAAAAGGCTTTGTTTCATCTCATTCACTGTCAGAGATGCAAATGTCAGAACTTTCTTGTTGGCTATGTGCTTCATTCACATGGGTAAATGTTGATAAAATATATAGATCGATACAAGACTGAATTGAGTTTCATTTATTATTCATAAATGTATTTTTTTTCTTCCCCTTAAAAAAGTATGGCAGTCACACTCTACCAAAGCACAATATTGCACTGTGATTGGTCCAGTCTCCGGCCCACTGGCTCCTATCACACCAGCGGGACTATGCCAAGATGGATTCTGTGAACTCACAAATATCGTGAGAATCCTTATTGCTGTTGCAGAGTTATGTTTTTCTGTCACTATGGAGATACTCCATGCAACAGAGATAATCCTTGCAACAGAAAAAGCAGGGGAAAATATTACAGAATCGATCTGGAACTTTAAATTGTATAATTGAAAAAGTCGGGCAGATTAAGGGTTGTATGAGAGCCCATACATCTCTACTGTTGAGGGAAAATTAAAATTTGCAGAGATGATAAATTTCAAAACCTTCCCACTGAGCCTAAATTACCAAAACTACCAAAATTAGCAAGATCAGTACTTTGGAGTAGATGAATTGTCAAAAACAGCATGGCTCAACAGCACCCTTAGAAGTGAACGCTTTATGAACATTTTTAACGCTTTTTTTGGAGTAGACCCATGAAATTAATTTAGGTAATGGGGCAGAAAGGGTTAAGTTTATATAATGCACATCTCACCAGTATCCTACACTGTAACTGGGAAAGTTTGAATGTGACTAAAGCAAAGGTTCCACACTGGGGGTGGTGGCTCTGCTTGCGCCTGTGGGACAGAGGAGGCCGGTGCATGGATGAAGACTTTGAATCAGTCATTTTCTGGCCTGCCTTTGAACTTAATCCTTCAGCAGAGGTCCAGGCCTTCAGGCTCGGGCACTTTTATGAAAGATATGAATATGGTTGGAAATATGCATACAACCGCACTCTATTGCAAAATCAAAGAACTACTGTGGATTGTCCCTGCTTCTGACCAGATTGTTTTCAGTGGACAAAGACTCTTACTGTTGATGTAGTCATGTATATTTTAACATTTGATTTATGTAACACATGTAACAGGGATGGTGTTGGGAATAACACTGTTTAAGTATAATGAAGTTACTTTTACCAGTAATGAGTAATTTAACTAACTTACTCTTTCCATTGCACTAATGCTGCTACAGTTACTATCAGTGTAATGTAACAGGGCTCATTATTTTACTGAGTGGTAGCAGCGGTGACAGATCAGACTCTCCTCTCTTGTCTCATTCAAAGGAGCAGCAAAGTTTTTTCCTTTTGTTTTGGGAAGTAAACAAGACCAAGATGAGGGATTTTAAACAGTGATTGGCTAAAACAGGTCGATTTTAAATGTGACCAATCAGAAGCAACGTGAGGAGGCCTAATATTTTCTTTCTCATTGGTTTAGCGCAGACAAGTGAGCAAATAATATTTTCAACACATGTGAGGAAATATACAGCATACAAGAGGATTTTATGGCTATACATCAATATTGGGCAACTCTTTGTGATGGGAGCACAAATAAATGACTACAGCGGGAATGACACATGCATTTGGAGTTTACAGATTGCTAAAATTACATTAGCACTGTTATAGTGGACACACCCCTCTGGTTTTACATGTGTGTAAGCACCTTCATGTGGCGTGCACATGTTTGTAATGTTTTGATGTTTTATAAATGCGCTGTTTGGCCAGAGTCTGCTGCATACAGGGGACAACTGTTTGCCCTGTGGTATTGTGATGGTACAGTTTATATACACTAAATAATACAGCTCAATAGACAAGAGTGGTAATCCAACAACAGAAATTAAATAAACTCAATGGTTTGTACATTAAAAAGTACATTCAATATGTGTATGTGTTGCCAAAAGATTATACAGTTTAATTCTATTCACCATTTCAAAAAAGTTATTTACATGTATGCCTAATTGCTGATGGTGGAATGTTGAGGAATTACCGTCGTGACACAATGCACACCTTAGCAAACAAAAAAAAAGTTTTAGAATAGTCTGAAAACTTGCATTGCTAATTAATTATTAATTAATGTTTAACAGTTGTTGTCTCAGGTCTTTCTTGTGCTGGTCTGTTGCTCTTATTATATGATTATCTGACAGTAAACCCCTCAGTGTAATGTTAGATAAATAGACAAATCAGCTGATTTTTGTTCATCTGCACCATTCAGTCTATGATTTGCACATAGCAGGTGACGTCAAGTGTGGAGCTCAGGCAGACGGTTTTTACCCAGATTTCCGAAGTTATATAAAGAAGTGGTTGTTTTTCCCAAGCTGTTTTTTGTGTGAAAATTCATGTGGATTTTTCAACTTGGAAAAACATTTTCTTAAGTTCCAGAGGACCACATAAATGCAGCATAAGTCAGTTCTTTATGATCAAATTGTGTTAAAACAAAGCTCAGAAAAGTTAACAAAGCCTCAGACAGAGCCTGCTTACAGTTAGCATCGCACCCTTTGACTTCTTAAACAACGCACTAATGTTTACATTACAGTGTGGCACTGAAAATAATGTAAACTTGTTATTATTTTCAATTCTAAACAATATACTTGACATTAAAATGTATCTCTTCAAAACAACATTCATAATATTATATTCTGCCCACCTGTATAACCTACTGTATATTATTACACACATGTGGATGGTTGCTCTGCAGACTTGACTCTTAATGCGTAATAGGAGTCTCATGACTTACCGATGACCTATGCCACGCTATTTCAAAGTGTTACAGAGACGAGAAAGAAGAGATGAGTTGAATGTCTTTATTCACCAGGCCTGGTCTCACCCAAACTCCACCCTTTGATAGAAGTCACACTTGGAAATTTGAGCTACTGAACATTTTTCTGTACCCAGACACAGCCCTCACTTCAAATGAGAATACTACAAAAACACTATAGAGAGGAACTTACTGGGCATCTACTAGGCTACATCTGTTGTGAATTTGATTAGTAAAGATTGTTGTCTCGGAAATGGCATTAGCTTAAAATCAGGCCTAAATAAGCTACAGTGAGGAAAATAAGACAACATATCGATTTGTTATTTTACCAACAACAGAAAAACTTAAAACTTTCCATTTTACTTAGAAATAGTTTTAAAAAAAAATGCACCAAAAGCACACCATGAAGCATGAAAGACTCCCAAAACATTGTGTAAGTTGTCATATTATTCAGAGATTTTTCTATTTTTTCCAGTTTTTTGTTTGAGCATTTGATCTACAGAAACTTCAATCCAAAAGTTAACAAACACTATCCTAATCATAACTAACTAAGCTGTCTTGAAGAGATGGGCTGCACATTTTTTTTTCTTTAAAATATGATATGTAGTTCTTTGCAGAGACCATTCTGTCTAAATGTTATCTAAATATTTGCAGTCTTTGTGATTTGATCATTGTGACAGCTCAAATAGTGATTCTGATTTGATTTCGATATACCATGCTGCCCTAATACAGAGGAGTCTCCTGTTCAGGTCTGAAATGCTACATATAGGGTCCAATAGTGATGCGTAATTGCTTCAAACTGATGCATACTTTTACCAAATTGACCTTTATCAAAACCCTGAGTCGTATTAATCTTGTGTTTAGGCCCATTTAGACCGTCCTGTCTTTGTGCAGCCATTGATTTATACAAGCGTCTGCTCTGAGGCTCCAGACTACGGCTTTTTTACATTGAGCCAAATGGCACCATTTCATCCTGCATGTCGGGACAGAAAATAAATAAATAAAAGTGTAACATCATAAGAGGCCTGACTACAAAAGGCTTTGCAGTGTCTGTCAAAGTTATGGAGGATCTATGCTGACTGTTGCTTTACTTGTGCTGTCTTTTTCTGAAGGCTCAGACAAAACAGCACTTTCACAGAGGTTTTGTTCTGAGTTTTAACTTACCCTGGTTTGAAAAAGCTGACAACCTTTTTAGGGCAAGTCTCAGGATTTCTTGTTTACTCAAAAATGGACAAAAAAAATCATTGTATTCTTAGACATCAGAGAGTGCCCTTTTGTCTGTCAGTGTCAGGCAAAAAACATGTTTGTTTTTATCATATTCCCAAGGAATTAATACCTCCTTTGATTAAATGCTCTTTTGTATTTTTCTCATGACCATTCAATACCATCTGATTCAGCATTATATATTTAATTTCTTTTAATTATTTCTTCTACTGCTTTGCCGTGAAAAAAACAACAACAAAAAAACTCATCCGTAAGCCTGTGTTTTTTTGTTTTGTTTTTTGTTTTGGTCTTTGGTGGTAGCAGCGTTCCATGTGGAAAAGGTTGAATGGTACTGTTTTACATTCCAAATTTATTAGATTATGTCTGTTTTGAAATGATCTGAAATAATATATTTACATCTGGTTTAGAAAATGTTTTACATTCCTAATTTATTAGCCTATGCCTGATTTGAAATTATCTGAAATAATGTATAATGTATTTACATCTGGTTTAGAAAAAAACAGGATTAATGCTGCTGATTTACACCTTTTATAAGAAGCTGTAGTTTCAGTATTATTATAAGTAGTAAGTAGTATTACAAACAAAAATGTTTGATGCTTCAGAACAAAAAGTTGAAGCTAAAGCCATGTGAATCCAAAATTAGCAATTGAACTGCACTAGCTGAATAATATTTTATGTCAAAATCTTGTTAGTCTCATTCTCTTAGGCCCAATCACGTCTTTCAGTTAGGCTGTGAAAACCCAGTGTTATCCACAGGCCTCTCTGGGTAATTAGTTTCTTGCTGCTGACAACATATTATGGGAGTGTGCGTCATCTACAGTGTGACACCATTAGAGTCGTGTCTCTCATCTGCAGCCCTGACCCCTGAGCTATCTGCTAACCACTGGTGAAGGGGAGAGAACTCAGGATTCAGCCCGACTAAATGATGGCCTAATAGTGTTTAATGAGCTGTTTGGGCGCGACGTCGTCTCTACAGAACAAGATGCTCTGATACTGCCCATCTGCATCTTTCTGCATCTCCTCTCAGCATCTGTGGCTTTGTAAGGACCAATATGTGCTACTGCTACTACTCCTACTGCTGCGAAGAGGCACACTGACACCACTAATGGAGAGGGCTGTGTGAACTCAAGGAAGAGCCGGTAGTGTACAAGAGGCTTTCACATCCTCAGCTCTGCAGTCTGATTCAGCTCAGATAAATGGAAGGCTATAAGAGAGAATAATGAACAGGATGAAATATCAGAAATGGGGGAAATATGAAATGTAAGTCTATTTTGTATGTATAGTTTTATTCCAGGATAGGACAGGGCCTTTGTGTGGGGAGTTTGCATGTTCTGTTGCTCTAGTTTCCCCTTAGTCCTAACAGGTTGCTCCTTGGCAGTGGCTCTGGACATACCTTCTTGGTGGTGTAGGCAATTTTGTTGTCCAGTAAAATGTGTTTTGCTCCAGTACAAATATTGTAACTCTTCATGTCAGAATGAGTCCACTGTGCTTTGTTCGGATTTAACGGCAAAGCAATTTTATCCTCACCAAACCAGGAAGTAATGCTGGTGTGCTGTTAGCATGTTAGTTGCTGTTAGCAATGATATGAGGCCTAAACTCTCCTTTGGCCTTGGAAAGTTGGGAAAATCACTTGTACTCATTGTAGTTAACACATTCCAAGCATCCTAATTTTTAAGAAAGTGAGGAATAATTTTGAGATTTAGATTTTAAGTAGAGATCCACGTCAATATTTTTGGGCCAACAAGATGACCAACTGATATATATTGGTCTATCTCTAATTTTAAGGTGATAAAAATCGGGTACAGCATGTTAATGACAAATAAGGCACTTTACCACTTCATATAGCAATAGCAGCAATTATGATGCTGCTTATAATGTTATAGGCCATAAGTCATGTCCAGGCTTACGTTTGTTATAAATACCTATTTCTGGCTTTTCACAGGTGGCTGGTGCTGTGTCTTCACATCTATTGACCCAGTAGTATGGCCAATCAGTCAGGCTGACTTACAGACTCATCTGTCATTAAAATGTGTACATTGTTAAGATGCAGAAGCTGTAACCATTATGCTACAGTGAGTCCCTAGTACGCAATACTTGAATTGTTGTTACAGCAACTTAACTAAAACAAATCTGGCAAATTCTCATTCCTCTGTGGGGTACTTCACTTTCAATTTGTGAAGAAGTGTTTAAACTGCTCTTTTACTGACTTCCACTTCCTTTTAAATCTTATCTCTTCCTCTCCTTGTGTAACAAAGTGTCTGTTTTGAATTGTTTGTTGTTACAAACAGTGTTAAAAATGTGGTATTTTTATACCTCTTGGGAGAAATAGACATCATTTTGTGAAGATGTGTTTGCATTGCCCTACTGACTACTGACCATTCCCCTTTAAATCTTATCTCTTCATACTGTGCTTGAGTTCCTATAAATCTTTTCCTGGTCATCCTTTACTGTAAGAAAATCCCATACAATTAGATAAATTTGCATACCATAATGTTACAGGAATTTATTGAGGGCAGTGGAAATTAATTTCCATGGGTGCCAGGGTGCACTTTGAGTTTAATAAGCTATTATCTCTTCATCTGTATTAGACATAGTAAAATGCAGTTAGTGCTGCAGATGCACATTGACAAAGGGGACGCCTAATGAGCTCGGCGTGACTTATTGTCTGTCTTGCAGTCAGCTTCATTTATAGCCAGTCTAAATTGATTGGGAAAATATTATTAAAGCCACTGAACCATTTTTTCTCTAATTATTACCGAGCAACTACAACATTTGAATGACTATATATACACACAGGCTCCACTCTGTGACCCAATCCGAACCTTTTGAGCCCCCTCTCTTCTCTGAGCGCTGCATGCTTTGAATGTTAAAGTGCAGAAGAATACAGAGCATTTCCCAGGCTTCCTCTCTCCTCACAGTTTAAATCTCCATACAACTGCTTTTGGTCCATGTTTAAGTCTGTGCTGAGCAGCTAAAGGGATCAAGTCCTCTCCTTATACAGCTACTTTAATATTTTTACTAAGACCTTCTTTTTTGTGGTTTCCCATACCAAGAAAAGAGCATAGGAACACAAATGAAATATGTATTTTATAATAACCTTGCATTTTTAAATAAGCATGCAATACAGTATTTTATATTTGACAATTTAATTTTGCTCAGACAAGCAAAGGAAGATGTAGTAACGTTTCTGGTGGAGGGTCTGCTGTCAACTTGTCTCCATGGAGATATTATTGCTTTGCCTAGAATACTCTGCAGTAAGGCATTAAATTTATCTATTGCCACTGAGACACATAGATAATGCTACCAGGCCAGATTACAGGTTAGGTCTCAGGAGAGGGGACCACTCTCACGAGAATCCATGTTTTTCAAGATATTTTAAAACACCGTTAATTGAGAAAAAGATGCCCTACTGGAGGAACATTTCGGGTAATGCAGTATCATCTCCATGGAGACAAGTAAGTAGTGGACCCCTACCAGAAATGTTACATAGTGTACCTTTTAAGCTTTAAACCATACATTTCAACTTTTTATTTATTTATTTATTATGAGCCCTAAATCATAAAATCTGTAATTTTGGTCATCTTAAAGCACTACATTAAAATGCTGGATACAGCCTAGTTTCTCTGTGTCAAATGATCCCCAGCAGTGGCCACCCAATGTGTTGTTAATTGCACTGGTGGCGCACAGGTCGTCTGAGTGATTCTTGCAGATGGACATAAATTTATACTGGCTGTGATTTGTTCGTCTTTGTGTTTGCAGATGACCTACAACTCTAAATCCACAGACACTGCCATCATTTCCTTGCTATAGAGACAGGAGGGTGGACAGGGTCTCATCCTGATCCATCAGAGGGAAACTGGTTTGCTCCAACTAATTCTAAATGCTAAAGGTACGGGGTCTTGGTTTGGGGGGCTGCCAGATAAGCAATATTCAGTTTTGCTTATTGTAAAGGCTACAATTACAACTACGTACATTTTCACTACAACACATCTTCTTATGTAATAAACTTGGTAACCCTGTAATATAGAAGTGTTCATATTTTAGTCTTCTTTCAAACTTACTGCAATTTTTATTATATATTTTTCCAAAACTCCAAAAACTAGACTCAAAGATGCAAAGTCTCTCTATATTATAGATCGTAGCATTAGAAAACCAATGCCTTTTTGGTCTACAGAGGAGGATTCAGGAGCATGTAGGTTTGTGTTGAAAGGCTATCATCTTTATGTTAATGGAGATGAAGGGGGAGCCTAACAGCGGTTAGCAAGGACAAATTGTGTCCTGAGGAATAAGGGATGGGGTTTAGTAAAGGAACAGAATGTAATCAAACCTCAAGGATCATTAAGCAGACCCAGGCATGTTTTTGATGAGGGATCAATGTTATGGCATGGTAGAAAGCTCCAAAAAGTAGATTTTGCATACTACCCCCTAAATTAAACTGTATGTTTTCTAAAACTAAAGCATGATGTAACAGACCTGGAGAAGAAAAACTAACAAACAAACAAACATATATCCAAAACCAAACAAAAATAAAAACAATTACTGACATACCACATGCCGAAAACCTCTGTCCTTGGTATTTGCAGATGTTAAAAACAGTTTAAGGGTTGTATCTTGCCTCTGATTTTAACATGGGTGTGGAACTCTAAATATGAGGTGTGCTGTGCCTAAATATCAGGTGGAGTGGACCAGTCTGAAGGCGTGGTGTGCCTGGCGCTTTCAGTGAATTGGCACAGTTGTAAAAATAAATATCAAACTAGTTCACTGAAAAACATTACATGTAACATATTCAAGGTCTTCTTTTTATTTTGGAATATATGATGGTGGAAGGGTTTGAGTGCCCAGACCCCTTGGTAGGGTCACCCAAGGAGGCAAACAGGTCCTGGGGGACAGGTCAGACTAAGACCAGTTCAAATCCCCCTTATGATGAGTTTAAGAACGAGGCCAGTTACGTTACCCAGATTGGCGTCAGCAGGCACCGCGTTGGTGCTTGATGGTGAACATCTGGTGGCTGGACCTCCCCACACGGGGGACTGATTCTGGGGACAGGCAATGTCACCTTGCTAGGGCAGGAGCCTAAGCTTGTGCTGTAGGTTAAACGTTACTGACTAGATATAGTCGGCCTCACCTCCATGCACAGCTCCGTTGTTCTATTGGGGACTTCAGCACCCATGTGGTGACATCTGGAGAGGGGTGATTGGGAGGAACGGCCTCTCTGATTTGAACCTGAGCGGTGTTCTGTTATTGGACTTCTGTGCTAGTCACAGTTTGTCCATAACAAACACCATGTTCAAGCACAAGGGTGTCCATCAGTGCACGTGCACCAGGACACCCTAGGCTGGAAGTTGATGATTGACTTTGTCATTGTGTCATCTGAACTCCACCCATGTGTCTTGGACATTTGGGTGAAGAGGGGGCAGAGCTTTCAACCGATCACCACCTGGTGGTGAGTTGTGTCCCCCGGTGGACAAGGAAGCCGAAAAGACCTGGCAGGCCCCAGCATGTAGTGAGGGTCTGTTGGGAATGTCTGGCAGAGCCCTCAGTCAGGGGGGCTTACAACTCACACCTCTGGGAGGGCTTCTCCCAGATTCTGGGGGAGGCTGGGGACATGGATTCTGAGTGGGCTATGTTCTCGACCTCTATGGTCGGTGCGGCCGGTTGTAGCTGTGGCCTTAAGGTCTGTGTTGCCTGTCATTGTGGCAATCCCTGAACCTGGTGGTGAACGCCAGGTTCAGGACTCCTGAGGCAGCTGACGGGTACCGGCAGGTCAAATATGCTGCACCCCGTGTCGCAGAGGCAAAAACTTGGGGCTGGGAGGAGTTTGGGAAGGCCATGGAGGAGGACTGTCGTATGGCGCTTCTACAAGCACAGGTTGATTGACCCTCCATGTATGTTAATGGTTTAATTCATGCCCGAGTATAAAGCTGTAAAATCGTTTTTATATGACAATAAATGTATTCCATAATAGGGCTGGGCAATATGGAGCAAAAAATATATCTCGATATATTTTGCTATATCTTGATATATGATGTATATCTCAAAATCTGTATAGGAAAAATAATCCCCCAAAACTACTGCAAAAACAAATATGCCAAATTCCAAAAGGTCTTTTTACAGGAGTGCAAGAGATAGGCAGTTCATTTAGGAACAAAGTGCTTCTGCCACATTTAAGACGGCAAAAAGTCACTAATTACATAAAAAATAATTTAACCGTAAAATAAAAGAAATAATACATGTTGCCTTCTTTTCATTCATAAATAAAACAACTCAACTCAAGCTCATCTTTGCATTAACTCTGTTAACGGTATGATAACCATGAGCTCCTTTAGCATAGGAAGCTTGGGAGATTGCTTATTATAGATCCATGTTACTCACCAGCGGTAAGGACCTATGAGGTATCCCACAATCCACTGCAGATCAAACCCAACGTTTCCAAACACTATTGTATCAGGTTACACTGCTATTAATTAACATCTTCTGCATAAATAAACTTTACGTGACTAAACTTTACAACGTATAAAGCATAACAACTCTAGAACCACATCAGCCCATTTGAGATTTTACACACACATGTGTTTATGTTTTACAGAAATTAAACTTAAAACTGCATGCCTAATTTGCATAAACAGTGGGGTCCATGTACCGCTGATGCAGTTCAGCTTCTGTCGGACTAAAGGACATGAATCAGTGGAATATGAGTGTTCTCTCTGTGACAGAGGATGTGCTGTGGGGAAAAGGTTCGTGGTGCTAGAAGCTTTTCACTGGTACCAACTTTGGACATTCACGGCGGTAGTGAGGAGTGAATGAGACACAAGCGAACAAAATCAGGGAGGCGGGGCTGTGCACAGAGAAAGCAAACAAGCCAAGCTGCGAAATCAGAATTGAATATAAGCATTATATTGATATATATGATATGTCAAAATCCATATCGTGTTTAAAAAATATCTTGATATATATTTAAAATATCGAGATAACACCCACCCCTAGTCCATAATCCTCTGACCTGTTCGGGACCAAATGCAGTAGACACCTGTGAGACGAGATTGTGAGTGGTCAGGAATAGCAGTAGTGGAAACTCGTACCTCAGGTGAGAGACACGAGACAGGCGGGAGCAGACTGCCAGCCTGGGACAGGCGGAAGCGGGTGCAACATTGGGAAAGAGGAGGTCAGCGGGTTTGGTGTGGGATGGGGAGCACACAAGAAAGATGTTGGTTTGCTGCATAATGGGAGGCAAAAAAATGGAGGAAAGCAGAGAAAACTATGGTTGATATGAGTATACATGCATGGGCATACAAGGTTGCGTGTACATGAGAGGGGCGCACGGAACACAAGCTCAGCCAGTTCTGTAACAGCCCATCCAAAATTTTATAATCCTTGCGTCTTTACTCATGCGTACTAACATCATGGGGCTCTGAAGCTGTTTTCTGTACCTTTTTTACCATACTTCTCTTTGCTGCCTGGTAATGTGGCAAAGATTGCAGACATTACCCATGCTGCCAGTGATTTTAAATGCCATAGCGGTCACAGATTGGTTAAGATGCCACCACCATATACAGTATGTAACTGTACTGTCCCACTCCAGCCTCCAGCAGCCAAGTACAGCCCAACCTGGACACGCCCCCATCGTTACCACTAGCGCTCGCGCAGACGGTGGCAAGATAGGGCCCTAAATCTTTTAGGAGCAAGTGTCCCAAACTTTAAGAGTAGTGTGTTTTGGTATCAGATGTCCTGTTGTGTAGCTCAGCAGTAGATTTATGTGCTGGGTTTGGTGGAAGCAGGTCGCTCTGGTGTCTGTGGGTACACTGTGTGGGCATAGGGGAAGTACAGAATAGAAATAATGGACTGGAGATGTTTTTCTGCATCACATCTTGACTGATGGCCCTTACTCTCTACACAGACAAGTTGTTGCAGTAATTTTAAAGAAATATTTTTACATAAAATATCTGAAGGAATAGGAGAAATGTTTTGTATTGTTGAATAAATGAAATCTACAAATAAATACTGATAAACAATATAGCCATTTTCTTTGAGCCAATTTTACAGTAATTAATATAGACTTAGTATAAGTACTTTAAGTAGAGGTAAATAAACTCATCTACTTGTTCTTAGAGTTCATACTACACTTTAATTGGTTTATTCCACCTGGCACTCACCCAGAACCTTAAGGAGGTAGACAGATAGAAGGTGAGAAGGGTGTGGAAAAGTGTCTGTTTGACATTCCAGGCCCATTGAACAGATAAGCACTGAATCACAATCTGACGATATCACCAAAAAAGCACATCAAATGCGTTTCCACCTTCCAAAATGCGCTTTAACTGTTATGCACATAAATCAAAATCCACCTGTAGTGAGCGAATAAACTTTATGCAAATTAAGTGTTCTAAATGGGATATATTTGTGCATTTCCACCTCCCATTACTTTGCAAATCTTCAAAATGCGCATTAAAAACAAGGTGATGGAAACAGCACTGGTGTCACATGGATGAGATCACGATTCGATTTTACCCAGCCCTATGCCATATCAAGTAGTGGAAAAGTCCATCCCTGTGTTTGTTTATTGTGTCCATATAATGCTATGAAAGCTTGTAGTGAGTCTGTAATCTGTTATATTAAGAGGCATCCATGGGTGCATATAACCTATTTATTGACTAAACAAAGACCAGCACCAACAGTTTGGGACAGAAGGCAGGTGCAGCGCCGCAGGCTTTATTTGACATAGTTGCAAATTGTGCCAGTAAACAGACTTTTGTAACAGCTGCCAAGTATGTGCAAGGCCTGTCATGATAACAGATTTTGCTGGACGATTACCTAGAAATGACCTAGAAATGATTGCGATAAATGATAAAATTGACATTTTGAGACCAATTTCTTCTAATAATGACAATGAAATAGAAATGCAAATACACCCTTTCAAAGATCAATAAACTTTACTTTCTAAAGAATATTTAACAGAGGAATTGCAAGACAACCAAAAACAACAGGTCTAATAAAACAGACTTATTAACATAAGAATAGCCTAGTGTAGTCTTGCTTACAGCAAGGACTTGTTAACAAAAAATGCACTTTAAAAAAAATAATAAAATGAATTATTAAGTCTTTGTAACAAAATTGTCCTCAAAAGTTAATCATTCACTTACATTGGAATATTGTGGCTCCTCTCTGTGGCTGCTGCTGTGAGCCTTGTCATTTTAGTCTTGAAGTGTTCGTATTAACCCGCTCTACATGATTGTATTTTGCTATGAGGGAGCTGCTGTCCTGTCTAGTATCGTGTCCATGTCTTGTGGAGTTTTTGCAGATTTCTGGTTCTCCTGGGAGCTAGGCCAGTTGTGTTGATCGGGTATCAGTGTATGTCGACTGCTGGGGTTTGAGCCTTTTCTTCTCATCGTTTGTGCGCTCGCATTTGCATTTGACGCATGTGTGCCTCTGAGACGTGTCCCACTCACTAGTGTCGATTTGGCATCGTGACTTGTTTTGTCATATGGCAATGAACTGTTTTGGTGCTCTGATGGTGGCGCCAGTGTTGAGGTTTCACGTTAACCGCACAGACAGCAACACTTTTTGCACTGTGTCGATGAACAAATAATACGTCATTATGTCAAGCGTCATTACGCTAAGGAAACGAGAGGAGTCAGTAGAGAGCGATAGAAGCCTTTTGACATTCAGTCTCTTTGGTAGAGAGAGCAAGAGAGACGAGGAAAACCATGGATCTATTGAGGAAAACAAACAAGCTTGCAAATAGAATTGCGGCCTGAAAAGTTCTCGAGCTTGTTAAAAGTGCGATTAATTGATTTATTGATTATCGTTACAGGCCTAAAATGTACTTGAGTGTAATTCATATTATAGCAATTTAATCTAAACAACAATAAATGCATATTTATCTTAATTTAATGTTTCAATAATTACTCATCATTACTTTAATCATGACTTAAATCCAGAACATTTATTGTGTGCCCATCGCTTGTCCAAGATAATAATTATCTTTATTTGTATAGCACTTTTTTAACAAAGTGCTTCACAGTGCAATTACAGTGCAATTAAAATCTTAGTCAGACCCAATATTAAAAATCAGTAAAAAAAAAAAGAAATGTAGGGTAAAAACAGATCATAATTATTAAAAGCAAGTAAAATAAACCAGTAGTCAAACAACATAAACATGATCTTATCTAAACATAGCCAATTTTCCATTACAGACTACTTTTTATACACTATAGAGTATAATGTATATGATACAGTATCAAATTCATCTAATAGAAATTCCGGAAGATTATGAGTACAGCATATGAATAATGACCAGTTGAACCCATTGAACATGACACACAGACCAGTCGGCTGCTATCATTGGCCCATTGAAGCGATCATAGACTTGTATCTGCAGAGCTGTTAGGATGAGATATTGTCATTCCCCTCTCTGCCTCTTGCATTGACCTGTGTGTGTCATGTGTTTACATAAGTCAGACCTGGGCCCTGCCTGTCACGGCGCCCCCTCCTGATCACAGCCTTATTTACAGTCAGGTCCCAGAGTATCTGATTGATGGTCACAATCTCATTAACACTGCAGCAAACCACCAAGGCCTCCTCCTTTTAACAAGTGTGATCTGCACACCCTCCCTTCACACACTCGACACATAATAAAGTAAGATATACTTTAGCTTCAGATGTAAAATGCAACAACTTATTCAAATGTATGAAAGTAACATAATAACATTCTTTGATTCAATACTGTTTGCACATGGCTGCGATAATACTGTAACCAACTCATGTTTTTTCAAATTTATTCATTTTAATGTTTTTTTTTTTTTTTTTCATCTCTAATTACTTTCATTAGGATTTTATGAGGATTTAAACTAAATGTACACAATTAATAATCACCACCAGTTCATGTCTTGTACGCTTCTAGACTACTACCTCTGCTGATCAAAACCACCAATGAGCCAGCTGTGCTTCTGAAAGTGACCATACTGCACAGTATGTGGCACTGACTCATAAAAGTAAAGTAAAAAATGTAAAGAAGCAAAAAAGTGTGAGGTTGTCCAGTACACCTTGCTGACATGAATGATTTATTGGAGTAGCTGGACACTTAATAATTACTTAACACACACACACATAGATCACTCGTACAGTATTTCTGTCAGGCCACGGCGCAAGAATGGAAATGATATGTGATTGATGCCAGGAAGCAGAGGCCTGGCCCAAGGGGGGAGCAGTGCAAGGTCTTACTTATAAAACATCAATCAGGGAGCAGGCTCTGTGAAGCTGCAAACACCAACACAACGGCCTTTCAAACCAGGGCCAGAGACACACACACACACACATACACATATACACACATATACACAGAAAGACACGCAACTACCAGCTTTCCTCGTTCAACTTAATGAAGACACTCCTGCTTGTGCGTGGATGCTACAGGAGATACATGTCCTAGAGCTGTCAGCTTTACAAACCTGAGGTCGCTGTAAACAAACACAACACGATGGCGGCCATATTGGTGCTACTGTTTACATGTGGAAAGAGATGCATAACAAATAGAGCAATGCATAATAGGGGTGCATGATTTGACAGTCTATATGTATCTGCAGCATGAGAACAAAATAACATTACAATAAGGGTGGTAAGCCAGTGAACTTTTTGCACTAGTTATAAATCTATATTTAGAGCATTACATGAGAAAATTAAATGGGGTCTATAACAAGGTTTTAGTAAAAATTTTAAGATGAAAACTTAAGCTACACTATAGCTTAAGGTCTAACTAAGGACTGCCATTTACTTATTTCCTTGTAGATGTTATTGCTTTGATTGGATTGATATAGTGTATTAAATGTATCTATCTCCATGAACACGCACATTTAACTCCACCAGGCCATAGTACAGGTCAGATGCCTGAAGATTTGATGCTGCTTACAGGAGGAAAGTATGTTTTTCAATTTATTTTTAGAGCAATATAAGTATCTTTAAGTATAGAACAAATGCAAGATAATTCCATACTGTGGAACAAACCACATAGAGCAATAACTTCTCATCATTTTCCTTACACAACTAGGTTGCTTACCCTCCTCCACAGAAGTTACCTTTAAACGCAAAATATTTGTAAGTCTCAGTAGTCATGGTGAACAGTGGTGGTCTGTCGTTAGCCTGTTGTTGAGTGTGGGCTGGACATTAGCGCTCCCCCGGGTGGTGTAGCCTTTGTGATTGGTGCTAGCTGTTTACCAAAACATGTTCTTCTCATTATTTTTACCTTGAGAAAGGTCATTTGTCAAGCCCCTTTTAATTGGGTTATTTTTCATAGGACAAACGCAGTGCCCTGGAGAGTTTTCCATTGAAAATGTTGATAAGCACCTGATTCTTGTGCAACACGGCTGGTGCTTATAGACCTCTGAGACATGTATATGAATGTATGGATGCAGATTATTTTGGCATTCATCTTTACTACATCGGGGTCACTGCAGCTCTAAACACAAGGCGCCCACATGTTTAGCATAATCATTCTGTTCATTTGCGGCTATAATTTCAGTTGTTTGTTTTCTTTTGTCTTTTGTGGACATTTCATTGGAGACTTTCTTGAAAGCAGAGTGAACACACTTGAGTTTTTTCCACTGCTGATTTGCATAGCATTATAGTGCAGGTGCTGTGGCTAGGGAAGGGTCTGGAACCATGCTAATGAATAACCTTGTTTTAATTAACTTCAAGTTAAAATGGCGTGAAATTGAAAATGATTATTGCCAAAGTAAACATGCTTAATTAGGATATAAGGGGTGTTAGTAAATTATTTGATAACTATTGTTTATTTGGAGCTGTGCCTCACCTGGTTTGAGGCTGTAATTATTCTCCACAGTATTTCATAAATGTGCAAATATTCTTATATAATTAATGAGAATATGGTTGTAATGTTTTCCTTCTGAAAAGCAGAAAACACTTTTTTGTAATTTGATACAATACACAGAAATTGGAACCAGAAAGTGTCAATGCTTCAACTGAATCATTACTGCAATTTTCTAACAAATCTGTTACGGGACATGCTTCGTGAGTGAGCTTCAAACTGTATGGTATATTAAGTTATAAAATGTAACATTGTGCAAAGTGTTTAAAGCCAGAATCGTGCCTTATATATGTGCTTTAAGAGTGTGACTAGTGGCTGCTTAAGTGACAGTACCTTTGGTGAGAGTGTTCTTATTCCTCCATCAGTGCAGCTGTGCAGAACAGATTGAGATGCTGGCACTTACAGGAAGGCTCCTGTCTCCTGTGATGAATGGGCCTGTCAGATTAGGGACAATTTGATCATGTCTGTTGACTCCAAGTTTAATTTCACTGATCGCATCATGAGCGACCATGCATACAGACGCATATGCTCACACCACACTATGGGCCGCCAGATTACAATTCAGACTGGCAACAAAACTTTGTTGTGGTTTGGACTACTGAGCAGGATTTTATTTCAAATCTACAATATATGACATTCCTTGAACCTTTTTTTAAATAAAACACTATTTTACTCAAGACGTCATTAAGCAAAACATAACTACAGGTCTTTTCACTGATGTAATAGCTTTATAACATACAAGCTTTTGTAAACAACGTAAACATAAATAAAAATGCCATACATATTTTTATGCTTAATCTTATAGTTGCTAAAGAAGAAATAAAATAAAATAATGCTGACTTGTCCTGATACAACCCTGCACATACCTCATGTACTATACAAGACTGCGAGAAACATGTTGTTATATTTTTTTAAAACATAAAATCTTTTTAAAGATATCATCTTTGCATGCTAATTTTAAATAGTACGGTGTTTAAACCATCAATGAATTCTATGTATTGTAATTTAAATCAGTCAGATTTAATTTAAATTATATTTTGTGCTTCAGCCAACAACACTTAAGCTCATCTCTCCCCTGGGCCCTGTGGTGGTTCCTGGAAGTGGTGGACGTCTCTCTGCTCCTGGTGTAAACGGCTCCTCTTTTGGTGCTTTCTCAACTGGTTCGCCTGTATTCAGCCTCACATTTTACTATGTGTCCTTTTATGTATTTTAGCAGGTTAATGTGTGTGTGTGTGTGTGCGTGTGTGTGTGTGTCTGTGGGTGGGTGTGTATGTGTGTGTGTGGGGGGGGTGTTTGTGTGTTTGGGTGTCTGTGTTGTTTGGTTGAGTCGAGTCGGGCAGCTGTGGGGGTTGGGTGGGTGGGTGGAAATGTGGGATTGTTTTTAATTTCTGTAAAGCACTTTGTGTTACATTTTTGTATGAAAAGTGCTTTATAAATAAAGTTTGATTTGATTTAAGCTAATTAATCAATTCACAGTCAATTTAAGGTATGCGAATCAGTGAAGAAATCTGATTGTTCTGGCACCATTTCTATATTCTCCCACTGCCCCCTAAGGACCACTGGTCTTCACTGTTTTATTATTGTTCTAATAATCAAACCATCGCAATCTAAAATAGTATTTCAGAGAGGTGCGTTTGCTGACCAGGGCTGGGTGTGAAAAGCTGGAGATCACTGTTTGGATAAGCAGATGTTTATGGCTACTAATTAAATTAAAAGCTCATTAGCTCTAACTACGGTTGTAATGTTCCTTGAGTCAATTTGTGAGAGAGAATTAAAGGTGATACACAAACTAACACACTGGTTGGCAGAGTTCATTTTAAGAATTTAATGGTAACTACTCTGTCTGATGCTCTGACAATACTAGCTCTGAATCAAGGTAGACTTTAATCTGAGGTTTAATCTGAGCAAAATCTGAACAAATGTCTTCTTTGAACAGGTGAGCTGATTTGTGCTGTTAAACAAGTCAATTTCAAATAACACTACAGTAAAAATACTTTGTCCAGTAAACTGAGTTGACTGTAAGAAAATGTGTGTTTTAGTGTTTAAATAAGCAATTAATTTAAAATTTGTGGACTATAACTTTTTTGTGTACACATTAGTTAGTTAGTGTGCATGTACATCTGCCTCATTGACTAAACAGCTCTGGGTAACAACCACTATGAACTATTCATACACTAACTCTACTAACTAATGCTCTTGTTTGAATCCATTTAACTCTCCATTCATCCTGCTTCTTGTGTTCTGTAACTTTCCCTATAATTGAATTAGATTAGATCAAAATAATGTGCACTTTGTTCAGGGAATGTGCAGACACGTAGACCTTTCTTATTCATTTATAAAAGGGTAAACAAGCTATTTATCAAACCATAAGGCAAAGCAAAACTTCACACAATGGTGGTATCGCCTTGAGGCAATTAAGCAGTGAACTGTGGTCTGACTTTGCGAAGGCACGTAGGGAGAGGTGAGTCTGGGAGAGGGAAGTTTGAGCTCCTGTTTGATAATCAGTGAATGTTTTTAGAGCTTAACTTATGAAGGGCAAATCTCTGAGGAAAAATACTGCAATTTAAGAAGAGAACAAAGAAGTGGAGGAGACGAGACTTGTGCATATGTGCCGCGAATCCTGACACTTTTAATGCTCAGTTTATTTTCGGTGTCGAGAAGGCACACTTTAAATTTAGACGCTTATCACTGAAAAGCGCCGCAAAGTGAGCTCCAAGGTAAAAGTCTGGCTCAATGTGTGAAAGTGTTTATTTAATGGCTCTGTGCAAGGCAGAGATGCCAAGTAGTCCTATAAATATACGTATATACCAAAACAATGCATTGCTTTGTTTGTACATTCTCAGCCCTCAAAAAACAAAGTCTGAAAAAGGGTTTTTAACACGATAATTAATAGACAGTGTAAGCAAATGTTTTCTCTCTGTAAATAAACTGATTAAATAGTTGTTGTGTTAATTAATGCCGGAAATCTCAGTCAGTGACATGTCATCCATTTTGACTTTGCTTGTGTCAAATCACGTTTTTCTTCAGCATGGAATGATTTCACATTTTATATGTTAAGTGCCATGAGGTCTAGAGTACTTGTACAATCACTGAAATGATGTTTTACCAGGTATAGAACATAAGATCTCTTTTTGTATTTTTTACAAAAAGAGATTGCTAAAGAAACTTGGATAATTTATTAAGGCTAATGCAAAAAATAAACAAAATTAAGGCAATCTCCATCTGAAAATGTGTGACTCATCAGCTGGTGAAGCAAGACCAAAGGGATAGATAAGACATAGTTCATATAATTTTCAGATTGATCTTCTTAGGACTTCTTTTCAATTATGTAAAATAGAATAATTATTTTGCTAAATGTTTTGCTTGATAACTTTGCTAACATTACAAAAAATAAATTGTTTTATCAAGGAGGTTGTCTTTTGCTGGTTGGCTTTTTAGTCAGTTCAACAACAATTTATTTAACCAAAGCAGTCCGTGGTTGATGAATGAAGAGCTGTGATGTAATGAGGATCTAAAATTAGTGCGAAATCTCCCGTTTGAGCTCCTGTAGGATCTGAGTCATTAAATGGCAGATGGCGATTAAATTGTGAGCATTAACTTTGTGAACTATCGCTGCTCTGTGTACAGCTGCTGCATCACTGAACTCAATGATCACACCAGTCTGAAAATGTCTGAATTAAGAGGTTTGTGACCCCAATCAACTCGGCACAATGGAGGATTTAGTCAAAGATGAGATTTCTGTCATGTCTTTTTGGAGTTATATTTGTGGAATACTTTTCTATAGTGCATAATTGTATATGCATCAAGATTTAAGTACAGTTGATCTACATGCTAAAATTAACATACAAGCGGTGTTGAGTTAATTTTGTATCGTATCATGCGATTTATCCTTGCCTCTAAGAGTATCAATACAGTTGCACTATGTAATTTTCTGGTGGGGGGTCAGTCAGTTGCTTGTTTCAATAGAGATGTTATTACATTGCCTAGAATATTCTATGGGTATGGGTTTAAATTTAGGCATGTCCATGAAGACATAATCTCTGTCAACATAAATAATATGGATTTTTTTTTGTCTTCACAGTAGCTTCAGAAAGTGGAGCCATCATTCAACCTTAAATATGTTATTGTTGTCAGTTCAAAGGACTAGAGATTCACAAACGTTTTCAGCTCCCTGGAAGTATTTATCCTGGAAGTAACTACTGAGTATCTTTGTATCAGTAAAGGTCTAATCATATGAGATGTACAAGATCTACATGAGCCAGTAAATAGTGTTTTACTTAAAATATGAGGATATTTCTTTCAAAAATGGTTAATCTCCCATAGTTATATATAGATCCTCTGAAATTAGGACATCATCAGATTGTACATCATGAACATGTTATTTCAAGTTTTTTCTTCTTGCTTTTGTCTCTCAAAGCGATTAGCCACAAACATCAGCTGACGATGTGTTTAAATCAATGGCTACAGAAACACAGTGAAGAAACGGATCAATTATTGTTAAAGAGTAGCAGCCAGATCTTGTACCCAACAGTCTAAGCACCCACACATGCACAGATCCTGCCTGCCTCCCATGTGTTTGTACAAGACACAATTACAGTAGAAAGACACTGCAGATGTTGACAATTATGATGCTATAGGCTTGTCTTATGCACTGTGATGTGATGTGAGAGTGGCTGCCACGCATCAATATTGTTGTGTAATAATGTGTTTAGATCATACAGGCCTTTGTCTCTGTCAGCAGTCCTAATGTCAGCCCATTACTTACACTGTGACATCAGTATTCACACTCCTCCTGTTATTATCAGAGACTCTAACTGCCTATGCAAAACTTTATTTATGGTTTATCCTTTGTGACACTATCCTTTATCACAATATCTAAAATTTAAACCTCAATCAGTTTAGGTAACAAAAGCACAAAGTTAAAATATAATGATTTCAATTAAAGATGGGACCTTTACCCTTTATCTTAAAGCCTCACAGCGAATAGCTTTTTAGCCAAAAAAATAGACTAAACCCTAACCCACAAAAAAAAACTTATTTGTTCGGTAAGAGGGCCTTCACCTAGCCTGATTCATCAGCCAGTTTCACTTCGTGGAAACCATCTGACCTCACAGCATTAGGATTCATTCACTTAACGGTAAACGGATACTTTTTTATTTAACCAGTCGCTGCTATTTGGTCGTGACGCATGTCATGTGCCAAATCCCGTAGGAAGAAGTGCAATAATATCTTTTCCCTTGATAAAATGCACCAAACATTCTCTGTTCTGGCTTTAAATCCTCGATCTCGGGAATTGTTGCCAACACTGAATGTATGACTTCGTCTACATCCATCTGGACCACTTTGTTTACTGTTGTGCTGTACCACAAAAGAGACCCAGACAGGCGCTTGAGTTTGACATCATGGCTTCACATCTCTTCACTGATTGGCCGGTGCACGGTCTACAATTTCCGGGGTTCTTTCAAACCGTCTAGTGTATTCTGATTCCTGACCTAGTCGCTGGAGAGAAATGAAATTGAGCGGCGACACTACGTAGTGCCAGCCTGGCTAGCCTTCACCTGCTTGTTTCTATGGAAATGTTTTTCCTTTGGCTATGATCTTCCACAGTATGATATGATGTTCTGTGTTTTAGGATATTTTGGACAACATCTAACTGTATAGTCATTGTGGGTAACTTGATTGACATGTAATTGTTATGAGATTTGGGACTTGAGAAATGTTTTTTTTTATGCATCAGCTTTCCAGACATGACCCAATTTTATGCTTCTTTATATTGTGAGGGTAAAATGAAAACTTTGTGGCAATGATTCAACAAACTTATTTTCCCATTTATTTTGTCTGCTGTTCTGCTCCCACAAGCACATTCATTTTCAACAATGGGTATTTAACATATTAGCAATGTTTGCATATAGAGCCTGAATATTTATCAGCTAGAATCAGTGGTTCTGTCAGACTTGTTCCCTACAGGAGGCAAGTGTACAGTAATTGGACTCTTTTGGTGTTTGGGGGAAGTGCTGGGGCTGCAGAGTTGTCATGTAATAATTGATGTTTCCTGAATAACTTCCTAATGTTTGAGAGAGGAGCTGAGCATTGGAGCCTCACGTCACCGCTGTGGGGGCCTCAGCTGCAAACAAGAACAGTAAAGAACAAAAACTCAATCAGATCCCAGGCTTATCTCATTGGAGCTCATAAAACTGCTGTGATGTGAGCAACTGTATTCTTGTGTTGTGTATTCTATGTGTTTTAGAACTAACCATACAATATGTATCTCCAAGAAGCATTCAGATAGATTATTTTGACCTGCAATAAGTTGGCTTCATTCTTAGATATTTTTGTGAAAGTTCAGAAATACTTGGGAAAGATTTGTCCTTGACATTTTCCACCCCTTGCAACCCACAGTCAGCAGTGGGTGGGCAGAGCAGTGTCTCTAAAACAAAATATATATATATATATATATATATATATATATATATATATATATATATATATATATATATATATATATATATATATAGGTTTGCTTACGGTGCACATATTCCATGTCCAGGTTGATTACAATGAGGTGTGGTTGTGGCAGATATTGTGGCAAGTAGTATTTAAAGGCAAACTGCTTTTTGTCTTGATTTGATTGCAAATTCTTGTAAGAAACAAAATAGATATTAAGTTTACCGTAAAGAAAACTTTTTTTAAATAAGTGCCAGGATTAAAAATAGCTCTGCCATCCATACTCTTTATGTTGTCAGGAGCAGTGGGGACCTATCCAGATTTTTAGCTTGGGTTTGTCTGGACTGCCTTAGCTGGAAAATTTTATGTACATTTTGGGTCTATGGGGGAAATCAGAGAGTCCAGAAAAAAAAAAAAAAAAACACCCAGGCACAGGGAGAAGTGTGTGAGAGTCTTGCTGTGAGGCAACAGTGCTGGCCACTAATTAGAAATCTCTCCTTTAAACAATAATACATTTAAAATGTATTCCCAGCTGCCTTTCTGTTTGGAGCCCCTGGAGGCTGTGGGAGCTCTGCCATAAAGGCTCAAAGTGAAGCTCTCCTGAAAGCAGCAGTGCATTTACTGTACAACAAATGTGACAGTAATAATTGTGAATAAGAAGTGACAACATGATGAACTGCTCTTATCCAGTCATTACTCTTCCATCACACTGTCACTCACAGAAATTGCGGCGGGATTATCTATGATTGCATTTGAAATGCAAAGCAAGGGAGCATTTAAAGAGGAAGGTTGTGGAGTACAAACCTGGTCTCACAGGTCCTAAACAGGTGCAGGAGGAGGCTGCACAATAAGTCCTAAATGTATTTTCAATATCTGAAAAACTATTAACTACTATTGTGTTATAATGTCATTTTCAACAATTCATAAAGCATCAGAATAAATTAAGCCTTAATAAGTGTAAAGTATGGGGGGCGGATCTTTGTTGGGTGGGAACACTATAGGACAGACTCCGGTTAGAGAATCTTCATCAGCTTTATTCAATGCAAGTTCAAACAAGTGTGTGTGTGGTCTGAAACAAACAGAAAAAAACAAGAAACATGCAATGAGTGATTATTCTAACATAAGTAACAGATTAATATTATTAAACTAGGAAATACAATAACAGCAAAATAATTACTATACATAGTGAACATAGGTGAGGCAGCAATTACGCTCCACACGGAACAGAAACACGAAACATTTTAGTTACACATTATATCTCCAAGGGACACCCAAACAGCAACACTATAAGTTAAACATAATCACAAACCCACCTGAACATCAATAACGCACACGGAACAAATACAAATGTCCAATCTCTCCCACGTCTGCATGGGAGTGAAGCAGAGCCGAATTAATTGAGAGCACAGCGCTGACTGACTGTGCACTCCCTGCGCGCATGAAGGGGCCCTCGCAGGGGCTCCGCAAAACTCGCTAAGCGCATGATGGGGCCCTCGCGAGGGGGGGCTCTGCAAAGTCACTTTCGGACCCATAGGCTTTCGGACAATAAGCAATGAGCAAGGATTAGTTTTGATTAACCCTAATGTGGACCGGGCTAAATCAGATGTTATTTTGTTCCTGGTTTTGATTATCAACCAGCAACTTTACTGGTACAGGGTCTGCCATCTATCTGATCTGATCTGACCTGTAACTTTGCCAGGTGCTGATACTTGCTTGTCTTCATTGAGAATGATACATTTAATACTACACTGTGGAACATTGCAGGCAGAGCAATAAATTGCCTATGGAGACAAGCAGGTTCACTAGAAAAAGTTGCATAGTGCACCTTTAAATTAAAATACATTGCCTAATTAATAAAGCTATGCTGTCTGGGTGTCTAAATATCACCAGTTATAATTTTGACAGTAAGTCCTGCGTCTTTCATTACGATGCATCCTTGAATTGTATTAATTACTTCAGCAAATTAGACGTCTCACACAGGGGGTCAGAGATTCATATGTGATCAATTATACACAGAGTAGATTTGTGCCTGTGCCGCGCCTCGTCTCTGCGTGTTTTTATGAGCCTGGTGTTATTTATCAGACGACTGCTACCTGCGACGTCGGGATCCAAGCAGAACAGCAGGTGATGCAGTTGACACTCTGGAAACTCGCTTGAATCATGCAATGGAGCAGCTGCCCTTCAGCAATTACGGTTATGAAGCCATAAATCAAGCCTAATAGGAGAGAGGGAGAGGAGGAGAGGAGCGCAGCTTTAAGACATGTGCTTCCTCACTGCAGGCTGGGCTCATACACTGCCAGCTCTTATGTTTCAGCCTATCCTCCAGCAGCTTCAAAGCGCATTTTCAGTTGACCTGGTCGAAAGTGCAGCTCTATCAGTATCTAATGTAATACCGTCATTAGCATGTATTCAGGAATTATTTGTGTAAGCAGTTTTCATGTATGGTTCATCAATGGATAGCACCAGATATCGATTCATCTTAGAATGGTACAAGATTTTTGAATTAGTATGAAACAAGCTTTTAAAATGTATAAAGGTCCTTATTGTGACCTTTCAAAAACTCAAATTTCTTCCTATAAGGTGGGCAAGGATATTCTTTTGACTTACGATTTGGTAAATTTGGTCATAATCATAATTCTGTTGTATATTAAGAAAAAAAAAAAAACAACTCTTTAGAAAGAACATTGAATACTTTTAATAATTAAATCAGCATCTCTCTCTCACGGCTCCCAATAAACACGGCTTCCAATAAGGAGCTCCCGTTGTTTGCTTCAAAGAGCCGTTTCTTTTGCAACCGACCCATCACTACACACACTAAAGAAAGTAAACTACCACTATTAGCCTTTAGCTGTAAATACTTGCGTGCCCCGCTAATTAATTATATGCATAAATGTCATCATTCACAACTCTATTCACAGCTCATTTATATATCAATGCAGGTCCAGTAACAAATATACAGCCAATATAGTGACTTTGTAAAAGGCCAAAAGAAGAGAAAACAGTTATGTTATATTATGTGTGGGAGCTACAGCAGCTAATCGCTTACCAATGGGAAAAAAAAAAAACTAGCTTCAAAATCAACACATTTCAAACACTCACCGCTCACACAGGCTCCTCCTCACATCACAAGTCTGCACTAATAAATGTCCTTTTAATCCAGACTCAAACCGATTGTCCGTAAAAAGAATATAATCTCAGTGTTTGGATCTATGGCTGCAGGTGTAAACAAGAGCACGTGAGTGATGTGACTCTGGGGGTGTGTTCAGGGACAGTACGGACACAGACACAGACAAATTAGTCCACAGATAAATACTGATGCAGAGCTACATATTAGGACATTTATCTGTCTGTAAATTGGATTAAATGAACATAATGTAGAGTCTAAGCTTTATAATGAGATATAACATGCCCATGTGAAATATCGGCCCATGTCGGCAAGATTTAGGCTGATCGGCGATATGTTTCCAGGTGCCCATATCGGCCGATAACATGGGCCAACGGATATATCGGTCGGGCCCTAGTACAGACTATCATAATACTCCTGCCTTGGACCCTAGATATAACTAACATACTCAATTAGAACTAAACCACTACAAAATGCTATGATACAGAATTTAGATATTAAACATTTTCCCCTTTCCTGAACAGTGTATTTGACCCTCCTCCTGCTCCCCAGGCTGTGTATGTGTCTGCTCTGTAGTTGGAGGTTGAGAGGTAAACACAGGTTAATGCTGTACGACAGGCCGAGGAGAGACGCAGCACTGTGACGACTCTCCTGTTCACTCACCAAAGCCTCAGCACCTGGGGCCAAATCCTCACGTCCCTCCACAACTCCCAAATGTGGGCCGACAGCGGTGGTCCCAGAGAGCAGCAAATACAGTGTGAAAGTCAGACCTTTTGACCGGACTAGTCGCCATGTTTCTATTTCTGAGCCAAAACAAAAGAATCGACAAAGTGAAACCATGATCTAAAAAGGCCTAAATCGAATATTTTTACTCACCAAAGATTATAGGTTACATTTGTGTCTTTCCAGTTTTGTGTTTGCCAAAATGACGCAGTCTCATGGGGATTTAATAGAATTTTATACCAATGATGTTACTGGAGATGGCGCTGATGGTGGTATGTCTTAAATGAATTCTTGTAGTCAGGGAGCCAAAGTCTCAAAAGCTGGGTTGAACCTTACATCGCCAGACTTTGGCTCCCCGACTATTGTGATGTTTGTGTGTTCACAAATCGCACAATAATCCAGTTGGTTGCTGCGTTGGGGTGAATGTTATTTTATAACCAGTTTACGATTTCAACTCGATCTTGATCCTATTATTAAGTGAATAAAGTAATCATCTTCTGAAAGTTCACACTTCACTGTGATTGGCTAAATCCTCCTGTCAGTCACTCAGAGTTTGACACTGTGGCTGAGAGTGATTTCAGATTGACTCTTCAGATTGACTCAGTTTAACAACAGTTTGAACAGTTGACCCTTTGGTTGGCGGACATATTTCTAACTCACTGCACCTTTGTCAATGCAAATCATCATGTAATATCTCTGGAAACGACTTCCTTGATCCGCATATTCCATCCTTTGAAAGTTTTTCTGAACCCACTTAACTGTAATGCATTTCAAAATGCCCCAGTCAGCAGTATTAACACGTGATCTATAGGATCCTGCAATCTCCATAATGATGACTGATTTAACACTTGGCATTTGCACTTGACATGAATATCATATGTTGGATCTGCTCATTAAATTACATGCATAATATTTCAGTGAGTCACAGCTGCCAACATGCCGTTATGTCATAGGTCAGTATTGATTATTTACGGAGAGATTATGTAAGTATAACATCATTATCTAAGAAAATTACTAATGCAACAGAAACACCTGTCTGCTGTAGAAAGAGTTGGCTTTGGTACTATTTGGAGTGGGTTTCACCTCCCTGACTTATTGCTGACCCTGTTATCTTTCAGGAGATTCCAAAGGCTTGCAATGTCTTAGAGTGGTTTAAATTTTAACAATTTAACACAATTAATTTAGCATCTTTGTGGTCCAAAACTGAATGTGTTTGTTTATGCCTTTCTTACCTGTCTAACCAATCACACTGTTCCTCATACTCCCACTCTCTTACTCTTACTTACTCTCCTCTTAGTCCTCCAGGCACTGCTTAGTTTGAATTGGACCATGGTTGTGGGAGGAGCTTTAGCCCCTCTTTAAAATTAAACATAAACAAAATTGCAGTTTTGTTTGACTCCCTCTTGTGGTGTGTTTTGGTGTCTCATGGGCACAGGGAGATAGTTTCCTGGTCCCTCCTCTCAGGCCAGGGGTAGGTCAAGGCCTCAGATTGTCAGTATTTATGAATGGTGCTTGCAGAGCGGAGTGACAGGGGGCGATGGCGCTGATGATGATGTCTTATTGCCTTCCCTGGGCGCCTGGTACATACATATTTATGATGCTTCACCGCCCGCCACCTTGACACCTCAGAGAAATATCGGTTTACAGCCGGACCGGTTGGATGGATACCAAATCAGGAGCAAAGCTGAAAGAGCTTGTAGTGATAATGGCACCTGTGCAACATGAACCTTAACCAACAAACACCTGTTTAAAGGATGCAGGAAGGAACTTGATTCGCTCAAAATTTACCCAATGTATGTCCATGTACTGTAGTTCAGCAACATTGGTTTGGCCCTAAATATTATAAATGCAGCTCTTAAAGTGAGTTGAGTGTCAGTATTTTTTATTTTATTTTCCATTAAACAACCATGAATTGAACTGCTAACTATTTATTGCTTTATAGTGACCACCAATTTAATATTTATATTAGGGGTGTCAAATTATCGCGTTAATTGCGATTAATTAATTACAGTTATATTTAGCGCGTTATGTTTTTTAATCGCGTTAATCTCATTTTTAATCTCTAACTTTAGTGTTTCTGTATGCGTGTTTTTATGTGTTGTTGGGACAACAACAACACACACACACACAAAAAACACATTTATAATTTTTTTTATTTCGGTAATTCCACTCATTGCCGGAAACCCACACAAAACGCGCGCAGTAAGAGCGATGTAAACGTCATGTTAACGTTGGCGGCATCAGTCGCACAACGGACGAGGTCGAAGAGCCAGTAGAACAGAGGCAGCAGTGCACAGGTAAAAACACATTCGTGTCTTGGAAATTATTCTCCCGACGTGAAATATAAAAGAAAATAACAAATATAAAATCGCCTGAAAACAACCTGCATAGGCTCATGATGTCTGCACTACTGTCCTATAGTGACCTGCCACATGAGGGGACACGAACACAAACACACACAAACACACACAAACACACACCTTCATCATCGTCATCAACCTGAGAACGCGCGGACCACGTTTCCTTCCGTAGACACTGCGCGGACACCGACGTGCTCCCGTGAGCCGCGTGTGGATCGTGTTTTCTCGCGTACGCTGCGTAAACCACGCTTCCTCCTGTGCGCCTCTAAACCAGAACTAACACCAAGACTAAAACCAGGACTAAACCAGGACTAACACCAAGACTAAAACTAGGACTAACCCAGTCCAGGACTAAACCAGGACTAAACCAGGTCTAAACCAGGACTAAACAGGACTAAACCAGAACTAAAACCAGAACTAAAACCAGGTCTAAACCAGGTTTAAACCAGGACTAAACCAGGACTAAACCGGAACTAACACCAGGACTAAAACCAGGACAAGCCCATTCCAGGACTAAACTAGGACTAAAGTTGGACTTAAGCAGGTCTAAACCAGGACTAATACAAGGACTAAAACCAGTGATCTCATATATAAAACATTTCTCTATCAATAATATTTTTAATATGGTTAAGGTTAAGGTTAAACTGGACTTTTTATTGTCTTTAAGTAGACAAAAGTTATTATGTTCAGATTTCCTCGTCTTTGCTACTTTACAGCAAACAGTTTCTTATTCATGGAGACTTGGGCTCAACAGCCAATTTGGAGAGATTTGTTAAACAATAAATGACTTTATAAAGTCACTTTTTTTTCTATATCAGTCTTTTGATCTGCCACAATAATGTAATAATGAATTTAAATGAAAATACCTCAAATTGAAGGCTTTTCTCAGCAATTTTTAGGTGAGATTAAAATGAGATTAATTTGATTAATTAATTACAGATCATAATTAATTAATCTCTAAATTTTTTTAATCGCATGACAGCACTAATTTATATATTTTCTGCCCATTTTTAAACTTTACATTTAATTTTCTTTATTGTACTTATAACAATCACATTATTTGTAGTAAATTGTAACTTGCAATTTTTTATAGTAATTCATGCCAAGGCCCATTTATTTGATTAAAGTATCACATCAAAATTAAGCTTCTTCTTATTTCCTAAAAGGAGCAGTAACAAAAGTAGTAGATTATGATCAACAGCTATGAGTTAGTATCAGTAATAGATATTGTTGTAGAATATTTTTCAGTTTTGTCAAGTTAATACCGGTACCTACCAAGTGTTTTTTCTTCTCAATCAAATTTGGTACAACAGCAGCACACATGATGCTTTCTGGACACGCCGTCTGACAGCATCAAACTGACTATAAATCTTCGCAGCGTTGATGTCTGCAGCTCATGTAAATCAGATGGCTCTTTGACCAGCAAATTGAATTAATCTGAGCTAATTTGTATGGTGGATTGATTGGTGACACTACACGTGTATGTATTAAATATTAACAGTGTTCTCCTCCCCAGGGACAGCAGGCTTTTTAAAGGGCAAGTCATTCGCACTCATTTAGGTGATTAATACAAGCCACACTTTTCAGAGAGGCTGATTTGTTTTACTTATTTATTCATGTCTTCTGCGAACATTATGGTCCTCCATCTTGTGTGTGCCCATGACTTTTCTTTATCAGTATCAGTTCAGTAGAGCATGTGGTTTGCTTTCAACTAGTGTCCAGGTAAGTAGCTCTGTTTATTTTAGGCAATGTTTCAAGCGATAAAGACTAGCTCTTCAAATTTACAGTATGGCTTTAATATTGGCTTTTACATTGGATGAAGCATGAGATGGTGCATTGTCATGCATGACGATGATTTTGTTATGGAAAGCAGAGTTTATCTTTTTGTACCATGGAAGAATGTTCTCAGTCAGAAACTCCACATACCTTACAGGGTCCCTTCCAGCCAAAACATGACTCCGCCACTTCCTTGCTGATGTCGCAGCCTTGTGGAGACATGGTGGCCATCCCCCAACCATCCACCACACCATCCATCTGGATCATCCAGGATTGCACGGCTTCATGCATCATGTTTAAACAATGCATGAGCATTGTTTAAGGGTGGCCAAATATCTAAGGTTTTCATACCTTGTCCAAGGTATTCAACTACTTCGTGCTTTTCGGCACTAGAGAGATTATTTTTCTTTCCCATATTGCTTGAAAATGGTGGTCTGCTTAATAATGTGGAATGTTCTTTTTAAGTAGCTTTTCCTTTAATTGGACTTACCTGGAAAACTAATTGGCATGGGGGTCTGAGATTGATTTCACTGACCCAAAGCCCTGAGACTCAATACCATTCATGACTTTCACTGGAAAACAAACCATTTTACCTTTATGACACGTAAACACGATTTGCATAATCATGTGGAATGCAGTGTACACTCTACACATATACACTACTAAAGTATGATTTCTACTATTTATTTATTGAAGCCTTTTTTTCTAACAATAATGTACATTTAAGATAATCCTTTGGGATCTACTTTAGGGTTCGTCATTGTCATAAATTGGTTTCAACATTATCGTTTTGTTGCCTATATTTCCTTAAGCAACACTATATTTTCTCAAGCAAACATTTTGACCATTGTTATATTTTTACCACACTGTGGTATTTCTCTGTATTCATGTCTACAACATGGTATTTTTGCAGGTCAAACTATTACCAGTACTTAAACAACAAACGTTTTCCTGTGAACCATTTGGTCTAAAAGTGCAGTCCCGGTTCACACACAGCTTAATCTCTGGCTTTAATAGCTGTCAAATCAAGCCGAAACTCTAAGCTTTGTCTTTGCTCTGATGGCCTACAAATCACTCCGCGCTGGGGGCTGCATTCTGCTGTTAACACTTAGCAAGGAGCACTGCACTGCCCTGGCTCTGTCCCGAGGCACAGCAGGTTATTTCCCTTCTGTGTGGACTTGGCACCTGAGAAAGAAAGCCACGGTAGAGGGGTGCCAAACTGTGCCAAAAATACTGCTTTTCATAAAACTCCTGCAAGGGGAGGGTCCAGGAAGAAATGCCCAAAGCAAGGTTTATTTTTGTTTAATTCAGTGTCACTTTTTCATCCTCAATTTTGACCCAAATAGAGTTGCTATTTCAGTGGTACACTGTGTAACGTTAGAGTCCAGCACCTGCCTGTCTACATGGAGATGTTATTGTTTTGTCTGAATTGTAACACACTATGGAATTAATCTAATTTATGTTGCGTTTATTCAATTATATGTGTTTTTGTTACACAAAAATAACTGTAACTCTGCCTGGTGACATGACCTGTTAGTGTCCATGGAGATATATATGATATACATATTAATACCATACTGTGAAACATTCCAGGCAACATCTCCATGAAGTCACATAGGTCATGGAAGTGACACTATGCAACTTTAAGTATGTTTGTACTTATTATCGTATTTTATTTTATAAGTAGTAGTAGCAGCAGTAGTAATGGGTAAAATAATCCTTGTAGCAGTACAAATAGACAAGAAGAATAGACAGAAGCAATATCATTCACAAATGCAGTATATCTAAACCATTTAAAAGTAACTTTTGTCTTTGGATTTCTAAGCCTGGCAATTCTAAATGCAACCATAAATTTAAAGTTGTTAGGTCAACAGCTAAATTCCTACAGAAAGTTTGGGGAGCGGTACTTACACAGACAAAACCTCCACATGCGCTTTTTGATCTCCTCTTTATGTGCAATCAGACTGAAAAACACAGTTTTTAAGAAAATCTAATGAATAGTTTTCCTTGAAGCATTCAGTTTCCGCATAACCCCTCTCTCACCCCTGTGTCTGTGCTCTGTAATCGTGGATGATGTAACTGTCAGGCCACAATTAGAGACATCACAGTTAAATTTGTGTGACTCCATTGAAAGCCAAGGGTCAGTCTGCTCCTATTCTCTCTATTTCTTGTGGACAGCTGTTCTGCTATCACTAACTCTCAGCACCCAATGTTCAGTTTAATAGACCCAGCGCAGCATGACATAGCAAAGTTCTAAATCTTTGGTTTTCCTTCTAGGCATCGTCTTTGTCAAAAAGAATTATTACATTTTTGCTAAAACTTTTTAGGTTTGTGTTATAATATTTTAACAGCAATGAAACTCACCTCAGAAGAAGAAAATCCCAGGTAGGATTGTCAAAAGTGATATACTCTGATCATCAACAGCATGAAAAGTAGACTAATTTGTGTTTATACTGAAATATAAAAATGATAATACTGGACTCTCCTTGATGTATATACGAGCTAGACTAGACCGTGTGATAATATTGAAGAAACAACAATTATTTGTTCTGAAAATGACTTAGACTAGTCTATAGACTGGAAGGCACTACACTGCCCTAGAAAATCTCAAAGGAAAATGGAAAGAATATGCTTTATAGGTAAATTCTATTTGTGAATAAAATCAACAACCATACATGGGATTATTGCTTCAATATTGTTATGAAAAGTTGATCTAGACATTGATAAGTATAGGCTTCACAGGTTTGCAGCCTCATAGTGTATCATGAGAAGAATGGGCAATCTAGTGAGAATATGATAGATGGGTCTTGCCTTAACACATGCATCTCCATTGTGTGCTAATGTACTGTATGCAATCCTTCTTCAGACATAGAATTACATTAGGTGCTACTTCTCACTGTGGTGCACCAGATCTCTGCATGCTATGTTCCAGGTAAGTGTGAATAGCCTACGTGATTAGGGTTGTGAATCAGAAACTAGTAGAAGCGAGTAGCAATTTCTTTTTACTGTTTTTTTTTTTTCCTGTATTCATACATACTCTTATTGTATTCTCATAAAAAAGTCAATTTTCACCTAAATCATGTAATAATGTAATTTACAACTGGTCACAGAGGCAAGCACTGGTTTAGTCTGGTTTAAATAATGAAAACATTTCTAAATTTTTTGAAGGTACACTTCAGTACACTACAGTTCTGGTTGAGAGTCATCTCCCTGCTTGTCTCCATGAAGATGTATTCAACTTGCATGGAATGTTCTACAGTAGCCAGCAGGCCAAGTTACAGGGCAGATCAGAGGAGAAGCGATCCAGCTGTGCGCAAGAATGCAACATTTAGAAAAAAAGATCAAATTGAATAAATCCAAGATAGACAAATGTAACGCCATAATGTGGAGCATTTCAAGCAAAGCTATAACATTTCCATGGGGAAGAGCACAACCAGAAATGTTCCATAGTGCACCTCTTATTTGGATTTTGGATTACATTTTTTCTTGTTGTTGAATTTATCTAAGATTAGTTACGGATTTATGGCTCATTTTAACCCCTGAAATGTCCTTCCAAGTTGTAAATTCACAAAGTTTTAAATCAAATAGCCCTAACTTTGTCCCATGTCTTAAACAAACTGAAAATATCTCATCTCCTCCAAAACAAGTGGTGGGATGTATCGGACGAGTGGCGAGCTGTGATTTGTGGCGACAGGTCTCTGAAATTACTCTGATATTGTATAGCACTGTAAATCCACCGCCTCATCTCTGCGTCCAAGCCCCTGTCAAATGTTTTCACAAGTTGTATTTCAGCCGCATCCCCTCAGCACTCGGCACACTCAATAGAGAAATAATGAGAGCTGTCGACCGTCATGTCACTATTGTTTTAGCTCTCCCCAATCCCTTTCTCACCATCTCAGTTTGTTTTTTTAGAGCTTTTTATAGTCTACCTTGTGTCATTCATATTGCATCAGGGTCAGGTAGCCTCAAAACAAATTCCGACACTGGCTGCGGCACGTAACTCACTTTTCTCACCTTTCATAAGAGGTGTACAAGTAAAAGTATGTTTGATCACACACAGTCGTCTTGAAAAACAGTTGGAGCAGAAACCTGTTTTGATCATTGCAGTTTTGTTTTCTTACTTATTCTTTCGGAAAAGACACAATTTGGATCGGCGGGACCTGGGGATTTGATTTCATTTCCAGTTGTGGGGACAAGAAAAGCTGCAGGATTTCTTTAGTCATAGCTTTTGTCTGTGTGGGTTTGCAATAGGCAGAAGTCGTGTGGCTATAAAATAACATTGACTCAGTACATCATTTTGAGGGCTTAAACCTAGATAGACTTTAGACTTAGCGGGACTAGTTCTTATCTTTATTCGGCTGGTTGGTGTAGAATAATAATTATTTTTATTTAATTGTATCCTCAGATTATTTTTTACTCCTTGTTTGTTTAACTTTGAAATTCCTTGACTGAATCAACCTCAAGATTTAGTAATAAAAAGAATCATGATTCAGAAGTGGCAACAATATGAAGTGCCAGATGTTCCAAATATGATGGGGGCACTTGTAGTGTCCAAAGAGGATATGAGGTCATTTGGTTCAGTAATTAAAAATAAATTATGTGGACGAGTGAGTGGGCGGTAAACAGCATATTAAACTCACCATTTGGACAATAGACTCAGAAAACCCTTAAAAAATAGAGAGAAGCTGGAGGACCATTCACACACTCCTGAGAGCATGACATTTGTAAAAGTACACAATGTAGTATCTAGTATAAAAAGTATCAAATTAACTCTTTTCCCCTAAGTTTACCTGTACCTTTTCAATAGGCTCTCTTAACAAATTAAGGTATTTTGCTAATCTTCAGTTTAGATTTACACAAGATCACAATTTGCAAAGCTAAATTAGAAATTCTTAGCTTTCTTCTAATCCCACAATAGTGAAAATATGATTTGTTAAAAGCATTAGCACCTCGGTGAATGAGGAAATTCATCATTGTGTCGGCTGTACTGACACTGTCTGTGTGCCTCTGAAAGGACTTGTGTTTGTGTGTTAGGCTTCTGGGATGAATAATACATTATGCATTTTATATTTTCAATTTGAATGTGTCAATTTTTGCATTAGAAACTCTTCAGAATGGTCTATGGATGTGCTTTCTTTTCAAATTGAAGATTTAAAATTAACCCAAAAATGCTATAATATCCCTGTAATAATAGTGTTACACAAAAGGACATAAAGTTATATAGTAAACGTGTATTTTCAAGCTTATCCAAAACATTTCTGTGATATTATTTTTTAATTTCAACCCACCTTTTGTGAATTTATTTATGAACATATCCTTTGGACCTAAAGCAACGCGAAACACCATTATATGCAGTGCAGTCTCTAGACTAAGGGAGATCATTGCTGAATCCCATTAGAACTGAACTCAGAGCTTGAGGTTATAGCAGCTCAGTAATTGGTGGTGGCGAATTGCTTCATTTCAACTTTATTTTATTAAACAGTTAAGGTTTGTTTTGTTGTTTTGTTTGGAGGAAGACTGTGGAGGTGGTCATCATGAGGCAAACAGTTTAGTTGTGTTTTGAATTCAATGTTGTTATAAGTCATAATCTGAATTCTAAACAAAGATTATGTCCTAATTGTAACACATTGATTTATTTTTGTCTGGATACATTTATGTTATTTTTAGTGAAATATGTAATAAAAAGTAGTTTTGTCCCATAGGCTTTTGAAGATCCAGTTGCAAGGATTCCCCCTGATGCACTGTCAGAGCTGCTATCACTCGCACACCCAAACAAAGGTAATTTAGTTCCTGCCTTATTTTGCTTGTTTTAGTGTGTCCCTAGGCTATGTAGAATGGATCTATCCAAGTCTGCTAACTTAATCTGCCACTTATATCCTGAGCTGTGGGGGGTGCGGACTGGCATGGAGCTTTCTGATTGGCTACGCAAAAGTAACCAAGGAAACCATAGCGCATTAAGTGTTGTAAATTGGTTAGAACTCGTTTATGTGTAATGTGAGTTGTGCGATGGTTTGTGGTAAACACAATCAATCCATCTGTCACATCTCAATTTCTTGTGATAACAAGTGGGATGATTAGACTAGGATTGTATTTAAAAGAAAGTGTGAAAATTATATTACTGTGGTAAAGTCAGATATAATTAACAGTCATTTTAAAGGGGCACTGCTTTTTTTTGTTTTGGTTTCTAGTCTTTTCTACAAAATTGCATAAAACTACAGTCTCCATAGAGACAAGCTGGTATTTTGGGGTGTAATAAAAACAACTTAAATAGAACATACTAAAACTTATTTTTAATTATAAAAAGTAGCTAGACTGGCACTCAAGTTCCATATTATTACATTAGGGAAGCAATTGTGCATTAAAACCATTACAATTCTTCAAACCGTATTCTTTCACAAAGTTAATGAATGTAACTTATTTTTTCCACACATGCTTTTCCTCAGATACCATTGCTGTGTGAATCATGTGTTGCCTTAAGTAGACTGTGTGAGTGTTGTATGTAAATTTGGGACATAATTAACCAAAGCGTTTCAAAGGTAAGCCTCATAAATAATGCAGGTTTGGTGTTAAATGCCCCTGACAGCCGATGCTGATGGTGCGGAAACATGGAGCTGAGTTGGTCTATCTGGTAGTCAGGTGCCCCCCGCTGCACTGCACTACATTGACAGAAGTGGAGACAGTGCAGAATAAATGAGGGAGGCATCCTATTAATAACACTGTAAACGTGACATTGTACGGCTCTAACTGGGACATCTGTACACACCTGCTGCAACATCAAACACAAACATGCATGCTTTAACAAAGTAGGGCTGCACATAGTAATACATGAGACTGCTATGTTGAATATGGAAAGTTATTAGATGTAGTACAGTGTTAATTTAAAGGGAAAAAAAACATCATATGTTGAATCAACGTATCTGAGTTGTTATCCATGTTCTAATGGTGTTCCCTTCTCATTAGCTCACTCAAAGTTGAATTTTGAGTGATAGGTTAATAATCCTGCTTTCCTGCATTTGAGGCTTGAGTAACAAATCCACTGCTCGATATGTTGAAATGTTACATCTCAGTTCTGCCATTTTGAACAAGAAGCCAATGGTTGTTTAAAGATAACTATTGCTGTTTACAATGAACAAAATGTCAAATGATGATCTATGTGTAGTTTACTAAATACCTTAACCAAAAGCATAATGTTTATTTTAAAACAAGTGAAGGTATATTACACACATCTTTTGAAACCACTCTTGATATAAGGACAATGGCCAGACCTCTACTGTATGGGCTTCACGGCTGGTATTGAAATCAGATATAAAATGTGCTCCATTATTCTCATTATGTGTTTCTTATTCAAATACATGCATAGAGATACGGCCTTCGGCTCACTGGGCTCATGCATTTCATCTAATGCAACATACGTACAACAAATGTGTACTTATTCAAACAGTGACGCATAAAATTAGTTTCAGTTTGTTTGTTTTATTTTCCATAGTAATTCTCTTTTGCTTGTTACTACTGGCTTCTTTCTATACCGGAACCGTCCAACACATACATAATGGTATAGTAGCCTAATGTAAGCAAGAAAGACTTAAAAAGAAATTGACGATTGTGAGTGGAACAGTTTATTTTTGGATGAATAAACTTGAGTGCTCTGTGAGTCTATGTTAAATGCCAGGGGGTTGCCCTCTTTTCAAACAGGGATGTGTAAAATAACCCTACAGTGGATTCGGGACCCCCACTGTGAAATGAAATTGACAGTGGTGATCATTTGAAGTGGTAAAGCTGAATGATGGAATAAGTTCAATTGAGTAACAAAGGTGGCAAGCTGTGACTGACTGAAAGGAAAATCTGTCTTCTTGATCTAATTTCACAGCAAAAAATTGAGGCAAGATCAAATTAATTGAATTGATTTTATACTTTGAGTAGATTTGATTTGTCAAGTAATATTATCAATGGAATTAGATATTTTTCTTCATTTAAGTGAGTTTTTAAAAAAGCTATTATTTTATCTTAACTGCAAAAGTATCTTTTTTTCTAAATTGAATAACAATAATTATTTTTATATTGAGAGATCTAGATTGGTAGTTCTTCATATAAAAGTAACACATTCTTAATTTCAGTATAACATTAATTTAGATACTTACTTTTTGCTGTGCTAAATGTACAGTTTTATAAATTGAAATAAGTGCTGTTAAGATGACATTATATCAGAAATACACAATATGATAATAATGTCATGAGCATGCAATAAAACCAAGCTATTATACCACAAAATGACGAGATTGCTACAAAGTGGTTAAAAATTGTCCCAAAGCAGGAATACAATTATCATTGCACTCATCATTGCCCCCGTGAGGTGAGTGCTTATGCACGCTGTAATGTGGCATTTTGAAAATATTGATTAGATGGTTAAAATTACACTGCTTTCATCTTGATGCTGCCACTTGTTGTTCCATCCAAAACCATTACGCCTCATAAGAGCTCTGTGTAGAGAAGAGGGTCTTGTATTCTGAAACTGCCTGCTACCAGCTTTGATTGCAGCCAAAAAAATGTCAAATTTATGTGAGTGTGAGAAATGGAGAGATTTCTTCCAAAGCTGGCCTTGAATCCTGCTCACAACAATGTCGAAATGGTCATTAATTTGATCCAAAGCTTCTGATTAATCATAATATTCATGAGTTTGCAGCACTGACCTTGACTTGTGGCTTGATGTGCTTATGTGCGAGCCCCCAAGTCACCACATATCAAAGAGGCGCTGCAGATGTGGGCCAGACAGATCCTGCTTCACTCACACAGCTCTGGGCCATAGCAGCGCATGAAGATCACACCACACTGGAAAATGACACTTGGACTCCAATAGGCGACTGACTAAAAGGGTTAAGCCATCCAATGTTAAGTGGTTTTAGTAAAGGACTTTTGCATCAATACATAAGAGACCTAGTTGTTGTTCAGACTGCATCTCCCTTATTTGACATCAGTGTTCATTTGTTTAGTTAAGGATACATATTGCACAGAATTGACTCTTGTGAACGTTAAACCATGTTTGAATGTTGTTACCTCATCAAAAACATACCTGGAGCTGTGTTTTGTTTCATTCCCACATGTTTGAGTAATTCTTTATTTTTAGTGTGTCTACATCTCCAAAGCTGAAAATGCTCTGTTCCAACTTGTCATGTAGTATTATTTGTCAAGTTTTACCTTTTGTTCTATAGAGACTGGAAGTTCTGGGACTGAAATTATCCAAATAATATGGAGTTTAAAAACATAGTGGAGCATTTCCTGTATTCAAATATAACATCACTACGTGGCACTTTTTGCGTTTAAGAGAAGAACTCAGCCTAAATATGCAGGATTTGTGTGTTGAACATGTTTGAATGAAACAAAACACAACTCCAGGTATGTTTTCGATGAAGAAACAACATTTTAACATAAATTAGAAAACAGTGTGTGGGCGCCAGATATCTTGGCTTTAAACCAGTACCGTCACATTGAAAATATATGGATGGGAGTGATCGATTTAAAAAACATTTTGAGTACTTTTCTAAATTGGACCACTCCTGCACCCCTGCATTGGACCACTCCTGCATGAATTATGTATTACACCAAAACTTTAATTGTTTTTAGTTTTAATCTAGATTTACAGTTTCAGTGTACTTACTTTGGCGAGAATTTCATGCTAATGCGGTCAACTAAATTCACAGCCAGAATTTAATTTAAAAGAAAATATATTATTCCAATTATAGTTTTAATAATGATTATATTTTATTTCTACACAGCACGTAACAGACATGTTCCTTTGACATGAGTTTGTAAATGTTCTGTTAGAGACACTTGTCCTTGTTCTTCAAGTTTTGTAGGAATTAGTTGGCAAATATAACCGTACCCATAGTTTTGCTCATCAATGATTAATTTTTTTTTTTTAATTTCAAACTGAAAACTAGAGCATTGACATAAACTCACAAAAATAACATTGGTTTCCAATACTTACTTCCCAAAATCATCATACTTCTCTAATTCAGATGAATATATTAGGACTTTTCCACCTGGTGCCTTGAAGAACTTGTATTTGTGCCACACAGGACTGACAGTGACAGACTTACACTTTTGTATTATGTTCTGTGGTGCTTTGAAGAACCCCCCCTCCCCTGCTGTGAGGGAAATGAGCCATATCTGATCTTATTATCTTATTCAGGTCTACATGAACTAGAAGGAAATGTACATGGAGTCCTGACAAGATCTGTGAGGTAATCCATGTGTAAACAAGAGGGAATATGGAAAACTTTCTTCTAATGACATTATTTTTGTATCCTATGTTCAATGTCTATGTTAAACAAAATTGTAGCGATGGGGTATCAGGTTTTATGCTATGTTTTAGTGTATTTGGCCTACGTATTAACAATGTTTGGTGTTTTGTCTCATAGGAACATTTAATATTCCATAAATGCATTTTTATTGACTAGGAACAGAAACTGCATCATTGTACAGGACTTGGGGGCTTATAGAAAGCAGTACAGCCTTCAAATGCACTGCTAATACTTTTACAAACCTCTGTGAACTCAAGTCATATGATATTCAAGTCATTGATTCGACAAAACCCATTCAATACCTCTTTACTTTTTTAGAGCAGTTTTCAAACACTATACATTTACTGAGTTATATATTTTACAAAGTATTAGTACTTGTGTAACGAGTAAAAGTTTTGGTTATTTTTCTCCTTGTGAGTCTACAACTGACAAAAATCTATTTAGCTATTTCAATATTTGTGTTTCTCTTGCACAAAACAACATTGCTACAAAGTGGCAAAAAATGTTATCACCAGATATGGTGAGATGTCAGATATTTTCTTCTGGCTGTAGTTTTCTTTTAGTTTTTGTGTATTATTTAATGTTTCTGATGTAATTATAATTATAAATCAGATTATGTCTGGACAGATTACTTTTCCCAAATACTTTTTCACTCTTACTTGAATAATTTCTTGGAACACTACTTTGTACCTCTTCTTGGATTATATTGTTTTATCGGTTCTCCTACTTAAGTACAATTTTTGGCTACTCTACCCATCTTTGGTTAAAATTCTATCTTGCGCAAGATGTGCAACCAACTGCCCCACCACTTCTAAAACTGACAAATGGACCTTCATTTCAAACTCAGGCCCTCCTCTTTGGCCCTCCAACTGTCGAATGCTTTCACACACCGTTCATTTCGGACCATGAAGACCAAGTTCCAATGCCCCAGACCCTAACCTGAGAGCTTTTGGACAGGTAAAAATCACACACGTGGAAAAGAGATGGTCCTTGTATTTGAGTGATGCTAGGCTTTTTCTGTCACCGTGGAAACCAGTGTATCATTTGATGCTTTCTGCGATTTATTTATTTATTATTTGTCTTATGCTCCTTGTCGTCTTGCACATGTTGGCCTCAAATTGAGTTATTCTTTCCCCTAGTGCACTCTGCTGAGAGGCTGACAGCTCCAGAGATGTCACAGGAAGAGCTTGATGGACATACAGTGGATGACAATAATCTATTCAGAAAGTCAGAGTTGCCTAATGTCATACAAGCTAGAAAAGTTTACGCAAGGAGTGCTTTTAAAGGAGCACTGTGGGACATTTTCTGTCCCACAGTGCTCTGGTGCTCCTCCCCTTTTGCAGTGCAAAAGGTTTGTCCATTCCATGTTATATATTGTGTATAACTGTCTCAAAACAGCATACTTTTTTTTTTTTTTTTTTTACCAGAAAGCATTTGTTTCTCTTATTTCTTTGAGGACAAACTCAATAAAGGGACTACTTTCATTTGAATATATTAAGTTTTGCTTATATGCATTCAGTAATTAGGAACTTTTTCCTTCAAAAGTTGGTTGTGCATAATAATTTTGTAGATTGAAGTAACCACAATGAAGAAAAAAAGATGCAACTTTGGAACAGTGGATCCTGATTTTCTTTTTAATTTGAATTTGTGACGGTAGATCTTATACTTCTTTGCCATTGTGAGTTATAATGGATTGTTCTAAATATAGTGTTTACCCCTGAACTAGAAGAAGCTGGTCCATGTGCAGGTTATGGCACTTTTTTCAGTTTGAGTAAGTTCACTCTTTTGTAGTTGCAAAATGGGCATATATTTAACCCTTTAAATGTGTGATTCCATTACTTAATTAAAGATCCTACATTACACAAAATGGATTCTTGTGAGCTTTAAGCCATGTTAGAATCTTGTTACATGCTCAGGAACATACCTGGGGTTGTCTGAGTAACCCTTTATTATTAGTGTACAACCTATCTACCTTTTACCTTAAGTTCAGTAGAGATAGGCAATTCAAGAGCTGAAATCATGTAAAACACAGTGGAGCACTTCCTGTATTACCACAGGACATCACAAAGGTGAACAGAGTGGTTTCAGTTTAAGAGGGGAATTCACCCTTAATATGCACGGAATGTGAGTTAAACATGCGAATGAAACAAAACAAAACTCCAGGCATGTTTTGGATGAGGAACCAACATTATAAGAAAGGTAAAAAAAAACAAAAAACATTTACGATAATGCAAATTTTACTTTGTAAGTAAACTTAAATTTCCGACTTTCACTAGCACTGAAATGGCACAATGCAAAACAAAATGTCAAGTTCAAATACAATATGTTTTTTTATGTTTTTTGCTACAACTGTGCTTTTTTAAAATCTCTCAACAATTACACATTTTTCTATTTACTTGGAAAATGCAGACCTTTCAGTTCAATCATCCTCCTTTTATTTATTTCTGCCTTCTTTGTTAAAAATCCAACAGCACCGTCTGAAAAACAACTGCTTTATCTCAAACACTGACCTTTAATTACTGAACCCTTTGCAGCATGAGACCTTATGCTTTTACTTAAGGTGACATTTATAAATACCGAAATGTTCCAGTGAATTGCTTTTCTTTGTGGTGGCCCTGTGCATTGTTGAGCGAGATAGCATCAGTCCATTTGTCACATACTGTAAGCTTTGGCTCTGGGGCCTTGGTTCAGGAGACATTGTGCTGCTGGTCGTAGCTGTCCACCTGCCCAATGTAGCTGACACACTTGTTAGCCTGGTCTGCTCCTATCAGTCACACAGCGATGGAAGGTCCAGATAAAGACAGCTGTGTAACCTGTCACTATGTTTGGGTGGCTCCGACAAGAAATCAATATCGCTTGGTTTTCAGAGACTATTTTACAGTCCAGACACTTCTCATCTGGTTGGGTTGTTTTATTCAATGGCACTTCTTTGCAAAATAATAGCCAAAAGCGAACTTGGAGAGTACAACAGTGGAAGCATCGCAACAGCTATTTGTCATTGGGAATAGAGAGATGTTTTATTCACTGAGTCAAAGCCCATACTGTAGGCAACAAGTTTTATCTTTGAATAATTAGGCTGGGTACCATACCTGGTTTTCTATATTACATTATATATTATATATTATAACTTTTCTCTATACCTTATTGAACATTATATAGAGCAACATTGTTTTCATTATTATTTATTTGTAATCAGACTCGGTAGTAACTTTCTACAGTATTCTACCCGGACCATGTTGTCGGTACAATTTAATTATCTTCAAATTACGATGTATTAGTATGTTACCGCACTTGATCAGAGTATGTTCAAAGCTGCAACTCCTGTGGGTCAAAAATGATTTGATAAAATCAACAAGATGTTTGTTTATAGACTTTATTGGCCCCATGGGGAATTTGGAGTTGTAGCTGTGGCCGGCAGTAACCGCAGCGATCCATCTTTTGGTCTTAAGATAGGATCTTGATCAGGATTATATCATTTTCATCATTTACCAACTTTGCATGTTTTAGGATTGTTTACATTTGTTGTGTGAAGGGTAGGTAGTGAGTGCAATTAGCTGAAAGAAGCTTTTTATAATTGGTTCTTATAAGTTGATTACAGTTATTATTGACGATCAGTTATACTGTTGCAGATGATGTTGTATAGAGATGTGGATATTATTTGGTTTATCGGTAATTGTGATTAGGCAGATTACCCTATAATCTACAATACAATAAATACTAATACTATAACATTTTGAGAATTTCAGAAACAAAATAAAATAATTTCAATTCAATTCAGTCTATACTCCTGAAAAGTAAACCTAAATCAGTGTTGTCCAGATTTCTTTCACATATTGAAACATACTTGAAGCGATCTGTGTCTATACAGTGAGTCATTCTTATTGGTGTATTTCTCATAGTTTTGACAGAGCTCATGTACATTTAATAAGGCTTGGAACAACAGTCTTAAGTCTGTATCACAATGCAATGTGATGCTATAGAGGTAAGAGTGGCAGAATGACTTAAATGTGTAGTAAAAAGTTTTGCCTATGATCAGTTAGGCCAATTCAGTAGGATGCTAAACCTGGCACCATTATCATTCAGGAAGTTTGATTTTATAAAGATAATTTTGAATAAACAGTAAATCTTGATGTTTCTTTTCAGAATGATTGTTACACAAAAGTTTGATATTGTGATGTCCCTATTACAAAATGTGTCACAAAAATTTGAATGAATGTCAGAGTGTGTTTTTTCTATTTAGGCGTTATCTGGGGACACAGGTCTCGCACCAGCCCGAGCGTGGTGAAAGAGGATTTCCCGTCTGTATGCGCTAAAGGTTATCGGGATTCTGTATATAACATGCACTACTGAGCAAAAACAGCAACGCATTACTCCCCACAAAACTCATTTCTACTTTGCAGTTTTTTATTATTACCACTGCAAACATTGCACGCTTATATGTGGCCATAATTCTCCACAAAGCCTGCACAACACAAGTCTGAAGCCGGAGAAATGAAATGAAACAAAATGTGTGTGTGTTTTCAAAGACCTTAAGGGTGCTCTCTTAGCCCCCCTCGTCCTAAATGTGGGCCAGCAGTTCCACAGTGTCATGAGAGAGGAAAGGGGAAAATGGCAATAATTGGATTTCTGCAACAACCTTCAGATTACTGTGTTGTTAGAAAATAGCATTCACGTGTTTACTACAGTGAGTCTGGGACACTGTAAGATCTAATGAAAAGATGGTAAAGCAGATTATGGGACAACAATGAAAAAAACAAAACAAAACAATAGACACATTAAATAGTGCAATGCAAACACACATTTAAACAATTTAGATGGTGACGAAAAGAAAGATTTTTTTTTCTCCTTTTTTAAACCAACATTATGCACCTGATTTTAATAATATTCAGACTATTTTAAAAGTTATTTCAATTAAATGTGTATTATTCTCTAGGTATTTATTTAAAATAATCCCTTTCACTCACAATTTATGCCAGCCATCTCTTATCACATTTTTTTCATTCCACTATTTGATAAATTTGATCTATATTGAATTTTGATATATAAATTGTGTATTTAATTTCATTTTAAAGTATATTAATTGACTGTTGATGGACAGCTAGTGCCCCTGATAGTGCAGTGCCGTATTTGCGTTAAAAAAGTGCAGAAAAGAATGGTGCCTGAGGCCGAGGAGAGCACACAAGCTGCAGCTGACATCACTCACCTGGATTCAAAAAGCACAGAAATAGCACTAAAAGCAGCCACTCTCTCTGTGAAGCTGCTCCTTTGTTTAGCTGTGTCTTGTGTTAGCGCCATGGTAGCCAGAATACTCCAGCTCTCTGTTTCAAAGGACTATTCACAATCATCAGAATTCTTTAAAAGGCACTGTACCTGATTTTTACTGTCTTCAATACATGAAAAAACAAACTAGTTGATTTTAAACGTTTTGCAATGGTGCAAAGTTTTGTGGAGAGGCAAGTTGTTTTCACAGTAAAAATGCATTTATTATTTTTGCAATAAAATATTATATAAATAATTAAATACATGTAAAGAATACAAGAAATACATGGTAGATAAAAAGCTTTAGACAAAGTTGTCCTTGAGACAGTATTGTGTCTATGGAGTCTGCAGTGAAGTAGAGCCAGTGAAAGTTTCATAAACTTCACTTTTATGTACAAATTAATATCACATGTTATCACTTTGAGTTGGGTTTTATCATGAGAAGTGACAGACAGCTTTTCGAGATCATAAAACTCTCCCAAGGATCCGTGGATAATATCGTCCTCATTCAGCTGATGCTAGCTTCTTATGGGACACTTTTTGTCAGGTAAGGGCGATTATGAGCTGCCGAGAGCTTGACATTCAGTTAGTAGTGCAGCCCAGGCAATCACTTGTTGTGACAGGGACACGGAGCTCCCTCTCCCGGCAGGAGGCTGATTGATTGGGCAGTCAAGAAGACGGGCACGTCCTTCACAATGGCCAGGCAAGGACGCCCCAGCCAGGATGCACTTACTCTGCTCCAACAACTTTGCATTTTGCTTAACTAATATACAGTGCTGACATTTAAGAAGTATGGCCTACTCCGGAAATGCTTGTCTCGATGGCTGTAAGTTGTCAATTATTGATAGAAAGAATGTTTGTCCTTTAAGTGTACATTTAGTAAGACATAGGTAAGACAACATGTATGAAATGTGATTTTTGTATGAGCTTGTCAATTCATATTTCAGTCTTTTTATAAATTCTTCTGGACACGTTTAAAATTTGAACATGAACCACAAATCAAATCCCAGTCCTTGTCAGAAAAACTGCAATCCGATATTTTTCCCAAATTGTTCAGTTCTAGGAAATAGTGTAGACAAGATCATCTCCTCTCCCTCTCGCTATGAAAATGAGTTGTCCAACATTATGATAGTAGTCCTTTCTTTGATTTGCAAGTCTTACACTCCCTCAAAAGTGCCGTAGTTGCATTTGCAGAGACAAATGTTGGCTGCTTACTGCACTGCGGAGGATCAGAGAGATTATGTCAGTCTATACATTTTATTTATTTTATAATTTGTCACCCTCCAATTTTGCAAAATGCCCTGTTTTGGGGATGTGTACTTAAAACATGTCTGATAGGACCAAAACACTCTTTGTCCATCTTGAGGCAAAAACTTACACATCAAACACAAATGTCCCTTCATTCATTCTTTACACAGTTTATCTTTTACTTAATGAGGATTTATAAAGATTTGAATACTTATACTTTGACTTGTACAGAAATGACAGTCATGCGTAATTCCAATGGCCACATTATATATTTAAAGGTGTACTATGTAACTTTTCTGGTTGAAGGTCTGCCGCCTGTTTGATTCCACAGGGATGTTATTAAATTGCCTGGAGTATGACATTAAGTAAGTTACACAACAGTTTAATGTTATACTGTGGAATCTTCATCTTAAATTGCATTTCAAAAATCCATGGAGACAAGCAGAAGGCGGACCCCTTACCAGAAAAGTTACATAAAAAGTTATTAAAGGTCCTTTATTACGCAAAATTGACTCTTGTGAGTTTTTAGTCATGTTATAATGTTGTCACCTCATCAAAAACATATCCAGAGTTGTGTTTTGTTTCATTCACAGATGTTTGAGTAATCCTTTATTATTAGTGTGTTTAAATTTCAAAAGCTCAGAAAGCTCTGTTCCACCTTGTGATGTCATGGACTGGTCCAAGATAACGGCTATCTTTTTACTTTTCGTTCAGCTGAGAGTGTTTTCTGTTTGAGAGAAAACCTGTTTCAGGTTACTGCAGAAACTGAATGATTTTTAAGACTTTAGGTAACACTTAACATCAGTTTTGCTTCTCTGATTTAGAATGACCACAGATAATATAATGCGGCCTATGTGGCACTGTCTCTTTAGCATTCATTCATTCCAGTGAGGACTTTGTTAAATATTTGCACTGCACCAAGTCACACAGCAGCTCGCCCCAGTGCCATCACCAATGAGGTGGGCTCTGCTTTTAAATGTTAATTGCTGTTCGTCGCGATTTCTCATTACACTGGTTGTAAATGATGTGCTCCGAGCTCAACCCAAAGGCTGCCCATTCATCCTGGCTCCGGTATTAAAGATCTTGAGCTTAAATTGCAATCCCATGTGCCATGAATGAAAAAGGAGTCATAACCCGATATTATTTGGGCTTTAATTTAGATGTGATTCTAATGGATACCTCTGCAGGAGATGAGCACAAACAAGTTGATTAGAAATAAATGTTTGTTTTTGTCTGTCAGTCAGATGTTAGAAATGCTTTGTTTTTATTTTATCATAACATCCATGGGTGATGAAAATTAGGAGAATTGCCTTAGCAATTAACAACAAAATTTTCTCTCCTGTGAATTGTCTTATAATTTTCAAAAAAAGAAAAAAAAAAAGCATAATTACATGAGCAAGATGCAAGACATGAGAGATACAGGACTACATTCATACCATACTCCATACAACTGTGTAACAACTCACCTTTATGTAATGGATAACCATATGTCCTGTCAATCATCATATCATTGATACACTGTCTTCCTATGACCTCTTGTATATAGCTATGATTTAATAGTTTATTACTTATCTTTCTATTTTATTTTGACTTTGATATATATATATATATATATATATATATATATATATATATATATATATATATATATATATATATATATATATATATATATATATATATATATATATATATATATATATATATATGTAAGTGTGTGTGTATTATTCTTATCACATTTTGGTGACTAAAATCACTCTACACACTTCCATCATGAGGATGTGTCTCTCTTATTAGGACCAAAATCAGGACTGTGACTTAAATTCTTCATTTATATACACTCCTGAACAAAAAATTTAAGACCAGTTGAAAAATTGCAAGAATTCACATTTTGCACTGTTGGATCATAAGAAGATGCAATAGAATGCAAAAAGAAGAAATGGGAATGAGACAAGAAAAAATTTGAGTTAGCAATTTATTGCAAATAACCATTAAACTGAAGTAGGCTGTTCATCAGCTGATTAAAAGTTTAAGACCATAGCCTTTAAAAGCCCAAATCTTTGCAAAAATGTGGATTAATTTTCTGTCAGGTATCCACACTGTCATGACCTCCTGATGGCAAAGGCAAAAAAGCTTTCTCTCGCGGTCAGATTGTTGAGCTGCTTCAGCAAGGCCTCTCACAGCGTGCCATTGCTGCTGAGGTTGGACACAGTAAAACAGTCATTTTAAACTTCTTAAAAGATCCTGAGGGTTATGGGAAAAAAGTCAAGTAGTAGACCCAAAAAAATTTCACCAGACCTGAGCTGGAGGATCCAGTTGGCTGTCCGTCAAGACACGGGACGAGCCTTGGCCCAAATTAAGCTTGTCACTGGTGCCAGCTGCAGTCCCATAACCATTAGACGGTATCAGGGAGAGAAGGGTTTTAAGAATTAAAAAAATCTTAGACGTTGTTTCCTTCAGCAGCACAAAATTGTCCATTTGGTGTTTGCACAAGAGCGCCAAACATGGGACATTGAAAGGTGGAAGAAAGTTTTAATCTCTGATGAGAAAATTTTTTACATTGAAGGTCCTGATGGCTTCCAACGTTTCTGGCATGACAAGGACATCCCACCTGAGATGTTTTCTACACGGCACAGTGGGAGCATCATCATGATCTGGGAGGCTTTTTCCTTCAATGGAACAATGGAGCTTCAGGTTGTGCAGAGGTGTCAAACGGCAGCTGGCTATGTGGAGATGTTGCAGAAGGCATCCCTCATGACTGAAGGCCATCATCTGTGTGGTAATGCCTAGCAATGCCCTCCTGACAAAGGACTTCTTCCACAGAAATAACATCACTCTTTTGAACCATCCTGCTTGTTCCCCTGTTCTAAATCCAACTGAGAACATTTGGGGTTGGATGGCAAGAGAAGTTTACAAAAATGGACACAAGTTCCAGAGAGTGGATGCCCTCCATGAAGCCATCATCACCACTTGGAGCACAACATTCCACTAGCCTCCTGGAAACACTAGCATCAAGCATGCCAAAACAAATTTTTGAGGTGATTAACAAGAATGGGGGAAAAAAAAGACAATTTTATTTCTATTTTAGGGAGGGTTTGAGTTTTTTTTGAGATGTGGTCTTAAACTTTTGATCAGCTGATGAACAACCTATTTTAGTTTAATATTTGTTTGCAATAAATTGCTTACTCAAAATGTTTTCTTGTCTCACTCTCATTTCTTCTTTTTACATTTTGAAGCACTAGTTAGAACCTTCTTAAGATCCTACAGTGCAAAATGTAAATTCTTGCAATTTTTCAACTATTCTTAAAATTTTTATCAGCAACATAATTTAAAGCTCTCATATGGGTTAAATGGATTAAGGTTATGATTTAGGATAAGACTAGACAAGTAGTAACTAGTTAAAGTGAGGAACAGTCATCAGCAAATTAATTAAGTCTACTGTAATATCCATGTTATTGAGTTATGTGCTAAAAATAGATTAGACAGACAGATAGGCATTTAGGGAATTCAAAGCACTGAGCCTTTACCACTAAACGTATAAATCTTTCTGACAACTAACAACATGGATAACCACGAAAATATCAAATGCATTCTATGGTTGTTATAAAACTATCTACTTAATAACTATTGACTTGATTTATATGACGCTCCCTAATGAATACAGCCCATATACATACAATAGTGTCCTGCACAAGTCTTAAATCAAATGTAGGACAGTCCATACACCTCTGTAGTAATAATGTGTGTGATTCATGACCAGGAAGTGTCACTGTGAGATACTCAGTCTCTGTCTTCAGTCTCCACCTCAGCCCTGTGCCAAGTCAATACTGCAGCAGTCCCACAAATGAGTAGACATTGGTTTTAGATTTGAAAGACCGAAACATTGCTCTAATGCAATTCTAAGATCATCTGGGCATTCTGTATGTTGTGGGGCTTAAGATCCTTTTCATCTCATAAATTTTCAGTCACACCAACTACATATTGCCCAATGTTTTTGTTCTTATCTCATAATAATAATTTTATTATGGAAAATGGAAACAGAAGCTGCCAGTTAAGAAGATGACATAGGCAGATTTTTTGGCAATAAAATTATTTTTGATTGGTTGAGCCAATAACACATAGGCTTACAGATGCAGCAGGGTCTAGGAAGGAGACACTGAAATTAATTTGGCCAAAAATGTGAAATGCAGTATATAAAAACAACTCCCATTAACTACTTGTAGAAACTGCAATTCAATACCAATATATGTAATACCATTGACTAGGTTGTCTTTTGGGCCCAGTCAAGCAGAAGTATACAGCAAGGCCAAAAATTCAAGTGAATGCATCTAATATAAAAATGTATTCAACAGATACATATGTACTCCAGTTTATGAAACTGTTTACCTTTTTTCTGTACCATTTTTGGTTCTAAAGTTACATATGTTTTAAACAGACCATGTATGCAACATGGAACAAAAATTATTTCCCTGCAAATCATGTAAATAAATTGATGTATTTCATCATATCTTGTATTATTCAATCTTTGAACTGTTGATGAAGGTACATGATTTAAAAAAAAAAAAAAAGTATTTAAAATGAAAAAAATTTGCTTGGAAGGACTGACATATTTTATAGAAATAGTTACCTTTCATTTTGAAGTAATATTAAAGTATTCGGAAGAAAAAAGCTGACAAATTATGCAAAATCATGTACCTTCTACTTGCTTGCACAATTTTCCCTCCGTTACTTTTCCCTCCATTACCATGACCTTTCTTAATAAAAAAATCTCATTACTCAAAAAGCAAGAGGTTTTTCAACCTAATCTTGTACCATATGGTAGAAAACTATATTAAGCAAATATTCAAACCAGTTTGTTAAGGATATGTAAGTGAGAACCGGTAGTTATCGCTGTTTGTATTTATTGCCCAAAAAGTGCTGCATATTTCATTCCCTCCGTTACCGACATGAGTTTTTAAATTTTTTGTCAATAACGTAAAAGAATATCGCAGGGTTAAATTTACCCTGTTGGAGTGTTAACTCTTTCCTACATTCTAATACCTTACTTATTTCAATAGTCCCTCTAGTTTCTGAATAAGAGCTATTTGAATGTAAAAAATCTGCCCGTTTCCCTCCGTTACTACTTGACCGGACCCTTTTTTAGCTTTCTACCATGTTATAACTTTGTTTCTTCATCAAAAACATGGTTGATTTCACCCTTGCATGTTGCATGTAAGTAACTTCTTACATGCAATCTCACCTACGGCCTATTTGAATCCTCCTTATGGTTAGCTGTAGATTCCATCCAATTCTCAGCCCACAAGCCTACATCATCCATGCGCCCACACCACAATATGCACATATAAATATATAAAAGCATGAGACAAAACTGTAAAAAACAACTTGACAAACCTGATGCGATGTGCAGTAGTATCATTAGATGACGCTGATTGTGTTGTGTTTGCGCTCTGAAGGGGTAGTGACGTAGTGCGGAAATCAAAGAGAGGGGAGACTCAGAGCATCAAAAACAAAATGGTAATACATTTTTTTCAGCTAATATAGCATTTTCAAAAACAGTACAAGGTAACATGGTGATCTAAATATGTTATGTGTTTGCAATTAAGTGAAATATCCTCTCGTTAATCTGTTTAATCAATTGAATATTGAACTAAAGTGCCATTGTGAGATACAGTAGAGTTGAAATAAATTGTACCTTAATTTCTGTGCCTCCCTAACTGCTTATTAATTATTTTTACTCTACCCCTTCTTGTAAGTAATGATCTAATTATTCCCATTGTACAGACTGAATTTGGATACCCATTTAAAAGTCCTCTCGAGTGTGAGGTGTAGCTATCATGGAGACCAGAGCCTGTGCCCCTGTGTCGTCCCAAACATTTAGTGTAAGAGGAAGTGGCAGAAAGGTCATAGCCCTGATGTGCTGTTTAAAATGCTGCCCACGGTCAAAGCCCGCTCCGTCTGCATGCTGTTTTATGTGATGGACTCCCACAACATCACACCTTTGCATCTACTTACCACTCTCTCAGCATCTGACAAGGATTTTCCCCAGCAAACGGAAAAGAAATACATTTTTAAAAATCATTTTAATTTCACAATTTTCAGTGAATATATTTTGCCGTTTTGGTATATGTGAGTAAAAATGCACATATTTTTGTCGACTAAAAAAGGAATGAATAGAAATGATGAGTGGAAATCCAAGTTCCTAATGAAACCGCAATGTATTTTTAATTCACAGGAAAAAGTTTTTGTAAATGTGGTGGAAAATCCAAAAAGCTATGGAATATAATCATAATTAAAAGTGCTCTATGAAACTTTTCAGTTGGAGGGTGAAAAACATGCATTGTTACTGTGAATGAAATCTGCTCGCCACAGACCTGACCTGTAACTTGGCCTGTTGCCATCACCTGCTTGTCTTCATGGAGATAAATGAAATAGTACTGAACTTTCTAGACAAAGAAATAACATCTCCATGGAGACAAGCAGGTGATGCCACTAGGCTAAGTTACAGGTCAGATTGGTGTAGAGTTCGTTACAGTCTTTTTCTGCTTTAGTTTTGTTCACTTACTTTACCTTGACAAGGCCACTGGAGTAGCTTGCACAAGACTTATTATCATGGAAGTAAGTAATTGGACTCCGCCTTCTTTTAAATTATTCTAATTTTCTCAATATGGTAAATTAAAAAAGATAATGAATAAATTAACCCTTTATGAGACAGGGCCTGGTATGGCAGATAAAACACTAAGTAGCAAATCATTTGTAGTCCCTATATGCACATTTATATTGTAAATTGAATATGTAATGTGCTTTTGGAGTGTATGAATGTAAATTAAACTATAAGCTAATCCTCTATCTAGGTTTCCTGACACGATGCTTACACTATGAGGTCGCCCCCTCTGGCCCTGGTCAACACTGAAGGACTGCCTGTTATTGTTTAGGTTATAATAATAATTCAGACAGATATAAGTCAGTGTCCACTGGCTGCAATCTGACGAGAACTTAAAAAAACACTTGGATGAGCAGTGAAACGTTTTCACTCTAAAATGTTTCTACAGTTGACAGAATAAAAAAAATTCTTGCAACCTTTTTTTTTATTACACGTACAAAAAATAATAAACATAATATTTTTTTTATTAAATTAAGTAATCAATCTATTATCCAGAAAGGTAAACCTATTTCTCTCTAATAACAGTAACTTTACTTTAAAATTTGTTTTCATATAACTGCACATACTAGACTCGACTCAACTAGACTTGACTAGACTGTAGAGGACCATTAGTCTGCAGTGGGGCGCCAGTTACAAAAACTGTTGTTGTGTCCTTAGGCAAGGCACATCACCCACATTGCCTAGTATGAAAGTGATGTGTGCGTGAGTGATGGTGCTGGTTGGAAGGATCGATGATGCTGATTGGAAGCCGTGCTTCAGTCGGTCTGCCCCAGGGCAACTGTGGCTACAATAGTAGCTTAACATCACAGAGTATGGAGTGAATGAATAATGATCTGTAAAGCGTCTTTGTGACATATGTCTTTGAAAAGCGCTATATAAGTAAAACCTACCTTACTTACATAAGACAATGTGAATAAACATGAAGGGTTTTCTGTTTGTTCATGGTACCAATAATTGTGAATAATTGTTAAATTATGATTTTATGTTGTGACATTCCTACCTATATGTAAATAAATTGTACTTTGACCTTAACAGTGCGCTAGTATAAGTCGATATGTGGTTTTACTTTTGTTTATCATTTATTTTTCTTAGTGCTGTGATGAATGAAACCTTTTTTTTGGCCCAAGGGGAATTTGTCTCATACAAGAGCACATAAAATCACTACACAACACAGACAGAAGTTAAAATACAGTTATGTAACAGAACATTTGGTACCACTTTAAAGTAACTACAGCACAATTATCTTTAATAATGCATTAACAAAGTCTTAATTCATATTTACTAAATAGTTTATTAATTGAGTTTTAGTAACTACTTAATTAAGCAATAAGATTTGGGTTTTAGAGTATTAGGTACAAAGCCTGAAACACTGTAAACACTAAAGGTGCACTATGCAACCTTTCTGGTAGGGTCCACCACTGTCTCCATGGAGATAGTCTTGTCTGGAATGTTCAGTATGGTATTAATCTTGCATGTATTCAGTAATTTTTGTATGTGGTGGATCCTCCCAGAAAAGTTACATGGTGCACCTTTAATAAATTTAAGAATTTAATTCTTCTTTATGAATTTTGTTCCTGCTTGATTACGGCGAGTAACAGTGTAATTCTTTAGAAAAGTGGTACAAAGAATTCTTCTTTGTGGGTCAGGTTGTAAATAAATTTGTAGAAGTAAGTTTAGTTTTTACAATGTTCATTTCAAGGTCAGGCCAGTAACTCTTTCAGCTGACTCTAGATTTAGTGAAGAATCTATAGCCTGGAGGAGCATCACCCAAGTCAGCAGCACCCAAAGTGTCATGCGCTGACACCTCCTGTGATCTCCGAGATGGGGTGGGGATAGGCCTTTGATTCTCCGTCCCATCTATCAGACTTCAAACTCCAACGCCCCATGCATATTTATACTGCTCTTGTACTTATAGTGTGAAGTGCGGGCTAAGAATAACGAGCTTCATTAGAGGAATCCACCCACTTCTCCTGACACGCCTGGACCATGTCTCTGTGCACTTTTTAAATCTTTAATAAGTAATTAACCTGGCTGAAATGCTAGAGCAGAAATGGCAGCCTCGTACTTTGGTGCCTGTTGCCGTGGAAACATTGGATAGGAGTCACCGCGTGCCGGAAAACAGATAATGTTCAGCTCAGTGAGGAGGAAAAAAAGTTAATTGGTTTTGAGTTTGAACCATAACTGACCAACACAGACTTTTGTAAACACAAGGGCTACCAGGCACACTTCAGTAAATAAAAAACATGTTCATTTCACTCTTACTCAATTATTAATTTTAATAGGCTACATGTTGTCTATTATTACACAGTTTACACAGTTGCTTGGGTGTCTTTTTCCCCTCGAGTAACTGGCCATTCATTGCCTTATTCAAAGCCTATTGGTGCAAGTGTCATTAAAAAAATGTGAAAACGCATTAATTAATTTGTTCAGATTCAGTTCCAATCCTGAATACAAAGAGTTAGAAAGGGCATCTGGTTTAAAACGTCTACCAAATCAATAGTTTTTTCTCTGTTCAGATGATGTACCATGGCAAAATGAAAATCAATTACAATATTTGTTCATTTTAAATCATTTACATTTATTTTAATCATACTATTTGAAATAACATGCCATTGATGTAGCGAGAACAAGATTATATGTATACAGCAACTACAGCAATAATCTGGGAAAATACAGCAAACTCTGAAAAAAGGCGTCGCTAGGAAGGGCATCTGGTATAATAATACTATACACCCATATGAAAAATATAACTAAATAATGCCTTTTGTAAAAGGTTGTAATTTTTGGATATTGTGGGGTAAAAAATAAATAATAAATTGAGATTAGAAACATTGACAATTCTGCTGGCTTGGTCCAGTGAAGGCTACTTACATTGGGGGCTTAAGTTTGACACAATGTGGAGAGAGAGATCTGAGTTTGTGGAGGATCTGCGGATGGAAGCAGAGCCATAACAGAAATCCTCCACACAAAGGCAGAGGTGAAAAGACCCTTCTTTAACCAGATGCCCCACTCAGCAGAGGGAGGATTAAAACGCACTAGTGCTTATCTGGCATAAAGACTTGGACTTGAAAACTCGGCAGGTTCCCTCAAAACATGGTGTGAAGGTCAACCTTTCACTACATGTCTTTTTTGTGCTAATGAGAATACAGCCAGAGTTATAGTTCTTCTGTGTATAAGCTTCAACCTCCTAGATCCAAAAGAGGGAATTGCAGTTGAGTTTAGTTTGAACCACGTGTCCATAAAGCCGATCAGAGAGACAAATATGTGGTGTGTAAAATAATCAAGTAGTGAGGTTAGGTGAATAACACTGGTTATCTCCTCATCAGCACCTCAAGATACACTATGACCTCAAAGTTGGTTTAAAAAATAGACAAGATTTGAGTTACCAAGTTTAAATTTGTGATAAGTGACTGGGTTAGGGCACCTCTCAAAAGTTGTCAAAAGAAGAAAACCAACAACTAATAATATTAATATATCACTTCAGCAGTGTTGCCAGGTATGTGGTTCTCTTCTTAAGAGCTGCTGCAGGTGAAAAATATAGTCTGCTGGGTTTGGCCAATGCTGTTTTCCAAGTAAAACATGTTGATTTTTGAATAATCCTATTGAAAGTCTGCATTTCAGTGACAAATTTTCACATCCAAAGACATCAGTGCTCTGTAGAGCTTCTATTTATGTGAGAAAGAGGGGAGGGGGCAGGTCTGTAGGTCTGTGTCACAGGAGGAGGGCTACTACATAAATACATTGGAAACGACAGCTGCATCATTCTCTTGCGCAGGTTGGGTTGCTGAAGTTTGGCAACCCAGCACTGTGGTTCCCAAACTTAACCTAACCTTCTATGTTTTTTCTATGATAATTTGCATACACCTTACTTAAATACACACATTACATTACATTTAACATATGTAGGCTAACCTGGGATATCAAAATTAAAATTCTTATGAAGTAATCTTTCTGCTATACCTATGCATACCAAAGTTATTTTGCATTCCGCTGGGGGTACCTGCACCACAGTGTGGGAACCACTGTATAGCACCAAATAAAACAACATACAGTTCTAACTAACTTCTCCAGCCTTTACTATCAAAGAAAAGTGGCAAATTAAAAAAAACAAATGCCACAAATAAACTTGTCTAAATATTCTCTCAGCACTAAAAGTCCATTGCTGATCACATGCAGTATAGGCCTACTATTTTCAAGTTCCTGGCAGAGAAATTCACACTACATTCACATGTTTAGACTGGAGTTTATTTAATATTCACTTCCTGGGGTGTGTATAGAGTATATAGTGCGTTTTTCCTATAACTGATGTTACTGAAGTATAGCCACAGGTACAAGGGAACTGCATTTTTATTAGTTATTATTTGTAAATTGATTTTCCTGCATATTACTCCATAAGTCCAGGAGCGACATGATTTATGGGACTTTCAGTTCTCATACAGAGGGTTGGAGGTAAAAGTGGGCACACAAACTTTGTTATTGTTAAATATGAAGAACATTTCTCCTATTGCCTGATGTCCCTGTGGCCTCACCTGGGATACAGGCTTTCCATTTTCTACCATACACTCAGAGGGACCAATTACAGCTATATTATTATTGTAATTCTGAATATATAATGTTTAAATGGTGTGTTGTGTTATCAAATACCTAAGAAAAATATAATGAGCAGTGAGTGGTATCAGTTTCAAACACGCTATGTTTATACCTACGCCATATCATTGTTTTATTTTTCAATTACTACATGCACAAAAATTTATGGTGGACATTCCATCTGTCAGTATGACTTTATTTAACCTGAAAAGTTACATAGTGTGCTTTTAATTCATCTTAAAACATTCATTAGTTTGTTTTTGTAACCTTGAATATATTTGTAGTTCAGAAGGGCATCCAGGCAAATAGTTCATGTCTGCTTACACAACATGTGTAAAGAATGAATCAACTCATTGAAGCTGCAGCCTGTAACTTGATAAGACAGTGCATAAAGACAGTCCATAAAGATGAGTGTTTCCAGAGTCCCCAGTCTTTAAAAACATACGTAGTGTGTTTCAGGCCTAATAAAGCCTTCTCCCTTCTTCTCCATGTACTTCAAAGCCATCAGGTCCTTGGAGTAGCATTAGAATTCTGCACACATGTACAATCTAACTGCTAAGCAACAACTAAAGGTTTATAGTCACGCTATAGGCACATCAATCTTTCATTCCCTCCTCGTGTGACTGACAGGGCCACAGAATAGTTAGGAAAAGTTGTTTTTATTTACACACAATTTAAAATCATTGGTTGTAGCACAGGCAGTATGAGACCAGCCAAAAAATCTATATCTAATTTCCAAAGCGTTTAGGCTCTTTATTTCTTTTCTATATTTATGATCTGGAGTTGTTCTGGAGGTGGCTAGAGGTGAATTGTAAGCAGTATTGTGTAAAAAGAAAGGCTAAGTTGGAATGTGGTGTGCAGAGGAGTTATGAATGACCACTGACCAGTGCTGTTAGTGCAAGTATTAAAGCAGGCATATTATGCAAAATCAACTTTTTAGAGCTTTTAACAATTTTATAGCTCCATATTGCTGATTAATCCCCATTTTCACTACCACCGGCATACGGCCACTGCTCTGTACTTCATTCGTTCAACAATTTTATTTTCTTAGTCAGTAATACACATAGGATTTGGCATCATTGAGCAGTGATTTTGGCACAAATTAAAAAAATCTGCTACTTGCCAGTTATCCATAGAAGTTGGCGACTCTTTGTTGTGATGACATTTACGGCAATGTCTGCTCCCATTGGGCACTGCAGTTTTCTAAGGCAGAATTCAGTGGACTTGCTTCTTTTATTAAGTCATTGTAGATGAATATTGCAATTTAAAATGTGAAAATTATAACAATGATCCACGGGTGTCATAATTATATACCAGGCTCAAGCACATATGTCTTCTTTAAACGTGAAGCACAGTGTGATCTTAGAAAGAATCTAAGCTAAATCCCCAAACTGTGTGCTGAATAATCATACACATATACATCATTTCATAAATAAGTTGCTAACAAGGTAAATATAGCAGAAGTGGGTGATAGTTACTCAAAAAATGTTTACCATTTTTGCAAATTTTTCATCTTGTTTATATTTTGGCTCATAGCAAAATGGCAGTCTCCTGGTGTGCAGTGATTTACATATTAATTTGTTATACGTTTTATGCAAGATTGACCTCATAAAGCAGTTTTGTGTATTTGTATAGACTTGAAACTGGCACAGAGATACACTGATTTGTAACCCATGTAGCTAGATTAGTTAATTTTCATTAGTCAGTTTAATGAAGAAGGTTTCCCTAAATTGTCTTGTTTTAAAGATGTGCAACTTGTCCAACTATTTGCATCCAGCAATAGCTTCATGTGTGAAATAAAGCCCTGGCTCACAGCTTAGCTTTGTCACTTTACAGTTTGTCCAGTATCTGGAGTGAAAATCCACTTAGCGTGTTGCTGTTTGCTCCTAAATAGCAGATTAACCCCAGAGGCTTAAACAGGCCAGCGGCTGATGTGGAGTATTGAAACAAGGCATCTACAGGGACCTTATTTCTGTCTGAATCTGCTGCTTTGTGCTCAAATCTGAATCACCACAAAGATACAGCTCCTGCTCTAAAGGTCAGCGATTCCCATGTTATCAGAACAAATACATGTGCTCCACTGGAGGAGGGAAGAAACTCGCATTTGAACAAACACTTATACTGGAGGATTCAGAACAACAAAAGATGAGGGCCGAGATTTATTTTTGCATTTATGGCAACGCTTTAATACCAGATGTCCATCCTAAAGCAGTCATAACCTTTTATCCATGCTTGTGATTAGCACCTTCTTGACTGATTATGGCTGTTGGTGATTGTGGCAGTGTTTTTGAAGACACTTAAATCTAATCCATTATTTTTTTAAAGAAAAGTTATAGCTTTATTTAAAGATGCTGTACCTGATTACAGTCTTAAAAATGTGAAAAGCAAAACTAGTTCATTTTAAACATCCTCACTTTCCTAACCAATTCCAAGTATTATTTGCAATGAGTTTAAAAGCACTTTTCACAACTTTCAGAGGCCAGAGCAGAGTTTTGCCATCACTGTAAAGCCAAGAACAACTACTATGCTAAAAGTGCTACTTCCTAGTTTGACATAAAAACACTGAGAGAATGGAGAGCAATAGTTAGTAACTTAAAGTACGACACACAAACTCTTAGCTACATATGTGGTTAATTTCTTCCACTGAGCCACAGAACCATGCGTGTGTGGAATATTTATTAATTTCTAGAATTGTACCATAAATTTTGAATATTGAATTTGCTTTGTGTTCAGGAGAAGCTCAGAATAAGCATTATTTGTGGTCTCAAAAATGACTTTTTTTTTTTTTTTTTTTTAACTCAGCAGTGTCTTCACATTGAGTCAACCTCTGTGTGATACTATCTTAAAAACTCTATTGGAATTCATTTTTGTGTACTTTGATTTTTTTTCTTTTGGGCAACTGCTGCTTCAAGAGTAGTCCCTTGTTTGAACTTGCTTTACCTCTATTGTTATGGACACTGTTGGGTGTTTGAATACATGGTCTGCCTTCTCCTTTGACACAATTCAAAATCCATGTGTTGCCATAATTGTCAGATTTCGTCCGAGCAACTTTATAGGCAGGTTTTTCATGACCAATTTATCCCTACTCACAAAGCCCCCGATGCCGTGGTTCTTTTTGGACCAATTTCATGTCCCATACTGCTCATAGATCTTTCTTCATGTAGACCTTGTTTATATCAGAAATTCTCCAGCTAAAATGAGAAGTCGGGAGTCGTGTGATGTGTCTCAAAACCAAAAGCAAATCTACAGGCAGTATTAGGGACCTTCTGACGTTGCTGACAAAATTGGCCATTTGTCTGTCATATTGGGCCCCGCTTCCCTATTACCTGTATAAGCAAGAACTGCCATGACTCTTACTGATGTATGCAAAATGGAGGAGTGACATGTAGCAACACAGTGATACTCGGGTTTCTGTGAACCTTAAAGTGGAATAGAAAACATAGATAAAACCATACAAGATCATTTGAAACGTGTATTTTCACAGTTTGTCACGTGGACCACTGCTTTGTTTACCAACCACAAAACAGTGCGACATTTACATGTAATGGGGTACAAAAGCAATAGATTTCTATCATAAAAAAATGTCTAGATTGAAAAAAATTTAAACTATATTTCTACTAATACTTTGTAATTGGTAATGACGATTTTTAAAACAAGTAATAGTAGCTGGATTACTACAGAGAAAGAGAATGAAAAAATAAAATCTAGTTTACTGGTGGTTGCGTGTTGTAGGTTCACCTCCTGGTCGTGACCTTTTGCTGAATTTCTCTGCCCTCTCCCCATCTCATGCTAGAACTGTCCTGCCCAATAAAGCCTTCAGGACAGAAATTCTTTAAAAAAAAAAAAAAAAAATATATATATATATATATATATATATATATATATTTCACAACATCCAGTTGACCCAGTAGATAATATGTTATTCTCCTCCCATCTGTGGTCATTTTGCTATGCCCAAGTTATGTATTCATTTTCTTTTTTTCACAGCCTCTGATTATTTGGTTTATGAAATTGCTCTTCACAACAGGCTTTCCGGCTCCATCCCCTGTAGACTTTAATTCTTTAAGAGGAGTATTTCTCGCTGCTCTGGCCTCTCTTACCTCCAGAGATTATAAAGCCAATGACATATTCAAAAGCCCTCAACTCATTCCTTCTGCTCCACAGTTCTCAAGTCCCCAGCACAGAAGGGGAGCTCATGCAGAAAGGATTTGCCCTATCCGGGTATTGTACCTGCTCTAAATGATAGATTTAGAAAGTGCTGGGGAAATGGTGAAAAATAATAATCTTCTTGAAGTAAAGACATGACAAGTGAATAGACACAAAGGGGAAAGCCAAGCACTCAGAAAATTGGATTGTGAAGAGGGCCTTGTCTCAGTCAGAATGTCCAGTCAGAGGCGTTAGCGTAGCAGACTTTCATTAGCCCAGTCATTTGGCAGCGCTGAACCATGAAGATGCTTAAGTGATATTGTGTTAACCTCCTGTTTTACATCTGCGCTTCAGATTAAATGTAATTAGGTGCTTTTGTGGCGCAACCTCCCATAGTCTTCTGGGTAACTGACAATGTGACAATGGACTGGGGTCATTTAAAGTGTTTGGATACAATTGTTCTGATCGCTATTTAGTTGGAGTCTGAACAAGGATATGAAGGTGACCCAAGGTTGGTGGAGTTGTTAAGAGATTTACCTTCAGGTTAAAAGTGTATATTTACTGTATACTGTAAACATAAAAAAGTGAGTTAAAGGTACATTATATAACTTTTTGGTTGGAGGGCTGTCACCTGTATGACTTTAAACAGCTTCACTTTACATTTATTCAATTACAAGTTTTATTGCTCAAAAATACCTAGAAAAACAGGCACTCTGACTGTGATTGGGGTTGCCTCTCCACAAACCTGACCTGTAACTTGGTCTGGTTTGGTCTCCATGCAGATAGAAAGGTTTAATACCATACTGTGAAACATTCCAGACAAAACAATAACATCTCCATGGCGAAAAACATTTGACTGACCCTCCATCAGAAAAGTTACATAATGTGCCTTTAATGTTAAAATATTTTTATTTTTAAAAGTTACAAAAAGAGCAAATTACAATTGAAAGTAAATGACAGTGATATTTCTGCACACTATGTTCCCTTATTGTGTATACAGTATATCCCTGCTATTTACAGTCTATTCATTTAAATTCTATATCCTCTAGGGCTGAACAATTTGGGAAAAAATATCAAATATCTAATGATTTTTCTGACAAGCATTGTGACTGAATTTGCAATTTATGTTTTAATAATAGGATTCACATTTTAAGGGCAGCCAGAAAAATTAATGAAAATACGGAAATATGTACTGACCAATACAAGAATCACATTTCAGAACATGTTTGTACGGATCTGAACTACAGCGCTAATAGTTTTTGTACATAATAAGATATTTTGTTGTTTGTAACAGAAATTGTGGTACTACATAAATCACAGTCTTTGCGATTTGCGTCCATTCAGATTGATTTGATTATATTGATTTAATTTTGATTGATCTTGTGGGTCTACTATGTATACATTTCCAATACACATTTCTACCACATTTCCACTTACAGTCAATTCATTTAGTTAAATTCTGTATCCTCTTAATATTTTTAGTTCAGATTTTGAAACTATTGAGGTGTTCACAGTATTGGGTCTAATTGCTTGAGTTTGGAGGCGTGTATTGTTTGTAGAATGTCAGTACAGACTCACTAGAATCCTGAACAAATCGCTTGTTTACGGCTCATTAAACTACACTGATCCTGTCATTTATCAGTCTCCACAAACTATTATCACTGTTTCACTGTTGTGCATCACCAAGCAAATGTTCTGATTCATCAAATTCTGTCAAAATTATGCCCCTGAATGCACATCAAACAGTGCTTATGTAATTCTATACAATAATATTTATGAAATGAATCACAACTTTTAAGGGTAACACTTAAAATTAAGGCATTAATAAGCACTAGTCAATGGGCCTCATTCATGAAATGTTTTTGCGAACAAATTTGTACTTAAGGCCTTCTTACGAACACTTTTGGTATTCACGAAACCTTTTCTTAACTGAAACTGTTCTTAAAGAACAAATCCTATGAACAGGTCAGGACTACGTCAGGAACTCTTGTAAGAACAAAAATTCTACTGTTTAAGAATATTATTACTCTGATAATGCAACAAAAAAATAAAATTCCTCCATGACTGTAAGTTATATAATTTCTTAAATTATTGTCTATAAACACATTACTATGTGATCCAGTAACATTTCTACAGCGTTTTATAGAGCATGTGGTCTATTGGGTCTAACAGACTTTATACAGGCAGCAGTGAGCCTCAGTCTGTCCCAGCCCCAGTGCTCTCCATATGGGCCACTGTCACAGCCCTGTGCCTGATCACTGTGCTGGACTCAACACCCCCATCACCCCCCCAACTCCCCATGACCAGAGTGTATTTGCTGCAAGTCTGCGATCGGGTAAAGCACAATAAATACGATAAAAGCTTCCGCTTATTTCAATAAGTTTATGACTTAAATATTCCCTCGCTGATGGTGTTCATGTGAGTTTGTACATTTGAAATCGTCGCTGAAGTTGTAAAACAGCCGTAGTCTGTAGATGTGCTCCACCTGACTTTCTGGCCATCATCCATATTGGCCATAGATGGATTTTCAGAGGGCATTTCTAACCAAATACATATTCATATTTTATGTAAATGAAAAGGCTGTTAAAAATGGTTTAACACCACAACTGCATTTTGTTTATAACATGATGACACAGCACACCAATATGTTGCATGAGATGGTTAATGATAGACAATGAATTAGGATAGGGGGCTCTATTGAACCTTGAACTCCTCTAGTCGAGGGCCTTCTCTAGACTGTAAATCAGCTAAAACACCAAGACACAAAATCAAACATCAAACCGAAATGTTACAGGATTGCACAAGCAGTAGTCATGCTGTAAAAAGGTGCCAGTGTGCTCGGGGGTATTACATAATGAACTAAACCACTGCAATGAATTTGTGTAGTATTTGGTGATTTGCTATGTTTTTATTAATAAAGTATTGGCCATATGGAGGATTGTTTGGTTAATTTGTTAATGTTAAAAATATTATAGAGTGATGCATTTGGTTTAGTAAAGCCTTAAAATTCTGATTGGATAATTGGTTTGACCAGGGAAGGGGCTAAGGGTACTTAAGCTCATTATGTCTTGTGAAATTCATGGACAGCAACCTGTTCCAGAAAGTTGGAGGACCTGAGCTTTCTGAATGAGCTGCTGTGAATCAGCATCACACAATATTTAATAGTCTAGGACAAAAGGCAGGGGAATAAGTAGTTAAACACCACAGTAATGTAATTTGTATTGAAATTGGCAACATGATGATACATCACACCAAAATGTATTTAATGTATAGGTAGGTTTTCCTTGAGTCCTGGAAGGGTCTCTAGTCCAGGGATCTGCTCAATTCCTGAGAGGGTCTCGAGCCCTGGAAATGTCTTGAGTTCAGGGATCTGCTCGAGTCCTGGGAGGGTCTAGGGATATACTCCAGTCCTGGAATCTGCTCGAGTCCTGGGAGGGTCTAGGGATATACTCCAGTCCTGGAATCTGCTTGAGTCCTGGGAGGGTCTTGAGTCCAGGGATCTGTTTGATTTCTGGGAGGGTCTCAAATCTTGGGAGGTTCTCGAGTCCAGGGATGTGCTCGAGTCCTGGCAGGGTCTCAAGTCCAGGGATCTGCTTGAGTCCTGGAAAGGTTTCCAGTCCAGGGATGTGCTTGAGTCCTGGAAGGGTCTCAAGTACAGGTAGTACAGGGGATCTGCTCAAGTTCTGGGATCTCCTTGAGTTCTGGGATTCCATCAAGTCCTGGGATTTCCTCCCATTCCAGGATTTGTTCAAGTCCTCAAGTACTGGGATGTTTTTGAGAGCAGGGGGCTTGGTGAGATCCTCAATCTGTGGATCACACAGTACTTCAGAGGAGACTACCTGCGGGAGGACAGTCTCTTTGCGCAAGTCTGAAGTCACATCGAGGGTGTGCATATCTACACTGAGTTCCTCTGTTAGTTCCTTCGAGGCTTCTTGGATGATGTCCTCAGGAGGAGGAAGAGCAGGGGCAGCAGACTCCAGGTGTGCCTTGGGGTCTTCATGCTTCTCGGGTTCAAGAGGGAAGAGAACGCAGATCTCTTCTACAGTGAGGTCAGTGATGGTGTACTGCAGGCTGGGGCAGAAGGAGTCTATATGTTCCTCCAGTTTGGGGAAACATTGGATGGATTCTCCTCTGAATCTTCATAACCATTTGATTCTAAATCCAGTTTGAAAAGTCTCTGGACCATGTTTCCCAGAGATTCAACTATCCTGGACACGATGGGTCAGTCCAATGGCTGGGATGATGAGCTGGCATACCAAACAAGCTCGTGTCAGGCGGAGGCTGCCATAGGCTGTGAAGACCTCTGAAACAACCATCAGTACCACCACATACATTCCATATATGTTGTTACAAAAGTACACTGTTTGACTTATTAACTGGCTTGTTTGTTGAGGCCTAACTTTGTTTTAAACACTGTAGACTTAATAAAGCCTGTGCTTTATAAGTGCTTATAAACAAATGTCTAGTTCTTATTATAGCCTCATAAAGTCTTTACTAAGCAACCTTATTTAAAAGCATTGCCCTTTTAAGTAAAACAAGTAAAGAAAAACAAACAAAAACTGTTTAATTCTTTATATGTATGTTTTGGTCAGATGTGCCAGTTGTCAAAAGACCACTACTAAAAATCCATTTAAAAATATCGTAACTTATTTGTAGTTTATAAAAGTGGCAAAGAAGCTAAATATAGGCCTAGCTGGACAGAATCCTCCCATACACAAGTTTACAGAGAAAGCCCTAGCCCTGTACAACTATATCTTGACCTTTAAAACACAATTGATGGAGCGCCTTCTAAATGCGGTGGCCTTTTTTCCTGAAACATTGACTGTGACAGCGGAAAGTATTTTTAAAAATAATACAGCTATGAAGGTCTGCTGTGGTTATGTCACATATCTCTAAAGATAAAATCATACACAGGTAGTTTAGATGGATGATTCACTAATGGAGGGTTCAATGATTTTCTCTTAAAATTGGAATTTCTCATGTAATATATTAGATTTGGCATTTTGCCTAATTTAGTATTTTTAATAGGTACACACTCACAAACTGAGCTGTGAAAAATTAACGATAACTTCTTTTCTTAGACCTGCTAATTGCTTTTTCTCATACTAACTCTGACTCCAATTTTAAATTCTGCTAATATTAAGTATGAGTTTTGGAGAATGTTTTGAAGAGGCGTTATGTATTATTGCAAAAACGCCTCTAAATCTGCTCAAAGAACGCTGCAGCTATAGGAAGTTGTACACATAACTGTAAAGCGAAGTGTTTTGTTTAATATTACTAATGCAGTATTATGATTACACGCTGATACACAGTAGGCAATTTAGTGTCATTAAGTGTTTTGTACATGCATGTCTTTGTGGGGAAGCATATGCACAATAAGGATCTCAAAGTTATATGTTATAATTAGTCAAACTTTTTTTTTTTAAATTTATTTCACTATAATGTAATGCAACTCAATGTAAATGTATTCTTAGTATTCAGGATACAGTAGTCTGATTGGATCATGTATCGGAATATGTAAAAAAAAAAAATACATGCAGTCATTCAATATTGTAACTAAATACATTTTCAAAGTATTCTTCCCATCAGTGAAGATATGGTCAATGCCATACTGTGAAACATTTCAGGCAAAGCAACAACATCTCCATGGAGACAAGCAGGTGGCAGGTGGCAAACCAGTCCCCCCCAAAAAATATAGAAAACACACCTTTTGCAGCTTTAACACATCTTTTGTAAACTTGCAAAACCCTCTTATACATGAAGGTTTTTATAAAATTATGAACTTTTCCGCTCTTTTGTCTTTCCAGTTTGTGTCTACTTCCTGTCCACACATATTAGCTCACGTAACCCTGGCGCTGCTTGAGAGTGTGTGTAGGTTATTAGCGTAATCTTGATTTATTATATCACGCAGATGACAAGAGAAATGGCGGCGTTATCTTAGCAGAGCTCGTGAAGAGGAGTTAGGATTGATCTGCTGCTGCTAAATGTCTGAAAGGCGTGGTAGATCATATGATGAAACTGATTTATGTGAACAGGGCCAAAGTTCAACTTGCAATAGTTTCTGTGCAGTCAGGTGGGCCATATCAATCCATTGTGTGGGTTAATATCTGTATATCTGTGTATCTGTATTTTACTGTGGAATAATCATATCTGAAAAAGCTATAGTAGGTTTGGCTTTAAGTGAATATTGTAGATTTCCCTTCTGTATATTTTTATTTAATATGACACAGTGAAATGGGATGGAAATTGGGGATTGGCACTTGCCTAATCATATGAGCTAGGAATTGAGCTGAGCTTTAATATATCTAAGGCTGAATTATACAGAATAGTCTATAGTAAGTGTTATAGCAGAATAGTAGCAATGCTGAAGTATTCATAGTTGTAATCTTTGGAGATGGTGGTTGTGATAGAAGTGGTAATGAAAGCAACTGAGTAGACTTTTGTAGATGATCATTTTAATTCCTTACTCCCTTTTTACTAGGTTCTACAATGATATGGCCAGTATTAAACCAGATGTCTTTCCAGTTGGAACAATCCCATGTGACTGGAGTGCTAGCCAGAACAACACACTTTAACAAAACTTTACAAAGACAAGTGGATGTGGCACTGTATCCTGTCTCTCCCATTTCAGAGGGTGTGATTGACAGGCAGATTAATCAGAGAGACACATGATCCATTTGCATCAAAAACAAGTATGGCTGCATTTGTGTAAAAAAAAAAAAACAGCATAAAGGCCTGAGAAACAGTTTGGATTTTTGCAGAATCAACTATCAAATCACCAAACTATTACTTATTTCAGGTAAAATAAGTTATATACAGCATTTTGTTCTGAGAATTAAGAGGAGATGTCTTCCCCATTTTAGAAACGTGCTAAAAATTTGTGGGTGTGGTTGGATTGTCTTAAGTTTGGAGAGTTGCTGTCCCTTCTGGATGTGATCAGAATGTTGAAGGGACTGGCTGGTTAAGCAGGCTTTATGATACAAGGACACAATGACATATTTGTCTTGAGCCAAGATCCAAGTACCTGCAACTTTCTACATTGAAGGGGGATTTTCACCAGCAGCACCACTGTTGCTTACTAAAAGAGTAGAGTATCAATAGCAATATTTATAGTAAGACCAGTAAATAATAATTTTAGTAGTCAATTGTTTTAGTAGTTATTGTGCAAGTATTCAAGTTTCACAATGCATCTTTAAAACATATGTTAACTAAAAATAACCCATGTGAATTCTTTGTGTGAGTTTTGATTCTCATATAATCTGAAAAAAAAAAAACATTGTACACTTTTGTTCTGTGACAATGTAATAATTAGTTCACAGTTTTTGCAGCGCACTATGTTCAGTTGTGTGATGAGATAAATTAAAAAGCCACAGCGATTCCTTTAAAACAAAAGATTATTACTTTTTTATCTGGGCTTGTGGAACCAAATAAGCATTGACTTGCATTTCTAAAGTCACTGAGTGCAGAATGCTCTTGTCAACATGATGCTGTAATCTTGAATCCTGAATACATACTGATAGACCTCTGTGTCATTTGGAATATATATTTGAAACTTACCATTTAAATTGAAGTTATTGCCCCATGCATAACCTACCTTACAAACACTGATCATTCAAAAGACTGTTCACCTTTATTTAAATGTTTTCTCTCATACATTTCATATTTAAAGTGCTTACGACTTTTGCCAATTAAAGGTAATAATATGACAACAGAAGGAATTGTTTACATATAAAGTATGATGAAAATGACAAACCATTAATTTAGGTGTTATTTTGATTATTTGTCATGTGTTTTAATGTGTGTATATTTCAATTAATTATATATTAACTATATTAATAGTTTTGTTTGAATGTTGAAGAAATGGAATTAGGACCATGGACAGAGCTTAATGCCAGAGCAGAGCACAATGCCATAAACCCAAGGAAATAAAGCATCATTCAACCTTATTTTTTTCTTTTTTCATAAACAAACGTGTCCCACCCCCACACACTCTCCTGCCAGTCCCAAACCCAGAGCCCCGGGCTACAGACAGCTGGATTAAAGCTGATGTTAGGCCACTATTATGAATGCTCTGATTAGTACACACATTATGCTTGATTAGCTCACCTAGGCGTTGTTTATGAGGCCCTAGGGTGGTTAAATATGTGCTTTATCTCTGCTCTTTTTGACCTTGTGTGAAACCTAGGGGTGGCCGATAAGTCATCTGCATCTGCTGAAAGTTCTCTGTGATTAAATCCAGCTGTCACTCACTCAGAGCTTTAATGTGAACAAGGTGGGAAAAGTGTCTGTGTTTGAGCAGACAGGTGCATGAAATTGTGATTCATGATATGACAATGTGACCAACATAGCAGATTGTCACAGGAATGAGATGACATTTTTTTATCACCTACCCAGAGTTAAACCTGTACTTTTGAATGTATTATTTCCATTTATAATTTTTTGCTCTTTGTTATTATATTTATTGTGATGTGTGAGTTGCTGTGTACAGATAATTTCCCTTGTGGATCAATAAAGTTTATCTAAGTCTATTAAGTAGGTGGGATATCTGATTGTGTCCAGACGTACACAGTGGTTCTCTCTGTATGGGGACTATGAACGTGTCTTTAGGCAGGAGAGGCAGATGGATGCTCCCTGCTTCTATCCACAAGTCTAATCTGACCTTCATAACAGAAGTTGTAGAGGTGGCATCAATAGCAATTATAATGGCAATAACTACTTTTTACCTTACATATTGGTTCTGGGACTCTGAGTAGTAGCTGTGTTATATTAATAGTTGTAGTAATAGTACTGGAAATAGTAGTAGTAGTATTTGCAGTGAGTGAATAGATGTCAAAGATAAGGTTTGATACGCTATACAAATTTTATGTCCTTTTATTTCAACAATAGAATGTTATTAACGCAAAAAAAAAGTCAATTCTAATGTTGCCATATGTTCTTATACGAAGTTCTGATATATTTTCAGCTTTGATTTAGTATCAGGCTATCAATTTTGACTACGCTGTAAGTGATATTGGAGCCATACAAGCAATAATTATGGTAGAAGTATCAGTAATGTGGAAGAGTATAACAGTGTTACTTTTAAGTAATAGTAAATAGTACTTTTCCATCAACTTAAATTTCACCTCAGTTCACTTCACACTTTACTTCACATTGTCATTGTAAATAGATGTATATCACTGCATCCGATCTCATAGTTCTCTACAATGACGATGAAGAGGAAGGCGCATTTATTCCTATGTGGCAGATAGGTGCACCCCGCTGTCCACTGGCACTGCCTCTCCCCATTGAAATCCTGTTGAAAGCATGATACCTGCGACTAGTCTGATTATGTCCGCTAACCCTGACTGTGCAGCCCTGTACCAGCACAGCACCCGCCTCACAGTGGACATGATTGACCCTTCCAGCGATACACTATGTCCAACAGGAGCATAAGAGGGGATATGAGGCGAAATGGATCGTTCGAAATGCCTAATTAAGTATTATTATGGCTCACAACGGGAGGTACCTGAGAAATAATTGGCCGCGATGACAGCTAAATGTTCCAATCTGGAGGTGAAGCCAAAAGCGCTGGAAAAGGTCACATGCCATTATCCGATTTGCTGATTCGTATTAGAGGCATGCAGTCAGAAAGCCCCCTGTTAATTCACGGCTAAAATACTTCCATCATCAAAAGCTCTCATCTTTGCACTGAAAAGAGAACGTTTTTTTGGTGTGAACGTGCCTTACATATCCTAATTTTAGCCTTTTGTGTTGAACTGTGAAATTTTAAGGTATTGTTAAGTTAATGCATATCATATACAGAAAGATGGTCTTTTTAATTCTTTTAGTCTCTTGAAAATTGTGAAGTACTGATGAAACTTTTTCAAATCAGAGTCAACTGAACCTAATTGTTTTACAGCCATCAACACTGAACTAAATTCACAAATTAGGAATTTCCGTCAACAATATGGTGCAACACAATGAATAAAAGTGAATATAAATATGGCAGAATAAAAAATAAAGGCATGCCATACAGAATTTTGATGGTGCCCCCTCACAAGTCCTCCCCCAACTGATTGTTTCTCATTGGAGATTTCACTTGTTAGTAGAACTTTGATGTTTTGACATTCCTCACTAATTTCTCACCCAGATTCACTCATGTGAACTATGGCTAGTTCATTGTAATCGGCTAAGTTTAAGCCTTTGTTATTCTCAAGCTAATCATATATAAAAGCTCTACTAACCTTTAACACTGAGAACATTTCACTTAAAGCTGTCAGATGACATTGAAATCATACAGAAAATAGAACTTGAATATATGACATATTAATTGCTTGAAATATACCATTTGACAGTTCAGAATGACTCATTTTTCCAAATACCATATTATGTGTTTAAAGCCTTAGAGAAAGTTTTTATTGTAATAGATGCAATAGATTCTGCATTCACCTGAAAAATCATGCATGTGAATACTGACAGTGTGCCTAATAGTTTGGGTTGGGATAGCAGTTTTGGTAACAGTTTAACCTTATTTCACAGTTTCCACATGGAATACTTCAACTTTAAAGGCAGGGAAAATTGATGTAGTTTACAATTTATATAACCACCTGTTGATTACATTTGGATTAGTATGACATATTAAAACAGGGGCATCATTATATATTCATCAATCTCAATTTTGATACTAAAGAACAGATGATACCGGTTTTTAGCATTTTTTAGCATTTTTTTCAAACATTATGATAGTAATTTCATACTCAAAGACCAAGACTATTCTAAAACTATTCAGGAAAGGTTCAACTTAACACCAATTAAGTATTTTTACTGTACTAATACTTGTTCAAATGAGGAATAATAATTAAAGCTGATGATGGCCCTTGCTCCTGCAGGGACGTCCCTATCATGCGACCACCCCGGCATGCTGTTATCCCTTCTCGACAGCAGCCCAGGCCCACAGATCCCCCATCAGAAAAATTACACAGTAACCCTTTTAATATTTATTTGCTTTTCCCCACTCCCGTAGGAGTCCACTTCTAGGTGGCGCTGTTGAGTCACATCACTTCAGGCATATATAATCAAAAAAATATATATATATATATATATATATATATATATATATATATATATATATATATATATATATATATATATATATATATATACGATTGATCCCATACCCAGTTTGAGAACTTTTTGACCATGTACAACGGAAAATAGAAATATAGAAAATAGAAGAAACTGGCGTAGAACAATAGCCCTTACTAGTTACTCTACTGGCCAATAAGTGCATTAGCTTTAGATGAGATCAGGCTTTGACAGGGAGGTTTGGCCACAGTTACATAGTCTGTACTTTTGATACTAGTTTTAGTGTCACAGACTGGGGGCAAGAGCCAGATACCCCTATTAATTATACTGTACTTGGCCATGAAATATCTAAAAGATAAATGCACAAATGTAGAACCTGACCATTTATACTAAGTGATTAGAACTCAGTGTATTACAACAAATATCTGCATTGAAACAATATTAATTTTAGCTGCTCTGCATATTACATTTTATCAAAACTTATTACATGTAGACAGTAACAGTTAAACAGCAACTTAAAATAGACTAAAAAAATTGAGTCTATATAGCCTCGGTAATAGCACTGAAACATCCTTTGGTCAAAAACGTCTCTATTTCATTTTCCCCAGAGACTCGTAAACAAACAGTGTGATTGTACAGCTCTTGGCTAATGTTGGCCAGTGTTATGCTTTGTGCCTGTACAGACATTTACATTCTATTACTGTCTCCTGGGAGCTCAGAGCCTTGTACAAGTGGTTCTTCCTGATCTATTATATCACAGTAAATGATGCTAAAGGTTCAAACAGCAGCTATACACAAATGTACTGTTTGCTATTCATTGCCTTTTGAATGCTGATGATTATCTCTGTGTACATTTCATTGAGAATTATTGTTTTCGGTTCTATTATTTTAATGTATGTGGGGAGTGATTCCAGGTGGGATAGGACAGGAACTGTAATGTTCTCTATTCAGTTTTTCCAACGCTCTTTCTGTAGTTTATAATTTATAATTGTATTTATTTATTTATTTTAATTGAGAGGATTGGTCATAGGCCTGTATATAGAATATACATTATTTAAGATGTAAACAATGGTGGGAACTGTTGTTGGTTCACCCTAATGTAGAAACTGCAAGGTCAATATTAGCCCTCAGTTTTAATCACACTCAGTGACCACATAAATTATAATTTAAGTGTAATTAAAGGTCTGCCAATTGCATGTCCTCAAGGAGATTTTAGAATATTCCACTGTATGGCATTTAATTTAACATTTCCAGGCCAAGATCCTGCTAGCTGTATATGCAGCCACTTTTGAGCTTGAAAACACTTGTAATTGAAAAATGAAAGATAGATGAGTCTTACTGTGGCACAATTGATGTAATGCAATACCGCGGAGATAAGCTGGTGGTGTATACTCCACCAGAAAAAGTTTCATAATGCAGCTGTAAAACATATGTTAACTAAAAATAACCCATGTGAATTCTTTGTGCGAGTTTTGATTCTCATAAAAATCTGAAAAAGAACATTATAAAATTTTGTTCTGTGACAATGTAATAATTAGTTCACAGTTTTTGTAGCGCACTATGTTCAATTGCATAATGAGATAAATAAAAAAGCAACAGCGATTCCTTTAAAACAAAAGATTATTACTTTTTTATCTGGGCTTGTGGAACCAAATAAGCATTGACTTGCATTTCTAAAGTCACTGAGTGCAGAATGCTCTTGTCAACATGATGCTGTAATCTTGAATCCTGAATACATACTGATAGACCTCTGTATCATTTGGAATATATATTTGAAACTTCCCATTTTAAATTGAAGTTATTGCCCCATGCATAACCTACCTTACAAACACTGACCAATCAAAAGACTGTTTACCTTTATTTAAATGTTTTCTCTCATACATTTCATATTTCCAGTGCCTACTACTTTTAATTAGTATCTTGAAATATATGCTAAAATAGGCTACACTGAATATGATGACAGCATAAACAATATTGTTACGACCAAGTATAGGGTTAATACAGCCGCTCTCAAACTGACCATATGGCTTATGTTGAATGGTGTAAAATTGATCTTTTAGTGCAGTACTATTGCAATCACCAGAATCGCATTATCGGTCCATCTAAAGCGTTGCAATATTTATGCAGCTCACCCCACTTCAGCCCCATACCTATAATTGCCCATGTGCCCCTGGAGCCTCTTTGTCACCCAATCATTCAGAGATGTTAATGAGCAGGTGCCACTGTCCTCCTGATATCTGCCAAAGCCCTATGTATTGATCAGGTCAGATTGATCAGGGTGCGGATGATACAGCAACATTACATGATTTATGCAGTGTGTAATACGTGGAGTCAGAGGAGCCCGGGGAGCTCGCTGTGTTTTCATCATCTGCTTGAGTATTGCTCTGTGAGGGCAGGACCAGGTCAACTCTTAGTTCACTCTGGGAATATTCAAAGACGCTGAACTTTTTAAAGATTTGGATCCAGTGACTGAGGTGCAAATAGGACTGTTTGTGATGGACTAAGAAAGGTTTTTCCATGTCAATATCTCAGTTTGGAAGTCAATCTCCAAATCAAACGTTATGTGACCCAAATTAAAATATGAATGTCTCTACTAGCCTCTTACCATATCACAAAAGCACATTCCTAGTTTGGGAATTTTAGTCAAAAGATCCATAATGCTATTTTCTCATCTATGTTATAATGTTGTTTCCTCGTCATCACAAACATACTTGGAATTGTGCTTTGTTTCATTCACACATGTTAAACACACGGATCCTATATATTTATGCTGAGTTCTTCTCTCCAACAGAAAATACTCTGTTCCACCTTGTGATGTCATGTGGTAATAAAGGAGATGCTCAATTATGTTTTTAAACATTCGCCATTCATTCACCTTCACAAGAATAATTTGGATGATTTCAGCCCTGCAATTTCCAAACTCTACTAAACAAAAGGTAAAGGGTAGCTATCAAAAATCTGATTTGGTCACAAAATGCTGCTTTTACAATATATTCTAGGAGGGAAAAACTAAATCTCTTTTGCTAGAAATACTGTACTGTATTTTAATGCTTTGAAATTACGTAAACGTTTGGTTTTCTTTCATTTATAAATACACAATTGGCTGTTTACATTGCATAGCTTGTCTTGTCAGTCAACCACATATGGAGCACTACAAATTTGAACCTTCTTGTCTCCTTCTATAACTGACTGAAAATGATTTAAACAAAGTCCCTTCTTCCATCCCTGTAAACAAGTATTCAAAAAACTCAATCACAAAACACAATCTGGCCTCTCAAAATGACGCATTATTTAACAGTTGGGACACTTATTTGTTATTCATCAGCCATATTTTCTTAGAGGACTTTTATCGTTTGTTTACAAAATTCCACCATCCTAATGAACACCACATCATGGTTAGACTGTGTCCCAATGGAAAGCCCCAGTGCGCTCCACTTAAGCACTGCACAGCTGACAGAAAATACTTTTAACCAAAAACTAGACTACGCCAAACGGGTTTCAAGTCAGTTTTAATGAGGCACAAGTGCAAACATTAGCACCCTCTGACCTTCCTAACTGTGCACGATGCTATTTATGCCTTCAAATCATTCCCCCAAACTGTGCAACAGCCTTCCACTGAGAGAAAATAGTCCTTAACAAAGAATAAATAAATTAAGTATTTGTATGTTACATAAATATGACAGAATAATGCAGAGTCACTTATCGATAGGATTGTACGACATTTTGACCTAGACATAGTTGGTGGGTGGTGGTCAAGAAAGCGGTGGACTAGTTATTGGTTCTACAGCAGGAATATCAATATTTAACTTGCATTGTGGCTCGGAGTACTTTAGCTTATTCTCACGTTACACAGCCATAAGACTTTTCCAATGCTTAGCATCCAGTGATAAACTTACTCAAGACATCTCAGATAGGTTAAGAATGTAGTAGTTCCTCTAGAAAGTAACGCAGTGTCAAGTATTTGACTGTAAGGGTACTGTCAGTGTCTGCAGTATCTTGACTTATTGTATTGCCACTGGTCCACTTAAACCTCTTCCAGTTTATCCATTGGTTTCAGAGTGATGAAAAGTTGGCACCGTTGTCACAGTAGTTTACAATTTAAAATGAAATATTTTATCTTTTGAATGGTCAGAAGTCATCAAAGGTCACTGAAATACATGAATACAGTACAATATATTGCATGAGTGCTGCATTAGTTTATGTTGGAGGCATATTGGATGGCAGACTGGTCAACATTTACTCGGTATGATCTGTATGTATTGACTGTGGTAAGGTTAGAGGAGGTAGGCCAAAGCATAACATAGCTCATATACATTCACATTTATGTTGTCTAAAAGCCCTGTCATATTAATAATAATATTATCGGGTCCTCTCAAGATAAAAAGTTGATACATTTTACTTAAAGGGTCCAATTACGATTGACTCTTGTGAGCTTTTAGTCATGTTATAATGTTACCTCATCAAAAACATACCCGGAGTTGTGTTTTGTTCAGTTCACACATGACTGTCTGTCTACATCTCCAAACCCCAAAATCAGCTGTTACACGTTGTGTTGTGATGAAGTGGTAATTTTAAAGTTAACAGCGATTTTTAGTCTCAAATGAACTGCTTTACGTTACAGCACTCTGGAATAACCATTGTGTCCTTTTTAAAATACATTTTGGTTTTTAACTTTTGTTCACCAGTTTTGTTGTAGAGATTTCTGCTCAAAATCTACAATATTTTCTGGTATATTGAGGAGTGAAGAAGTTTTAACAAGGCTAAAACAATAGCTGTAGTTTAAAGGTTTGGCAGTTCCAGGGACTGAAATTATCCAGATGATTCTAGCACAGGTGTATGGAGTTTAAAAACACAATGGAGCACTTCACAGGGTGGAACAGAGTGTCTTCAGTTTGAGAGAAGAGTACAGCCTAAATATGCAGGGTTTGAGTGTTAATATATTTAAGTGTGTTATTTTTATCACATGCCTGGTGAAGACCTAACTTATAACTGCATATTAAAATCATCTAAATTAGATTGGAAATTTGACTTTGTCATTCGTCATGTGACTATACTGCCTTTCAGATGTGTGTGAATCAACAACAGTCCCACAATTATTCAAGCTTTCCTAATAAACAAGTGCTCGTATTGATTGAGCGAAAGGTAAAAACCATCAACTCCATGTCCACATCTACATTTGTCCCCACAGATCGATATTCATGTTATTGTGTACTAAATGTCACTGCTGTAATGAACAACATGCCCCCCCGCTGTGAGGGTAGACTCCAGTGGCTCAGGGCGTTGTACACAGCTGATGGGGGGTGCTACCTGCTTTTGAGCTTGGAGGCATTCAGTACATTTTGAATTTTTATTACTTGAAACACGCTCTTGTATCCATAACTTTGAATTGTAAATGGCAACAATTAGGCTTTTCTGCCCTTATTTCAAATTAGGGCTGTCAAAAGTAAGCCAAATCTAAAAAAAGATTTTTGAATGTAGATACTGATTTGAATAAGTATTAATATTGTACAATGGTCTATATCAGAACTGAGACCAATTGATAACTTGATAACATTAATGAAACTATTACCCTATGTTGACAATTACATTATATTTGCCTATACAAAGCGTGTTTTTATTACACTGAAATTGGTATTGAGTATCAAGCTTATTCCTTGATTTAAAAAATCTCATTTTAAATTTGATTTTTATCTATTTTTATCTAACACAATTTCAAGTTATAGAGTTAAAAACAACAATTCACACCTACAATTAGTAGGTGTGAATTAGTAATAAGTAATTAGACTCTTGTCCAAGGACACAATAATATAATGCCAAATGAGTGCAAGAATTTGTATACTATGATTAAGTTAAACTTTTTCCAACAAATGATTGTTTGTCTTGGGCTCACAGTAATAATAGTAGTATTAGTAGTATTAGTATTATAGAGAGCCCTGCATGGAAGTTAAATCTTTTACAATAAACAATACATTAAAAAGGGTATTAAAATTTGTAACCAAGTCCCTGTTTTTGTTTTTGTTTTTGTTTTTGTTGTTGTTGTTTTTTTTGTATGAAAATTCACAATAACAGTACAAAGGACAATTTGGTTAAACAATAATTAAAATCAAGAATAAATAGAGTGAATATATCAAGAAAACCAAATATTGCTCAGCATTATATCCTCACATAACCTTGCAATTCTTTAACTGCCACAACACAAATGTAATGCATATTTGTCATTATAAAAACAAACAAAGGTCATATTGGGACACGGTAGCCATCTTATGCTCACAGCTGATGGGAAGGGAGGGGGTCAGTGGTACCTTCCAGGCCTTAACCTCCCACTCCCCATCCCATCTGGCTCTGCGCCCCCTGCCCGTGAGAGGAATTACAAGTTGTTCGCAGGAGTAATGAGATCTCAAATGCAAACAGGTAGCAGATAATGATATGGGCCAGTCAGCGCAGTCACTGCAATCAAGGCCATGATTAATGGGCATGTCAAGATGGGTTACATTACTGTGTGGAAAAGCACATGCACTCACACATGTCAAATGACTGTGCTCTCATTTTCTCTTTTAGATTTATCCAAAAGAAAAGGATCTGATCTCCTTATCACCTACTTCAAAATGCATTGGAAATATGTCGGTTGGTGAGTGTTTCAATAACTACTATGTATGTCCTTGTATAGAATAGAACCTCTGTAAGGATGCACAGCAGGAACAATCCACCAGCTAAGGTAGTGCTGACCCACCAAATTCAGGAGATGGGTCTAGTGCCATTGACAGATTGGCCCATTGGGATTGAAGAATAGGTCAAATGCAGAGAACAAATTTCCCTACGGGGACAATAAATCGTGCCTTAACCTAAAGTAAATGATGCAATTAAAATTGTATATACTATACCGTAATTTCCGGACCATTGAGCGCACCTGAATATAAGCTGCATCAACTTAATTAAATTAATGAAATAAAACAAGAAAAACATTTGACATAGGCCGCACCTCAGTATAAGCCACAGGTGTCCAGAATGTTTTCAAGTTCGGGACATCTGCTTTTATTGCCTCTGAAAGCTTTTGTCGTCTTTTTGCATTGAGTCAGTTCGTTACGCTTCCATCACCAAAGTCTCACCATCGACTCACTGAAGCCAGGCTTATGTGCAGCGGCTCTGTTTCCTTCTTTGACAGCCAGATCAATTGCCTTTAAATTAAAAGCTGCATCATATGCATTTGTTCATGTGTTTTCCATCAGGAGGGTGTGTGCATGAAGCGCAAAATAACTGTTCAAAACATAATCAAACTAGCATCTTCCTCAGCACATCACCCCGTCTCTCCCCGCGCTCTACTGTGCATGTCTCCTGCAGAAACAGCTGCTGTCCTGTCCAGTATCATGTCAGTGTCTTGTAGGATTTCAGCAGATTTCAGATTTCTCCCAGGGCTAGGCCAGTTGTATTGATCAGGTATCAGTGGATGTCTGGCTACTTAAGTTTGAGATGTTTCTTCTCGTCATTTACTCACACCTGCATTTAACGCACACGGGTAAGACGTATCCGACTCACTAATGTTACTTTAGCATCATAACTTATTTTATCACATGGCGATAAACTGTTTTAGTGAGCCAACAACATCGCTAGCTAAACGTTGTAACTTCATGTTAACCACACAGTGGTGCTGTCTGCACTCCGCTGTGTTGCCAAACCATAGACCGTATATATGAATGGATTATGTGCCAAACAAATAATCCATCCATATATTAACTACATCGTTGTATAAGATGTGGGTTTTAAAGTGTTTGAAAATTTGTGGCTTGGCTCATAGTCCTGAAATTACGGTAAATGGGACAATGACTTGATGATAGCTAGACGAGACTGTTTGCATATATACAGTAGAAGATTTCAAATAAATTAATTTCACATTATTCTAACGTACAACTTAAAGTATTTTAATGTTTATTCCTATACTAGTTTGTAAAGAATAATATAGATGTACTCTTTAAGCAAATGTGATAGTGGGATAGCCTAATTTAAATTAAAGAACATTATGTCAGTATGGGCGAACTCTTTTCTTAAACCAATGTGCTGTTACATAAATAGTTCAGTATACTGTGGTGATTGACTGTATTTTAAAGTGCTGGCAGCATGCCTTTTCACACATCATATTGGCTGGTTTTCTGTCCTGTGTAAGAGCATGCTTTTTTTGTCACACATTACTTTAAATCTACTGCCATAATAATTCATTAACGTTGCTCTCTATAGCTTTTCTAGTGAAGGGTCCACCACTTGGCTGTCTCCATGGGGATATTATTGCTTTGTCTGGAATATAGCATTAAACTTATTTCTCTCCATGGAGGCAAACAGGTAGAAGACCCCCCACCACCAAAGTTATACCTTTACAGTACATATTTTCTGTCTTTTTTCCATACTGTGCTTGCTAGCAGTATAATTGCCCCCATAGCATTATAATTAAAATAAAAGTAAGTTTCACATAGTTTTACTTTGTGTAGAGGAAAGCTAATTGCAGGTTCTGTAACTCAGAGCCATGTATAAAGACGACACATGGGGAGTTCTGGCAAAGTCATTGGGGATAATTTGACATCAGATGCCCTCTCATGTTTGATCCACTGTTTAATGCATGTTTGGGACAGTCACAAAGAATATGCTGGTCCATTTATAAAAATAAAAAATTGCATTTCTGTAGTGATGGAAAAAAAACAAAAACAAAAAAACAGGATGAAGTACCTTAGTTGTACAAATAAAATAAGTTGCTAGTCTGTTTGGCTACTTTTATTTTAGTTATGCATGTCTATCAATAAAAAGCTACAGTGCATGTTTTGACTCTTAGTTTGTGAACAGTGCCCTCTTCACTCTGCACCCGCGGGTCTGAGCTGACACTGTGAACTCCAAAACAAGAGAGATAGGCTGTTTTTTTTCATTAGACTGTCGGAAAGGCAACTCATCTATTATTTACATTCTACTATACACTGTCCGTGTTTCTAGTGAATGGACTTCAATTGTGTCAGATTTAAGGTGACATTTAGCCTTTGTTCTAGTTGCTTATGGTGTAGCACAGATTTCTTTCATTTTTCATGCAGGAGTTTAGAGATGTGAAAATGTAGTTTATTCCTTGAGAGTTATAGCGGTGTGTTTCTATGGTGACCTTCAATGACAAAGGCAGATCCAATGCTATTTGAGCATTCAATTATTGGTTGCCCTTTGTCAACAGCACACATTTGAAAATACAAACAGAAATCGATAATTTCACACTTAGATTATTTGCAGTAAGAAATATAGAGAAGAATTTGAAGAAACCTTGGCCTGTATTACTTACTGTGTACAACAATAAGATAATAAGAAGAAATAACTGAATTTCAATTAGCTTGTATTAGCAGTAGAATTTGTTTGCTTACATATTTTGACCCACCCTTCAATGCTGCCGAGCAACTAATGTCAGGAGCTGTGGGGACCCATGCCCATATCTTGAGTTAAGGTGTGTCAGGAGTAGCAGTCAGGTTTTTGAGCAAATACTATCAGTTTTTTTAGAAAAGTAAATGTTGTACTTAAGAATTATAGAGTATAAATTTTACTTTAGTGCATTAATACAAGTGGATCAAACTTCCAAAGGATTCCAAAACCCAAAACAAACATAAATAGATAAAACAGTGAGGAGAGATAAACCAAGAAGGGAATGGAGAGGGAGGGCTTTGATAATATTTTAATAGATTAATTTGAGTTGACTTTACTTACTTGACCAGCAAATTCATACCGGCACATAGCTTCTACAGCTTACATTTTACCTTGAGCAAATAGCATTCCAATGATATATGTATGGAAGCATCTTTGAGGAGGAGCATATAAGTGTGAGTGAGGAATCTGTAGTAACTCATAAAACAGTACATTGAATAAGAGTGACCCTTAAGGCAAAACTCCACTGATCCTTGGTCTATGTGCACATGTGTGGAGCAGGGCAATTCTACAGTCCACTGCCCCTAACCTCCCTTTGGGCCTGATTTTGTAGAGAAATATACAGAAATGAGCAGTGGTAGAAGTAGTACTGAAAATATGTATGCTAGTAAGTAGAGTCACAATAAAATTAGAGAACCAAATTTTTTATATACTACTAACCCAAAGTACTTTTGGTTACAGTATTTTAAGTGTCCAAATAAAGCTTTATCTGTACCCTTTTGCAGCAGATAAGCAAAAACAAAATATCAGCCTATGCGGGAGTTTAAAAAAAAAAAGTTAAAAAGGGCAAATTTTGGCTTGATGTATCGACCAGCCGATATACAAATCTATCACTAATTAAAATGTACTCAATTCCAAGTATCCAAGTATTGCTGCCAAATTTGTACTAAAGTAAAGGTAGCCATGAAAAATAGTCAGTACTTGTTACAGTCTATACTTTTTATACAACTAGCATTTTAGATCAGACTTTATTAAACTTGATTAATTAAACTGTTTGTGTTGTTTTGTGTGTTTGTAAGTATAGAGAAGAGCAGAGACATAGATGAGGCAAGCAACTGGGGACAATCAGGACTTAGGAAATTGTAACTAATCACAATTACAGACCTAGAATTATAGGCTACTTCATTGCAAGGAGCACATGTTTAAAAATCTATTAAAAAAGTAGCCTACAACTGCAGTACTGGAGTATTTGGAATAATGTGAGTTCTAACTTTTTTTGGTACAACTCGTATTTTGTGCTTGTAAAGTCTAACCAAAGCAATGAACTGCGCCATGTCCCCTCTCAGCACAAAAACGTGCAGATAAACCCAGCCTTGTACCACAGCGTTGGTTCGTTTCAGCAGTTTTTACCCAGATGAAAGCAGCCGCAGCAGAAGTCAAGTGTTGTACATTTGTAAAGAGTTTAGTATCAGCCCTATCCTTCCTGAACGAATGCACACTCTTTCGCTGCTTTTGGCTTTGATCATGCCGTCCCTAGTTCATGTAGCCTGCTGTTTTACATCAACAAATATACAAGCCCTCTGAAGTGAGCGCTGTGCCTCAAACGCTGTCTTTCTGATGCTGTGTAGTGAATGGATAATTACAGATTGGTTTTCAGATATTACACCGACAATACTAGTACATTATATTTCTTTTGTTGAGATCAGTGGTATTTGCAGCTAAATTGGACACTGTATAAATGGTTTTATTAAAGGGCATATTCCACTATTTTCACATCTGTGTTTAAATGTTGTTTCTTCATTAAAAACAGGTTGTGTTTTATTTCATTCATATGTTTAACACACAAAACATGTATATTTAGGCTGTGTTCTTCTCAAACAGAAAAAACTCTGTTCCACCATGTGATGTCAAGTAGAGGAAATGCTCCACTCTGTTTTTAAACTCCAGCTGTTAACTTGAAAACTACCACTACACAACATCACAAGGTGGAAAAGAGCATTCTGAGTTTTGGAAATGTAGACAGTTATGTAGGATTACAAAAATATATATATATTGGCATTTCATTTCTTATGGAGGTGACTATGGCTCAGGTGTCAGTGTGGTCTTGTAAAAAGAAGGTTGTCGGTTTGATTGACTCTTCAACCAGTGAATTCTATAATTGTGACATTGGGCACGACACTTCACCCACTTTAGTAATTGATTAGTAATTGATGGCAATCTTAGTTGTAGCTTAGATCAGTGTGTTAGGATTAAACAGCGTGTTTGCTACCTAATAGTTTTGAAGGTTGTGATATTTGAAAGTATAAGTACTATATAATTGAGACCATTTAGCATTTTAGATGGATAGTCAAAATACAAGTATTTCATCCATGACTGTCCAAAACTGGGGGAACAAGTAATTAACTGGATGTGTGATTAATCAGCCTGAGTTAAAGGGGATTCTATCATGTCTCAGCAGAGGGTGTGCATAGGGCCAAGACTTGACAAAACAAAGGTACCAAAATTAGCACTTTTTTTTTTAATCATAGAAGCCACTGTTCTACCTTCTGATGATTTAAGCGCTAAGCTACAGTTCATGCAGGAAGGTTTTGAGCAGTCACTGATTAAAACATTATACATTTCTCAATTCCCAAAAATCTATTTTTCATATCCCGTTTAGGAGGGAAAACCAATTTCCTCCCCTTGCATTCCTCAGCACTGTTTTGCTTGTTACTGATTGCCTGAAGAAAGGGATTGGATGTCGGAAAGGTTCAGAGTCAAATCTAACAGATAAATTATTCTTTCAGCGTTCAAGATAATAGCACAACCGCTGTCAGCATCAACACAATCATCCCTAAACCACTGCAAGCCATAATAAAATGTTTTCTTAAAACGGAGCAACAAAGCAGTGAAATCAGTGAAGTCAGGTAATGTTCTTTGGTTAAACTGAAATAATTATGGATACGGTATACAAGTGCAGTGTTAACTAGCCTGTTATGTTTTGTCACAGTTAGAGTGGACTTTAAAAACATCCCATATATGTTTGCAATGTCTACAGATAATTGTCACTCACAGTGATAAGTGCTTTTGATGCTAAGGGAAAGGCTCAATACCGATTTTGATGCTACAAAAAACTATTTTTAGGCAACATTATGTCATTTTCAGTGAAAAGCTGGTAGTTTCTTCAATATTACCATTTCTTTTACTAGTTCTGATATTAATCAAGACAATTGGAAAGATTCAGAAAATATGAAATTATGTCCTATTTTTGTATTTTTTCAGTGTTGGTACTTGTTTTAATGTGTACCTAGCTTTGATACTAGTTTTTGTTAGTTTTGTAGTTTTCACCCTGATTTCAATTTTGTCAGTGTAGTAGAACATGTAATGGTTCTCTTGGTTCAGAAAACCTCAGTAGGACAACACTCACACTATTAGGAGCTGGCATATGTGTGCAGTTTGCATCTCCAGATGTTCAGCCGGCAGCCATTACCAACTTGCACTTTTACACAACTTCTCAAAAATGTGACCTACCATCAGATTATGGTTTATTATTTGAGTGAAAATTTTACTTTGCGTGGTAAAGGACCACAGTGAACTGGAAGGAGATGTTTGTTTTCATGAGCACATATTTCTCACATTGTAGGAACAAAAATCTATATACATACACTCACTTTATGGGGACAATAATCAGGTTCCACTGACTTAGATGCTTCATTAATACACCAGCCTGGTTTAAAGTTCTGATATAGATTCAAATATGTACCCCTAAGGTTAGGCAAGTAGTGACTTTGGTTAAGGTTAGGCCAAATCTCCAGGAAATGAAGGTTTGTCAATGTAATGTCCCCAAGAAGCATAGAAACCCAGTTTCTGTGTGTGTGCGCATGTATGTGTGTTGTTATAGTTGATATTGTTGCAGTATTTAACACATATGTTGAACATGGTAACGTTGCAAATGACATTCAGTCCCAATTTACACCTGAAACTAATTCAGTTAAATGCCTCCCAAAGCTCAAATGTGTGTTTGGTGCAAGCTACAATCGGATCTGAAGTGAAGGATTGTGGGAAAGAGCCACTCTGTGACCACAGGCATTACAAAGTTAATTCAGTGGAGCCGCGTTCAGTACATTTCCTCATTAGATTGTAGCAGTTCAATCTAAATGTGGTGCAAAGGGCTGTGTGTTTACAGAGGGCACAAAGGAGCAAATATCAGGCCTCACAAACTCACCTCGTCAAACACGGGGTGTTCAGGAAAACAGGAAATACAATACTTTGGCTTTTATGTAAATTTGACATTTGTGGAGGTGTCTGGACGGGTGGCTCTTTGTTGACCATAGATACAGAAGTCGTGTTAGTGCTGAGGTGGCAGAGGCTTGGGCTAAACCACATTATTTGTGATCAACAAATAAATAACAGAAAATGACACACATGCACTTTTGCCTCAAGCATGTGAATGTACTCAGAACCAATTTTTTACATATTACAAGTTTATAAGTATTCCAGCACATTTGTTATTCCATTAAAAATACAGTCTCAATACTATACAAGCACCAGTATTTCTACAACTACAACTCCTGCTATTACTGTCCAGTTTGCAAATACTTAAAACTTAAAACAATGTATGTCTGCTTAAATGCACTCAAGTTATGCAAACAACACATTTGCATACAAAACTGCCTCATTACTGTAAAGCTTCCACATTTATATGCATCACTACATCCAATCCTCAGTCACACTGGGTGGCTGTGAATAACTTCTCAAGCCAGAGCCGCCCTGAGGCAGACTGAGAAAGATCTAACCACCACCAATCACACTGACATTCATTAAGACAAATGAGCATCTGAGAGCATACAAAACTGCAGGGTTCAGCTTTAGAAGGAAGTTGTAATGATAAAAAAAGACAAACTATATAAGAAGATTCTTTATATAGAAAATATAAAGATGATTTAAGGCCTATTCATACTGCATAAGAACATGAGAATTTTGTTCTACGGCACAGCTTTGGTAACATTATTGTGGCAATGGCTGAAATGCCAACGGTAGCCAACATAAATAAAGTGACCATACATGAGCGAAATGGCTGTTAAACAAAGAACTGGGCTAAACCTGCACACATACAAGCTGCACTTGTATGACCTGCACACATATGATCTCTGGAAAGTGAAATGAACCACATTCAATGCGATACGTGCATAGAACAGACTCACTATGAGCAGCACATCCTCTGTCACAGAAAGAACACACATATTCCACTGAGTCCTGTCCTTTAGTCTGATAGAAGCTGACCACATCAGCAGCACAAGGAATGAGTTGTTTTTTTTCAGTGCTTATAGTTTATGCAAATGAGCCATGTGGTTTTAAATTTTGTTTCTGTAAGATGTAATCAAATGTGCGCAAAGTTGAATATAATCTCAAACGGGTAGATATGGCTCTATAGTAGTTACGGTTTATATGTTGTAGAGTTGAGTTTATTTATGCAGAAGATTATAAATAAGAATCTGCTGTAGTATATAAGTCACAATAGTGTTTGGAAACGTTCAGTTTGGTCTGCGCTTTGGTTTGTGGGATACCTCATAGCTCCTTACTCCTGGTGAGGAACCTCCCGAGCTTCCTATGCTAAAGGAGTTCATGGTTGTTTGTTTGTTTTCTATATTTGATCATGATATGAGTATCCTGATTTCTCCGTGTGTGTATAAACAGCATATTCCAAATACTGCTATAACCGGGATATGGCTAATAACCAGGATACTGATATGCATGTAAACACACTCACTGATATCAAAGCCCCACCACAAGCTGGAAGCAACTACTTCACCTACAAGCTCCACCACGCTATTATTTTATTGGCAACTGGATGTGGAGCCACAGATTCTCCGCATGATTGCAATAGGACATATAAACCCCGTCAAAAGACGAGAACCTTCATCATGTTAGAGCACCACACTTAAACTGAACTTTCAGATGACAATAACACAAATGGACAATAACACGCTCTACACACTATGTGACGCGTGCTTTAAATTTATCAAATCAGAGCGAAGTTGTCGGACAGCTGAACTACTGAACAAAGTTCTGCTTAGCTGAGGTGTTGAGCACAAGCTGCAAGAACTACCAAACAGGAGCTGGCCAAACAAAATGACGTCATTTTGTTTGGCCCGCCCTGGGTGCAAGAACACAGTCCTTATGTTCTTATGAAGTATGAATAGGCCTTTAGTCTTGCATATAAAATTTTACTTCTCTATAAAAATGTAATGTCTTGTATTGTTGTATACCAGAACTATACTGACTATTCACTGATATATCCCAATGTCTGCTTCAGAGTATTCTTAAATGTGGTTTTATGAAGAGAGAATAAGAATACATAAAGATATAAGGTTGTCTCTGCTTGTCCTCTGTGTTGTTTATCTGCAAATTGATTTTAAATGTAGCATTGGCTTTGACGTCATGTGAAGGGCTCCAGTGTAATTAGTCAACACATATCCATAAGTGGAATGCCCAATTAAGTGTCTTTGAGTCTTTTACTCTCTCAGTGGAACCAACATGAGTCACTCCACAGACATCAAGGAAACCGGTTCATTTAGCATTGCATGGTCATTAAAATTTGAATGGGAAAACTAAAAGAAATCTAAAATTATATGGTAAATACTCAGCCCTTTTAATCAGCATAACAATAGAGTTCATCTGTAAATAACCACATTTTCTGTCAATAGAAAACCAACTAAAATATAGCTTTGTGCTAAAATAAAAAAAAATAAAAAAGTTCTTTATTCCAGAATAAATGAATTATGCATGCATCATTATGTTCAATATCCCTTTTTACTGCCACTACGTAATTATAACTTTAATGTCCTGAATTTATTACTAATGCAGTAGTTTCTTTTGATCTAAAAGCACTAATTTGTATGTATACAAAGAAAACGGCAATGTTCATTATTAAATTAATTCATTCACTGGCTTCTGAAGGTTAGAGGTTTAGAAACAGATATACATGAAAATTTGTTGAATACAGCTGCAAATATTGGTCTAAGGAAAGACAAAAGAATTATGTGAATAGCTTGACAGCGACAGTTTAAAAGAGGTAGGAAATGCAGTCTTGCTTGTTCAAATAAAAATAAGATGAAAGACAATTGTTGCATAAGGACATCAGACAGTTTTATTACATCATCTTACTTGAATACATTTTGTAATTGTATTGCACTTTGCTCTATACTTTCACTGGTGTGACTACTGACGATCCATGTGTTACATTTTAAAGTCACTATTGGCAACAGAAATGTCCAGTATGGAGCTTTATAGTGATTCGTAGGTGAGGGGGAACATCTTGTACCCACATCTAATTTTTGTCCTCCATTTTTGTTCTCTTTATGACACCCAGTATTAAAGCATTTTTACTAATCATGGTATCAGTTTAACCTAATCATTTTTCTTTTTGAGAGAGGGGTCAAAGAGGCTATATTTGAAAAGAAAGACAGTCCATCTCAGAACAGTAATTGGGTCCAAGGTACCATTTGTCACCCATTTACAATACCATCCTCAGATGATCAGGTGACTGTTCACACCTAAGGGTAGTTCAATATCATATAACCAATATCATTTACTCCTTACAGTAAACAACTAGGGTGTGTTAGTGTAGTTAGCTCCTCCCAAGTAAAAGGCAGAGACTTAGAAGCATGCTATCAAAACTGAAGAAGCCTTTTGGATGAGTGGTGAAACATACTCACTCAAAAATCTTTGTCCAGTTGACTGAATTAAACTGGGATTGTAGGACACTAGTATTTTGAAGAAGACTTCCAATAACTTTACTGTGGAAATAGTAGGGTTTGAGATTTAATTCTGTAATTGTTCATGAGTAGCTTCGAGTACAAAGGTTTTAATCCTGTTGATCTGTCCAAACTTTAGAGACTCTTTGCAGGTCTTTGAAAACTACATTTTAAACATTTGTCACTACTTTTTTGTTACTGAAGGTCATTCACGTTTTATCAATTTGAGGACTCTGAATACAAACCCTGGCTGAAATTTCAAACAAATAAAATGCCACAGACTTTTGGATGGCGTTTGCGTTGCCAGATGTGAGCTCCGTGCGTCCCCCGTTCCCTGTTGGTATTTAGTGATGGCGTGTGCTCTGAGCCCCGGTTCCCTGTGTGCCAGTGTAAATACGCCAGACCTCCTCCGGGAGTGACTCCATAAAACAGTGTAGTGAGAACAGGGCTGAGGCTGCCAGAGGCTACAGCTAAACCACACACTGCAAAGTTCCAATATCCTCCATATCTGTGTTTATCTGCCACAGAAGACTGCAGCTATCAAATGGACTATAAAAACAGTATAGAAGAAAAATTTCAAGAGCTCTGTAGATGGAGATAGGAGATTTCCTGTCCATTTTGGCTTGGCAGTAATAAGATGGATTAACATCTTTATTATTTATCTATTCCTGGAACTAGTTGTGCTTGGAAAACACAATTTTTTAAGATAAAGAGCTAATTTGGGAATCATTTTCAAGAGTAAATGGAAGCATAAGCCTCTCCCACAATAGTTATCCTCTCACACAATGGTTCACATTATTATTATTTTTTCTTTTAATAACCTCATGGCTTGTGAGTTATTATTGGCTCTTAAATTTTAGAACAAATTACCTGGTTAGAGTTTAAAATGAATTGCTTTTACCTAGGCTGGTGACAGTATTTCAGATTTTTTTCCCAGTTAACTTTTTATTTCAAATCATAAAGAACAAAATATACAAAAAGTTTATTAGCACAAGTTTTCAAATGTGTCTTGTTTGCTTTCTTGAAACTTTGGCTTTGCATCAAACAGAGAAATTGTCAATTTAAATAAAAATGAACTCTTTTTATCGCCACAATGTGAAATTTCCAATAAAATATATAGTTTATCTCATGCACTTTTGCAAAGTTTGTTTTCCCAGGTAATGGTGTACTTTATTGTGCATGTAGGGAAAGTTGTGCTCTGCATTTGGCCCATCCTTCAATGTCACTGGGGCAACCAGTAAGGAACAGTGGGTGCCCCAGTGCATGGGAACCCACCTCCAGATCTTGGCCTAGACTTGGTTGGCTGGAGGATTTCACCCATAGTGCTTGATGCATGAACATGACACAAACGTCATGATAGTATTTGCCACATTTTTTTTGCGTTTAAACAATATTCATATGTATACATAGACACTGGAGACAAAGTGGGTAAAATGTTTTGCCCAAGAACACAACAACAATATGCACTGGCTGGAGATGGGATTAAATCCTCAACCTTCAGATGGCGCCACTGTGCCATAGCCACCTAGCTTGTTCAAATTTCTTACAGTACTGTCCTGGCAAAAATATTTAGTTTAATTTCTTACCATTTATATGTGTCCTCACTTCTGGGAGATTATGGGCTGTATATGCTCCAGAATGGTTCTGTACTTATTATTCACGGGTCATGATCAGAGATGCTTTAACTGGTAAAATGTTGTGCCATTTAAAGTAATGGCAGCTGCTGTCTTGGACTTGACCCAGCACGTCAGCGCGCTTGAATTCACTCCCAAATATGCTTTTCCTCTCGGGGTCGTAGCCTCTCGTGATGTGGCCCGCATGACTAATTCCATTAAAGGAGGAACACGCATCTCACTTTTCTTTCCTGCATTTGCATAATTTTGTTTGGCAACTTGGAAAAGGGCCATTAACAGCTATAAAGGGAGCATTGTAAAGGATAGACTGGGGGTGGGTTGATTGTTTATTTCAACATCTTCAGAACCATCAGGAGCCATTCAGTCATTCAAATCCGTGTGGTTGGCTTGTGATGCTACCATTAGTCGCTGATAAGAAAACGGCGTTGCACTGCCTTCTTCTTAATCTGTGACGGACACGTTCATCCGATCAATAGTCTTTTACTTTTTTTGTTCCGAAGACAAGATTGATTGCCATGACTCGCCGCGTGCTCTGTCCCTGCTCCTCCTTCCTTTCCTCATTATGGTTTCAATTAGGTGATCTCCTGGGACGCAATGAGCAGAGAGGTGTTACAAAGTGTTTGGTGACCCCGTGCGAATCACATCTAACTGCGGATGTTTGGGGCACCACCTCTGACACAGACTTCACTGGAGCCACAAGTGAAGCAGGCGTCCAAACAAGTGGATTAGAGGGAGGAGCGGAGGGAGCAGCGGGGGAAGTTCTCCTCTCGCCAGTCAAGAGGAAATAATGACAATGCTACCTTCTCATGAATTATTAAGCAGCTTGTGGCTATTTTGGTCCATCTAAAAAGCATTATTTGATGGTCGGCGCGAGGCTGCGTGGTTGTGTTTCTGACAGCTGTATTACGGCTGATATAAGCGGAGTATTGAGCTGATCAGGAGAGAGACAAGCAGAGCAGCAGCAGCACACAGCGCTCGAGCCAGAGCCAGAGCACAGTATCAGTCAGAGCGCAGGCAGCAGCGGAGCCACAACAAACTCTCCTCTCTTCTCTCTCTCTCTCCTCTCCTCACTCGCTCCCCTCACTCTCCTCGCGCCGCTCTTCTGGAGTTGTTCCTGCTCCGAGCACGCCACTGACACGAGGAAGTGATCCAGAGCTGATAGCTGCCTCTAAACAAAAAACCCAAACGCAGACCTGGCTGCCCCCATGCCTATCGAATTTGTTTGCAAAATCAAATTTGCAGAGGAGGATGAGAAGCAGAAAAGCCAACAGGATGGGGACAAAGAGAGCCTGATCGAGGAGAGCTGCTCCCCTCCGGCCAAAGACCTGGCCAGGTTCGCCAACTCTTGCTCCCTCCATGGGATTAACCACATCTTTGTGTCGGGACGCCTGGGCATCCGGCAGACTCTATGGGCACTGGCCTTTCTCACTTCACTGGCTCTGTTTCTGTACCAGGCAGCCAAATGTGCCATCTCGTACCTGGAGCACCCACACGTGACCGCTCTGAATGAAGAGGCCACTCCGGAGATGGTCTTTCCCGCCGTCACCATCTGTAACATCAACCGCTTTCGATTTTCCGCTCTCACCGATGCCGACATCTACCACCTGGCCAACCTGACCGGACTGCCCCCCAAGAATCGGGACGGACACAAGCCCTCGGACCTGCAGTACCCTGCACCCGACATGCAGGACATCTTCAACCGTACAGGACACCAGCTGGACGAGATGCTCATGAGTTGCAACTTCAGCGGACAGAACTGCTCCGTGGATGACTTCACTGTGGTGAGTCAAAGTTTGGACAAGTTTACTTCACTACTTCACTCCGCTGCTCTGTAAAACTTACTTCAGTTTAGGGAATAATCGCGTTCCTAAAAGTTTCAAAGCTCATTTTGTTCAATAGACAGATGAAAGGGGAGCACTTTGACAGAATGAGGGATTGAAATTCTCTTTGTATTTACACTCTGGGGGCTAAGAGTTCCCATGATGCTTTTGTGCATGCAACACTCACACACATGCGTTTATCCCTGAGCCCCTCTCTGTATATTGCAACAGTTACCCCCTCAGCCTGAACCTTTTCTGTCAAAGAACAAAAAACCCTCTTACACTGAGTAGAGAGCTGTCTGCCTGTGCGTGCATGTGTGTGCTGGCTTGTATACTTTTCTAAGACGCTTTAATGCAACTCCAGGAGCTAAGTGAGCATGGCAACAAAATTGTCATCAAAAATAGCGTAGCCTAGCGAGTGTCTTCTCTTCTTCCTCCCGGCTGCCGGTCTGGTCTGCTCCCTCGCTCCTGACATCGGCTGCTTCTTGCTGAGAGCCACCTTTCAGCAGAGCGGAGTAATGCCTCTCCGACGTTGTATTTCAAGATTAAATATTTAAACAAAAGACATACATGATTTTTGCATTAGCTAGATCGACTAAAAGGGAATAAAAGAATTTCCAAGAGAGAGAGTGAGGACAGGAGGATGTGTCCATTTGTTTGTGTGTATTTTATTTTTTAAAGCGTGGCGCAGGTGAACGAAGAGTTTGTTCCCCTGTTCTTTGCACTATTTATTAACACTGCTGTCCTTGCCAAAGATGGATTTCCCCATCGCTCTTGGAGGAATAGGAATATGCAATTGCTGTAGTGATGACAAAGTGCAGGTGTCAAGTCTTAATAGGGTGTGTTGAACATTGATATGCTCACCTACGAGATGCAGCCTTATCGCGTCGGGGCACTACATCCAACTCTGATGTGCCAAATTAGACCAAAGGAATAATGACACTGTGCCCTCTCATAGCAGTGAGATAGATTATGGCTTTGGCTTTGTCTCCTGCTATAGACATTCATTTAAAGGAGATCTGCCAGGATTATTTTTTTTTTTTCCTTTTGCGCTTATATATGATTTGTTTTTCAGGTACCACTTTGTAATAACTACATCTTAATTAACCTGGATTAATCATGAGGAAAGACTTAATTTATAATGATTTATTTTTAATTTTTTATTAGGAATCAGGTTTAGTAACTACTTAATTAAGGGGTTAGTATTTAAGGTACTGAGTAAGCATGAATCATTCGTAATAAACTATTTGTTCATTATTAATTAAGTTCTTGTTCATGCCTTATTAATTCTAATTAAAGGGTAGTAGTGTTTAAGTATTATTTAATTATATGGACAAACGGGACATACATTCACATAGGGTCAACATTTCATATTTTAATGCAAGTATTACTTAAAAGTATGTTTGTAGATATTCTTTTCTTAGTCAATTACCATTGCAGTGTTTATGTTTTGTGTGTTTTTTTTTTTTTATTAAACTACTAAATTCATGCTTTGTCCACCGTAGACGAGGATAGAGGATGATCTCCTTGCTTTCGTGTAGAGACGTAAAAGTAGGTATGACAGGAGAATGGGTGAATTTTCTTCTCAGTTGTTTTGTCAGGCGCTTGAAAATGTCACGCACCTCAGGGAGTCACAAACTTTGATGAAATTGCAGCAAAAAGTTTATACTGTTTTTCCACTGCATATCCACAATCAATGTTGTCATTTTGAGCCCATTAATTAGCATTGCTTGACTCTCCTGTGTCAGAAAGCATCAGAAAACATGTGTTGTTTTTAAGCAGTTGGCCACATCATATCTCAAAGCAGGACCTCACTGAAGGATTCTCATAGACATTTGCTTTGGACTTGTCAGTTAGATTTGTTACAGGCTACTAGCTACCTTCCACGCATGACAAATTACTTACCCCAAGTCCTGCCTGAGAACACCATGGGGACTGCACAGGAATGACAGCATAATCTTCAATAAGTATGCAAAATTTGCCAGTGCTTATTGAGTTTTTATTGTTGTCATGACGATTAGTTCAAAAAGCCTATTCATTTTCCTATGCATTTTGTTTTCACTTTTCTGTGCAATTTGAAGACTTTACACCATTCTAAATATAGGATAGCTATAATCTATTATAATGTTATAATTTGCACATTTTAAATTGCAATATTCTTCTAAAATGACTTAATCAAAGAAAAAAGTCAGCTGATTTCCTTGTTAGAAAACCCAATGTGGTGCCCAATGGGAACTGATGTCACCATAAACGTCATCACAACAAAGAGTTGGCACCTCCTATAGATAACTGCAGATCATGATAGCGAACAGCAGATTTTATTTTTTTTAACCAAAATGACTACGATTAAGAACATAAAATTGGAGAATAAAATAAGTCGAGAACTGTGGGCACTACTACAGATAGTAGATTTTGTGTAATAGGTCTCCTTAAAATGTTAACAGAGGTTAACTTTAATTTAATTTTCATTCATTTTACAAACTATGAATACAAAAATATCCAATATAATGTTGTGTGAATTTTCAGCTCATTTATGCTACAGTACATAAATACATACATATGCATTACTCTATGCTAAAAAGTTATTTTGAAAAAATGCTAAACAATACTTTCAAAAAAATATTGTTACATTGAGCATGGGTGATTCATTATTCGCCATTAAGTTTTTTTTTAGACATGCTTCTTTGCAACTGCGGTTTCTTGTTCCCATGTTCCCACTGGACTTCCTGAAATATATATATTTTTTGCAAGCTCCAGGTGTCTTCTTTTGATACAATATTCAAAATCTCTATTGTCAGCATTCTACTCTAAAAAGTTCTATATAAATACTCCAAAACAATACAATTTCCACCCATTATTATAAATACCCTTTCTAAATAACTGTTTTGTTCCTGTGAAAATTAATTGCCTTGTGCATATTCAGTTCCCATTTCCATATCTCAGAAGACAAAGCAGAACGGTCTCTTCTAAATCTAAATGATGGCTTGAACATACAGCGGCACGTAGCTGTGGAATTTGTTTTTCCTCTTCCCCTACATGATTATTTGACGTCGGTAATAAGGCCATTCCTTATAATTAAAGATTACATTATTGACTCACAGAAGATAAAGCTGATTCAACAAGCCGTGAATAAATAGATTAATATTTTTCTCGCGGTCTAACACTGAATAATTGTCACTCTATTGTGTTGGGAGCGTAGCAGTGAGACCCATTGCTTTTTCTTTTCCACGCAAACACTGGTTTACTCTGGCTCTCAGCATTATCAGATTTGGCTCAGAGCAAGGACAACATCCCTTCTGCATATATTCATGGGGGGCTGGCTAAAATGCTATAGGGGTGGCATGTGAGGTGAGCTATAAAAACACAGGTTAACGCGGACGCTTGTGCAGTACAGCAGCTGCAGCCCGATTGCCATGTTTTATAGTTAATTGAATGCTTAGTATATGAGTCCTCTCCTCGCCCCTGCGTCCTCTCCTTCCATCACGAGACCTAAAAAACACATTAATGTAAATCAATACGGGAGGGACAAACAGCACAGCACACAGTCATTATGGCCACATGTCAGCCAGTGTGTGCTCTGGGAACATAGAGATATCAGCAGCACGGGGAATATTTACACAGGGGGGCATGACATAAAACGTTATGTTCTCTTATGTTCTGTTATATTCTGTAAACATAGACATGGTGACATTGAAGAAATCCACACTGATTTTGGTGGCTTTGCTGGATTAAAATTTCCTAGATAATAATTCTTGTCGCCTTTGGTATAAAATGATAAGAAAAAAGCAGTATAATTTAGAATCTACAGATATATTCTAACTTCTCTATCTGTAAATGCCATTGAATCGACAGTATTATTCTGATAAAAACAGGCTTGAGCAGTAATCTTTATTTTGAATTTTATGATACCACAAAGACGGCAGACGCAGTTCTCATCTCTAAGCTGTGAATCAGTTTCACTTTTCATAAAAAAGTAATAAGCCTACTCCATCCACCAGTAATAATAGTCTATTCATGGGTCTCAACTTCCTTTTTATATGGATTCAATTTTGAAGACTTTGCTATTTAAAAGATATATTTTGTTTTGAATTGTTAATTGCTATGACAACGGTGCAAATTTTTCATCAGTCTGAAACCCTTGGATATCCACAGTGGGCAAACAGGCAAACAGGAGCCCCCTAAAGTAGCCCCCTAGTGCTGCTCAAGAACAGATAAACAAACCTGAAATATGCTAATTCGAGTCTAAAAGTCAATTTATCTTCACTGATAATTCCTATTACAGCCGATTAGGTAATTAGACTCTTCTCCTCCCTCCAAGTCTACTGGGGAATAACATCATTTGTGCAGTAAATGATTCCAAATGAGAAAACCACTGGAACATCACCTCACCTTTTCTTCTGTGACTGTTTTTGTTGTTTTTCCTTCCAAAATCCAGCTTCACTCAAAGACTGACAAAATATTTCTTTTTATCCTGTGAGATGGAGGAGCGGCGCTGGGTCCTTGTCAGTCTCTCCCCTTTTACCAGCTGTGGGTTTGTAAGATGTCTGTCCTCACTGATGTAGAGGCAAAAACACGGGTTTGATTGTTCTGATACCACCAAAGACGCCCCAACAACACATGCGGAAAAATAACTGCCTTTTTAGATACATTTGTGTGTGTGCTAGCATCCTTTTTACAATAGAATGTAATGGGGAAATACCTTGGAAGTACTATGAATAAGTATTGGCAACTTGCTGTGAAAAATATTGAGCGATCCATTCTTAAAATCTAATGAGCTAGTGTGTTTTGTGTGGGTTCTGTGCTGGAGTGTATCATCATCAGGTTAAACCCAAAGCAAACAGGATAACCACATCACTTATTGTCTACTGATTTATTGGATCTATTTGTCATTTAGCCAATTGTTTTATTTTTTAAATAGTTATTTTCTGACAAACATAGCCATATGCAGCATATTCTGGGGTTTATAGCAAAATGAACAATAATCTCTAAATGTGCCATGTTTTTTTTTTAGATATATGTAATGGTTCTCTGATTGGCTAATCCATCTGTCAATTATCCACCCTCGATAGATGAGACAAAAGACTAGGGATGTAATGATATCCAAATGTCTCAATACGATATTATCACGATAGACATCTCACGGTACAATATTTATTGGAGGCTGATATAATTGTAGTTATGATGCTTTTTTGCTTTTAAAATACTCTGACAAGAATTTGGTGTGAAATATTACTGTATAAAAACATAAAGTGCTATGTTGTCTGCGCTGAAATGAATCTTGGGATATGTAGTTCCTGATGTTTATTCGCTATTGCTGCTATAAAACAATGCATTTAAGCAAAGGAACTTGTAATTCAATTAGGGATGTAACAGTAACCATTCTCATAATAATATCGTTGACCATCATAATGTATCAAATTACTAGTCTCTTTGCTTAAATTAAGAGTTATGTTGCATCAGTAACTAAAAAAAAAGACAGAGGAAACTATATAGACCATGATCGTTTGCTCCATTTCACTGTAGACTACTAGAAGAAATAACAATTCTAAGCACTTTTAAGTCTTAATTCTTTGAATTAAGTCTTGTCAAGGCATTTTAAGAGGAAAAAATTGCGTATTCACAGTTTTGTCAGCCTCCAAAAAATATTGCAATAAATATTGTACCGTGAGATGTATATCATGAAAATATCGTACTGAGAGATTGGGATATCATTTATCCCTACTTGTGAGGTTCATACCATGACGATATCGTATCATGAGACTTGGATATCATTACATCCCTAAATTCGATATATACAGTATAGTGACAGCCCACAGCATTTTGAGACCTTTGATGATACAGTATCACGATATTTCGGTTATTGTTACATCCCTACAAAAAAATGTCATGAAATATTTTTGCAGTGCTAAACACATGCTGTTTTTAAGTTTGTTTATGTCAGCAGCGTTTAATGTATTAAGATGTGAATAGTATCACCTTCTTGTCCTGGCCCACCCTCGTGCATATATTTGAAAGTGCACAGATGGCCTGTAGAGTGACATCCACTTTCCCACTGGGCTTCACATCTGCACAGTCCTGTACCAGCGCACATACACACATTGTACAAAAACACACACACACAAACACACCCCGCCTCCTGTCTCCCCCTTCTCCCCTCCGCTCCCGTTTCCTCCCCTTTTCTCTCTACCACTCCCCCCTCTTGTCTCCCATCTCTCTTGTCTTTCTCTTCTCGTCTCCTTGTCCCCTCCTGCCCCCTGTGTGCTACCCACTTCTCTCTCTTTCCTCTCTTCTTTCAACCCCTCTATGCTTTTTCCTCTTCTCTCTTCTCTTCAATCTCTCCACCTCCTCTCTTGTTCTCTGCCCTCCTCACTCCCCCGTCTACCCGTTTCTCTCTTCACACTTTCCCCATCTTTTCTGTCCACCACCTTATCCTCTCCCTGTCTCTCTCCGGCTCCGTTCCTGCCTCGTCTTCTCTCTCTCCCCCCTTTCCCCTCCTCTTCCCTGCCCTCCCCTCCTCCTAGGGGGAGCGTGAAAGTGACTGGAGCTCTGGCCTCACTTCCTCTCTCACAGCCTGTCTGTCAATTAGGCGTCTCGAGTTGCTCCGCTGTGGGTGTCCCTGCAGCTGAGCACCCGGCTGGTCTGTGATCCACGCGGTCGGCCCGGGGGGGAGCACAGTTACTGCTACTTGAGTAAACAACAAACAAATAAACAACGGGGGAATAGAGTTTGAGGTTTTGGACCATCTGTGTTAGGGGTATGGGTCCGATATGTAGGTTTTTTGACATGTTATGGACGATAATTGATATTTGCCAGTACCAATGTTAAGATTTTAAAAGGCCTGCGAACTTCACTGATCAACTTTTTAAATTGTGCTGTATTTATCTGAGATCTAAATCAATTTTTTCCATGTGAGTGTAAACATTTTAACCTAATTGCTCTTCTATTTCCATTACAGTAACACACAGACAGTGGGGCAGCTTAGAAAAATACTGCAAAATGTTCAATATCAAACTGACATTGATAACTGGGCAAACCTGTATGCTTCACAGTACCAGTGTTGGACCTGATATATCACCCACAGTCAATGTTTCATATCAGGAGAGTGCTATCTTACTTACTACAATTACTTTAAATTATAATAATTTATTACTGCTTGTACTAGAGTAGTGCAGGTGACAATAAATCAACCACGGGGGCACTGAGCAGACACATGAGTGAGGAGTGATGAATTGTAAAAATATGATATGAACCTGCAGGGTGTTAAAGTCTGTGATGGAAATGCAATTTGTAATTTTGTTTTGATCTATATTTTATTACTGAGGGCCTTTCACATTTCTTTTAAGATTTTTTTTTTTTCAGAAAAATAAATCACAATTATACAATGCTCTATATTATTGAAAAGATATAGTAGCATATAGTAGACATTCTGCTGCTACTATATGATGCTGCTCTGATACTACTACTGCTACTGGTACTGCTGCTGCTACTACTATAACTATGAATACTACTACTACTACTACTACTACTACTACTACTACTACTGACTACTACTACTACTACTACTGCTTGGAAGAATGGAGCCTAAAAGCCGTCCAAAGATTTATGACATCAGCTCCTTGTTGTAATACTCACAGTCCATTAGAGTGGAGTTTATGAGATCAAGCGTTTATATGATTTTAATAGATTTTTATGTTAATGTATTGCTATTAACTAAATTAAAATAAAGCAATATTGTGAGAATGATGTGATGCCCCTGGACATTTGTTTCCAAAGCTGCAGGAAATAAGCTAAAATAACACATTTCAAATTCAAAACACTTCAATTTTATTTTTTATTGTTTTGTTTTTTATTTGAAGCTCTCCGTCTTTTTACCCATTTCACTGTGTAAGTACTCAAATAGAGGGTTACCAGAAGTGCTTGTCTCTTAAAGAACCCTTTATCAGTTAATAAAAAAAGAGTAAAAGTTGTCCTGATGTTTTCTGTAAACTCTGCACTTAAGAATTATTCAAATGCTGCAGAATATTTTGGCTGGAAAATGTCTCGTATTTTCTGGAAGTTGTTGATAACATTGCATCATCTGTGCTCTGTTTAAACCCTCGGTGAATTTCAGTTTCCCCGTCCAATTGTAGAATTAGAATTTAGTGTCATTGTACAAATATGCAACACATTTTCAAGTGCACTATCAAGAGAGTACAGAACAAAAATGAATATTAAATAAAAAAACTAAACTTCTGTAATCACACAACTCACATACCTCTTAACAACACAAACTGTCAGTATATGCATTGTAAAGAGCAATGCCATGGTATTGTGGTGATGTTTTTTGTTTTAACTTATCTTTAAGTGCTTTAGTTAAAACCAAAATTAAAAACATAAAAAGTTTCAGGGCTATGTAAAAAGAAAAACAAAATTGATAAAATACGTTAGATCATTTAAAGCTGCGTAACTTTTCTGGTGGAGGGTCCGCCGCCTCCTTGTCTCCATGGAGATATTACTGTTTTTTCTTGCTTATTCAACAGTATGGAAATAAACTTGGTAACTGCAATGAACACAGATTAATGGTCAGATCTATGGAGAGGCAAGCCTGCACATGGTAAGAATTCTTGTTTTTAAGGTATTTTTGAGCTATGGAACACCTGTAATTGAACAAATGCAAGAGAGATATATTTAATGCCCTATTGTGGAACATTCCAGAGAAAGACATAACACCTTCATGGAGACTCCACCTTAGAAGTTACATAGTAAACCTTTAAATATAAAAAATATACCCACACTGATCTGAATCTCTCAGCTGCCTTTGTCTGGCCATAAACACATAAAGGCCCAGTCTGTCTCTCCTTTGTTTTTTTGTACTTGAAGTTAAATAATACACTTAAAATAAATGACTATACTCTGGCTCTTTTGAGAGGAGACTTGATATTGCGCTCCAGGCCTCTTCACTGTGAGATGTATTGTAGTTTGGTCTCTGGGCTCTTTCTCTATGCATCACCTTTGTCTAATAACACAAGTGCCACCTGTGAACAGCCACTGCACAACAATGAGATGCAAACAGCTTGTATTTGCAAATATTTACTCTTCACATCAGTCCCAAGTATACTTCAAACACTCGGAGCCGCTTGAATAGCTCCTGTAAATGGTAGATCACAGATATTGTACTTACAGGGTCACTTTGAGTTAATCAGAGTAATGGCGCTCAACAATGACCATGCACTTTGAGGTTCCAGAACTAAATTTCCCATTCATTTTACCAATTCATTTTTTCCATAGACCTAAAAATAATAATATTCAAGTTTGAAAGCTTACTAGTTAAACGCAAGTAGTATATTTTAAACAGTTTGTGGTGGTTCAAAGTTATACCTTGCAGTCTGTGCATCCTAATTATTGAATTCATAAGCGCTTTTCATAACTTTCAGAGACTAGTGCGGTGTTTTACTATGACCATAAAGCTGACAACAACTGGCATACAAACATGCACTTCCAGATTATCGGTAAAAAAAAATGCTTTGTTGTTAGATGCAGACAGTGCATTATAGGAAAAATGTATTAAATTTACTTCCAGAACCTTGTTGAGCTATGGCTTTTAATACTGAATTACTTGTAAACATAAAGGGTTAAGACAGGGGTCTCCAACCTTTTTCCTCCAGTGAGCCACTTTTACAAAATGAAAATGCCAGAGAGCTACTAGAAATTGAGACGATTATAAGAAAGAGGGCGAGCCTTGGGGTACAGTTAGATGACTATAAAAAAATAAACCATTGTCCATTTATTAGTGCACAAAGTTAGGTGTCAATGTACAATGGTAATAGGCATTTAATTAATCAAATTTTACTGAAGCAGCACAATACATATATTCAGAAACCCCTTGGCGAGCTACTTGGAAGAGGGTGCAGAGATACTGGTAGCTCCCGAGCTACAGGTTGGAGACCCCTGGGTTAAGAAAATGAATAATGACTAATGACTTGAACATTTAAATTGTAGCCACAAGAATAACTGAGTATAGCCTCCTGCCATTTCTATAAATACATTTAGACCAAACAACAAATGCAACAATTGCCAGTATTTACCAATATTTAATATCTATTATAACTATTACCAGAAGAGGCGAAACTTGTGTTCTAAAATCTGATAATAAGTGCATGAAAACTACATGGTAAGAGCACTCAAATCAAAGTTGCTAGTTGAAGTACCAGAGCAGAGGTTACTACTCCACCTGTTTGGGAGCAGTGTGTTTGATTGTGTGGATCTGTGGCCCAGGGCTTTTAAGTCGATGATAAAGGTTTCCGATGTTGTGAAGCGCAGCCCCCCTGGAACCCCCCCGGGTGTCTTTTAGTGGCACAGGCATTTGTCTCCCTCTGACACGTCATAGAGCGGCTCTGTGGAGGTGTTAATGTGCGCGCTGTAATAAGAGTACACACCAGGTTCACACACATGGAGAGAGGGGGATTGATCATGACTCCGGCCAGCTGACACTCCCTCTGGTTGGATCAATCAAGTTTATGAAAAATACAAGGCGCTGGATGAACTTCTACTGGTGAAGCGACTAAACAGGGTCAAACCGAAACAAGACCTATTGCTTACTTCTTTTTGTTCATCTTGCTCAGGCCTGTCACGATAATTACAATATTGATTTATCGTTCATTATATGAAAGATGGAACAATGTCTTTTGGGGATCAGTATTTATTGTGTGTACAGTTTTCTTTGCAATAGTTGAGAGAGATTTTAGAAATTTTTTCGTACTATGATCAGTTTTGAGCTGTAGAGGGTAGAATACATAACTTCTATGGCTAATTAATGGTTCACTCTATTTATTTGTTACAGCTCATCTGTTTTAATGATACAGAATATTAAAAATGGTTTACTGGGATTATCCTGCTTTGTGTCAGTGATATGAAGTAATTTCAGTATTATCGTTTATTGTAGTATTTCTTTCTATAAATTGTGTTTCCAAATGTGTTATCATGACAGGCCTGGTCTTGTTTTATGTTCAACTATGTAACGGTTGCTTGAGTTTTTTGTGAAAAGCGCTATATAGGACTATATACAGTAGCTATATAGAACCAATGTATTGTTATTATTAGACAAACTCTACACCACTGGGTTTGTAGATTCCATTGTTCCCGAGGGTAAATTTGTCCTCTGCATTTAAATCAGAATCCAACTCACTGTTACTTTTATTCATCTCCGAGGGGAATTTTTTTTTGTTACAGACATGCAGCCAACCAGCAGAAGAAATACAGTGATCAAAGATAAAGTTAAGAAAAACTTTAATGAAGAGTATCACAATAAAAATCTAATTACACAAATTTGATTTTATATCAGATGATATTTATATTAAGGTACAATTTTACAACAGTGAGATAATGACCCGTCCTTGATCACTGGTATGAACCTGCATGGCCAACACTGGTCAGGATTACTCTTATGAGCATGTTTTGGATGGAGGAAAATGCTGGAGAATCAAATCCACAACCTTTTTGTTGTCGACAACAGTAGCCACTCAAACACCTTTTTGGTTTACCTCTCAAAGCCAACTTTTTTTAATGGCTAAAAATAAGAACAAATGTTATTGTTCCCATTCTGTCCACTTATGAATCACTGTCTGGCCTTTCTATATTTCATATTGCCTACCAATGGTAAATCATGTTTTTAAAGGGCCTATATCACGCTATTTTCTGATCTGTTGTTTCATAAAAAAACAAACCCGGAGTTGTGTTTTGTTTCATTTACACATGTTTAACACAGTAATCCTGCATATTTTGCCTGTGTTCTTCTCTCAAACAGAAAACACTCTATTCCACCTTATGAGGTCATGTGACAGTGCAGGAAATGGTCCACTGTGTTTTTAAACACCATATTAGAATCATTTGGATAATTTGAGCTCTGAAATTGCCAATCTCTACTCAACAAAGGTAAAAGGTAGCTGTTAAACCACCACTTCATGACATGACAAGTTTGAAGAGAGCATTTTGAGCTTTGGAGATGTAGACAGACTAATAAAAAAGGATTACTCAAACGTATGAATGAAGCAAAACACAACCCCAGGTATGTTTTTGAGGAGGTAACAACATTATAACTTGGCTTAAAGCTCACAAGAGTCAATTTTGTGTAATATTGGAACTTTTGAAGACTGATCAAAACTACAACTCAACCATATCGTTTTGGTTAATATAAGCGTTGTATAAGTAAGTGCTAATTGCAATTGTTCACGGTCACATCCCTCTCAAGTCTTTCCGTCTTGTGCTCATATTTTGCCATATTACACTTGAAATGAATGAATGTTTAGTGAATGTCTGAGTCCGTTTTGTTTCACTGCTTCTTTGTACGAAGCTTAGGTGCAAACACATTGAGAGAGTTGGTTTAGAAGATTGATCATGGCTTCTGCCTCGTGCCCCTCCCTTTGGTCCAGATCAATACATCCTTCAGTCACAACACTTCCCTCCTCTTTCCTCTCCTCTCCTCCTCTCTCCTCTCTCCTTTAGTCACTGCTCTGACTAATTATCTTGTGCCTGTGTTTTGGGCTCTATCCTCGGCTGCATTTGTTAACACTGCTGGAGAAGTGAAGATCTTTACAACAAGATATCTGTTTGTTTTAGCGTATGGCCAACCCAAATCCATCAATACACTGTCTACCTTTTCCCAGTGGGACGCTTGGAATTATCGAGCAATTCAAAATGACTCAAAGCCTGAACAGACGAAAGGCATTTAGCGAAATTTGAAGTGACGGACCAAATAGACAAGAACTTTCTCTACCAATTGTTTTTAGGTGCTGAAATTAACTTATTTGTTCCATTAAATGTATCAGTCAAATTGAAAAATAACTGAATCAGAAGTTTTTAATTAAATTCTTGTGTTTTCATCCACAAAGATATTTAATTAATTATCGGTTTATAATTGTTTGAGAAAGATCATTAAAATAACAAGCACCAAAGTATTACTATACTTTTGCTGACATTTAAGCATATGTCAAAATTATGTTGATGTTTCTCTCAACAGTTCTTTTTTTCTTTATTATTATTCATAGTACTCTGACTGACCTCCCTTCTGGTTGGTTTCTGTATTGATAATTAAAATAGAACATTAGTGAGAGAACCAGTTTTATATGCTTGGCCATTTTAATCACTAAATGACATTTGCCATCTACAGCATATGCACTAATGGCCCAATACAGTGACTAGACATCGCTCCACATCTGAGGTAATGAGCTCAAGAGAACTGGTTTAGTGCACTTGACCCACCTATCAGTGTGCACAGATCATTGCTTTAGATGAATGGGGATTAACACGGACTGTCAGTGATTAGAAGCCTATTGATAACTTGTCATCCTTTTCAGCTCTATTGTAGACACATTCATTGTTGTCTTGTGATTTGAAGACACATGTTGCACGGTTTAATATAATATTTTAAAAAAAGCAAACAAAAAGAAACCAATAAACAACAATAGACAAAAAAGTTAAATGTGTCCAGGTTTCAATACATCAAAATCATATTTAGGGAAAATGTCCAGGCAAAAAGTGTTGGAAAATGATATGCATACTACTTTTGTCATGTTGGTGCAACATACTGCTATGGCCTGCACATACTCTTATAAAATAGTCTATCGAGTATTCAAAGCTGCTCCCATCTCCCTTTGTCTCCCATTGTAAGTGATTTTTGTGTTTATGCCGTGCTGATAACTCGATGAGTATTCAGAAATAAAGACGTAGACTATGAAAGCCTTGGGCCAGCACACTCTAAATGTGCACTTTTCCTCTGAGCTGCCAATGGGAGCTTTTTATTTTGTCATCTTTCCCAGTCACTGAATACATTAGTACATATTCCTCTGAAAAATTAACCAAGCTTTGCTTTTAGACCTGTGCCACATAATGGCTTTGTGCTTCTTCATTCCCCGCACTCGTGAGCTTTAATGACTTTGCCAGGGATAGCGTACAGAGAAGGTGTGCACAACTGGAGCTGCACACAATCACATTCTGTATGTGTTTATTTTACTTACTTGGCAAATAACTATAGATTTAGAGTTTGTTATAGGAATGTACAATATTAAGAATGAATTTTGTTAAAACTGTTGAATAAAGACATTTCTCTGTAGATTCTTTGCCGTTGGGGTATTAATAACTAAAGCTTTTTTGGCTCTTGTAACAATGTTCTTTTCTGGTGTAAACGTTAAAGAGGATCATGAATCTGAAATGTAAATTTAGAGGGGTTTATTGAGTCGCTAGACAAAGTGAACAGTGTGGTTACAAGCACTCCAGAAAGGATAGGAGGAACGCCCTGAGTTTGGTGTTTACAATTTTTACACTGTGTATCAGTGTGTGTGTGTGTCTGTATGTGTGTCTGTGTGTGTGAATGTGAAGAAGGTCAGCATAATGTTATCTTCATAAACTCCCAAGCAGCCTCAGGACCACAGGACCTCAGATAGCCGCCATGAACCTTAGCATTAGCACAAGACATGAGATTAACTGTAAGGATAAGCATAATCAGTTTGTATTTAGGTTCATTTTGTAACTTTTCTGTTTTAGGGTCAGCCACCTGCTCATGTCTGTGGGGATGTTTTTGCTTTGAAAAGAATGTTTAAGTATGGCATTAAACAAATGTCTTCACGTCACCACCAGACTGTGTTACAGATATACAGATATCATATTTTTGGAGAGACAACCCCCCAGTACAAATGAATGGTATATTTAGCTATTAAAACAAACCCCTGGATCCCTGAATTAAAGCTATACCATGAAACAATCCAGAGAAAGCATCTCCATGGAAACAAACAGGTGGCATACCCTCCACCAGAAAAAGTTATAGAGTTCACCTTTAAAGGGCCCATATTATCTGTTATAATGTTATTTCCTACCTGGAGTTCTTCTCTCAAACAAAAAACAATTCTACCTTGTGATGTCATGTTGCAATACATGACCATACATACATGCCCCAGAATTGAATCTCTACTAAAATAAAGGCAAAAGGTATCCTGCTTCATGGCATCACAAGGTGGAACATTCAATATTTTGAGCACTGGAGATGTAGACAGACTGATAATAACAGATTAATTAAACATGTGTGAATTAAACAAAACACAACTCCAAGTATGTTTTTGTGATGTAACAACTTAACTTTGTAACATGGCTTAAAGCTCACAAGAATCGAATTTATGTAAATAGGGCCTTTAAATTTAAGCCTTGGATGAATAACTTTGAGAAACATGAATCCAATTTCCCTATGTAATTTGAGATATGAGTTTGTACCTCTCATAAATGGCTAAATTAATCTCCATTTCCGTCTCTTTTCCACACATTACACAGAGCTGAAAATGCTTGTGGGAATGTTACTCATTGAAGCAGAAGGTCTGAGGTCTCAGCACAGCCCTTGGAAAAGAGCAGTTCTTGTGTGGGCTCATTTGTCTGCTTACCAAAAAGAATAAAGTAAAAACCCTTAATTTGTTTTGGCATTGGTTGGCTAAACTGAACTGCCAAAAAAGACTAAATGAGGTTCTCTGTTTAAAAGAACCACTTATTTCTCAAATGATTTAACAAATAATTTAATATTTTACTGACCCTAACCTTAACTGACCCTTTCTCACTGTAATATGTATCTTTGTCCCTGTCTTGCATTGATACAGAAAAACATGGCCACTCTATGAACTAGTAATTATCCTTTGAACTTTTCTCTGAGAACTGAAAATGCCACCATAAGATTTTTTGCCATCGTTGAACAATACAAGCTAAAACAAAACTTCCTTCACGAATGCTCTCGAATATAGGTGTTTTTCTTATGCATAACCTTTGAATTTCCCAGTGTAAGTGCAGGAAGAGAGGCTTGGCATAAAATCACAGTGCTTTTTGTGTGGCAGGTTTGTTGTTGCTTCCCACCGCATTAAAATTAAAGTGAAATGCATTTCTTAATGAAAGCTTTCAGCACTCCAGCCTCTCCATCTATTATGAGGCCCCCCTTTCACACTGAACCACGTCTTGTGTTTATGATATTTTGACTGGAGTTTTTCAAATCTAAAAATTACAGCTCTTGGTGAAAATGTCAGTTGTGATTGGCCCCAGGGGAAACAGCAGAGTCCAAACAAACCATTTATGTATTACATTTACTTGAAAGAAAACATTGTAAAATCCAAACTGAACTCCTTGCTTTTGCAGTTTTTGGACATTATTGTTTAGCTGTCCATTATCTTTAATATTAAATGCTTCTTTTGTCCGGTCTGGTGTATAGACTGCCATCCATTTGCCCCCTGTTGAAAGCCTGTGGTAGGTACAGCGCTGTGGGCAGTGTGTGTCTCTGTGATCAGCAGCATCGTGGACTTTCGAAGGATGCAGTTCTGTCTTACAGTTTCAGAATGTGGAATTGGCAGCAAGCGTCTTTCTCAAATGAATGCTCTGATTGGTTAGGAGTTTTCACCAACAAATACCAAAGTGTCAATGTGGGTCATGGCCTCTCATGTGGAAAACACTGTACTGTGGTCCAAAGCAAAAAAGAAATGATCGGAAGAGGCTTTTTGCCAAAAAATAAAGAGTTTTAACCATCTGAAGCATTTTTTCACTTTTAAGCTTCTGCTTGTTGTACTGTATTTGCACCTCTACAAGAACTTTGATGCACGTTTTTTGCTTCATTTGATATGGAAAATACTATCTCTTTTAAGGTCATATCTGACTCTAAAAGGACGTGATTACATAGCGTTACCCCAGAAAGGTTGTATTGATGTTGCATGCAGCCGTTAGCTATACCTGTCACGATAACAAATTTTGAAGCAGGATTTACTGCGGAAGAAATTATAGATGATAATCGATTATACTGAAACTAAATTTATGTCACTTAAACAAAAACCCAAGAGCAGGTTTAAACCACAAAAACTATTCTAAATCTACAATATTGTTAAAATCATAAGCTACAATAAATAAACAGCAGAATAAAACACTTTATTGCTTAGTTTGCATCTATAATGAGTCATGTAGATTATTAATTCAACCTTCTATGACTCAGATCTTATCGTATTGCCAAAAAATAACCAAAAAAATCTGTCATATATTGAAGTAGAAATTATTATTATTATACTAATAATCGTGACAGGCCTACAGTTAGCATTCTTACTACTTACTTAAACGAATGGGCCTTTTTGTACTTGATTCTCTTCCATGGCTCTGTATTTGTATTTGGTAATATATAAAGTCTGTGTTTGCTTATGTAGTTGCTGAAGAGTAGGTACTAGAGCAGTGCTTCTCGAAAGATATCACAAATCACTCACCAGCACTGAATTCCCATCATCCAACTGTACTACTGAGCAGCATATTTTTGCACTGGATGAAGATACTGTATCACTGTGTCTCTGCTGGAGTGAAACAGGTTGAAGCCATAATATGATGATGCGTGTTTACCACCACCCGTCTCTGGTCTAGAGGCTCATCCTGGGGTTCAGTCTGGGGCTCAGTCTGGGCCTCTGGTCTGGTCGGATCTGGAGTTGCTGGGCTGGGGGGGTTTGCCCTTGTTGTTGTAGAATGTCAGAGTGTTGGCTGAGGTCCTTGTTGCTGTTGTTTTTCATGTTTGTATCACGTGTATCTCAGAGCTCACACGTCACAGGCCCTGCTGTGCTAATCCTCCGCATTGGCAGGAAGAGGAAGTGAAAATAAAAAGAGCTTTATTTCAGGCTGAACGGGATTATACAGTGTTTTAATTGCACTGTTATTGATACATGGCAAAAAGCTAAATATGATTGTTTACACGGGAAAGCAAAATATGGTTTGCTGGTTTGTCTTTCTCAGTTTTTTTTCTGTGTGTCTCTCTCTCTCTGTCTGATTCTTGATTTCAAAACACAACTCCAGGTATTTTTTTGGGAAGGTAACATGTTATAGCATGACTGAAATATCACAAGAGTCCATGATGTGTAATATCGGACCTTTAATGTGTGCTTGTAAAATATCATTCATACAACTTTATTATACAGAACAGGTATTTTCAGGTTTGCTTGGATGATGCTAGTTTCAATAAAATGCTGTCCTTTTATGTAAACTAGGCAAATGAAATAAATGTACTACATGTTACACACAACTTAACTGTGCTAAGATCTTCTATACATCATTTTAAACACCATATCTTATATACATACATATCTTGTCAACATGGAGGATGTTAACAAATATCCCAAAGCTATAAAGTTATGATGCGTTTTTGTGTCTGTTTTTGTGCCTCGTTTTATTCCTGCGCTGTTATGAAGTACAGTAAAGTAATGTGTTCTGGCAGGTGTGATATTTTGTCTAAACCTATATGGCTTTATGGGGCAGACCGGCGCAGGCAGCCCATTCACTTTTTGTATTATTATTATTATGTTTACCTTGCTTTGTGCTCCTGGGAGATGCATACAATGATTCGTCAAAATGGCTGAGATGTTAAGGTCACTGTTAATGCAGCAAATGTGTTTCTTTTCCTCTTGTGTAATGTTCGCACAAACTGAAAACCCCTTAGAGTCTATGGTGCTTAATAATGTACACTAAGCCTGTATGGAGGAATGGGGAAAATGCTGAATAATTCAACTTAATGTCGTCCTGCTATCAAGCGCTCCTGCTGGCCACTATTACAGCATGTTTACTTTACGCATAGAGAAATATTGTATTATTTATGGATTACATTTGTCACCATGTTTGTAAGGACAGGTAAACAGACAGTGAAGAGGTCAGTAATGCAGACTGTGTGCTCATGGCATATTCTAAGACTGCAGTGGAATTAAAAGTGCATGTTACAGTGGTAAAAGGTATTAACCCATCATTTACAGAGTTGCCATTCAATTGTCATTTTTAATCACATTATTTTTATTTAGTACATAATTCCAAAATACAGTATTGTAAAATGATGGCAAGCACTTGTAAATTAAAATACTAAAATGTTTTATTTTGTGTTGTGTTAAAATGTGTTATTTTTTCATATATATGCTGATGATATTAAAGTCCACTAATCCACTGTAGGGTTGGGCGGCAATATCGTATTACGGTATTGTTTCAGAAAGTAGCAGCGGTATCAGTTTCTTTACCGTCTTTTAAAAAATATGCAGCGCATAAGGGCCTAATATAATTTATAAATTTATTTATTTATCATTTATATATATATATATATATATATATATATATATATATATATATATATATATATATATATATTATATATATATATATTTATAATTTATTGATACCTAAGTTTGTTTGCTCAGCACAAATGAATGTGTGGTTGTATTTTCAATTTAATGCTATCACATTTTAAAACTAATAGTAGCCTATAATGTTTCTTTCACCTGCATGGGGAGATTACATTGCCACGTTATGCTCATAAGGGAGACCAAAACAAGATGGCAAGTCAGGCCACAAGTGAGTTGGTTCCAAAAAAAAACAAAAAAACACTAGAACTTCTGCAATTTGGCAGTATTTTGGCTTCAGGCGCACATTTGTTTACATTTTACAGAAACGAAACTTAAAACCACATGTCTCATTTGCATAAAGCGCTGATAAAACAACTCTTTCCTTGTGCGCTGATGCAGTTCAGCTTCTGTCGACTCAGTGGATTATATCTGTTCTTTCTGTGACAGAGGATGTGCGGTGAGTCTTTTCTGTGTGTGTATCACATTGGAGATCGTTCATGTGAAACTTGAAGATTAGATTATAAGTCTGCAGGTCATACGTATCAACCGTATAGCGGTGCAGCTTTGTACCTTACTAACGTCATACTAAAACATTTTGGTAATACGGTAATACCGTATACTCCGGTAAAATCCTGAGAAGGTTTAATGGTATCAAAATTTGGATACCGCCCAACCCTAGTTCACTGTGTAACTTTTTAGCGGAACATCCGTCAACTGCTTCTCTCCATGGGAATGTTACCTGGAATATTCCACATTATAGCATTACACTTACTAATGTCTAGGGAGATAGCAGGTGTCACCAAAGGGCCAAGTTATATTTCAGATCTGTGGAGAGAAACACAAAAACGAAGGTCAACTGAAACCCATGTTATTAAGTAAATGCAAGATTTACACATTTAATGCCATACCAGGATATTCCAGACAAAACAATAGCATCTCAAGCAAGCAGGTGGTGAAGTTCTGCTACAGTTTTGTCCATTTAGTCATATTATTATTAATTATACCCACAAAAGACAAAACTTTGAAAACTTAACATGTATTATACTTATTTAGATCCATTTTAATAATTTATTAGTCTAGATGTATTGCATTGCACCCACATTACAATGTTGTACAGAAAAACAAAACTTACAAATAGTTAAACAAAACAAAACTATTCAGATGCACTCAAAGTTATATATAGTAGAAGTTTGCAATGTACACACGTAATTCCCCTTTAACAGTGCAAATCATTTGTTGATGTTTATTCCATTAACAACCATTAGAAGCTGCCTGTTTACATCACAGCACCAGCGTCTGACCTTATCCATAATTGAGTGCACTGTATTATTCCATTGGCCTGACTTTAAACACTTTAATTAAACACACCTTTCGTCCCTGTCGCGGCTGCTGTCCGGACCTACACCTGCACAGTAAATCTTTGAGCAGATGTGGCTTCGCTCCGTCCACTGTTGACAGAACACTTGACCTTCAGAGCAGCCAAATGCCATCTGATTGAATGCACACAGACAGGGCCCATAACCACTATTTATTTTGTTACTAGAGCACCTCTTTTTGTTTAAGAATGTCACTGCATATATTCTGTGTGTATATGGGGTGAGGAGAGGTCTTAAGCAATAGAATTACATCGGATTTCCATTGTGTTGAAATGGCATTTGAATTACTTCTGTCCATGGGCTTATTAATGTACCATAACGATGCTTTATATACTTCCAAACATTCATTGTATTATAAGAGGCTTCTTAGTTTTATTTATTAAGTTATTGTCAATTTTATTTAATATTGGCCTAGTAAAAATATTTTTTGTCCTTTGTTTTATGCTAGCCAATAGTGTTTTGTAGTCCAATCATGTTTTCTGTATTTATTTATTTATTTCTGTAATTATTGCGTTATTATTATTACATTTAAGAATTTGACTAACTTTTGTTCAACAAGGGAATTTACTTGGACACAACAGTTCACAAATTACATGAATAGGCCTGTATAACCACATTAATGTAATAATATATGTTCTGAAGGCAATACTTAGTAATGATTTTTTTTTTTTACCCTGAAAGATAAACTTCTTTTATATTTAAACTGTGAAAGATTAAAAATTCACTTTGGTCCAGCCACCCTTATAAAACCTCATGTAAGCCATTATGTATGTAGGCTAGTTAAATGTTTAATTTATATTTAGAAACCCTCTGCCATCTCAGTCTTCCTTGGGCACTGAGCTCACGTGATAGCCTGTCCGCACTGTAAGGCGTGTTAGCTTAAACAGCCGTGTAAATGTAGTCATGTTTCCCAATGCTGTTGTCAGGATTAATCCGCTGTTAGCCTAATGCATGCTAATGAGAAAGTTGTGTGCGTTTGATTGTCAATAACGTGAAATACGGCAATGCTCCCTAAATGCCTGCTCCGTTCAATAACCTATTAAAGTTGAATCACAGATAAGTTGGCGCGCATCAGGAAAGCAATCTGAAATTTGTGCTGACATTGATCCAGAGGAAGGAGACCTATTGCTCCGATTAACACTGTTGCCCCGGGAGACGAGTCCCTTGGCCATTAATAGCCCACTGTCCCAGATTTTACTTAGACCATATCAAATACTTATATATGAGTTACACAGCGAGGGCATAGTAGGATACACAGAGCACATGTGCATTTTCATTTCAACATGGGTTTGAATTAATGGAAAAGTTAATATGATTATTCAGCCACACATCTAATAATGATTGTTGGTGTGGTATTTATTATGATAAATTATGCTAGCTTTGCATTCCTGTGTTATTGAGAACCAATTATTTATGAAAGTTATTGCAGTGAAAGTCATGATGGACCATTTATTTGCACCATCTGAGGAGAAAATAATAATTTCTCTTTTTTATTGTAATTCTGATGATATTAACATTATTTATTATTATTATTTATTATTATTTAACCTGTGTGGTAATGTTATAACCTGGCTCTCAGCAGATTGATATGTGCCGCCCTTTAAAGAGAGTTCTGCATATCAATATTGTGAACTCATAAAAATTGTGAGAATTAATCTTGCTGGCTAGGCTAGTAAGGTTGTGCATAGTTCAAATTAACGTTTTAAAGATCTAGGCCCACTGTTATTTAATATGTGGCACATACCCAAAACTCCAGTCCTCAGTTCTCAGCTTGGATAAATATAAACAACATATCTTGTCCACAAAACTCTTCCTTATGGACCACCCAAAGAAAATGTAATTGAAACACAAATGTGACCTCAGGCAAGACACTTCCTCCCACAATGCCTAGATGTTGCCTAGAGTGATGGTGGCGCAGATTGACAGCCTCGCTTTCATCAGTCTGCCCCAGGGCAGCTATCACTACAATAGTAGTGTAGATAGTATATTTGATAAAGAGGCACAATGTCACAAACATGCATTCTTACTGTGTACAGGGTTTCCTCTCCACAGATCTGACTTGTGACTTGGCCTAGTTGTGTCAATAGCTTGTCTTCATGAAGAAAATAAGTTATACTATGGAACATTCCAGAGACAGCAATACCTCAATGAAGATAAGCAGGTGATGGACACTCCACCAGAAAAGTTAAAAAATGCACCTAAAAGCGTGACAGTTGCAGTTGTTTGTAAGGGTCTATTATTAAGTGAAATCCCATTGTTGTATCTTAATCACATGTTGCCTGTTGGCCCATTATCTCTGCTGTCAAACATGGAGAATAACTCATTTACTAGAAGCCTTTTGGTCCAGATACGGCTATTTTCAGTACCTCTATGATTATATCTTCACAGTTTCTTTTGCAGCTGCTTTGGCCTTTGCCCCTCTCCATTTTGTCAAAAACATCTAATACTGAGTAAACACCCATTAAACTGAGCTCCTGTCAGGTTTGTTTATTTCTAGCTCACATTCCCAACAAATTGTGTATCTTTAGTTGACCTCAAAACCACAGCAGATTTGATGCTAGAAGCTTACTTTTTTTTTTTTTTTTTTTCCAGTAGCTTTGTGGAACTAGTAATAGCTGTAGTAGTTTTATGTACTTTTGTCTTCTACTTGAAGTTTTAGTGTTGTTTCCTCATCAAAAACATACCTGGAATTTTGAAAACACTCAATTCTACTTTGTGATGTCATGTGGTAATACAGAAAGTGCTCCACTGTGCTTTAAAACTACGTACACCTTCACTAGAATAATTTGGATGATTTCAGTCTACTTATCTCTACTGAACTAAAGGTTAAAAGTAACTGTTAACTTGAAAATTACCTCTATGTGACATCACAATGTGGAACAGAGCATTTTGAGTTTTGGAGTTGTAGACAGACTAATGATAAAAAAATAGCTCAAACCTCTAACGTGCACCACTTTGTATGTCAAAAGCTTTTTGTGTTTTAAATATTTTGAAATGTTTTAGAAGTTTGAATGTTAGTATAGTTTGTAATGATATCAAAATTGTGAGGATCAAAAATAAAAGTAATGTGCATGTCTGAACTCGGAAACTAAGGCTACGTTTATATGATGACGGTCTAAACAGAAGACGGAAAAGTGGCATCGCATTTTCACTTTTTATTCCGTGTTTAGATGAGCATTTTCTGTAGGAAATCTGTGTGCATACGGTGACGCAAAAGTGTGTGGAATTTGATTGGTTATGCATGCCATCTGACATGTTCGTTTCTGTGTACTATATGTGTGTGACGTAAACACGTACGCAATGTGAGCAGATCTGACCAGAGTTTTGCATCTTGGGCAGTGTAGACGGAAACGCTATGGCAGAGCATATTCAACTTTTCCACTCCGGAGGGTGGTTTCAGATTTTTGTGTTTTTAAGCCCTAAAAACGCAAACACAGCCTAAACAAAAGGCACTTCTGATCAAATATTTTGTAGTTTTACCCGCAATTTTGAAATCATACATAACGAAAACCAATATAGACAAAAAACTCCTGCAACCACCCTTCTCTCCACACTCATCGCACACAAAACAACACAAAAAACAGTGGGCACACAAAGTGTCCATCAAGTCCATTTCGTTCAAGATGTTCAAAAAGGGTGTCTATTAGAATCATACTTAAACTAAAACTATAACCTAAAGAATCTGAATCTAAACTAGACTAAACTTGTATTTCAAAGTCACATTTTGAGTTAACAATGCTTGAGTATATTGAGTATACATTCTGACTCTGCCAACAAGTGTCTGTCTATAGTGGCTGTCCTGTCACATTAGAAACAGTGCATCAGAACAGCTGTGAAATGCCACAGCCCTTTTCTAAGTGTGCCAATTATTTGAATACCAGATGTCTCGCTGTGCCTGTAGTTTAATGCCAACTCATGGGAGCGGCTAAAATTAGAGCCACTCCAAAATGTGATTGTCTGATTTTACAAGGAGATCGAGCACCGAGAACATGCCTTATGACTCCCAGAGACAAATCCCCCATTCATTAAACAGCCCCCCAGGAGTACGCAGATAAAATATGACACATCGCTTCAAAATGGCCATCTCATCCATTTAATTATGAACGCTGTGATAAGGCCATCTCCGTTAGAATAAATACGATCAGTAATGAGCTATGGCATCCCTGTTTACGCGCGCCTTGACATTAACATTGTAGATAAGGAACAGAGGATACCAGGAGGAAGAAAGCAAGGAACTGTACAATAAAAGGATGTGTTTATTATATGAAAGAAAGGAGTAGGGTGGTATGTTAATTTGAAATGTAATTGTGATCTGACCCTATAGTGTTGTCATTATCGGGATTAAATTATCCAGTGTTTCTATGTTTTATGCTGCTCTATGCCTGAATACAGACACTTTTTTTCTCTTTCTGTTGGTTCATCCCTTTATCACATCAAGCTCTGAAAAAACTCATGAATAGAGCTTTTTCAGGATCGGATAGATGATATCCGATATTATAATAATTGTTCAAGAAACAAACTTTTTGAACATGCCCTAGTTATTTACAGTAAGGAATATCTTTTATTGGTGAAGTCCACTGAAGTAGCCCAAGGCATGAACCTGGACCATAGTTATCATTAAGGGTTTTAATGAGTCATCTAGAACCTATTTCTAAGCAGCGTTGGGCACGTTACTTTGAAAAAGTAATTAGTTATAGTTTATAGTATAGAGTTTGTAAGTAGAGTTATCTCCACTATAAAAGTAACCAGTAGTTACCAGGGAAAGTAACTATTACTACTACGTTTTTTTTTTAAATGCACACTCACACTAGGACACACTAGAACCGTGCCATGCTCAAGCACGATTGTTGTGGGTTCTATATTCTGCACTCACACCTGCACGACTGAACTGGGCCACAGCCCGATGACATCATCACATAGCACTGTTTGTTTACATGATGCGCAGCAGAGCTAACGCTTTTAGCGGAGCAAATAAGTCCAGCGGCATGAAATATGAATAGTGAGGCAGCTTTCAGCCCTGCTGCAATACAACCTCCTCCATGAGTTTATGGATGTAATAACAGCTTGGAAGAAAAATTTATTTTTAACACCGTTTTCTAAGTCATTAGGACCAATAGACATACTCAGTCTAAAAAAAAGATAGGGGAAAAAGTCCATTAACACAGTTATGCAAATAATTTTAACTATATTCTTATGTTTAGTTTTATTATTCATATATATTTTGTAAATTTAATTAATCTCATTTTTTGATTCTGGACTGTACCTAAATGTTGTAAGAAAATGTGTAAGACAATGTGCTGTAAGAAATATTGGAATGGAAAGTGTGATTTTATAAAAGAAGGGATGGATGGACAGAAATGAAGAAGAGGAGAGTACAGAGAAGGGTCCTTAAGGTGCACACAGGGGGGATAAATGTCACTGAGCTTCAGTCACAAATCACTGTGCACCGTTTGCTCTGACCTTCACTTCTCTATCAGGAATTAGCAGCTTATTAATAAATAATGTGGGTGTATACGATGATCATAACATAGTTAACCCCAGAGACGGCCTGGTGGACTGCATAATTGTGACTTTAAACTTGCAGTCATTGTGTTCAGATATGACAATTATTACACAAAAAACTTCAGTGAAACATGTTGTAATAAGAAAGTTTGAGTTGAAGAGTCTTGATATACTTTAATGCCACAGTGGTAATAATAAAAATAGACAGCAGGATGTCATTTCCAACTCGAAATATCATCCTGCCATTTTCTTCCACTTTATCCGGGGCCAGGTCGCAGAGGCAGCAGTCTGAGCAGCACACCTCTTCCAGCTCTTCCGCGAGGATTCCCTGGTGCTCCCAGACCAGCTGAGAGACATGGTCCTTCCAGCGCGTCCTGGGTCTTCCTTGGGGCCTCCTCCCAGTGGGACATGCCCAAAACACCTCCTCAGGGAGATTTCTAGGAGGCATCCAGAACAGATGCCTCAGCTGCTACTCTGAAGAGCAGCAGTTCTACTCCGAGCTCCTCCTGTGTCACTGAGCTTCTCACGCTATCTGTAAGGGAGTGCTCAGCCACCCTGCAAAGGAAACTAATTTCAACCAATTCTTGTCCTTTCAGCCATTACCCAAACTTCATAACCATAGGTAACTGAAATATCATTTTTTTAAAATAATACTAACTGATCTTATAACACCAAATCAAGACCAGTCTAAAACGTTTATATATACACTCTATATATTGATCAGTATCAATATTATATTCACATTTCAATATAGGTATCGATTCGTATTCGGGTACTGGTTTCTTGTCAACCTTTAATGTAGTAGTTGTGCAAGTAGTAACAGACCTAAAGTGTCAACATGTACATCTTGCTGTACATTATATAAAAATAGCAGTAATATTAGTAAACATGTAGTTGTAAAAGAAAACTTTGTAGTATCAATGGCAGCATTATGTTTCATTCATCCAGCACTTCACACATAAGTGCACCATATGTTACCAACAAATTTCTGAAAGTATTTTTTCAAGTGCTTTTCTTTTACTTGATCCTCTTATATTACTACAGTTGCTCCTCTAACAGAAATCTTTTCAGTGAATTGTTGGCCTTTTCTCCACCTGTAGACAAAGTGCACCTCTCTCTCCCCACACAGAGTAAAGCTAGTGTGTTTTCAGATATGACTGGACCTAATTGGACGCTATGTGTTTCACTTGGCTGGAGAGGAGCTGGAGGACACCATTTGGCTGCAGTGTGGTGTGAAGAGATCGATGGATGTAGGGATGATTATGTCGTGATTATCCGCCCGAGAGGTCCTTGTATGGCTTGAAGAAAGGTGATTTGAAGGCACACCTCTTGGCTGCCTTGCGCTCTTCGGCGGGTGACGGTGAAGCAGAGCGGTCAGCCTCCTCTCTCATCTCCACCTGCCTTATGCTGCTCAGTCTCTCCAAATCAACCCATTATTTGCTTCATTTCCCCACAGCCTGACTCAGCTAGTGAGGAAAGTCAGCAGCTACACGGAGAAGTGTGTTTTACTTCTTCTGCCGGAAAAATATGCAAAAATTCCCTTTGGTTTTAGAGTACTAACAGGGATACTGTGGGAAGCATTGTCTTTAGTCTGCCACCTGTTTATGAGATATTACAACCTGGAGAATTAAGCCGTTAGTGATTTTGTAATCTTAGAATTTGGAAACTATAGGCTTGTCACTATAATTACCGACTTATCGTTCAATATATGAAAGCTGGAACAAGATTTTTTTGGAGTCAGTATTTATGGTGGGTACATTTTCTTTGCATTACTGAGGATTTTTTGGGTTATTTTTTGGTTATGTAAGATTACGGCCATAAAAAGTTCATTTAATCACTTCTATGGCTCATTACAGATGCAAAGTACTATGTACTTACTAAGTTTTGCTATTTATTTATTGCTGCCCATGTTTTTTTTTTGGTTTTTTTTTTACAATATATACATTCAGACAATTTTTTTATGATAAAAATCTGCTCTTGGGTTTTTGTGTCAGTCACATAAATTAGTTAATAATTTCAATATTATCTCTTTATTGTCTCTATTTACTTAAGCAATATATCACATTTTGCAATGTGTTATCGGTGGATGGTCTGCTACTTGTCTATGAGATGTTATGGCTTTGTTTGTAATGATCATAACAAAATGTAATGTACCTGTATGCATATTACGTGATGATTTTTGGTACCACCTCTAGAATAAATACAAAATTGACTTTTGCTTGTCCAAAAGAGTTATGACATAAAGCTGTGATTTTGTCGTACAGATACTTGGTTCAGAAAATGCACTTTATTGGTAATTGGTCACATTTTTATATAGCACTTCTCCACCTTCAAGGCACTCAAAGCGCTTTACATCAAGAAACCACTCACCCATCCACACACACATTCATACACCACTGTACTCAGTCATTGGGAAAGAGGTGGATTATGTGTCTTCCCAAGGACTCAATAACAGCATTCTTCTGTGGGAGCTGGAATCGCACCGCCAACCTGTGGGTCAGTGGATCTAGCAGCTCAACCAATGATGATTATGTTGAGAGCAGGACTTTATTTTCACATTTAAATGTCAGCCTTGTATTAAAACATAACAAGTAAAAAGTCCTTAGCATCCATGAAACTGCTAATTCAAAATCACTTCAAGTTAGAGAAGTAATTTGAGTGTGTGGAGATCGGGGTGGGGCATGAGAGGGTTTTATTTTATTTTGTTTATTTTTGGGTTTGTTAAATATTAAAATCAATAAAGACAGTTGGACTAGTAAGCACTGAAAGATATAACTAGAATTTTGAATATTATAATCCTTAGACCATTATAAGTTGCTGTAAAAGTCAGCTCGAGTAACACATCGGACTCTGCTCATAATAAGCTTAAAGTATTTGAAAAGCCTCTTCTGGGAAAATAGATCATAAATTTACAAAATGTATAAAAAAATAAAAGAAATAAAAAATCCCAACAAAAATAACTTTAATGTACCATTTAAGACTAGACTTTCCCTTCTTTGTCCACATATTCACTCGCAAATAATGATATGCTAATCCCTGGATCTCATGGCTGTGTTTGTTGGGTTAGCCTGTTATTTATTCAGTGGCATCTCGCCTGTTACATCCCTGTGTGTACTCAGATCAGGCTCTAGTCTTGCATAACCTGCATTAGGGAGAGGCGCTGTTAAAGGTGACCCCTTCAGAGGGCCATAATAAGCCTGACTCTGATAACCTTTGATTTATTTCACTGCACATAACACGGCGCCAAAATGAGTGAGTTCAATTATTCCGGCAGCAAGGGTAGAATCAGCTTTGTTGTGTTTTATTGAAGGGGATATGAGAAGTAAATCCACATTGACATATTAAAATCTTAATCTTGTTCTTTTAAAATTGCAACACGTAGCTACGTGCTCCACCCTATTTTAGCAATAGAACCCTCAGAATCCCAAGTCGAAGTAGATCCAACTCACTCATTATGTCTGTTTTTAAATCTCTTCTGTTTTAAGCCGGATGCCCTTCCTCATGCATACTCATTAAGTATACTAGTAACTGTTATAAGAACACACATTTCTCTCAATTGAAAGATAATATGGAAACCAGACTGCAAAATCCATAATAATCAAATTACCATACTTCCACCCTATTACCATGTTATCACTGTTGTAAAATAAAGTGTGACCATTTATCTTTCTTTTAAACAAGCCAAGAATGTCATCTTTTTGTTTTGACCCTCACGTGCCTTAGCCTGCTGTTAGGTCTCAAATGCCGGGCTGAAAAACTTGGTGACAGTTTGTCTCGCAGATAAATTGGCCGCAGCCGAAGAGCTTCCTGCTGGTGACCGGTCTGTGCTGTCTGTGCCATGAACATGCAATTTCCCCCTGATTACGCTCCCCACGGATAAGTAAACACATGCACCATCTTAGCCTGCGAAGCACAAAAGAGAAGGGCGGGCAGTAGTCACTGGGAATTATCTTCACCAGGACCATAGCAGTTTTACTCATAGTTGGAAAAGATTTGGCTTTTGACCTAAGTTGTCCAGTTGTTTAGGATTATAGTGTTTGTATATAGGCTTTAGAAAAAGGTGTTTATTTCAGCTAAAATCCAGCCACACAATTAAAGGTCCTATATAACACAAAATTGATTCTTGTGAGCTTTAGAATATTACCTCCTCAAAAAGATACCTGGAGTTGTGTTTTGTTTCATTCACACATTTTTGAGTAACCCTTTATTATTAGTCTACGTTACTTGTCTACATCTCCCAAGCCCAAAATGCTCTGTTCCATCTTGTGGTGTCATGTAGTGGTAGCATCGTTTACCTTAAGTTCAGTAGAGATTGGCAATTCCAAGTCTAAAATGATCCAAATGGTTCTAGTGAAGATGTATAGTGTTTAAAAACATAGTAGAACACTTTCTTTATTACCATGGTAAATCCAAAGTGTAGAGCAGCTTGTAATTGATGAAATAATTAAAAATGCATATATAAAATAATGTCACATTATAAATTTGAGTTATAGCTGAAATCATGATTATTGGAAAGAATTATTTATGAAGGTCAAATGATACACTAACATAAAGGACACTTTATTATTAATGTCTTGTGTTTTATGTGATGTCTTATATTTCAAAAGCCTCCTTTTTATTACATTTTTATAATTGATAGGAGCAATATTTGTAATTATACCTAAAATTTGATTCATTATACAACCCTAGGAGGAATTGAGTGAGTGAAGGTTTTTATAATATTATTATCATCTACATTTTTAAAAATCCATGCAAAATGATTGTGTTTCCAGGCTGTAAGGGCATCCAGCAAAACAACATTCTAAACACAAAAAAGAGAGCGACCTAACTGCATACATGGCATTAAGACAGACACTTGGTATATTATTATTGTTATGGCACTCTTTTTTAACATAATATGACCAAAATTATACACATATTGGATAGATAGCAGCTTTTTCCTTATCAAAACCAATCCTCTGCCTCTTTCTGCTCTGTCATTTACAAATTGACAAAGTCTTCTATTTATCTAAGAGTCCATTTCAGATGAAAGTGAGATGTCCTTTTCTTCACGACTCTGAGTAAAAGTTAAGGAGCGCTGTATCCTTGTGATTTCTTGGATGTCTGGCTGAGATGAGAGTATAACTGACAGATATAAATGAAATATGAGTGTTCCCTGGACAGCACTGCTTTTCCCACATCTCCACTTCAATTTAGCCAGAGCAGCGTACCCACAGACTGTACACCAATCAAAGTACTCATACAGCCAAGTCAAACGCCATTGCGAAGTCAACAAAAAGCTAGAATATGTGTACATACGTATGGTTTGTATGGTTATTACTGACACACAAACAGCGGGTTCTATGTAAAATTTTGACAGCAACAACCAGTACATTCAAAGCGGTACATTGACCACCATAGTACGATTACTGCTATTGGAAATCTGTGTCCATAACCATGGGAGGGATCTGGCTGCAGACCTCCACCCAGAGGACCCCAACCCTCCAATCCAAAAGTTGACGGCTTTACTCTGGTAACACATACACAGACAAAATGGCTGTTATTTGTACTTGTGCATTTATTTGTATTTAGGCAACATGTTGACAATTAAATGTTTTATTTTTGGACATCTTCTAAACTACTAATTTGCCCATGGAAAAAAGTAGAGCTGAGACAACACAAATGTACTTTCAAATTACTATTAGAATACTAGAAATGCATTGGGGATTAAATTTATAATATGCAAAGTGCTAATAAGTGCAAAAAATGAAATGTACTTTTAATAACAGTTAATTGCAAACTGAAATTGAAACTGCTGGAGGTGCATCCTGTGGGAGGTCTGTGGAGTATGGTCCTCTGGGTGTAGCTTGATAACCACCAAACACTACTAGGCAGTAGATACAGGGGCAAAAGGTTACTTAAGTGAAAGTAAAAGTATGACATGAAAAACTACTTAAGTACCTTAAGAGTAAAAAGTAAATGTGTTTTGCAAAGATGTTTAGAACTATTAAAGCATCAAATGTAGTGATTTGGATTTAGCAGATTTTAAGTGATTCAATTGATTTCTTAATTTTTCTAGCTGTATTTGTGTATTTGGCTTGCTCAAGTTGAGACATTAACTCTATCTTTCTATCTATCTATTAAATCTAAGCCATTTCAGCAGAAGAAAAGCATATTTTACTTTTGAATCCAAATTTATATTGTAGTGGAAAGTACAGATACACAAATGCTCACAAATGTAGTGAAGTAAAAGTATAAAGTATCCAGTGTAAAAAGGACTTAAGTTAAAAGTCTGTACTTAAGGATAGTACACAGGCATTGTTTGATCCTTGACATACTTTTGAAAGAGAAAATATCTGTTGCTATTCTCTTCCCAGTCTCTTACAAACTCCCCTTAAATATATAACTGTATATAACTGTCTTGTGTGGAATAGTTTGAGAAAGGTTAATATTGGTGCATGGATGTATTCCCTGTGTGCTTTATGGCAATCCAAGAGGCTCACTTTTCTCTCCTCACATCATTCAGACTGATATGGGAGAACGTGCCTCTCAAATGGATGCTGCAGTTATACTGTGATGGCTGTTTACCTGTGGGTGTTGATGTCTTTATAATCTCACTCAAACTCTATTACTGCACCTTGTTAGCTCCAGTATCAGAAAACATCTCGTCAAAACTGGTCCCATATATCCACAGACTTGCTGTGAATTTTGCAAAAGTTTAAACTATTTCGGCTTGCCTTGTCATCCTGAAATTGCCTGCCAACAACTCTGGCCCTTATCAAATAATTAGTATATTTTCAATAATATAAATGTCAACTATTCCTGGGCTTTTTTTTTCTCACTTTCACTGCAGTATATAATGTTTTCAAATGTGCTGCCATAGCTAATCTAGATTTTAAAAAAAGGAAAAAGAATTAATATCATGAATTAACAAATTAAAGGAGCTGTACCAGATTTTTACTGGTACGTGAAAAACAGAATTCATTTTGAACTGTTTTTGCAGTGGTCCAGAGTTATTCCTCACTTACCTTATGCATTCTGAGCATTCTAGTTGTAGTCTAGAGCTACTAACATGCTAACTGCGTACTTACTGACTCTCAGACAATGAAAAATGCTGTAGAATTAGATGCAGACAATGCACAGCTGACTTATTTTGACCTCAAGAACAGCTCATACAAAATATATGTAGTAATGCAACACAAGTTTTGCTCAAATACATGGAAAAAAAATCACGTACTGGCCCTTTAAGTTGCTTACTGATTAAAATGCAGGTATAGACATGGACATAACAATGTTTAACAATGTAAATACAAAGGCCCCAATCATGTTTAAACAATGCTGTGTTGTTGCATTTGCAGTATTCAAATCCAGACAAAGAGGAACTGACCCATGATGACTCAGAGCTGCTTTTCAGAGCCACCTGCTAGATATGAGTAAGAATTTTCACACCCTTTGGCAAACATTTTAAAAATTCAATGCAGAGTGGAAACTTTAGAGAGCCCTTTTTAAATTGGTTATGTTCAAAAAAGTCAGAAAGTTAATAAATGTATTCTTAAAGTTAAGTCTAATGTTATTCCTGAATTCTTAAAAGCAAAATTTGAATAGTTGTTAGAAGTGTCCAATAAACATAATTTTGGTTTAAAATGTCTGGCAAAGAAGTTATATTTTGGTGTTGTTAGTCTCTTCAATTACAATGAATAGGGCATTTCTTTTTGTCTGTTCTACTTAATGGGTTTGGGTGTTTCAGTTTAAGACTATCTTTTCACAACTTTTTATTCTAATGCTGACCTTCTCTACTCTTACTGTGCTTTAAAGTTTAAGAATTATTTTGTTTTTCCTGGTATATTATAAGTCAGGCTGTCGCCACCCAGTGCTGCTGCTCCATTTAATTTCTCTGCAGCGACTAGATCGGGAATCGGAATACACTTTGCAATAACCCCGGAAATTGTACCCGCGCACCAGTCAATCAAAGCGAAGAGCCATACATTCTGTGTTGGTAACGATTCCTGAGATCGAGGATTTAAAGCTGGAACAAAGAGAATCTTTGGTGAATTTTATCAAGGGGAAAGACGTCTTCTTCCTACGGGATTTGGGAAAAGCTTAATATGCCTGTTAGCCCCATTAGCGGTGCATTACATACGTCACGACCAAATAGCAGTGATTGGTTAAATTTAAAAAGTACCCGCCTACTGTCGAGCGAATTAATTCTAATACGGCGAGGTTAGATGGTTTCCTCGAATTGAAACCGGCTGATGATCAGGCTAGCATGTTATAGCCTGTTTTTGTGAAGGCATTATAATCGTGTTTAAGGTCCTGTATTACACAAAATTGACTCTTATGAGCTTTAAGCCATGGTATATAATGCTGTAACCTCATCAGAAACATACCTGGAGTTGTGTTTTGTTTCATTCCCACATGTTTGAGTAACCCTTTATTATTACTCTATCTGCATCTCCAAAACTCAAAATGCTCTGTTCCACCTTGTGATGTAATGAATCTGTAGTTGTACACAAGCTGTCTTTTACATTTTGTTCAATAGTGATATGCAATTCCAGGGTTACAATTATCCAAATGATAGTGAAAGTGTTTGGAGTTTAAAAACACAGTGGAGCACTTCCTGTATTACCACTTGACATCACAAGGTGGAACAGAGTGTTTTCAGTTTGAGAGAAGAAAGATCTGTGTGTTAAGAATGTGTGAGTGAAACAAAACACAACTCCAGGTATATTTGTGATGAGGGAGCAACATTATAACGTAGAAAATAGAATAATATGGACCTTTTAATTGAAACCATGGTCAGAAAAAAATAAAACAAAATAAACTGAAGATTAAAACAGATAAGCTTAATAGCAGCTTTGATAGAAATGTGAGTGTTTATGTCTAGAGCTTGCTTATTGAAAAAATACCTCTCAGAAAACTTCGCTGGAGATTTTATAGTTGCCATGGCTACAGTAATTACCACAAATTTAATAAAATACACTGTAATGGATTTCATTTGACTCACCTAATTTGTCATGTACTTTGCCCCAACTAAACATCTAATATTTGACCCTTTATTTAATCTAATCTTTTAATGATAACCGAAAAGATAGCTCATCTATTGTACCTGCATAAACATAGATCACTTTATCCTCTTTAAACAATCAAACAGCTGTGTGTCTCGTGGTGGGGTCAGGCCCATTTGGTGCCCTCAGCTTTAGCCCCGATCATGTTTACTGATTCAATTCATTACCCCCTTAATTTCAAAGGAAGAGGAAAGGGCATGGCTGTGGTATTATAGGCCATGGGCGTGTAATTTCTGTTGTAGATTCACAGACACAAAGTAAAATGATCAGGCTGGAAAGTAAAAATGTTATCTCAAAAAGCATATGGCTGCATTATTGTAGGTATTTGTTGATAATAACAAAGAGACAGGCAGAGCTTAGTTGTTGATTGTAGAACAAATAAAGTAAAAATACCTAATATATAAAGAAGAAAATTATAATATCGTATTGGTGGCTTTGGAGATATCCTAAATTACAATATCAAGCTCTTTAATTAAAACGTGTCTAAGGGCTGAAAAAAAAAGATTAAAATTCAAAATTAAACTGAATTGCTGTGTGATCTTGCTGTGTGATAGTCCATTAATTTTTTGAGCAGAGCATTATTTCAACCTAAACCAAGATTTGTGACACGTGTTGGCACATCATAATATTGTCAGAATATCAAAAAAATTGCCAAGAAAACTGATATTGGCTATAATGTTTTTGTTGTTTTTTTTTAAATTACTGAATGAAAAGCTCTGTGTGCCATAGCAGATAAAATGGGAATTGGCAAATGAATGAATGATGAATGATAAAACTTCACCATGTCATGCTGATATTGGATTAGTATTGACTAGGGATGGGCATTCGATGAAATTTTCTTAATCGATCGTCAGAAGAATTAACGATCGATTATCGATTAATCATTAACGTTTTTATATTAAAATGATAATCATTATTATTACTATCTGCACTACTAATCTGCATAAATAAATTCAACTTTACGACATATAAACCGTAACGACTCAAGAGCCACATCAATCTGTTTTACATTATAATGTGTGTGTGTCAGTTTCTGTTAGATTAAAAGACATGACTCAGTGAAATACAGGTTAGTGTGACCAGATTTGCGTTTGTCAAAACCAGGACACTGTACGGGGGGTGGGAGGTTGCGACTCTCACCTGGTAAAGCTTTTTCCCACTGGACACCGAAACATATGTTCTTGCTTTGTACACTGTGCACATGGACTCACACTTTTCTTGTACAAATCATCGTTAAATACGCATTTGTGCTTCGGTACGCTGCAGACTGACCAACTGTTTGTGTTTGCTCGCTCCTTCTGATGCAGAGAGACACATGTACAGACCCCTGTTTGGTCACGCTACGCACAGCAACCTACATTCGGTTTGTCGATTAAAATTAACGTAATCGATGAAATTCTTAATGATCGATTAATCGATTAATCATGCCCATCCCTAGTATTGACCATAATTGTAATGTTAAAATGATTTGGTTAGAAATGATAATTCCATGCTACACTAGTGTGCCTCGAGGTTGCAAGGTCGATTCCTGGCATAGACAATTTGCTGTATGTCACTCCCCACTCTTCATCCTTTTTACACTTTTATCTGTGCGTCTGTCAGCTACAACAAATCTTTTATTGTCCCCTTTTATTGTTATATTAGAGAACCTAAAAAGTTTAGATCAAAGTAAATAAAGTAATTCAATAAATGCTTCAAGCTTTCATATGAAATGCTTGGTTGATTTTTTGAAAAAGTACATATTATGAATAAATAATTAGATCCTTTCAATTCATTTCAATTGCACTGTAATCTTGTGTTTGAGAAAATGATTGTTTTTTTTTCTACTCCACAATAACAAATCACTGCCCCTTTAAGATAAGCTCTCCATTGTATTCCTATTCTTCTCCATGCTGTCAGACGTCCATTAAAATTTCATACCAACGTCAGTACAATTTGTTTTCGTACTCTTAACACTTGTTTTTCTTCCATTCAAAGCAAGCAATCCATGTTTGTCAAATTAACCGGTGCTTGGTGCAGTATATGTGCGTGTGAGGAGTGAGAATTTGATTTGCCTCAGTGCAGATTGCAGCGGTACAGTCTACGTCCTGGTGCGCTCCTGTGTGAAATATTAAGTGCATGTGTCTGGGAACGGCTCCTCTGACTCTCCCTCTGCTCAGAACTTAAGATCATTTGATCACCACCTCAGAGACATCCACAGCTGTGATTTACTTTCCGTATTTTATTTTATTTTTATCGGCCGCTTCATCTATCTCTGCTGGCATTGCGAGGGGCTGGGATTTGCCCTGTGTAGTCAGTCTTTCCGATTACAACGGCTGCTGTATTGAGTCTGTGTGTGTGTGTGTGTGTGTGTGTGTGGAGCTAGTCCGGCGCGAAACTTTAGTGGAGTTGTAAATGGAGCGATGTTGAACTACAAGAAAAATAAAAAGTCTAATTTGTGCACATGAATCATCCGAACATTATGTGAAAACTAGGGATGTAACAATAACCGAAATATCGTGATATCGTATCGTCAAAGTTCTCACAGTACTATCGTGGACCATCACAATATATCGAATCACAAGTCTCTTTGCTTAAATGAAGAATTATGGTGCAGCAATAGCTAAAAAAAAAACAAAAAAAAAAAACAGAGGGAACTACATAGACCATGATCCTTTGCTCCATTTCAGTGTAGACTACAAGAAGAAATAACACTTCTAAGCACTTTTAAGTCGTAGTTCTTTGGATTAAGTCTTGTCAAGGCATTTAAAGAGGAAAAAGTACCATATTAACCATTTTGCCTCAACAAAATATCGCAATAAATATCGTACCGTGAGGTTCATACTGTGACAATATCGTATCGTGAGACTTGGATATCGTAATCTAGTGAAAACCTTTTTTTAAGTGAATGGATTTTTTTTTGAGTTCTGAATTCTGGCATTGATATTTCTCTCTGGGTACATTTTAGATAGATAATCTTCAGAAAATACATAATCTATATAAAGGCGTACAGGTTGAAGGTCCGTCTGCTGCTTGTCTCCATGGAGATGTTACATGTTTTTATTGCTGAAGAAATGCAATCAAAAGTATTTATTTTATGAGTGGGCATATTTCTCAACAGATCTGACCTGTAACATGTCCAAGTTCCAAGGAGACTGTCAGGTGGCAGACCCTCCACTAGATGTTAAATTCCAGTTATTACTTCAGAATTTGAAAAGTTTTAACCTAAAACCCTATTCTAGTTGACAGAGGGTGTCTACTTGTCACATTCATTTCATTCATTTTACTGATTTATTTATTTATTTCGAGCAGATTAATGGCATCTTGGAGATGTTGTTGCTTTGCCTGACAGGGTGGCTTGACAGTATATCATTAAACACATCTATCATTTAATTATGGTTGTTTATATTTCTCAGAATATAGAAAAAACATGCTGTGAGTGGGCACACCTCTCTACAGAACCGTAGCTTGATCAGTTGGTGCCTTCTTTTTTGTCTCTATGGAAATGTGGACAAAAAAGTAAGTGAAGGAGCATTCCAAAGCGATAACACCTCCATATATAATGTACCTTTAACAATGGAATCTGCCTGGTGTTTAAGGGAATATACTAAAGTGCTTTTTTCTTTCCCCAAATCCTGTCCTATTCATGATTTCTTTCTGTTGAAATATCAGGTTTCAATACCAGTTTTAGTCATGATTAGTATCTAGGTAGCAATACTTAACAACCTCTTCAATCCAGCCTACTTTTGTGTCTTGGTGACCCTGAGCTGCTGTTGCTGCAGGTTTAATCCCAGCTCTGTTCTAAATGAGCCTCTGTGCTTTTCTCCTGCTTTACTTTGATCAGCCTGTAATGTGATGAGGCAGTGACCCTGACATGACCAGCGGGAGAACAAGCACCATCAGCCCATAGAGGAGCCCATCGCTGTCTGATCTGACCACCAAACCCACACAAGAAACAAATTATTCTGAAGGTGTCTCTCCTCTGTTGCCGCACAGCCTTGTGGGTAATAAAGGTTTCATGTATTCGTTTTACCCCAGCAAAAATCGCGATCTATAATGACCTGACATTTCTCTTTTTTTACACTGGCCAAAGCAGCTCCTGATTTGAATGTTAAATAAGCCTTGTCGACATGCAAGAGGTGCATTCTGTCAGGGCTTGATGTCTGTGGAATCAGAGAGGTCCTGGTCAGTGGAAAATAACAAATGCAAGATCATTATTTGCTCAAATTTTGCTTTCTATAGGTACATTATTGTGAACAGAAAATCTCTTGTTGTTCTACTGTTTCTTTAGGCATAACTCCAGAAAGTTACATACTGTACTTTTAATCCATCCAGTGATTCAAAGAGTTAAAGCTGCATTACCTAATTCATTTATCTCTTGAAAGTCATCAGACCACTGTGCGCCATCCACACTGTTTCTCTTTCCAGTCTGAAAAAGCTGCACTAAATCTTTTATTTGTCCAAAAAAAAATGTGCATGTGAAGGTTGGTTTGTGAGCGATAGAAACTAGTTTAGTAGATTTAAATACCTATTTCTGGTTATAATATTTTAACTAGAATGATTAACAAATTGTTGTATGTTCATCATGGGGGACATTTACATAAGTCCTAATTTAGAACGTTTGATCCTTGGTTGTTCAGTAATGTTGATACCTGCTATTCTATGGTTTGGTTTCAGAGAAGAACATCTTTACATCTTACACCTTGGTGTGTGCAGAGGGTTTGACTTTCATAAGCTAGAGCTCTGTGGTAAATCCACCTTCTCCATTACCAACACCTGTACAGCCATTTTGAAGTCACCGATATCAAATGCAGCACCTCCTGTTGATCCTGTTCACTAGCCTATGCTCTCTTAAGTATGGAACATTATTCTCGCTGTAGAGCTCCTGATGATCTGTGGGGGGGCGACGCGGTGCCTTAACTTCACAAGCCAAATGTGTCAAGTCTGGATATATTAACTCTGCTCTAATGGACTTTATCAGCCATAGTGCAGTGTCACGCAGATTAGAGCTGCAGTCACAAAGTGTTTGATTATTTTTGCATTCGCTTTGGTTCCTCGCCACACGCCAGCAGTCAGGTCTGGACATTTAAAGTGCCCTTTACAAATAGTTAAAGAAGATGTGTACTTCATTTTCAGGTATGTGATTACAGAGGCTGGTGGGGGTCGTCCATTGAAGTTGGGCGTATCTGTTTTGAATTGAATCTTATAGTTTGAAGATTTAGTATGATACTAAGTTGAATTTAAACTTTGGTACATGTGGCATTCAGTTTAGGTTTTCAAAAGATATCAATGCATAAAGAAAGGCTTAATTCATATGAAACAAATAGCTTATTAAACGGTCTGTATTATGCTTTCTGATGTATGATATAATATTGTTTCCTCATCAGAAATATACCTTGAATTGTGTTTTGTTTCAGTCACACAAGTTTAACAGACAAATCCTGTAAATTTAGGTTATGTTCTTCTCTCAAAAGGAAGACACTTTGGTCCAACTTGTGATCTTATGCTGCTCTGTTTTTTTAAACTCAGTACACAATCACATGGATCAGCCCTGGAACTGACAATCTATACTGAACTAATGGTGAAAGGTATTAACTTAAAAAGTACCGCCTCGTGACATCACAGGGTGGAACAGATCATTTGGAGGTATATAGACGGACTAATAACACAGGGTTACTCAAACGTGTGAATCAAAACAACACAACTCTAAAAATGTTTTTGAGAATGAAACAACATTATAACACGCCCTAACACTCACAAGAATCAGTGTTTGTTTAATATCGGGCATTTAATAGTTGATTAAGAACAACTCCCTAATTAAGGAGGTGCGGCTAGGAGTTGGAGTATTAAATTAAGAAGTTATGAAATCACAATTATTCTAAACATTAAAATTATTTGTCATCATAATCATAATAATTATATGTCATTATATGTCATAAATTATTTACCATCATAATAAGTCTTTGTGCTTGCTTTATTAAGGCTTATTTAGGTGCAGTTATAATAAAGTGCAACTCTGTGGAATCTCTCACTTGAATGTCATACCATCTCTGTAGTACTCCCCATTAATAGTGGACCCCCCATTGTCTAATTGCTTCCCCGGTATAGTGTAAAAACAAGCTGAACAAGTAAAAGTGCACTGCGTAATTCATCTGATAGAGGGCACCTGCTTGTCTCCGTAGAGAGGTTATTGCTTTGCCTGGAATGTTCCACAGTATGGTGTTAAATGTATCTTGCATATATTCAATTACAGATGTTTCTATAGCTACAAAGACCCTTGAAAATCTGACCTGAAGTTTGGCCTGCACCCTTAATATTTTGCAGAGGTGAATTGGAAGCTTTAGGTATGTTTCCTGGCGTGCACCCCATGGTAGTTCTTATATGATTTCATTATGTTTGCATATGAATAACAGAGTGCATACCCAGGGACCTGTAGAAATTGTTCATTCACTCTTTACAGCTTGTTTTTAATAAGCGTTTCAGTCGGATATCCATCAGAGGATCCACATATGACTTGTGTATTCCTGGCCTGTTTTGGCAGCCCAACGGGGACAGTGTCAAAGAAGAAGACAGAATGTGAAAGATGTCCTGTACAATTGGCAGCGAGATGGAAAAAGATGCGGCGCCACCAGGGATTCTGCGCCATTAGTGGAGACCGGGGAAGTGGAGGTGAATGGAAATGGGCTGATTTAGCCTGCACACGCGCTTTACATCACAGAAATCTATTGGATCCTTCAACTGTTTCACATTTAACTTGGGACCAAATAGAAAGATCTAAGCAGGTGCATACACTGTGTGATGAGCCAGTCACTGCGGCATTATTGGGAAATATTGTTTATTGTTTGAATTACTTCACGCTGAAAGAAAATGAATCATGAAATCATACTGGTAATATTTTAAATTATAGTTGTAGCAGTAGCAGCAGTAGCAGTAGAACCAGCAGTAGTAGTAGTAGCAGTAAACCTTATTATGCTTTATCATGGACATAAATTGTACTCTAAATTACTTTTTTCCCATACATATATATATATATATATATATACCTTGACTGAGTCTTGTCATTGTTGGTTAATGGCCTATTCACCCACATAGTTCTATCTCTGTCTATATATATAATTTTGTGCAAAAACACTTGACATCTCCATCTGTCACATTAAAGCTCCACTGCGATATTGTTACTGATATGAAAATATGGAGTGCCACCTGGCTAAGAGTACTGCATAAACATTTTTCATAAGTGATTTAGGTGATAATTTTGTGAAAAATAGACAGAGTTTGAGAAAGTTGTGTTAGATTTTATTAGGGAATTTGGTCCACTTCCATCACTGTGAGACAATATTTTCTTGTGCAAATCAAACTCTAGAATATTACTTTAGCCTCAAATAAAAGTGCAGGTTACAATGGACTGATTGAGGTAATATCAGGGTTAATATAATACTAATTTCTTTTCTTTTTGGATTTAGAATTTAGGGCCAAAATGATCTTCCTGTACTATAGTAAGTATAGCCACTATTGTTTGTTTTGTACAGCATGTTTAAATCTGCAATACTAAACCCTGGCACAAGGTGTCATTAAAAGATCAAAAAGAAAGTAATAATAAATTCTGTGTAGTTTCCAGTTGCTGCCCTACATACTCAGTACTCAGAGTAAAGTCAAGATATTAAGAAAACAAGACAATTATTTCCTTAATAATAATTGTAGATACATCATTTTTGAAAACTTTACTCTATTTGCTATTTGAAAACCCCTGTGAAATCAACAAGCCATAAAATGATCACATAATCCTTAATTCTTCACCTGTTTGCACTATATACATAGACATAACCCCGTAGATATATGATTGTACAGGTTGCTCATAGGTTATGCATGTCGGTGTGCGATATGATTGGCCGGTGTCTTGCCACAGGCTCACATGTTCAAAGTGCAGAGACAAAGCGCAGGATGATGGATGGAGGGGCCAGCTATCTCTGAGCCACAGGAAAGGTTAGAGTGGAACTGCAGCCCACTGGAGCCAACTCCTCACAATGTATCATAAATATAAGATTTGGACAGTATATGGAAGCCAGGAGAAAGGAATCATTTTGTTCATCACATCAATTCTTATATACTGTATGTGTATATGTGTATGTGTTATATTACAAATGATCTGAACATAACATGCATAATGTCTTTGCATATATGAATGCACAAATATGCTCATGTTATATGCATACATTTACAAGTACACACATTTGAATTATTTTACACACTGTAACCAACAATAAGCCTTTTCTTATTTACCAATGTCATTATTTACGCCCCTCTGTAAACAGTACTGTTAAAAAGAGTTTCACTATGAACATATTATCCTTTATTTAATCTCATACAATGATTGAGGATGACCCTCATTTCTAATGGTTTCAAACCCTCTTTTTGCATAGTTGAGACACAGCCTATATGGAATATTTGTTCTTAAATTCACACATTCACACATATTGGAGTGATCCTTTATTATTAGCAAGACTTTTCAAATAAAAAGTTACATTTTACTTTTTTGTTTAGTAAAGATTGAAATTCAGAGGCTTAAAATATCCTGATTATTAGCCGTATGGAGTTTAAACACACAGTGGAGTGCTTCCTTTATTACCTCATGACATCACAAGGTGGAACAGAGTATTGTCTTTATGAGAAAAACACAACCCCAGGTATGTTTATGATGAGGAAACAAAGGACATATTATGTAAAAACTATTTTACAAGCTTTAGCAATAATGTGTTCCCTTAGCATTAGTTTACTTGGATATATTTAAACTGATCCATGCACATTGGACTAATCCTGTTTTATTTCCTTCACCAACCCCCTATAAGTGCCCACTTTCCTGTACTAACTTGTGTTTATTAAAAAACTAAGTAATATTATGTAAATGTGAGGATCAATAAGACATTGTGCATTTTAACAGCAAGTTGTTTTAGATCCACGTAGCAATTTACAGTAAATACGTGTAAAATAATGTTTCCAATAACACAGTGTAGTGTAAACAGGCATTCATTTCAGAACCAGTTTTAAATCCATCTCCTATCTGTACTTGTATCACAGCATCATTGATTACCCAGAACCCCCTGCAGACAAAGTGTAAGGTCAAACATTTCATACCAGAACCAGGGCTGGGGTCTTCTTTTCTTCACAAAGTCTAAAAACATATTAGCAGTTTAGATCTGTGCAGCAGGGGGTCCACATCTGCCCTTGCCTTTTGTTGATAGCCTGTCCTGTGTCTGGTATTATGTCCCGTTGTATCAGATGCCTCGCAGTAGATCTAAGCCGCGTTGTTCCCAGTACAAGTCAATCACAGGCTCCCAGCGGTGGGCCATTTTTCCAGGCGGAGCGGATCATTTTCCCTCCGATATCCGTGCCAGCAGCAGCTCCCCGGTCTGATCAATGTGGTCCACAACACAAGGCTGGCTGTTTGGTTCACAAAGAGACAGAGCAGGAGAGAACCAAACTGAATTGATGAGTTGGTTAAAGGGAGATCTCAGATAGGCAGAGTGACAGCGAGGATTTTCAGCGGTTTTAAAAAGTGAAAATTGAAGCCACAACAAGACTTTAAATTTTATGAATAATATTTTGGGGCAACTTGATTTTTGTGGAAAAATTGGGCTTTAAAATTCTATCAAGGACGGCTCAAGAAAAGTGGTTTTGCCTGGAAAAGCTTAGGCTTCCACTAATGCTTTTTTTTTTTTTTTTTTTTCCTCAAGCTTTTATTGCCGAGTTTTGGCACTTGTAAAATCCTGCATGACTTTTTCTTTCTTTTTTTGTTTTTAAGAGTAAAAGTGGACATTATATAGAGTATTGTTAATACTGTGATTTAAGTTATGAAGATACACAAAATTTTAATATTGAGCGTACTGTTTATAATGAAATATAAAAAAAAAGATCTGATTAAAAAACAGGATTTTATCTTTTAGTGCTATTAGATTGTTATTACGAGAATTAATGAATGATAATCTTCAAATGATGGAACAGATCATTTATATCACATCACAGTGCACAAGGGAAACCTGTACATCATCAATTTTAGCCAAAACCATCTCTATGAAGCATTATGGGCCTATAATTCTATGATGTGATATTAAACCCGGCTGTACCATTTAGCCCGATTTCCTCATTGCTACAGTCAGTATTGAAACTTCCTCCTGCATAGGCCTGAAAACCCCCACTGAATAGCTCTAAGTGTTAGTTTAGTACTGTTGACACCCATGATTTCCTCTCTTTTCACAACACATCCTCATCTCCAGCGAATTAGCCATTCTGAGCGTCACCCGAGGTCCACTGCTGTTTATACTGACGCCTGCCGCGATGAAGGCGCGCATTTGTCTCCTGTCACGGCCCTGTCACTCTGTCCACCATTACCGCCCCTCTGCAACTCCTCTGATTTGAACCTCTAATAGAAGCTAAGACATTCACCATGGCCAAAGTGAAAAGGACAGAAACGGACGATTGTTTACTAAACCCTTGTAACTCCGTCTCCAATCTAAAATCGACACACCCCAAACAAGGCGGACATTATACCATGAGAGGCCTGAAGGGAGAGCTGTCCTTCACAAAAGTGGTGAGCTAGCATCCTCGCAGCGCCTCACAGCAGATTAAACGCTCACTGCTTTAGGCTTCACTATATACGATCGATATGGCTCATTTGCACTTCTGAAGTAGCCTTAAATTTATGTCCGATTTTGAGATTATATAATCCAGTGCAGGGATCACTGCCTCTGTTTGAAGTGTCATGTATCCATCTGCTCTGAAAGTTCTCACCATATCTGCTGCGCTGAGTGAAACGACTAACTGCTTTACAGATTTTTACTTCCCATGGCAGCACTCACATCTCCTTTCTTGGAGTGCAGAAATTCAAATATTTAGGTTTTAATAGTAACAAAACAGGCCTCTTCACCAACCAGCTTCATTTTTGGGCAAGGTGGATGAAGTGTCTTGCCGAACACTATAAAATATATAGTTGTCATGATAGGAATGAACCCCCAACCTGATGATTTTAAGACAATACCATACTTTATAATGCTCCAGTCAAATAAAGAGCATTGAGGGTAGCTGTTAAAGGGCTAAATTTTTGAGCCTAGTTCCGTATTAGCAAGAGGAATTGATTTACAGGCAAAATAGCAAAATTAAAACACCAGGTCCATGTAGAGTGGGCTAGTACACATTTTAAGACCAAAATGAGGAGGCGGATGTTTTTACAATATAAAGTGAATTGGAGCCAGTTGATCGAGCTGGAAGCACACCCATGCACTGTTTCCTATAATCCATAGAAAATACTGAGGCTGTATCTTAAGTAACCATTATAATGTATATTTTAGCAATGGTGTAAAAGCATTCCTAAACTGGCCACTGCACAAAGTACTACACTTATTAAATCCATACTACATATATATTTTTTAAACAAAATAGCATATTGTATAATGAGATTATGATTCAATTTTTATCCCTAGATTGCCTACCCCTACAATACAGAAGAAATTATTGACAAACCCCACAATGTTTGGATGACTTCCCCATCTTTATACCAAGTTGAGACTCAAAGACACGACTCATCCCCAAACCTCATACCTCTCCCTGTGTAATGTAGATTAGCCTAAGTGCATTAGATTTAAATGGCATTTATTACTTACATCATGCTGATCTGAAACGCCAACAGCAGGTGCTAAATGAGATTCAGTGAGGAGAGCTGTGGGCTGACGAAGGCCTGTGTTATGCATTAGCCTATTTTATATTCAACACACACCTTTCTATATGGCCTCTGCCTATATGCAATTGTCACTTGTTTTACCACTCTAATATAATTTATCTTATTTGCGTTTCCACACTGCAATAAAAAGCATCCATAGGTCCAATTTTCCAAAGAAAGATTCCTACATGTCAGACTGATTTGTTTGTTGGCATGTTTTGCATTTCTTGGCACAATATGGCCACCAACTGTCAATCGCATGACTTGGAAATGCTTGGATGTACAATTTTTGATCTCAAAGAAGTCATATGCATTGGAAGTTTTATGTAAAAATGTCTTCTAACTAAAGTAGTTTTGTACAAAGAACATGCTTAAATCCGATGCTGGGTTAGTTGCATTTAAAGTGTAATGCCAGCATGACCTTCTTACAGTGAGTGCACCATAATGTAAAAGTAACACCAACAGTGTTTCTTGCCAAATATTGATTTAAATTAATTGTATTTATTATCTAAATGACTATTGTATTTCATTGTTATTCTTATGTTTGCCCAGTCTACAGTTCTCTTGAGGGATTTTACTACATCATTAATAATATTGATTGACAGCTACGATTGACAGTCAGTCAACTTGTCAATCTTTACTTCTGTTTATTGTTTTATAGATTTCTTTTGTGTAATGTGTTTGTTACTGCAGATATTATTTTAAAGCACTAGAGATTAGCATGGTAATTAGTCTAACACAAATAAATAAATAAATAAATGTGATATAAAATAATTAAGATCATTATGGACTTCTTACACCACTTCTAGAAATGGTTAATGAATATATAGTAAAAATTTTATTTCTTTGCTTTTAACCCTAAATCAAGGAGTTTATCTGACCTTTTTTCAAATCAATTCTATTATCAATAAACTATTCATAAGTTAAAAATAATGTTTAATGGACATTCAGTTTGTGTTTGTGTTCCTGCAGAACGGATTGTGAAGTCCTCAGACTTCTTTGACTTTGACTCTGCCTGGCAGCAAATGATACTGAAATGTGATTGGTCAAATGCTTTAATATGAAACTCCATGTTTGGAAGCAGCACAAGCATCAGAAAAGCTCTGAAAGGAAGAGGACAGACCATTTGGAATTATTAAATAATAATATAATTAACATCAGTCTGTGATTCAGAGATTTTTTTAGACCAGCAGAGAAGGACTTGCAGGCCCTGACGCTCCACCACTGATGAAATGTATGATTAAGCTAAAAATAATAATAAACACATGCCTTTATTGTTAGAAAAATGTATTGTGTATGGGAGACGCGCCAGAAGACGAGACACAGGCACTTTACACAATGACGACTACAAACGACAAGATGGAAACCGAAATACCTACGGACAATTACAAATCTGACTTGATCTTGCTGCGCTGCACGATCTGCACGTCCAGTTTGACGTACAACAAGACGGCCAAGCCCATAGGAGGACCTTCCACGCAGAAGTGCGAGTGGGAAACTATGTTGGCTTTGGCTTTGGACCCACCAAACAAAAGGCTAAACTAGATGCAGCCAAGAAAGTGGTGGAGGAGCTGAAGCAGCTCCCAGTACCAGAGGATTTGACTCCATATTGGCAGAAACCCCACGTAGATCTGGTGGACCCTGTGGAACGTCCATTCTACTTCTATAATAAAAACCCAATCACCGCCCTCACAGAAATACTGGAGGTAAGGAAGCAACGAGCTCCTGAATTCAGGGTGGTCTCGTTTGTGCAGCACGACGCCTACAGCACCACCTTCTGTGTGGAGGTAAGAGTGGGCCGGATGTCCTGCCAAGGAATGGCCTCCTCCAAGAAGGCAGCCAAGGTCAGGGCAGCTCAGAAAATGCTGGAGATGATGGGATATAAGGAGCTGATGGAAAAGCACAACCCAAAGATGTGCCCTGCGCAAGAGCATCAGTTCCAGCAGTATGTTGTCCAACAGCAGCAGTTATACAAACTGGAACTCCAGTGGGTGTTTAGAGCAAAGAAGGAGAGTTTTAGAAAAGAAGACCAATCTAACGCCACAAATGGTTCAGTGGATTCACCACAGGAGCCCAGTCCTGCGCAGGTTCCATCTCCACAGGCAATTACCACCTCAGTAGAACCTGTCAGTACAGCAGAAGATCCTGTCCCAGCAGAGGAGATGATCAACCCACCTGCTCCCTCCTGTGGACACTGAGCGCCCCACATCCTCACAGAGGCTTGTGTCAAACACATTTTGAAAGTGGCCAACATGGACCACAGCCTGATAGCGGAGGAGATACAAAGAAAAATCCAGGAACACGTCATTGTTGGAGATGGTGACATCAGCCTGGAAGATTTACAAGAAATTGGCAAAAGAGCGGCCAAACAGATCGAAGTGGAGTATGACTCTCCTTACTCCCTCGTGAGAGCTCTTTGTGCAGTAGACACTGCAGTTTTTGAAGCAGCTGTTATGAACCATCTCAACACCGAGCTGAGAGCCTTCCTCACCCGCACCAAGTCAGAGGTGACCAAACCAGTGACTCCTAAGCCTGAAGAAAACTCACATGCACAGGATGTCACCAACCCAGCTGAAGAGATTATCACTGAGACGAATGGGCTTTTGGAGGATACACTGGAAGAAATCCAGTCTGAAGAGATGGTCTCTGAAGCTGAAGCTGCCCCAGTTGTTTACCAAAGTGACTTGGTCAGACTGGTAGAGGAGGAAACATCTCAGCTAGAAACTGAAGAAATATCTCCAGAGCCTCCAGGAAATATCGGAATTTCCACAAGAAATTCATTCTGAAAATGTCCTGGAACACACACCTGCAGAAATCCAGCAGCAGGTACCTGATGTGTCCCAGGACAACACATCCCTGAGCCAAGTTAATGACGAGCTCCAGGAGGAAGAGCAACCTGTGTCAGAGAAACTACAGGTGCTCCCTGTGAAAGACCTGTCCCAGTTTGCCTCCACTGGAGTTAGTGCAGAAAATGACACCACCACTGACCAAAAGCAGAGTGAAGATGTCTGCAGCTTGAGTCCAGCTCTGCCTGAAGAGCACCAGAGCTGCACTTCACCCACTGCTCATGAGCCAGAGGAAGAGAGGGACGTGACCCCAGCAGAACACACCCTGCACCAACAAACACACGACACGTCCACTCCCCTGGAAACCATCACAGAGACGATCAGTCCACCTGCGCCCTCCTGTAGACACAGAGTGTCCTACATCCTAACTGAGGCTTGTGCCAAACACATTTTTAAAATGGCCAAAATGTGTAAACAAGACCACAGACTGATGGCTGCAGAGTTACACCGAAAAATCCAGGAGCACGTCATTGTAGATGGGGATGGTGACATCAGCCCTAAAGATTTTTAAAAAATTGGCAAAAAAGTGGCCAAACATCTGAAAGTGCAGTATGGCTCCTCTTCTGCCCTCTTCAGGGCAGCTTCAACACAAGACACTGCACCTTTTGAGGCAGCGATTCTCACCCATGTCAACAGCGAGCTGAGAGTTTTCCACACACGCCCCAAGTCCACCCTCTCATGCTTCTTCTCAAGGCTGAGGAGGGTGTTTCAGTAGACCATCAACTAAACAGAAGATGCATTTAGAGTCATTTCAATAGAAAGAACGTTTCTGTTGAAATCTGTTTAAATGCATTAACTTGTTCAAAAAATAAACATGGCAAAACAAATCTGTTTCCTTTTGTGTGTTTGTGTTTGTCTTAAATGTATTTAATCGTAACAGCAGTGTGTGGTTAGCATGCTGATGCTGATGATGTAATGTCTTACCTCATGAGGATATTCTAATGTGTTAACAAAGTGAGGAATAAACTTGAACCACAGGCCCTGACGACCCACCACCACAGTCACCGCCCACCACCACCCACATAATGACAAACCGAGATAACAAAAACGCAGGCAGTAGCTGAAGTGTGTGTTTTGTTCCGGTTGATGTAAATACGTAAATAAGTAAACAGGGTTTGTGTGTTAAGCATGTGAATGAAACAAAGATCAGAAAATACCGTCATATCTGTATGTTTCCTTTAAATCCAGTTCATAAAGTCCACAAACCAGATGTGAAAACTGCTCCAGAATTTCCCGCCTCTGGATCGAAGCAAAACTGAAGTCACACGAAACATGAAAACTACAAATTTGATGAGTTTTGTATCGATGAATCTCTGTAAAGTAAGTGTTTGCAGTGGCATGCGCGATTTAATTAAATACAATAATTACTTTCCCATAGTGTGAGGCTAATGAACATATATACAGTATTTATTATTTACGTTAAAACGGTTAAATTAAAAAACTGCGTAGCAGTTGATATATACTATCCATTTGGGTGGAATGTAAAGTTATGCATCTACTAGCAAAAAATATAATTAAAACAGAAGATTCTAGTTCACTTTGTGTCCTTTGTCTAAGAACGTGTATTTTTCAGTTGAATGTTTCTTGTTATTTGTACATCTGATAAACTGAACCCTTGAATTTAAAGTATCCATCTATCTTCAAGATGATCGACAAGAGTACCGCAGGACTATTTTCTTGCAATATTGTATTTTCTGATCATCTGAAAGCAGTATAGTAGGCCTATTAAGTGGACCTGATGCATTCGTCGTACCCTTTGACATGACAGCTCTTATTAAATTCTAAAGCAGTGATCAGCCCGTTTCCTTCTATATGTGTAAACGTAAAGGTTATGTGATGTTTGCTCACTTGTGACCCTAATTATTTAAATGTGGCAGTAATCCTGATAAAACATGGGATTGTGCAGCTGAAAGGAGGTCGTACAGAGGTTAACAGTGGTCTGAATGATCAGGAGGTTCTTCAGAAGCCTTCACGAAACCTGCATTAATTTGACTGAGTGGTAATTATAGCCTGTAGAGTCCCTCACCTCTGCTGTTTGGTCCGTGTCTGTGCATATGCAGACATTTTAACCTTTACTCTGGTGCACATCACACATTGAACATGCTGCACTGTGGTAACTATACTCACACTATTTCTATTAGTGATTAAAGCAGTCTCATATTTATTCAGTTTAAAACATTTTTAAAGAAGACATATTTTTGTCCACTATAGAGTTACAACACGCATGCATTATTTGACATTTTAACCTGCGACATACATGCTTTCATTTGTGGCTTCACTTTAATAATATGTCTCCGTTCAAGAGCAAATCTAATTTCCATTCACTTATATTGGTTTGTTTATTGATATAGTTTTATAATATACTATACAAGTATATACCATACTTAGTAACAAATTCCAAGTTAATTACACTTGAAGCTATAATTCTAGCTGGAATACTTATACTTGTTCTCAGTTGATACTTTGTGGTGATGTCACGCTTGGGGTGTTCTGCCTGTATGTTCATGACAGAATATTCAGAAGTTTCCATGGTAACACAATGCACAAATATGGCTCAGATTAAAGTCTTAACTAGAGTAACAGAGCTTCAGACAGAGCAGAGCCTAAAGTTAACATCAAACCCCCAGGGAATGTTGAGAATGTGGCAAGACCGGCTTTGAGGGTCTAGGCTGCAGGTGCTCTTACCTGGCGTTCCGTGGCGCTGCGCTGATGGGCTATTTAAGCGCTCCCTTCTCAGTCGTTCCCCCTTTTGGCTCACACGCTCTTCCGGGCCTCTCCTTGTGGCCGCTCTGTCCTCCAGCTCAGGTAACGTTCACTTGGTAAATTCTATGCCCGTTACATCAAATTTCCCATCACGTTTCCTTTTAGTGTCGCTGCTTGGCCGCTGCTTGGCCGGTGCTCTCACCACATCTGTCCCTCGCGTCTCCGAATCACGGAGCACCTAGGGCGCGCTTTCGTCTCCCTGATAAGGTAATGCACGCCCGATACTCCTCTAAATTGTGTGTTTGTAGCGTGTGCCGGTCCACGTGTTTGGACCACGTCTGGACGGTGTTATTCTGTGTAGTCGCCTTCGATTAAGCCTGGGGATTACGCACCGTCACCGGTTCCCAGATCCTTGCAAAATTTTAATTTTCTAGGTGTCAGCGGGGGCCTGCAGCGGCGTGAGGACACCACCTCTGCTGTTTTGTTTTTTTTTGTTTTATTTTTTGTTTTTTTTTTTTTGTTTTTTTTTGTTTTGCTTTTTGTTTTATTTTGTTTTGCTCTGTTTTGTTTTGCTTCAGTTTTGCTTCGGGTTTTGGGGTTTTGCTTTGCATTTTCAATATTGTGTACTCGTTTTCTCACTGTAGTGTTTTACTGTTTGCTGATTTTTTTTTTATGGATGTAGCTACTTTTAAATCACTTAAATCTGTCTTTTAAAATAGAAAAGAAATAAAGATTTGTGCAAATGATGGAACCTGGCTCTCTCTCCCTTAATGATATGCTTACCTGTGGGCCTTACGTTTAGATTTCATTTCCCCAAACTAGATTTGGGGTGGCGTTGTTGCAGCAACACATCATAAAACTTAACATTTCCCGGAGTGTTGAACCCCTCGGTTGCCACATTCTTGGCGTTGTTGGCAGGATATATCAAAGCAGAGGCCCAGGTTCCATTTAAATCATGATTATTGTGGCTATGGAAGACCAGTAGTGCTATAGAAAAGAAGAAAAAAAAAATTTGCTACTTGCTATCGGTATTGGGTGTCATCCAGCTCCATGCTTATTGTCTTGCATGTTTATTTGTTCTCTTTTTGCATGTTTTAGTTTGCTGTGATTTCTTTTGATTTTGTTGTGATATATTTTGATTTGCTGTGTATATTTAACTGTATTAGCAGTAAGGTGCTGGAGTAACTGGTTTGTCCATCCTTTATTGTGGTGACAGTTCAAAACATTAACTTGATTAACTACTGCTTCAGGATCGTTGTACTCTTGAATTGCACTGTTTTGTCGAATGTCAATTGTAATTCCTTTTTGATTAATACATTCCTTTTTTTCAGAAGCAAAACAGCAGTGGGTGGTGTGTGGGACCTTCCTTTTTTTGTTAGATTTTGGCTGAACTTGCGCGTCCCAATGGAGGAAGAGCTAGAGAACCTCAGGAACCAAATAGCTCAGCTGACTGCCGATAACGACAGGCTGCGTTCAGCGCAGGCAACCTTCCAGTTCTGGTGCAGGTCCTTCTACTGCACCCACAGCTCAATCTACCCCTCCGCTTGATAGGTTAGTATTTATACCTCGTGATAGGAGATGTCCAATGTTTAGGGGGCACACTGGCATCGGCTTGGGTGAATGGGTGGAGGAGGTTCGGGCTTGCATGAGGGCGCGACACCTGTCACGGGCAGATCAGGCTTTCTTCTTGTACGACCATCTGGAAGGTGAAGCCCGTAATGAGATCAAATTTCGCTCCGAGGAGGAACGAAGCGACCCAGAGGAAATAATCTCTATCCTTCAAGAGTTGTATGGGTGCTCCAAATCGTATGTGGCCTTGCAAGAACAATTCTTTTCCCGGAAGCAACAAGAGGGGGAGACATTACAGGAGTTCTCCCTTGCCCTGCTGAGCCTCATGGATAAGGTTAAAGCATGTGCTCCCGCACCTTTGTCAAATGCAGAGTCCTTGTTGCGCGATCAGTTTATTGAACACGTACTGGATGGTTCATTGCGGCGCACTTTAAAACAATATGTCCGCCAGGATCCCACCGCGACTTTGCTTGTGGTCAGGGGGGAGGCGATGAGATGGGAGCGCGAGGGTCTGCCAGCTGGCATGCGCGGGTGTAGTAATTCAGTGCCTGCAGCCTTTGGCCTTCAATACGCCGTGCATGGGGAACCATCACTGACCACTCGCCACGCCCCAACTGAGGTAAGTGAGGTGAAAGAGCTTCTGAAAAAGCAGCAGGAACAACTTGATCTGCTGACCAAGAGTATCGCCCTGTTACAGGCTACGCAGGTCGGTCCACAGCGTAGTCGCTCACCGCGTCGGGGCCCCATTGTGTGCAATCGTTGCCAGCAGCCTGGCCATATCGCCCGACATTGTGATGGGTTTCGTGTCCCTAGTCAATGGGAAAACCGACCCACACAGCGCCAGTTCGGTCCCCAGGTGGAAAACTAGCGCCCACCGTGCTGCAGAGCCAAAGCTCGGGTGGGGCATCCACAGGCTCAACTAGTGTGTTTAAGGGTTTGGCAGATGCACCCAAGTTGATTGCGTCCTGCCCACATATCGATGTGAATATGGCTGGAACGACTGTGCCATGCCTAGTTGATACAGGATCAATGGTGTCTACTGTGACCGAAGGGTTCTTTCGGCAGTATTTTGAGCCCTGGGGGGAGGAACGCTTAAAGGCTTGTCATTGGCTCCAGCTCAGAGCAGCCAATGGACTTGAAATCCCCTACATCGGCTATTTAGAGTTAACTGTTGAGCTCTGCGGTAAAGTGATGCCCCACTGTGGTGTTTTAATAGTTGGGGACCCCCCAGGGAATGTTTCCCCACCAATCCCTGGAGTGTTGGGAATGAACATTCTTCGGAAATGCTACCAGGAGTTATTTGGACAGTTTGGACCGTCTCTGTTCAACACCGATCCCGTGGTAGCATCCCCTGCTCAGTTGGTAGACGCCCTCCAAAAATGTCATGTTGCGGACCTGCAGCCTTCCCCAAAACAGCCAGGTAAGGTTAAGGTGCAGGGAAGGAGGGCCGTTCGAGTCCCAGGGGGTGCTATGAAGATCGTTGCTGCTACCTGTTCTGAGCGGTACTCCAGTACCACAGCATTGTTTGAACCCCTGGAGGCTGGTCTGCCAGCAGGTTTGTTGGCATCACCAGCCTTGGTTCAGGTGGTCAGGGGTACCGCTTATGTTCCAATTGTCAATGTTGGTGACAATGACGTGCTGCTTTATCCTCGTACCCTAGTAGAGGACACTGGACGATGTCACAGTGGTGAGCCTTCCAGCAGGGGTGACAGAGGTTCCCCCAGTGGCTGCGAGTGTCTCCTCACAAACTGCTGCTGCTCCAGCTGCGGACCTGTTTGCAGAAATTGACCTGTCCTTCCTGTCCCCTGAAGAACAGGTGAAGGTGCGGTCACTGCTTAGAAAGTACACCTCTGTGTTTGCTGCAAATGATCAGGATTTGGGTTGTACCAACCTGATCACTCACAACATCCCCCTACTGGATGATGTCCCGGTCCGGCAGCGATACCGCCGCATTCCTCCATCGGAATATGAGTTGGTGAAAGAGCATATCAATCAGCTCTTGAAAGCACAAATTATTAGAGAGAGCTCCAGCCCATATGCTTCACCTATTGTCTTAGTCCAGGAAAAAGGATGGCAGCATTCGTCTGTGCGTTGACTACCGTCAACTCAATCTGAAGACCCGAAAGGATGCTTTTCCGCTACCACGAATCGAAGAGTCACTCGATGCTTTGACAGGGGCCCGCTGGTTTTCCACTATGGACCTGGCCAGCGGGTATAACCAAGTCCCTGTTGCAGAGAGTGACCGGCACAAAACAGCTTTCTGTACGCCCTTCGGTTTGTTTGAGTGGAATCGTATGCCTTTTGGGCTCTGCAACGCCCCCAGCACCTTCCAACGGTTGATGCAACGTGTCTTTGGGGACCAGCAATGCCAGTCGCTCCTTCTTTACCTGGATGATATTGTTATATTTTCGTCCACGGTACAGCAACATCTGGAGAGGCTGGGCGTGGTGCTGGGGAGGTTGCAGAAAGAAGGGCTCAAGGCTAAACTGAGCAAGTGCCGTTTCTTCCAGCGGGAGGTGCACTACCTGGGTCATGTGATCTCCGATCAGGGAGTCGCCACGGACCCCAGCAAAATTGAAGTAGTAGTTAACTGGCCTACACCATCCACGGCTACGGAACTCCGTTCCTTCCTTGGATTCGCCAGCTACTACCGGCGTTTTGTCAAGGGTTTCGCCAAACTGGCTGCTCCCCTACATCGCAGAGTTGCTGAACTGACTGGTAAGAAGTCCAGGAAAAGGCCCGTCCGGAGTGATGCTGGACCCTGGACCCCAGAATGTCAGCAGAGCTTTGAGGCTCTAAAAGCCAAGCTCACCATGGCTCCGGTACTTGCCTACGCTGACTTCTCCCTCCCATTCATTTTGGAGGTTGATGCAAGTCATGCTGGATTGGGGGCAGTGCTCTCCCAGGAGCAGGAAGGGAAGGTGCGGCCTATTGCCTACGTCCAGTCGAGGGCTGAGTCCGACTGAGCGTAATATGTCCAACTACAGCTCTATGAAGCTTGAGTTGCTGGGCCTTAAGTGGGCTATGACTGAGAAGTTCAGGGAGTATCTCCTAGGCCATAGATGCATGGTCTATACTGACAACAACCCCCTGAGTCCATCTTGCATCTGCCAAACTGGGAGCTGTTGAGCAGCGTTGGGCCGCCCAGTTAGCTTCGTTTGATTTTGAGTTGAAGTACCGTTCAGGTAAGTGTAATAAAAACGCTGACGCTTTGTCTCGTCAGCCTGGCACCACTTCACAGGTATCGGCATCCAGGGCCTTGGGCACGTGCTTGCCTGAGCAGTTGCAGCAAGCTTTGCAAGGAGTAGCTACACGGGCAACACAGTCTGTGGTGACTGTCCTCCCTTATGTTGCCCCTGCTGACCTCCGGGAGCTTCAGCAGTCTGACCCCACCCTTCAGGAGATCCTGACCTTCTGGCAACAGAATCGACAGCCCACTCGTATAGAGCGACGAGCCCTTTCTTCCACTGCCCTTTTAGTGCTGGCCCAGTGGGACCGCTTGGTTGAGTTAGAGGGGCTGCTGTATCGGCAGGTGTTTCGTCCTGATGGTGGTGGGGCTGTGTATCAACTTCTTCTGCCCAGAGCCCTTGTTCAGGATGCCCTCACCCAAGTCCATCAGGAGCATGGACACCAAGGTATAGAAAGGACTTTAGCCCTGTTGCGTTCCAGGTGCTATTGGCCTGGTATGTCCCGTGAGGTAGCCCAATGGTGCCAGGCTTGCGAGAGATGTCAGCATGCAAAGGACAATCAACCTGTTGCGCACGCGTTCATGAGCCACTTACTGGCTTCGCAGCCGAATGAGATTGTTGCAGTGGACTTTACACTACTGGAGCCAACTCCTGATGGTCTGGAGAATGTGCTGATAATGACCGATGTTTTTAGCAAATACACCTTGGCCGTCCCAACCCGCAACCAGCTCGCCTCTACAGTGGCGCAGGTCCTGGTTACGGAGTGGTTTGCAAAGTTTGGCGTGCCGGCTCGCATCCACTCCGACCAGGGCCGGCATTTTGAAAGTAAACTCATTCAGCAGTTGTGCAGCTTGTACGGGATCATCAAGTCTCGCACTACCCCATACCACCCAGCAGGTAATGGGCAGTGCGAACGCTTCAACCGCACGCTGCACAACATGTTGCGTGCGCTGCCTACATCCCGTAAGAGAGACTGGAGTTCTTGCCTGCCTCAGGTGCTGTACGCCTACAACACCACTCCTCATCAGTCTACAGGCGAGTCGCCCTTCTTTTTGATGTTTGGGCAGGAGCCGCGACTGCCGATCGACTTCCTACTCAGTCGGGTGCCAGAACCTGTGGGGGGAACTGTGCATGAGTGGGTGCAGGAGCACCAGGCACGCCTTCAGGTGGCCTTTGATGGTGCCAGGGAGAGACTACGCTTAGCTGCTGCACGCAGAAAGGCAAATCATGACCAGAACGTAAGAGAGGTGGTACTTAAGGAAGGCCAACTGGTGCTACTTCGCGACCACAGTGCCAAGGGTCGTCGAAAGACCCAAGATCTGTGGGGCCCAGTCACCCATGTAGTGCTTCAAGCCCCAAGAGAAGGTGGTGTTGTATACACTGTGGCCCCAGTGGATCAGCAGACTAAAGTGAAAAGAATACACCGGTCCTTGCTGAAGCCCTTGCATAATAGTGACTCTCCGGCTCCCCTACCTGTCGTGAGTCCTCCTGTTGCACCTTCAGCTCCAGTGCCGGACGACGAACTGTCCTTTGAGGATGAATTATTTGTGCAGGTGTCTGCCTCACCGCCAGCAGCCTTGCTCCCTGTAGTAGTGGTGCCGCCCCCACCCTCTCAGGCCTCTTTATCGCAAGTTTCTAGGGCTCCAGAACCATCAGCGGCTCTTCTTGCTCCTTCGGCTGGCCAGGCGCCGTCTGCACCTGAGCCAGCAACTCGTTGTTATCCTGATCAGGTCACCGTGCGCAGGTCTACTCGGTCAACAGCTGGCCACCACCACAATCCCCATCATCTTCCAAGGTCCATAGCTGGACAGCCATCTAGGGGAGTTGATGTGGCCGAATCGTCATCTAGGGCCACCTATGTGGTGGTTAGACCATGGTGCTAAGATGCATCTCTTCATCGTCGGGTCGACGATGCAAACCGGGGGGTGTAGAATGTGGCAAGACCGGCTTTGAGGGTCTAGGCTGCAGGTGCTCTTACCTGGCGTTCCGTGGCGCTGCGCTGATGGGCTATTTAAGCGCTCCCTTCTCAGTCGTTCCCCCTTTTGGCTCACACGCTCTTCCGGGCCTCTCCTTGTGGCCACTCTGTCCTCCAGCTCAGGTAACGTTCACTTGGTAAATTCTATGCCCGTTACATCAAATTTCCCATCACGTTTCCTTTTAGTGTCGCTGCTTGGCCGCTGCTTGGCCGGTGCTCTCACCACATCTGTCCCTCGCGTCTCCGAATCACGGAGCACCTAGGGCGCGCTTTCGTCTCCCTGATAAGGTAATGCACGCCCGATACTCCTCTAAATTGTGTGTTTGTAGCGTGTGCCGGTCCACGTGTTTGGACCACGTCTGGACGGTGTTATTCTGTGTAGTCGCCTTCGATTAAGCCTGGGGATTACGCACCGTCACCTTCAACCACGGTATGTTTAGCCCAGATCCTTGCACTGCAGGCTCCGATTTTAATTCCAAAATTTAATTTTCTAGGTGTCAGCGGGGGCCTGCAGCGGCGTGAGGACACCACCTCTGCTGTTTTTTTTTTTTTTTGTTTTATTTTGTTTTTGTTTTTTTTTTTTGTTTTATTTGGTTTTGCTTTTTGTTTTATTTTGTTTTGCTCTGTTTTGTTTTGCTTCAGTTTTGCTTCGGGTTTTGGGGTTTTGCTTTGCATTTTCAATATTGTGTACTCGTTTTCTCACTGTAGTGTTTTACTGTTTGCTGATTTTTTTTTATGGATGTAGCTACTTTTAAATCACTTAAATCTGTCTTTTAAAATAGAAAAGAAATAAAGATTTGTGCAAATGATGGAACCTGGCTCTCTCTCCCTTAATGATATGCTTACCTGTGGGCCTTACGTTTAGATTTCATTTCCCCAAACTAGATTTGGGGTGGCGTTGTTGCAGCAACACATCATAAAACTTAACATTTCCCGGAGTGTTGAACCCCTCGGTTGCCACAATAACATCAGCTGCAAAATACCAATATGATGTTGTCCTAGCAGTAGTAAGTAGTGAATACAGTACTGGTGCTTGTGCTTCTAAAGTTACTTTTTTCTACTACTGACTTGTAGGTAAATATTCACTTCTCTTGAACTCTTTCTGTAGTACCCTCTGCATCCACACATTGTCTTGCATGTTTCATAGCATTATATTCATGCATTTAAGCTTGTACATATCCCTGGGGCCAAAACATGGAGGTTTGGTTTTGATCAGTGTCACATAAATGGAAAACAGCCTGATCTTTTGGTGCCGTGGTCAGATCGATAACGACTTGGGAGGCCACTTCCATGTTCTGCATGAGAGCATTCAGCTGCACGGCCAAACAAAGCCCTAAAGGAATGAGGAAAGAATGAAGGTGAAATGCCAGTTCCTCCACTATAGGTAAAACATGTAAAGAAAAAGTACCTGAAAGCTTTGGAAGTGAAGCTATTAAAGAACATGTATTATGCTTTAAAATGAAACCATGAAACCATGCTGTTATATTGTTGTCCCTTATCCAATACATACATGGAATAGTATTTTTGCATCATTCACACTTGTCATTAATCCATAAATTAAACATTTTCCCCTCTGTGCTGCATGCAGAAATGCTACCCAGATTGTTGCATCGCAGGTAAAACTCTGGACATCTCCAGACTTGGTGTCAAATTTCGTTGACAACAAAGACATGACTTTGTTAGCATGGCATTCAAATGCCATGGCCTAAGTACTTCATTTGTTTTTTTCATTGCTGACAACAGAGGGCGCTCCATTGCCTAAATGCCTCCCTAGAAACAAGGTATAGTTTGTCACCCACCCCTAGTTATTAGTTATATCAAGTTATATTGTTGTTACTTGAGTAAAAGTGTTTCCTACAAGGATTAGCCTATTGGCTATTTTATTTGGGTTGCAGCACAGTATATTCCTGGACTGTGGATAATTTTAGTATAAACTTTGCATATACATCTTTGTATCTGACTTGCGAATTGCTACCATTCCCATTAACTTAAAACATAAACAATATGCTACCATCAAACAGGCCAACTGCTAACTGCCAGGGAAATAAATGAACACATGCACATATTGGTCTGTATCATTATCAATTTACCCTACTCACTATTGAAAAAAGTTGACGTGAGGGCTGGCCTGTGCACAGAAGAGCTTTTTATGCTTTGTTAGTAAAGGTCATGCTGCCAAACTGATGATAGGCCCATTATGGTTCTCTGCGGCAATCTCTTTAAAATTACCTCGTTATGTTGATGAGCGAATCAAGCGCGCCCCTGGGCCCTCCTCCTCAAACAGGGCTTCTGCTCGGGCACAGCCCATACAAGTGCTGTTATGTTAAAGAGCTACATGTTACACAGGGACAAATTACATGGTATTAATTAGCCTGAAAACGTTAAGTCAGCTGTCTCGTGTGCCTGTTAGGACTCCAAACAGGTGGGACTGCACGCTCATGCAGTTGTTTAGTTGTTGGAAGTAATCCATTGTTGCTTCTCTTTAGACATTTTTGCCTAAATAAATGTCTGGCAGGGACATTTATAGGGACAGTAAAAATCAGATAAGTAGAATGATGACCCAGTTATTATTCAGATTTTTGTTGTATGTTATACCCAAGACAAATCTGATCATGCACCTAGTGACATGTATCGGGCAATCAATTATTTCTTTTTAAGAATAGCTTTTGAATTGGAAGACAAAATACAATGAATTTTAGTATAACTCTTTCAGTTTTAAATCATAGGATTATTGTGTTTGTCTTTGCTACATTAGTTTGCCCTTTTTGTATCGTTGTCCTTGTCATAATCGTCACTAGTTTGAACAGACAGAAAGAAACCAGATGTAACTGTTCACATGACATTTAAATAATCTGAATCTCTCTGAATCTTTAGAGACCAGATAAAGATCAGATTTTGGGTGTGTAGGTAAACACCCTAATTCACAACATCACACTTCTGTTGACTTATTTTGTTGCCTAATTCACTATAATGTGGTTTCCTGTTTTCACACCATGTGAGTGACTTGCAGGGGAGCAGTTAACTAAAGGAAGTGGCAGTCTATTCTACGTCAAGGGACAAGTGCAGCAAATTAGCTCTTGCAATAAGCATATTGCATAGGACTGTTTGGTGAGAGTGTGTATAAGCGTTTGACTCAACTCAAATAAACCAAATATACAAATGACACTGAACAAATATATAGAACAGATGTTTCAACAGGTTTTTAGACAGCAGAATTTAATGGCTGTTCATACATTTTTTAAAGTGCCTATATAAAAGTTGCTCTGGGGTGATTAATGAAACAAATCTGAGCATTGTCCACCACATTTCTGTATAGAGCAAAAAAAAGATTAAAATGAAGAAGTATAGATTACACGACTTGAATAAACAAGTTAATGCTAAATACAAGGGTTGAAATATTAATCACATTTTTTCTGACAAACATTAAGATTTTGCTTAGATTTGCGATTAGTGTTTTAACGTGTACTACAGGGTTAGCAGCTTTTACATATGATAAGAAACAATATTTTGTTGTTTGTAGAGGAAATTATGTTACTTGAATAATTGCAGACCATTTCAATACTTAATACTCTTTAAGACTCTATATATTGTTTCCCATCAATCCCAGGTCGTACTACAGATCAACTGGTGTAGTGTCCTTGTCAGCTCATAATTTGCAGTTTGGAGGCCTCCATAGAAAATGTATTATGTATTAAGTGGGATCTGACAAAAGTGCCTAATGGCTTTAGTGAGATACAGTAGTGTTTAGTCCCAGCAGGCTCTCACGGAAATGAAAGTCTTGTGTCATTTACTTTGACCCCTGTGCAGTCAATGTGAGAACCAAACGCATTCACTACCTGTACATCTGTTTTAGAGACAATCAACTGGTGATTTACCATTTTACGAGATGTGTAATGGCGCTGTGCTGTTCTGTTCATTGTGCATTGTGGTCTGCAATTAGCACAAAGCTCATTACGATTACATTATCTTGTAAAACAATTTTAAAGTTACCTCCGGGAAGTACTATAGAGGAAGGAGAGAATTTTAGAATATGAAAATGTAAAAACTTTTAATATATGTGCTCAGCACATACTTGAAATGTTTCATAGTGGTGTAGTATGTATCTACAGCATTTATTTCATTATTTATGTATTTTATTATGCAAAAATACCTTGAAAAACATGAATTCTTACTGTGAACGGTGTCACTACTCCACAGATCTCATCTGTAAATTGTCCTTGGAATAGATATGTTTACTGCCATACTGTGGAACATTCCAGACACATAACATCTCCATGGAGAGAAGGTGGAAGACCCTCCACTAGAAAAGTTTGAAACAGGATATATTGCTAGAGAGATATACTGCGAAAAGATGATATTGAAACTATATTTTTAATAATGTAAGATAATCCCAGTAAACCATTTTTAAATAGACCACATTATTTAAAGAATTAACCAATCATTGGCCAAACTAGTTATTCAACTCTTAACAACTAAAATCTTATTGTATTAAAAAACACCTCAAATCTCTCACACATAGTAGGCATGTAATAATATCCAAATCTCTTGATATGATCTTTCCACAATATCATATGCATCTCACAGTATCATATTTATTGTGATATTTTGTGAAGGCTAACCAAATTATGAACATATTGCTTTTTTGTCATAATCCAAATAATTAAAATTTAACTGTTATTACACCATGCAGATTGGACTGAAACAGAGCAAAGGATCATGGTAATTGTAGTTTTTTTTTCTGTTTAACTGTTACTGCACCATAACCATGATGTGAAGCAAAGGGATGGAGATGACTCATTATTTTTGTGAGACTTTTGATGATACACTACGATACGATATCCCTATTACATAGTGCCCCTTTATGTAAGCTACATACGATATGCTGGATTTATTTCAAATTAATGAATAAATGATGAATCGCATTTCTACCAATTTGATTTTGTCTGTAAGCTAAAGGACCGTGCAGCAAATATTTAAAATGATTGAATAATACTCCAAATTGCAATGTCTGCTATCAACATTTGGGCCATTACTCATCATAGACAACTGCTGGCACGGGCTTGCATTGTGATAAAGGCTACATATTCTTCCAGCCAATCCTCTCGCTGTTTGTTTTATAATTTATTTGTTCATCTCTTTTATCAATAGAGATCATTTCCAATCCCGTTAAAAGTCTATGCCTAAATATGTGCTGATACATGTGTCATATCCTGCCTTCACGATATTTATGACATTAAATTGCTTTCCGTCTTTTTAGTGCAGATGTTGGGAAATATTTCACGTTTATGATCAGATACATAGGGTGGTGGGGGATATGCTTTACGGTGGCTGCAGGATGAATGCGTTGTGGAGATTCATGCCCGGGCCCTGTCTCCGGTTCAGTCCTGTAGATCACGAGGAGGAGAGAGGCAGATTAAAAATGTCAATTCCTCACATCACACTTGGAGCTGTGATATAAAGCTGAGGTACACGAGGGACTAGAACACCTGGTGCAGTCTTAATACAAAACACAACTTTATTTTCTAATAGTTTCAACTGCCACAACTCATGCTTAGAGTGAATAATTGCTCCTTTGAATTGATTACATAGAAAAAATATGAGCTGCTCAGCCACACTTTTACTATCGTGTTGCATTGTTTTAATTTGTTCATTCATTAATTTGGCATACATTTTTCCATATTGTTTTTCTGTGTAAGGTTCTATTCTTATTGTCAGGTTTACACACAATTGAAGTCTAGGCATGGGTGTTTATATCTAATATGGCAATGCAGGCAAAGGCTTGGATCTCTAGGGGTCCCTCAGAGAACAAGTAGTACAGTATAGAGGTAGATTTTCATTGACAGTAATTGAATGTTTGGACTGCAGTATCTAATATGATCAGTAGTCTTTTTTCTAAGGTTGTGATTCACTGTTACGCAATCACAATTCAGTTAGGACTGTTATACAACTCTTTGTAAAACCTTAAAATGTTTTTCAGTCTCCAGTATCTTCAAGGGCTCAAATTACACTTTTTTAATGTTATAATTAGTGCTGTCATGCGATTAAAAAAATTGAGAGATTAATTAATTATGATCTGTAATTAATTAATCTAATTAATCTCTTTTTAATCTCACCTAAAAATTGCTGAGAAAAGCCTTCAATTTGAGGTATTTTCATTTAAATTCATTATTACATTATTGTGGCAGATCAAAAGACTGATATAGATTAAAAAAAGTGACTTTATAAAGTCATTTATTGTTTAACAAATCTCTTCAAATTGGCTGTTGAGCCCAAGTCTCCATGAATAAGAAACTGTTTGCTGTAAAGTAGCAAAGACGAGGAAATCTGAACATAATAACTTTTGTCTACTTAAAGACAATAAAAAGTCCAGTCTTTCCTTAACCATATTAAAAATATTATTGATAGAGAAATGCTTTATATATGAGATCACTGGTTTTAGTCCTTGTTTTAGTCCTGGTTTAGACCTGCTTTAGTCCTAGTTTAGTCCTGGAATGGGTTAATCCTGTTTTAGTCCTGGTGTTAGTTCTGGTGTAGTCCTGGTTTAGACCTGGTTTAGACCTGGTTTTAGTTCTGGTTTTAGTTCTGGTTTAGTCCTGGTTTAGTCCTGCTTTAGTCCTGGTTTAGACCTGGTTTAGACCTGGTTTTAGTTCTGGTTTTAGTCCTGGTTTAGTCCTGGTTTAGTCCTGCTTTAGTCCTGGTTAAGTCCTGTTTTAGACCTGGTTTTAGTTCTGGTTTAGTCCTGGTTTAGTCCTGGTTTAGACCTGGTTTAGTCCTGGTTTAGTCCTGGACTGGATTAGTCCTGGTTTTAGTCTTGGTGTTAGTTCTGGTTTAGAGGCGCACAGGAGGAAGCGCGGTTTATGCAGCGTACGCGAGAAACCACGATTCACACGCGGCGCACGGAAGCACGTCGGTGTCTGCGCAGTGTCTACGGAAGGAAACGTGGTCCGCGCGTTCTCAGGTTGATGACGATGATGAAGGTGTGTGTTTGTGTTTGTGTGTGTTTGTGTTTGGGTGTTTGTGTGCGTGTCCCCTCATGTGGCAGGTCACTATAGGACAGTAGTGCAGACATCATGAGCCTATGCAGGTTGTTTTCACCAGTGACATTTAAGTTGTAGGTGATTTTATATTTGTTATTTTCTTTTATATTTTACGTCGGGAGAATAATTTCCAAGACACGAATGTGTTTTTACCTGTGCACTGCTGCCTCTGTTCTACTGGCTCTTCGACCTTGTCCATTGTGCGACTGATGCCTCGAACGTGAACATGACGTTTACATCACTCTTACTGCGCGCGTTTTGTGTGGGTTTCCGGCAATGAGTGGAATTACCGAAATAAAAAAGTGTATAAATGTGTTTTTGTTTGTGTGTGTGTGTTGTTGTCCAAACAACACATAAAAACAGGTTTTATAATAACGCAACTCACATACAGAAACAGTAAAGTTAGAGATTAAAAATGAGATTAATGCGATTAAAAAACATAACGAGCTAAATATGACTGTAATTAATTAATCGCAATTAACGTGATAATTTGACACCCCTAGTTATAATGTTTCCTCATCAGAAATATACCTGGATTTTGTTTTTGTTTTTTTTAACTCCATACACCTTCACCAGAATCATTTGGATGATTTCAGCCTTGGAATTGCTTTATTATATTGAACAAAAAGTAAAAGTTTGCTGCTCCTGCTGCTTCATGACATCACAAGTGGGAACAGAGTATAAGTAGTTTGAGCTTTGGAGATGAAGACAGACAATAAAGGATTACTCAAACATGTGTGAATGAAACTAAACAACTCCAGGTATGTTTTTTGGGAGGTAACAACATTATAACATATCTTAAAACTCACAATAGTCAATTTTGCGTAATATAGGCCCTTTCAATTTCACATCACAATCTCCATTTAGTTTAGCCACTACTCCACGCGTTAACCTTGAGTGATATGTTGGGCCTTTGACTTGTTTACACACACAGTTTTGTGTATTGAAACCTGGCTAATCAAACCTATAGGTATAACTCAGCGTGAAGTAGGAGTGGACCCTATAGCGCATTATCTACAGCAGTCAGTATACACAATAAAGAGGCTGCGAAGGCTATCCAACACATTCATTTCCACATGTCTCTACCTGTCTGACAAAGAAGACCAAGCTATTTACCTGGGGAAGGGGAAGGGGGACCCAATCGCTGTGAGACATTCTCTGGTTGACAGGGTGGAAGGAGAGAGCGTTTTTTTAGCTCCAGGAGATTTGTGTGTGACACCAGAGCAGCACATGGCCTAATGGGGGCCAGGACAAAATGGAGGGGTCAAAGGGGGACAAGCAGGGGCCTCCAGATGTGTTTGGGGTTAACAGGAAAATAGTGGTGTTCGCACACAGATGCACAAGACAGATGATAAATGAAATCTGCACTATACATACTCTCTAAAATGCATAGGGAAAAAAACTGAAGCTGCACTATGTAACTTTTCTGGTGGAGGATCTTTGAAGGGATGTTATGGTTTTGAGAAGAATGTTCCACAGTATGACATTTAACTTGACAGGACTTGACAACAGAGACAATAAAGTGATGCCACAAAGCTACTTGTTACTGGTCATATCTGTGAAAAGAAGCACATAGTAATGCACAGTAATGTATGCATTTGTTTTTTCAATGTATTTTTAAACCGCTGCAGTTAAAATAATGCACAATGGCAGATAACTTTAATACCTCACTCTGGAACATTCCACACCATAAAACTTACATACTGCACTTTTAAATAGGGAATCTAAAATTACAACCCCATCAGATGTACTATTACGTCTGCTTGCAATTGTTTCTTGTTATTGTTTGTTAGATTGCTATTATAAAATTATACACTACACTGTTTAGAAAATAAAATCTGTAAAAAATGGACAGTGAAGTTTATTAATAAAGTTTATTAAGAACTTCGAAGCACTTTACAGCATTTTACAGATATTCATGGGTTTTAGCTCAAATTTAGCAGCAATTTGAAGAGTTTTTCCAAATCAAAACACATAGCATTTGGCTTTAAATTGTTAACTCTTATAACAACTGTCCTGAATTGTCATCTTTCTGAAACTCATGGATATATAAGTATAATTATTATAATTACTATACTGAACACCAAATAAAAATGTGAATTATAGCAAAAAAGCTGTGAAGAATAGGATTATTTACAGAATTTACAACTTGCAACTTGCGTAATGTCAGTGTTTGTGTCCAAGCACTTATTGGTCCCAATAGGTAGTTGATCTTGTATTTATCTATCACTCAGTGTAAAGTGGTTGTCTTCACATTGTCACGGAGGTGTTCCTAGATCTGAGGCTTCCAGTGCTGTTGACAGAGCCCTTCCTGTAAGCCTGGTGGATCCTTTTGCTAATGACCCCGTGTTTGTACAGTGCAGACAGAAGCTGGTTTCGAAACTTCTCCCCGATGAAGGCATACAGGATCGGATTTATCATGCAGTGTGCAAAGGCAAACACTTGTGTCACGTTTAGCATCTTTTCTACCATGTACTGTGTCTCACAGGTCTCCACAGGCAAGGACCCTCCCCGAATCAAGGTGTCAATCAAAACAGACACATTGAAAGGCAACCAGCAAAGGATAAATGCCAAAACTACAGCTAGGATAACTCGCATGGCTTTGTGCTTTTTCTGGTTGCGGGAATGTAATAGTTTAACGATAGTGCAGCCATAGCATACAGACATGATAACAAATGGGATGAAAAACCCCATCGTATGTCTCAAAACATGTACAGTAACACGCCAGTGTGACATACTTTCACCAGTGAAATTTTCAAAGCAGATATATCCAATTTCGTTGTCCATGAACATGCTTTGTCTTTGTATGGCAAAAGGTAGGGCTAGCATTACAGCAATTACCCACACAACTCCACAAATGACTTTGACTGCAACATTATGAGAAGAAAGGCTACGTTTAGCCCGTACTATAGCAAAGTAACGGTCAATGCTAATGCAAACTAACAGGAAGACTCCAGAGTACACAGAAGCTTCTTGGAAACCGGAAAGGATTTTGCAAAGGACGTTTCCAAAAACCCAACCAGAGTGTATGTACACCGCCCAGAAGGGAAGAGTCAGGCAAAACAAAAGGTCAGCTATTGCCAGATGCATTAAGTAGATGTCCGTGCTTGCCCTGACTTTCTTCATGCAGGAGACCACAAAAACAACAAGGCTGTTTCCTAGGAAACTAAAAATGAAGACAACAATGTAAGTGAGCTTGATGCCCAGTGTTCTGAATCCAGGAGGGTTGAAATCGCACAGAGCTGCCTTGCCCTCCCCAGTCCACATGGTGTCTGTAAAGGTGAAGCCATCAAAGGAGAAACCAGTAGCATCCTGGATAAACAAGGGAATCTGAATCAATATCATCAATAAAAAGACCACAGTGCTCGTAGTGGAACCCATATATGGCATATTATTTCAATCTTAAGTCAGAAGCATCATATATTTTCAATTTCAGCACATTATTACTGTTAAGAGATGGTATGCACCTGCATGATTCCATGGAAAATGAAAGTTAAAACCATTTTCGGAACATTTTCCATGGATAAGTTTTGTGCCCGTACAGTTGAAGACAAAGGAAGAACATTTCCATGGAAACAAGCAGGAGAAGGTTCTACACCAGGCCAAATAAGACCCAGGTTTGTGGAGATGCATGCCCACTCACACTAATGGTGCATGTACTGTGCATATTTTGTGCAATAAAATTTTAAATTTCTTAATGGAAAAAATTATTATTATTATTATTATTTTTTGTCTTAAAAGTTACATAGTGTGGCAACAGTGTGGTAACAGTCTATTACTGAAGCTGAAGTGAAGTGCCTTTATAATAACATTATGGATTATAATATATTTCCTATAGAATAAATGCATATTTAAATAATTATCTTACCTCATATTCTTCAGAAAGAGCCAGACTCAAAAAAGTCAAAAATATAAACGTCTTCATGTTTTTGTTGTCTGTTCTCTGCACAGTGCACACTTGGTGTTGAAATGTTCTTCTAAGATAAAAGGAAGTGCAGATGTTATCAGTTATTTTAGTCACAACCTTTGCATGTTAATTCACACCTCTAACCATCTTCTCTTGAAAATGCTGCCTCAAGTCATTGTTTTTTACAGTGTTAAGGGTAAGCATCACTGCAACTAGACTTCTTACTAAGTAATTGTGGATGTGTTTTGGTCATCCATGCTATCACTTCTGCATTTGTCTACACTTTCAGGTTTTTTGGTGTCTTTAAACTTTTCATGTGACATTCTAAAGTATTTATATGACTCTGTAAATTTCTTCTTGGTGTCCAAATTACAACCATAAACTGCAATATGACATTATCACTAGTCCTAAAGCCATAATATGTAACTTTTTGGGGTTTTTTTGCATCGAGAAACATAGAAAAACATGTGTCCACAAACTTGACATTCATTTGGAAAAGTAAACAAGCATTTTCCATGGAGAATAGCATGGTTATAACTTGTCTGCAACATTAAGAGAATCTGTGCTCAAGATAAGATACGATAAGATAAGATATGCCTTTATTAGTCTCACAGTGGGGAAATTCCAGTGTTGCAAGAAGCATAAGATCAGTGACAATTTAGCCCTATTGTTTGAACAAATCAGCCAGACATGATGATTAGCTATTAGTTAGTTTTTCTTTTATTATTAGTTAGTTAGTTCACATATTCACATTGTTGTTGTATTTCCAAAACAAACTAATAAGACACCACTTTATAATATCCTCTTACTGATAAGGGTCATATTTATAATTTATGCCCTTACATTTTTTAACAAAACAAGTCTTAACTATATATTGTATGAGCGTCTTTTTAAAGGTTTCTAAAATAATATAAAACATTTAAACGTATAAACCTCTAAAGCAGAGCCAATGTCACCACTGCCTCACACTTCTAATTGACAAACTCAGGGGTGATTATTTACTGGCTTCTCATATTGGCAGTTTTAGAAATAATATTGAACAAGCTTACTCAAATCAGATGTATTCAAACTCTAGTAGTCCAGTAGATAATGGTAAATAGTCATTTGCTAAAGCTGTGTTTGCACAGTATAATGGGGATTATGGATTGTGCTCTCATTATAGCTGGGCTTTGCATTCTGCCTCTTAGGAAGCAGCACATTCTATATTATATTGGTGTGTGCAGGCATGTCCAACTTAGCTTTTAATAGAGCATTAAAATAAACAAATGAAAAACCATCTATAATAACATATTTCCTTCTTATGCGTTCTAGTTCTAGCCTCTATCACCGCTTGCATTTCCATTATGAAAGCTGCACAGCCATAGTGTTAAAATTGTTGTGGAAACTCATTTGGTAGCAGAATCAATATTGGTAAAGCATGTTTTAAAGTTGCACCGTGCAGTGCAGAAGTCATTAAATCAAGTCGGGGGTTGTAAAGACAAGATCTGCCTTAGTTTAAATATGTAAAATAATTATAATACAAACTGTAACCTTCATTCTGACCCTTTTTGAAGCACTGAACGACTCACAAGCTCTAATTAACACTGGCCTCTGACAGGGAGAGACAGAACTATTCCACCAGAATGAAGTAAAACATAGGCTGAGGTTCATCAGTTCAATCCTTACCCCGCACCCCATGTCTCTCGCTCTCTCTCTCTATCCCCATATCTCATTCTATCTATCTCTCTTCATTTATGTTTCTCTGTTTCTCTCTCTCTCTCTCTCTATGTATATTATTAATAATTACAGTATTTTCTTGGTGAAGAGGTGGTGAAGAGACAGTGAACCATATCACCTCGTAGCAAGATGGTGCCAGGTTTGTTTCTCCCAGGGGCAATAGATGACTTTCATAAGTACACTTTCATATACATACTGTACAACTTAAAACATATATAATGCCAGAACTATACAAAATCACTTTATTTTACTCATTTTAATCACAATTTTTATCTGAGTTTATTATTTATTATTAAAGGTCCTATATTATGCAAAATGGACTCTTTTAGCTATGTTAGAATGGTGTTACCTCCTCAAAAAGTTGTGTTTTATTTCATTCACACATGTTTGCGTAACCCTTTAGTATTAATCTGTCTACATCTCCAAAGCTGAAAATGCTTTGTTCCACCTCACCTTGTGATGTCATGAAATTAACAGCTACCTTTTACCTTTAGTTCAGTAGAGACGGGGAATTCCAGGACTGAAATTATCCAAATGATTCTAGTGAAGGTGCATGGAGTTTACAACCACAGTAGAGCACTTCACGTATTATCACATGACATCACGAGGTGTGTTTTCAGCTTGTGAGAAAAATTAAGCTTAAATATGCTGGGTTTGTGTGAATGAAACAAAACACAACACCAAATATAGTATGTTTTTGATGAGGAAACAACATTATAACACATATCTGAAAACAGTGTTATAAAGCCCCTTTAAGACTAACTAAAGTGTCATTATTATGAAGCATTACCAATAATCCTTACCCAGCTGCAGTCTACCTAAAATGCCATAGTTTCTTTCTCTCTGAGGTTAGGTCCCTTAAATGCTTGGAGCCTGTTTCTACATTGAATATTTGCCTGTGTATTAGCGGTCATTTGTCTGACTGGCAGCTCCAAGTGAGCACTTAAGTGTATGCAGAAAGTGGGCCAGGGCAAACAGCTTTGGCCTGCTGATGATTTCACTGTTTATGGCATTCTCATAGAGGGAGAAAGTGCTGTTATTTAACACCAGCCAAGAAAGAAAAAGCCTCCAATGAGCAGTTATAGCAGTAATACTCTGGCTTGCCTTCACACCACATTGTTACCAAGTCTGCAATGAATTTGTTTTAGTTTGTTTTTTAATTAACTGCATATGAAATTTAACTACATCAAACACCGTATTCAAACTACTTCAGCTCATGACTTTGCACCAGATGCCCTTCCTGGCACATTACCATATTAATTATATTAAAATCCACTTTTACCTGATTATCATAAACTCTATAAAAAGCACACAAATTTTTTTTTTGGTCATAATGTATAAGGGAAGTAACAATAAACCAGATGTTAATGTTAACTAAAAAATGTTAATTTATTAATTGACAGGAAATAAATTAAAAAGTAATAAACAGTCCAAGCTTAACTAAATTGGACTCTAATTACAACTAGCTAATTACAAACAATTTTTTTAATTATACTATGTTTGTAATAATTACAGTACCCAGTGTCTCAATGAAAAATTATGCAAAAGTCAACCCAGGTACTGAAAGTAACAAACGAAAGAGACACAACAAAATGGGTTAGCTGACAACAAAATGATCCCAGGCTGTTTTAATGAACATGCTTCATCAGGGGGAACTTGTATTTAAATCTTGGAAAATATGTTAGTTTTGCCTTTCCTGTTTCAATGTCCAGTCAGTTATGACTACCATTGCTCTTACTAGTAGTGGTTTCTTTAAATACTTTTCTATTCTTACTTAATTTCCTGATATACTACTTTGTACTTCACGTAATATTAATTTGAAGTACTAGTTCTCTAAATTGATTGCATGTTTTGGCTATTACTGTGAATATTCTTGTTATTATTTATTTATTTATTTTCTAGGGACAGTGCATATTAATGAACATCTGTAATTATGCCAGATCATAGCAAAAAATGCTCCATCTGTTCCATTTGTTTTCATCTGTTGTCACTAGGCAGGTGATAATACAAAATACAAAACGGTTACAAAGAGACAACACAGAACAGTAAAAGACCAGATCAAATGTGTTCACAGATTTGGTTATCCTTTGTTTTCAGCTTGAGATGCAGTTTGAAATGAGACTACACTGTACATATACTTTGAAACTACTGTAGCTACAGATGGCACATTAATCCTATTGAAATGAATCAGTTAATGCAGTCAGTGCACTACTGCTTTTACTTCACATTAGCGCTGCCACCATGGTCATGTGTTAGCTGCGTCTTTCTGATGACAATTATATGTATAAAAGTACTTGAGAGAACTTGTGAAGGCAAAAACCGAAAATGTAAAGTCAGCACAGACTTTCCAACTGGTTTTTAGTGTGGTACCATCTTGGCAACTTCTTTATACAGAAATCCTTGATGTCTCAGTTTTATGCCTTCACCTGGGACTGAAACCATTTTAGTGCTGGAATGTCAACTCCTCTGCCAAAAGAGTGGTTTTATGTCTACCCAATGCCCCAACCTGTCTCTTGCCTATTGAGAAAATGCCTCTAAATTGTATACTTATAAATCGTAATTTCAAGTACAGCAAAGTACTGTATAACTATGAAAAACATCTACACTACCAGTCAAAAGTTTGGATTCACATTCTCATTCAATGTCTTTTTCTATGTGTTTATTACTTTCTACATTTTATATACATACAGAAGGCATCAAATACTGTATATGAAGTAAGATGGATAGAATTATATAGCAAAGAAAATTCAAGTTAAATACCTCAACTATATTTAAAACATATATTTTAATGTTTAAACTGCACCAGTCAAAAGTTTGGATACCACTTTTCTTATTACTTTCTACATTTTAGATACACACAGAAGACATCAAATATGAAGAAAGATATATAGTATTAGTTAAATAAATCTACTGAATATTTTGGAAAATATGGTTTGATGATTTGGTTATCATTTTATTTAACTTCCCCAACTTCCTTCATATATTTGATGTCTTCTATATGTATATCAAATTCAAATGTAGAAAGTAGTAAACATATAGAAAAAATATAGAATGAGAGGGTGAGTCCAAACTTTTGACTGGTGCCATAGATTAGCCCCTGTTGGATCCAGTTGTGCTGACATAAACCTTGGTCTGTGGCCTGTCTCCATGTCCTTATAAAGTGAAATGAAATATCAAACATACTGTGACATTTCTCACATCTTTGGGCCTGTGTGCACTTTGAAGGCACATCAGAAGCACGAAGACATCCAATTTGTGCGTCAGTAAATACCGGATATCAAATCATCTTGTTATTGTCACAACCCGCTAAACAGGCTCTTTTTAAGATTTATCTACTAAATATTTGAGGTTTTGTACACAAGGGGCAATCAAGGTTAACATTTTCATTGGCTTTCAATTCTTTTTTCTCTTTTTTCAGTTGAAGAAGCAAATGGAAAAAATCAGACTTCTGCAAAGGCATTAGCTCACACTTAAGATATCCTGAAATATAGTGAATATAGTGCAACAAAAATAATAATACTGCTACCAGGATATTATGATTATATATTTTCCATGCCGTATATGCAATAGAACAGCTAAACTATATGTCACTGTTCAAAGGTCTCCAAAATGGCATCCGTAAGAGGAAAAACCCATGTGACTGAAATCAATGAAAATCACTATTCATGGGTTTCAGAATGAAAAAGTTTAGTACCACTGACGTAGCGATTAACAATTCAAAACTGTATTATATTTTTTCTATGACATATACAACTCCTCTAAATGTGTCATATGCCAGGACGCTGAAATAAAATACGTATAGAGAACCTTGCTTTGCACTGTTATTGTATTACACTATTCTTAAGGGACCGACTTTACCCTAGTATGTATTTCTACAGCGTTTACTTTCATCAAGGTGAACACTGCACCTTAGCGCCCATTAACTCCCCCATCTCCTCTCTCTGCTAGATAAATCCCGCTAGCTTAAGCCTACGTTGTAAAAAGCATTTCCTATACCTGCCGCAATTTGTGTATCGCCGACAACTGCTCCCTGCGCACCTGCCATTTTTCACGGCAAAAATCAATCAGCTGTGACCGGGGGGCTCATTTTCATCATCACTTCATTGACTTTTCTCGTGGGTTAAATTTTCTTTACAACTACCTAGTGATGCAGCCAGGGACCAGGGGCCGAATCACAGGACGCTGTAATGAGCTTGTGTGATGGCTTGTTTTTCCGTTAGCCTTGTTAGCGGACATTTAGGGAGCCCGCTTGCATGTTGCTGACAAAAGCAGTAATGCCTGGAATAGGTACGAGTCCATAGGTGCTCTGAGGGCTTGATGCTGGCAAATCGGACACGGTGTGATTATGGTCAGGTTCAGAACACACCCCAGGCATCCTGCTTAAACAAGCGATGAGGCAGCACTTTCGTGAAGGGTTTAATAGCTATATTGATGGCAGGGTAAACATGGCAATGCAAACAACTTAATTTACTTGTGTTTAAGGTGTAAAGCATCAGTGTAAAGAGCGTGTGATGATGTGTAATGTGTGATGTTAGTAATATACAGTAATCTAGGGCTGCAAGATTAATTGCAATCAGGCCTATATTATACTATTTTCTGATCTATGTTATAATGTTGTTTCCTCATTAAAAACATACCTGGAGTTGTTTTTTCATTCACACATGTAACGTACAAACCCTGCGTATTTAATTTGTTCTCTCAAACAGAAAACCTTGTTTCCTGTCATGTGGTAATACAGGAAGTGCTCCACTGTGTATTTAACTCCATACACCTTCACTAGAATTATTTGGCTAATTTCAACTCTGGAATTGACTATCTCTACTGAACAAAAGGTCAAAGGTAGCTGTTAACTTGAAAACTACCCCTCCATGACATCACAAAGTGGAACAGAAAATTTTGAGCTTTGGTGTTTTGTTTCATTCACATGTGTGAATGAAACAAAACACAGCTTCTGGTGTGTTTTTAAGGAAGTAACAACATTATAACTTGGCTAAAAGCTCAGAAAAATCTGTTTTGCATAATTTATTATCTTTAATTACTAATAATTCACAAACAACAAAATATTTTGGTTTATGGCACATAAAACTGCTTTAATCAATTAATTATTGCATTTATATATTGCTTTTCATGACACATGAACAGAACATTTACAGAACATTATTCAGTCACTCCTTACTCAGTGGTGGCAAGTTACTACTGTAGTCACAGGTGGCCTGGGGCAGACTCTGACATGACCAACACTCACGCACACACTGCTTTCATACTAGGCAATGTGGATAAAGTGCCTTGCCTAAGGACACAACAATGTTTTTTTGCCAAAGGTGCCCCACTGTGGCACCTGATTTTCCCAGTGGTCTCCCAACCAAGTACTAACCAGACTTGGGCCTCTAATTCGTCATTAGAGCTTCTCAGATCTGACTGGATCAGGCTTTGACAATCTGTTATGGCCACTTACCAATTAGTTTAGATTTGTACAAACATTTTTTGAAATAATGTTTATCAGTTCAGTCTTTTTCAGCCAATATCTTGTTTTTAGACATGGCTGTTCTACCACTACTTCCTTCTCTTTCTTTCTTTTCTTCTTTTTAGGCATCAATAATCACAATTCTTTCCAGCCTTGTCACTGTACCCGTCATGATGTGTCTATGGCAGCCCAGATGGGACATGTCGTTTTCTTTGTCCAGATCTATGAAACAGGCCTGATGGATGACGCGTTCACCTTCAGAACCAGACTGCGTTCACCTGCGCTCAAAGCTTTTATGCAGAGCAGGTTTTAAAAAGCTCTCCTCCTGTGCACTGTGGGCCGCTCTGGGCAGCTCAACAGGATCTAAGCAGATTCAAGTACTGTTATTTTCAGCCAATTATTCACCACTTTTTACTGATGTATGGGACTTTGTGTAGTGCTGGTTACTTACCCAGAACTACTCAGAAAGTGCAGTGCTGGCTACTGTTGAAAATGTCTGTGGTCATGTCACTGCTTGAAGTTGGGCCATTACTGTTAAAAATACTGACCCCGCATTATAATATAGTGATAGTCAGTAGTTAAAGCAAATATGTTTGAAATATAGCCAATACAGTAAAGGCTGCTTTTAACACTCATAAATTTATTATTTTAAAATCTAGTTCTATCATCTTCCTCCTGGTTTCCTTGGACAGCAGTCTTATCTTATATAATGCTGCACTTTGAAAATATGTGCTCTAAAAATGATGTTGCATTGGACTGAGTTGCTTCACAGAGGGGATCTGACATAAAAAAAAAAAAAAAAAAAAAACCGTCTCATCTATCCTCTACAGTGCTGGACAAGAGTCAGTCTTTGCTGAACTATCACTGTCTCTGGTATGGACACTGTAGATGACATTACTAGCACGTAACATAGACATTACTGCAATAATAAGTCACTGTTTTGATCTGATAATAGCAGTCAAACTTTTGTAATGTTTGACAGCTGAACCATCTTGTACAACAGTTTTAATAAACCATGGTATCTTTCTCTGTGAAGTTGCAACAAGCCAAGTCAATTACACCTGTCAGTCAACACAGCTGATATCAAAGTCTATCACATTGTTCTGTTGTTTTTCCAAAGCGAGACTGCAGAGCGCCATTGAAAATATCCAATTAGATCAAATAAGGAGTGAAAAGCGACTTTGTATACCTGACTAGACAGGGCCTTTTCAGATTTACCGCTGTTCTTGAAGTAATCCTGTTGTTTTGTTTCATTGAGATAAATCTCTCTGTGTCATTAGGCCAGAGTAATGACGAATTAGAGGCCCGAGCAGCAGGCACAAATCCATCAAAACAAATGGCCACTAGTAAATATACTGTGTCAGATAAGTTTACTTTCAAACAGGGACTTCACCTGACTGCCACACATATTTGTACTCAATTACCAGTAATGGTTTTCCCTTCATAACAAAAGTATTGGTGGAATGTTTAATAACTAATAAATAGTTTGAGTGGACAGTAAATAATTGAAATTATATTGTACATCCATAGTCTGTCCATAGTCAATACTTAAAGGTACACTATCTCTCTTGTATTTATTTTATTACAGCTGTTCTTGTTGCAAAAGAATAAAATAAACTTGCATTCTTATTGTGAGTGGGGGTCTTCTTAGCCTGATTCATCAGCCGGTTTTACTTCATTTCACTTCGTACAAACCTCGCAGCCTTAGATTTCGTTCGTTCTATGGTAGGCAGGTACTTTTTATCATTTAACCAATCGCTGCTATTTGGTAGTGATGTATGTAATGTGCCGCTAACAGGGCTAACTGGTATATTAAGCTTTTCCCAAATCCCATAGGAAGAAGGGCAATAACATCTTTCCCCTTGATAAAATTCACCAAACAGTCTCCTTATTTTGGCTTTAAATCCTCGATCTCAGGAATCGTTGACAACACTGAATATATGACTCTTCACTGATTGGTTGGTGCCCGAACTTGCACTTCCGGGGGTTTTGTGAACCGTTTATTGTATTTTGATTCCTGACCTAGTTGCTGGAGGGAAATTAAATTGAGCAGAGGCACTAGGTGGCGCTAGCCTGGCTAGGGTCTTCTCTCCACAAATCTGACCTGTATTTGGGAGGGTGTGTCTGCTTGCCATGCAAACAAATAAAACAAATCAAGATAATGCCATACTACAAAATATTTTAGGCACAGAAATAACATTTCTATGGAGACAATCTTTTAAGAACAGGTATACAACCCAAACCATACCTTTACTTCATGGGTGGGTTTTTAAAATCTATTGTAAATGTAGTACTTTCCACAGTTGCACTTATTAAAACTCACATATTGTATAATTGTGTGAAATTACTCTTAAACATTTGTAGTGAATCTGCTGTCTCATCACCAGTGTATTCCTCAGTGCTTCCTGATCCTGCACTTATTCTGTGTTTGTGTGTGTTTTTGTGCGTGTGTGTGATGTGATTGGACATGACATGCGGGTACATCCCCTCGATCACTGCAGCGTCCTGAGAGCTGCCTACCTTTAAAAGTCCTGGATGTGTTCCCTTTTATTCAGTCCTACTGGGAACACAGCCATCATCTCTTGTTTTTCCAGACCCACCTGAGCCAAAGTCAATACCACAAGAGAGCTGCAGTATAGTCAGATGTGTGGAGAGGTGTGAATGAATGTCACCGAGGGGCGGAAATGTATGTCACGTTTTGTTCCCTTTAATGAGATAAGCCCACACCAGGGTTATATTTAAACGCTTTACGTGATGGCAGAGAGCACTAAAGCCATTGGACTGTGTTAAACAATCTGGTCTCGTGTGGACAGAGCTGGACCAAGCTAATGGAAATCAATGGAAGCAGTGATGTTTCACATGTGGTTTGATGAGATGTCAGAAGCTGCTAAAAGAGAAAAAAAATATTCATAGATTCATCACATTATTACATAAAACTCTGCACTGCTGAAAAATAGTTAGTACTCACTTGTCAGAAAGGTCCTATATTCTATGTAGTGTGGGGGGTATTCAAATTCAGTTTTTGTAGGTTTGCTCATGGTGCTCAGTATTTTTCTTATTTATTTATTTTTTCCCATTAATCTATATTATATCTATATTTTTTTATTAAAAATACTTTAATCATATTTTAATATTGTTCAAAATATTGTGCCATAACTTTTCTCCTGGAGCTTTTTTTTTTTTTTTCATTAAACTCTAAAATTAAATTCTAACTCCACAATACAATGGGTCAGACCAGGGGAGAGTCAACCCCACTCAAAAAGAATGCAAGTATTGAATAAATAAGGTCAAGGCCAAGCAATAACATCTCCATGGAGACAAGGAGGTGGCAGAGCCGCACAATAAAAGTTACATGATGCACCTTAAAAAAAAATAAAAAAAAAATAAAAAAAACTAGGGGTGTAACAATATCCAAGTCTCATGATACGGTATCGTCACGGTGCGATATTTTTATTTGGCATTTTATATTTCGGCTCCAGTTTAGCCACTAACCATGTTAAATCCAGCGCCGTCCACCATGGAAAATGAATGCCAATCACTCACTATATATTTTGCAATGTATTTTGTTATTTCTTGAGCACTGTTGTAAGGATGTGCTGTTGTAAATGCTTCATGTATAGTTTTTTGTCCTGATTTGATTTCCTGAACACATTCTTGAAAATGTTCGCCGTGTCGGCTCATCAAGTGACTTGTCATGTTACTAGTGTTGCATGTTGCACAGTGCATTGGCAGTGTTTGCACAGTGTCTGTTGTCACCTTTTCTCCTTTCTCGTTTCGTGTCACGACAAACCCAAAATGATTCTAGACCTCAGACTTAAAAGCCACTGGTGCATCCACAATGGGGGCACTGGCCAATGACATGGCTGCAAAGGATTATGGTCCATGTAGTTTACTGTGCTATGTGCCACAGGAGCGGACTGAAAATTATTATTTTTTGCCTAAAGACACATAGTTTAACAAAGTGACAAGACCACGACGATATAGAGGCAGTTTTACTGCAATGATATTGCAATATCGCCAATATTGTTACACCCCTAATTGACTATGCAAACCATAAAGGACCAGAAAACATCAAGTTGTTTCCTCATTCTGATGTACAGTATGATATAAATATTGCATAATGCATTTCTATCTATACACATATAAACCTACTATTGATTTTTCCCTCTATTTCAGGCATTTAGTTTTGCTACACAATATCCTGCAGGCAAACCCTTCAGAATGACCAATACTGAAAAAGGCCCGTTGCCAAATGTTGCCTAGGAGTGGTGCAGCCAAGAGCTCTCCTGTGTCTAATGCCCCAGGGTGATAATCATAGGTTTACAGCACAAACAGCTACAAGACAAAGCGCTGTGCTGGGCCTGTGAGCTGAAATGATGTGAGATATTAGCTGCTACGTTTAGCATCTTGGATCAGACTTATGTGGGTGTTGGATGTGTTTTAAAAGGCTTCCCAAGAGAATTGCTCTAAAAAACTCTCTACGGCAAAGAAAACAGAAGACACTTTACCTACTGGATTCACAGTTCAGCCTTTTCATCCCACCTCTCATTATTTTAGCACAGATAGATGCCAATGTCAAAACTAAAATAAAAACATGTAGCTTGTTCTTTAATGGAGATGAAGGATCATGCAAGTTTGTTCTCACAGAGCTGAAAGCATTCACTGTTGTGTTGTGCAAAAGTAAGAGCTTAAAGTCGTCTGCTTTGAATTCAACATTGAAGTGGTAAACAGTGTTTCTCCCAGATATACAGGGTCTTCAATAATATGCTATATGAGAGCAGCTATAAAGTACGGTCTAATCTGGCAACTCCACTTACAGAGATATAGGGTATCAAATGATTCACTCTAAAGAAGTGTTTAGTAGAGAGTAGAGTAGAGTTTGGTTTTTTAACATATTTTCAAGTTAGTTATGTATTACTTGAGGATATTTTGAGTATTGATTCTTTGCAGCTGATGGCATCAATTGCTAACTATAGGCACTGCCAGAGGTGGGGATTTGCAAGTTGTGACTTGGACTTGAATCACTATTTTTAGGACTTGAGACTTGACTTGATAAAATGGACTAAGACTTGGGACTCGACTTGGACTTGAAGGTCAGTGACTTGGGACTTGACTCGGACTGAGGCATGTGACTTGAAAAGGCTTGAGAAGCACTTTTAAATCTGAATCCTTTCTATTCTGACCAGAATGATTCACACTAAGATCATGTCAATAGATTTAAAAAGAAAAAATGTGCATTTCTACAACTCTTATATACTCTATAAATGCATAATAATAAATATACTATGACTTTATAAGTACAATTTATCTTAAAAGTCATACATTACAACAATCTAAGCTATATTTGGTACTTTGGTTTAAAGACTTGAAATGACTTGAAGCTCAAAGCAGACAACTTGAACTTATGGGCCAGTGACTCGAGACTCGACTTGGACTTGGGACTTGACTCGGACTTGAGGTCAAAGACTTGAGACTTACTTGAGACTTGCAAAACGACCACTTGTTCCCACCTCTGGGCACTGCTGTGTTACTCATGTTTGATTTTAGTCCATTTGAGCTTTGTTTTATCACAATCACACCAGAAAGCTGAAAGCTGATTTTGTGCTGTTAAACACATCTAATAATAAAATGACATGTCACAAGTTTGCTCGTATTAGCCCACAGTTTTTCAGTTAGTCACTCTCATCTTTTTGTTCTCACCTTTTTGTTGAAAATCAAACAGGACCATGAACACTTGCATTGACCACAGGCTCCTCAAAATTTGTTGTTTAAACCAGTTTGTATTTTTAAAACTTTTTGGTTGTGTATGTTAATTTTGACACCATGGTAAATGAGCATACTGTCATAAACATACAGGCAAAACACCCCCGGTATGATGTCTCTGCAAAGTATAATTTCAGTCTTATTACAAAATGCAGCAAGAAGGTCCTGCATTAGTCCATAGTGGCTTCTGTTTTAAATGTTTGAACTTACCTCTTACCTAAAAAGGATACCAAAAGGTCATCATGAAATTAAATAAATAATATATTAAAATTATGTAATACTACAATAAAAGTCCAAACATTTCCACACATTAACACACACTGTCTTGAACCTGTCCATGCTAATTTACACTCAAGATCACAATAAAATCTTAAGTTGTGTATGAATCGCGTGCCAGAGTTGAACAGCCGATAGGGCATTTCCCAGCAGCCCTTGCTTCCGACAGCTGTGGATAAGTGGTCATTAAAATCCCATGATCACTTAATACACCTGTCATTACCATCAACTGCATGCTAACTGCAAGTCGGAGCCTTAGTGCGAGACGGCGGTCACAGAGCAGCCTCAATTAAAAAGCCCAAGAAAGTTCCTTCGTTTGGCCAATTTGCCTCATTACTCTTGGCCATAAGTACAGAGGAGTTAGCTAGCATGTACTGCTAAGTATTCAGGAGAGTGGTCATGGTCTTTGGTGAAAACTTTAGAAAGAAAGTGAGTCTTTTCAGTGAACATAGCCCCAGTCTTTCGCAATGCATAATTAAGGCTAGCCATTCATTTACGGAAATGTATTTGTACTCCATGCAAATGGCTGGGCATATGATATTGAAAGATAGGCTCTAGCTATCTTCACCCCTGTTTGCCTTAGGAAAAGAACATAATTTGAGTAGCAACTCCTATTTTTTTTTTTTTTTTCGAAGTCTCATGTATAATGGCAAGGTTTAAAAAGTCAAAAAGAAAAATGCCTGACTAAATCCTAGTGTTGTATGTATCTATTTTAATGTTTTTCTGTTTCTTGTTTCTATTTGTGGACATAACATATTTTTTCATCTGTAAAGACCTCAAATAAGCAAGATTTTTAAACTGATAAAACTACTGGCTTATCATGTTGCAATTACTTATTACCATTTGTGCATTTGTACCAGCAGACTCCTGTTCAAGTGTTCATAGACTGTGCCATCAGACTAAAATATTATACAACCTTCATTATATTGTGCAAAATGTGAGATTCAGTATTTAAAGGTCCTATATTAAGCAAAATTGACCCTTATGAGCTTTAAGCCATGTTAGAATGTTCTTACCTCATCAAAACATATCTGGAGTTAAGTTTTGGTTTGTTTACCTGTTTGAGTAAGCCTTTAATATTAGTCTGTCTACATTTCCAAAGCTCAAAATGCTCTGTTCCACCTTGTGATGTCATGAAGCAGTAGTTTTCAAGTTAACAGCTACAGTTTACCTTTAGTTCAGTAGAGCATGGCACTTCAAAAATGGAAGTGATCCAAATGATAAAACATAGTGGAGCACTTCTTGTATTACCACATGACATCACAAGGTGGAACAGAGTGTTTTCTGACTGAAAGAAGCACTCTAAATATGCAGGATTTCTGTGTTAACATGTGTGAATGAAATAAAACTCAAGTATGTTTTTGATGCATAATCCACTTAATAACATAGATTAGAAAATAGCGAAATAGGGGCCCCTTAATGATCACTTTTTATATTCCTGTTCCTGGTTTTAGAGTGGCTGTGTAACTGATTTTAGAAGCACTTTAAAAAATGCTGGCTTTTACTGGAAATTCTCAAAAGCGAGGACATTTGAAAGCAAGTCACGACCCTGTGGCCATAAGCGCACTCCTCCCAGTGAAATCCCAGTAGCTCATGTGTCTGTGTCTGTCACATTTAACCCTGAGTCAACCATCAATCCTGACAATCCTGACAACACCCCACATCAGTCCACGGATTACACGCATATACACTTTTTACGCTGGTCTTGCCCAAATCCTGGATAACATTTTTTGATTCAGCAATTTAAACTAATTTCAAGGGTGGCTCCGCAGCAATTTTCTGGATCAATGGAACGTCATAGCCCAGTCGGTCCCTGGCTCTTATCGCAGGTAAAGCACGGTGAGGGGAGGCCTAATTACCAGGAGAGTAGGGCACCAGTGTATCCAGCCTGATCACCCACCGCAAAACATCAGCACCAAAAACATGGGAAACTTTATGGTTCACACAACTCAACTTTAAAATGAAAAAAAAAAAAAAAAAAAAAAGCTTGTTTAATGCATGTTATGTGTTAATTTCAGAAAAAGTTCTGTTGCTGCAAAGACTATGTAAGGAGCTTAATGGTACATAAATACTCTTTTTAAATGTATTTGATTTATTATTTAAATTCAGGTTCTCACTCTGTCTTTGTTTATGTGTGGAATGGTTCATGCTTGGCTTGAAATGTTCCACAATATGGTCCATCCATCCATTTTCTTCTGCTTATCTGGGGCCGGGTCACAGGAGCAGCAGTCTAAGCAGAGACTCCTAGACTTCGTTCACACCAGACACTTCCTCCAGCTCTTCTGGGGGGACTCCAAGGCTTTCCCAGGCCAGCCGAGTGATATAGTCCCTCCAGCATGTCCTGGGTCTTCCCCAGGGCCTTCTCCCGGTGGGACATGCCCGGAACAACTCCCGAGGAAGGCGCCCAGGAGGCATTCGGAACAGATGCCCGAGCCACCTCAGCTGGCTCCTCTCGAAGTGGAGGAGCAGCGGCTCTACTCTGAGCTCCTTCCCTGCAACTGAGCTCCTCACCCTATCTCTAAGGGAGTGCCCAGCCACCCTGTGCAGGAAAGTAATTTTGACTGCTTGTATCCATGATCTTGTCCTTTCGGTCATTACCCAAAGCTCATGACTATAGGTGAGGGTAGGAACGTAAATTGGCCGGTAAATCGAGAGCTTTGCCTTTCGGCTCAGCTCCCTCTTCAGCACAACTCCACAATACGGTATTAAGTGTATATATTTAGCATCATATTGCAGGTGTTTTATTACTCTGTTTATTATTTATTATTCTGAATTTCATTATGTTGTATAATGACAATAAAGGCTTTCTATTCTACTAAGTTAAATAAGCATGCACCCCCTTACAGGGAAGGGGGTTGTCTCACACACCTCTGTGAAGTTTAAGGCCATATTGTGGAACATTCAAGACACATAGCCATATAGCCATACCACTTTGAAAATGCCTGATCTTAGTCCAATGAGATTAATTTGGTCTTCCGATATTCTAGTTATTAGGTTCTTTTTTTCAGACCTAGAGTGTTATTTCATACCTGACAGTTTCGACTGCTCACTAGCGTCTTCCTCAAAGTGGTCACGTGATGTTGCTGTGACGTGTCTGGTCAGCTGATTTAAACAGGTTTCCACCTACTGGTGGAGGCAGGACGACCTGTTTAAATCAGCTGACCAGACACGTCACAGCAACATCACGTGACCACTTTGAGGAAGACGCTAGTGAGCAGTCGAAACTGTCAGGTATGAAATAACACTCTAGGTCTGAAAAAAAGAACCTAATAACTATAATGCCTGATCTTGTCTGATCTTGGAAGCTAAGCAGGGTTGGGCCTGGTTAGTACTTGGATGGGAGGCCACTAGGAATACCAGTAGTGGCTGTAGTGCATAATATTATTGTGTCCTTGGTCAAAACACCACGCCCATCTTGCTTCTAGTGTCCATGTGCACTGATTCATGAGAGTGTGAATGTGGGGAAATGAATGGAAGCGATCCCATGTGTAATATATGTTCATCAACACACACTGCAGTATGTAAAGAAAAATACATTCAAGTACATATATTTTTTGTAATTGTAAGGAAAAACGCAACTTAGACAAGTGAAACAAAACTTCAAAAAACAAAATGCATAGAAATAGCCAAACAAGAGCTTTGTAAAATTCCCATTTTGCCTTTCCCAAATGCATGCTGATATAATTACTGTTTGAGCCTTCAGCGAAGATAGTTGAAATGCATTGACTTCTGAAAGGAGTCTGAATGAGGCAACGTTGCAGCACATAAATTATGGAAATATATGCCTTTCAATTTAATGCACTGGTTAAACGTATACATTTTGGGATAGCCTCGCCAATATCCATGAAAACAGTGAGCTGGGCTTGTCCCCTTGTTTCTGGACCCTCACGACTGCAGGCATAAATAAATAAGGATGTGTGATAATCATATTCAGGGTAAGGCTTTGGGCCCACACAGCTGAGGACATCCTCTCCGTGGAATACTTATCATTCCTTTGAACATGAAAAACACCATTGTTGCAACTGAGTCTTCTGTTATTAAGTCTGACGAAATAAAAGCAAAGAAAGACATTTTGGAAAAAAAAAAAAAAAAAAAAAAAAACAGAGATCTTTGACATCTCCATATTTTACCTTCTTTCTTCTGACGTTTGTGCTGTTTTTCACTCAAGGAAGTATTTGGTATAAAGGCAATGTCTTTCAAAGTGGTTGCAGCACATGTTATACATGCAATTACATGTAAATATTTATAAACTTTTATGTCTTGGTATTGAGTTCAACCAATAAGAAAAATGTTTATAATAAATAACACACATTTCAAAAGTGCACTAAGTAAATTTTCTGGTGGAGGGTCTTCCACCTGCTTGTATGTATGGAGACACATTATAACCTCAAATTTACCCATCTTTTATCTATTGAATTACAGATGTTTTTATTGCAAAAACAAAAAGAAATTGAAAAACAGACATTCTTAGATCCAACAGATCCAATCTGCAACATGACCTGCTTGTCTTTAAGGATATATAAAGTTTTTTGCCATAATATGGACGATTCCAGGCAAAGCTGTAACGTCTCCATGATGACAATCTGTGGCGTACCCTACCAGAAAAGTTATATTGTTATAAATTAAAAATACTGAATCTTTCCATCAAGTATTAGTTTTGGATAAATTATAAAGTTACTTCCCACAACTGCCAAAGAGAAAGCAGAGCCACACATGGTTAAAAAGCAATTTCCCAGGCCATGACAGTAGTACAAATGTATAGCGGCGCATGTTGGCGGGGCAGGGCCGAGGGCCGATAAGGCTCACGAGTGAGGCAGAGCTGCAGTAGTCAGGTTAATCCCGCTGTTTAATCTGTGGAGCTATGGACTCCTTATCACTGCTGCCTGCTGCTGCCAGAGCCCCACTGCCTGCCTCTCATCACTCTGCACTGGTGGGACAGTCAAGACAAGCTAACTGTGGCTAACGCAGAGATACTGCGTTAACCCTATGCCCACACACATACTCACAGACACACACACGTATGCACACAAACACACTAACACACATACACACACATGCACTTGCATACACACGCACGCACATGCACTCTCATACACACAGTCACATTCACATACACACACACACAGACCTGCGGCGTCTGATGACCACAGCCACATGTCAGACCGATTTGACATCCAATGGGACCCCGAAATGGCAGATTCTATTTCCATATTTGTTTTGGGGAGGGAAATAGAGCTGCCTTAACACGCTGGCTTCCTATCTGAGAGGAGTGTTGGCAAATCGTACAGCTGTCAAGAACCACAAGCAAAGAAAGTAAAAATAACATCTATATATTCACTAGCATATTTAAACATACATTATTTATGAGGATATTTAGACACTATCCAACTCAACGACTACTCAGTGTCAAATTACCTCTTTCTGTACCTCTTTGTGAGAGGGTTTTGGTCAGGAGTACTCAGAGTTGGAAAAAGTACAGGCAAAAATTGTGCTGAAGTAGAGTAATGTTACTTCAAGAAATTGTTACTCAAATAAAAGTACAAGTACAAGTAGTAGGGATGTAACAATAACTGAAATATTGTGATATCGTATCATCAAAGTTCTCACAATAATATCATGGACCATCACAATATATTGAATTACAAGTCTCTTTGCTTAAATTAGGAGTTATAGTGCAGCAATAGCTAAAAAAAGACAGACAGAAACTACATAGACCATGAATCTTTGTTCCATTTCAGTGCAGACTACATGAAGAAACAACAGTTCTAAGTACTTTTAAGTCTTAGTTCTTTGGATTAAGTCTTGTCAAGGCATTTTAAGAGGAAAAAGTACCATATTCACAATTTTGGTAGTTCCACAAAATATCGCAATAAATATCGTACCGTGAGATGTATATCTTGAAAATATCGAACCGATAATGTGACATCCCTAATCCTAAGCCTCCCCACCATATTGTGAGCATTCCCACAATATCACAATAAATATCATTAGGTTCATACCGTGACGATATCGTATCATGAGACTTGGATATCGTTACACCCCTACAAGGTATTATTCAACTAAAAAAAAAAAAATTCAACTAAAAAAATATTTAGGGAAGTTACCACTTATGGAGCAACTGGACCTAACATCTTATTTGTTGTTTGAAGTTGATGTAATTGGAAGGAGAAACATTAAATAATCCACAGAATCTGGTATTTTTGTATAATGGACCACTCAGATTTGAAAAACCTATTCTTATCTGAAGGATGAGAAGTTTACATAAAGTTTTTTGTCACTTATGAACCTTGCACACATAGGAAGAGTAACCAAAACCTTGCATTTGACGCATCCTTCAATTCAACTGGGGCCATCTGTCACAGGCATCTTTGTGCTAATAGAGCACTTTAAAAAATGGATTCACCTTTTAACAGTTTAAGAAACACTAAACGTGAGATAGTCAAAGGATGTGAGCTGTGGGCACTGCTGTTAGCGAAGCCTTGCGTGCTCTGGACATTTGGGCCTAATTAAAATGGCCGACCTTGTGCTCTATCCAAACAGTAGACTCATGCAGAAAATGGACAAGACTGAACCGTGATACAGAGAAATAAACAGGCCAACAAAACAAATCCACATCATGGGCCCCAGGCTACAAAAACAATTACCACAAATCCATTTATACATACACAACTTCCACTGCTTTAATGACTCTATTAATGATAACATTCCTGTGCACCAGTGTCCACTTTGTTTAGACTTTTGCACCAAATGAGAAAATGTACTGGACACCAATCACATCAGCAATAATACAGTCTTAGAGGTGGTGTGTGTCTAGGATAAAAACATTAACTGCTGGCATTTAATCTCAGGGGGAAATTACAGCCAAAATCTTTTGGATAATGGAATAGTCCACATTTCAGATTGGTTAATGCAAGATAATACAATAGAAAATGGTTTGCAACCTGATATAAGTAATTTTTATTTCATATCTTATCCATGTTTGGAGAGATTTTCATTAAATAACCTGCCATGTTTGTTCATTCTTGAGTTACTTATTTAGTAACTACAGCTATCCTGAGGCAAGTTAGCAAGAATGTGGCCATTTTCTGACAACCATCTTTTACAATATGCTTTTGTAATAGTCTTGTCTCTTGCCCAATGACACACCAATAGCATGAAATTAGCAGAGATTTAACCCTCAACCGTGAAATTATAGTTACTGTTTACATTAAAACGTGATCATTTTCTGATATTTGAGTGATTAGAGATTTTAACTGACATGTAAACAGTTTGTTAGTCATTTTTTCGACATCTGTGCAGGTGTTGAGAGGGAAAACAATGCAAAAAAGGTCAAACTAATGTGGCAAAGACAAAAATGAACAAAAATGAAAACTCTTTGCTGCGATCAAGACGTTTTGGCCAGAAGCCATTTTCAATTGATAGAACTGACTTGAAGGACTGGGAATTGATTCAGTATTTAGATTAAAAGAACTATCTCATAATGTGAATGATTCACTGACATGCCATCAAGTGTTTTGTTGATCAGATTGTTCTTGTGCGTAGTTATGAGATTTACTGACCATGTAAATGTACACACTCTCAGTATATTCCTGCCTTCTGGGAAAGTGTCACCATTGTTTGGACTGAAAAAAATAAAACATTTTACACACTGGGCTGTTATTTTTGTCCACCAACAGTGTGTAGTTTCACTCAGTATGTTTGTCAGAAATATGTGTGCGGAGAAGTAGCAGAAGTTAGATTGAGCTGCCTTAACTGTGTTGTCAGATAAGGTGCCTCTGGATTCGTGTTAGATGTTGAGTTGAGTTATGAATCTAAACTTTGACGTGGAGTTCAAGGATTCGGGGGAATAATTTACCATCAGTCAGGTGCAGCGTTTTTATCTTCTTTGGATCGCCTCAAAATAGCAGCAGACAACAGCGGAGGAGAGAGGAGGCAGAGCATGTCAAATCTAAACAGCACTAATGTGCTCCAAGTTCAAATAAAGAACACTGTGGTGGCATTTAAGTCAAGCAGATACTATTATAACCCACTACTGACAAGAGACTAAGGTTCACATAGTGTTATGTGGATTAAAGAGTAATTTGTCTCTGTCAGCCCAAGCTGTTATTAAAGAAGACATATTATGTTTAGTATTGAACTATTACATAAGTAAATCATGATTTTACATTGTGTTAACTGTAAACAGCAATAAAATGACTTAATAAAAGAAGTAGGACCTTTGACATTCTTTTCAAAACTGTGGCATTTTACAGTAAGCAGCATAGTTTTTAACCTTACGGTATGTGTGAACTAAAGTTTGCAATGAGATGTGGGCAGACATAGGGGGTAGGTAAAAACAAGAATTTTCTGAGCACTCAAATCTCAAATACAGGTAAATACAGGATTGCTCAAACATCCATGAATCAATCAAATAAACGGTCAAATGTCAGACTTTTCAATGGATCAAATGACCAAAAGTACATTTAACTTTTACAACACATTCTTTAATGTGAGAATGCTCGCTTATTCACAAATCTGACCTGTAACTTGGCTTTGTGGCATCACCTTGTTTTGATGGAGATGAATATGTTTAATGACATACTGTTGAACATTTTAGGAAAAGCAGTAACAGAAACACCAGAAAAGTCTCCAACAGAAAAGTTACATTGTTCCTCTTTAATGAACTAAACTGAGTCATATTATTGATAAGTGGAAGGCTAAATCAGGAGTTTGAGTACAGAAAATGCACAGGTACTATGCCAGCACTAGAAGGGAACAAGGTATCAAAACTAAATTTACCGCTGAAAGTACAAACTGGCTCAAGCTTGAAATAGACTCCCCAACAGCTCCTCTACTACCTATATACTTGCACCACAGTTTGAAAACCACTGCTTTAGCACTCACCTTAGCACTAAAAAACACTGATCCTATTAACAGCTGACAAAGGACTTTGACAGGCACAATGTACATCGGCCTCTCGTTAAGCTCAGCCCACTCACACTGCAGGCTGAAACATTACACTTTTCACACTAATTAACTGAGCTGGACATTGTCAGACCCCATTCAGAGCGCTGATTGCTTGCCTGGCTGTATAGCGCTATAGCACGCAGGTGGAACAGGACTACCAAGGCCAGTAATGAATGGTTGAAATATGACTGGAGCAGAGAGCACAGCAGCGGTTCCCAAACTGTCAGGGCTGTTGGACCCAAGTCTAAGAATAAATACGGGGGCCGAACTATCGAAATATATCAGGCGCTACCTCCCAATGACATCCTTGCTTCACACTTCGGCTAGAAAAAGGCTTTGCACAGTTTGAACAATGTCAACAACCAGACAAAACAGCTGACGACTTATCTGTCAATCTTTGCTCCAATTCCTGTTTGCTTTTGGAAATCTTGTCCAGCTGTGTTAATGTTTTGTTTGTAACGGATTGAGTTTAAAGGTGTACTAAGTAACTTTCCTGGTGGAGGGTCAGCTGGTGATGCTTTACCTGGAGTGTTTGACAGTATAGCATTAAACGTACCTATAGTTTTTATTTCACTGCAAGTTTTTCATTGCTCAAAAAGACCTTACCGTGATCTTCTTGTGTCCGTGAAAATGGTTTGAGTTAAATACCATGGGGGGTATTCCATCAAAGTCATTTCACAAGTCTAGGCTTATCCTGAAATCCTGAGCTGAAACTAGATTTATCTCCACAATCTATCGCCTCAAGTTGTTCCACGACAAAAATAAACCTAGTGTACTCCTGGTCTCGTCCAATGAGGTTTATTTGGTCTTCCAATATTCCGTTATTATTATTATTTATTTTTATTCAAGATCAAGAGTTTGTTTTCATACCTGACAGTTTAGACTGCTCACTAGCGGCCTTCCTCAGAGTGGCCCTGTGATGTTGCTGTGATGTGTCCAGTCAGCTGATTTATACAGGTGCTGGCGCTGCATTTCTACTGGTGGAGCAACATCATGTGACCACTTTAAGTAAGACCGCTAGTGAGCTGTTGAAACACTTGGGGCCCGATCTTGCCCCTGATCTTAGCACTAGTGCTAGCGTTAATGAGGGGGCGTGTCCAGGTTGGGCTGTACTTCGTTGCTGGAGGCTGGAATCGGACAAGACAGACAAGACACTTCACCCACATTGCCTAGTATGAAAGTGGTGTGTGTGTGTGTGTAAGTGATGGTGGTGGTCGGAGAGGGCCGATGGCGCAGATTGACAGGCTCGCTTCCGTCAGTCTGCCCTAGGACAGCTGTGGCTACAGTAGTAGCTTACCAGCACTGAGTGTTGAGTGAATGAATAATGAACTGTAAAGCGCTTTGGTTATCTTGAAAGGTGCTATATAAATGCAATGATTAATTAATCTGAACCAATCTGTGACCACTGTAGCATTTAAAATCACTGCCAGTGTGGGTAATGTCTGAAATCTTTGCCTCATTATCAGGCAGCACAGCGGCGTGTGGGGAAAAGTTATATATATGAGTACAATAAAACACCTCCGGAGCCCCCCAATGTACCCCCGAATACTCACCAGCAGAGGTGCCAGGAATATAGAATTTTGGATGGCCCATGACAGAACTGGCTGGGCTTGTGTTCTGAACACTGCACACACTTGTGCCCTTTTCCCGCATGTGCACCCCTGTAAGCCCGTGCACGCACACACACGTGAAGGTTTTTAGTTTTCCAGCGTTTTGCCATCACTGCATTTGTCAAGATTGGGCCCTAGATCTGAATAAATAACCTAATAACAAACTATTGGAAGACGAAATGAACCTCAGAATGTCAAGGAATTCCATAAATTAGAACAACTGAATTTGAAAAGGACACATTTCCGTAACCAACTTCGATTCAATCTGCATTGCCAGGACGAGGGAATTCTAAGCATGGAAACCCAAGCCAAAGAATCCCAACCCAGAAGGTGGAATTGTAAGAGGAGCATGCCTGGCACTGCTGAGAGAGAGGATAAGATGCACTAAAAATAAGATAGATGACATACAATAAAAGTAGAATGAACATAGCTGACTTTGCTAGCAAGTTCCAACTGGATGAAGACACGCTAAAATTAACAACACAAAACAGCCAAACTGCCATCAGGCAACGTAAAAAAAAGACGAAAGCAAAGTGATATGCACGTTAGCAAAGGACAAAACTCACAATCACAATAATACCTGCAGATAAAGGAAGGACTACAGTGATTATGGACACAGAAAAATATGAACAACAGATGGAAAACATGCTAAAGTACATACAAACTGATTAAGAAAGACCCAACGGAGGAAAAGAAAAAGACGCTCAAAGCGCCCCTAAAGCCCCTGTTAGAGGAAGAAAAAATAGACAAGATAACCTACAGCTATCTACAACTTGGACGCATAGTATTGGTTCAGTAACGTAGAAGAAACAACACTGCAAGAATTCAAACCAACTGGCCCAGGAACTGAAAACGATCAAAGTACAAACCAATGAAATATTAATATCCCACAGTGTGGTATCACTGATTAAAAAAACACTCCCATAAATGTCACTTTGCACATAGTCAAGAACCACCTTTGGGCAGACAAAACACTCCAGAAACGAACCAACAGAACAGTCGAAGACATAACCTGGCTTCTACATTTTGTATCCACATCCACACACTTTAAATACAAAAGGAAAATATACAAACAGAAAGAGTGTTTCGCTATGGGGGACCTCATAAGTAGTTTCTTCATGGAGGACCTGGAGGAGAAGGCCATGAGCACAGCACCGACAAAATGTGGACTCCCTATGTGGAAACGTGCACTTAAAATATCTAATTCACACACGAAGAAGAAGCAAAAAAAATATAATTCTGGACATGAACATCACACATAGAGAAGATGGCAGCATCAAAATGAAAATACATAGAAAACTAACCCACACTAACCAATACCTCCTATGAAACATCGGAACATCCCACAGCCGACAAACTCTCCATTGTAAGAATATTATTTGACAGAACCAACATTATAACAGATGAACAAGACAAAAAGACAGAGACGTTCACAACATTCTGAAGCAATGCAAATATCCAAAATGGGCAATTAAAATAGGAAAATAAGAGACCAGAGAGAAAGAAAAACAGAATCAGAAAAACAAAAATGAAAGTGAAAAAAGAGCGCTGGCATGGTAACCTTACTGTACATCAGGGGCATAACACAACAAAACACAAAAGAAAACACAGTGTCAACACACCAGTAAAACCATACAGAAACTCAGACAGCTACTTGTCCACCCAAAAGATAAAATAGAACCAGAGCACAAATGCAATGCCATATACAAGGTGTATGTCTTGCAATAAAACATACATCGGAGAACCAGGAAAGGCATTCTATACAGGAAAAAAGGAACGTAGGACGTAATGTAATAAGGATACAGTGAAGGCGTGCACACGAGCAACAAAACACAAAGCAGATCAGGAACAACACAAATCTGCCATCACTGACCACTGTAAAAGCGAGAACCACATTATGGATTGGGATGGAGCAAACATCATTGGGACAGAGGACAACAAACATCGTTGCTGGATTAAAGAGGCAATCGAAATATGGAAACGTGCCCACAGGACTATAAACCGGGACAAGGGGCTTGTTTACTCACACACATTGGCGATTCTGTCCTGTGGAACTCAGACTACAGATGGCACTCTCATCCTGCCTCCACCAGCTGGAAGACAGCGCCAAACCTGTATAAATCAGTTGACCGGACACATCACATGGTCACTCTGAGGAAGACCGCTAGTGAGCAGTCGGAACTGTCAGGTGTGAAAACAAAGTTTTGATCTGAAAAAAAGAACCTAATAAGATAGTCCTGATCTAGTCCTGGTCTAGTCCAGGTTTAAATTTGAGTTTAGAACCAATTTAATCCCAACTATGTATGCACCCTAAGACAAAAACCAGAAGTACAGTTAAAGACTAAACCATGTCAAACCTGATAGAAAACTCTGAGCCAGGATTAAACCAGGTCTTGACAAAAAACACTGTAGTTGTTGGCCTCATCTGGCTGTATAATGACAAAAGATGTTAAATAATTTTTTTATACTGTATATTTAGTTTCTTTGTGCTCAGTGTTGAAAAAGTGTATGGAAAGCTTTACGTATCAAACGTAATCCCTTTGCCTCTGGCGGGAATAAGGAAGTTGCCCTGCAGACCACTCAACACATTTTAAGTTTAGTGTGTGAAAATCCGCCCAGGATAAGACAATGGCCTCCTGGATCCATGAGGATTACTTTGTCTATTGATTTGTGTCATCATGAGGCCTGTGCACTATATTATAGACAGTATCTCTGTGCATTAGAATGGGAGACGCTCCAGACAGTTACTTAGCAGCTTACCGATTCGCTGACTTAGTTTTTTCCCAACAGGTATATAGTCAAATGTTCTCATTAAACTTCACATCAAAGACAACAGAAAATACGACTAACCCTGAGAAAGATTTCACTACTGGTGGAGAAGGTTAATGCTTCACTGTGGGATTTAATGGCTTCCTCTCACCATCCATAAGCAACCAGCAGCAACAGTGATCACTCAAATTGTAGCATTTTTGGGTTGGGGCACTGTTAATATATTTTAATAATTTGTTAGATTCTCAGATCTTCACATTTGAATTCAGGTCTGGGCACAGTTGTCATCATTGCGAGACAGGACTGATTGGAAGTTGAGATGCCACAATAAATCTTACTGTTGAAATTATTGTGAGAAGAAACATCACGTTTTTATGATTATTCGTGTGGCCAAACAACAGTTAAATGACAAATTCTCAGTCAGTCACACTGTCCAATAGAAAAACTTTCTTATTTCACTAGCTTTATGAAATTTAACTTTCTGAATGATAAAGTTAATGTGAAATAAAAATTCAGATAAAGACTACATTTAGTTTGCAGCAGAGATCAAATTGCTTCTAAAATTCTCGCAACTATTATTTTGTAGTTTTTAAGATTTTATTCTGAGTTCATTCAGAGCAATCGTAATGATAGATTAACTGAATATTACAGACATCCCTACTTGAAAGAGGCTTTGGTCCTGTTTTTATGCAACTTTTATTTTTATCTACATTTCACCTTCACTTTATGAGCGAGAAAATAATACATTAGATTGGTATATCACCCATTGTACAAAGCATATTTTCATCATTTTCATTTAATCTTAGTAAAGCATTTTCAAGTGTCCAGGTATCATAAGTGACCTACACCAGGTAACATGCTGAACAGAACAAAATCTGGCAACCATTGCATGCTCAGTGCTGGGTGAAGCTTAACATTTTCTTTGCTTATCTTGGATTTTCTTGTGGCTTAACGCTGCAGTAGGCAGAAATAACCTAAGTGAAACTGCTACTGTTTGTGGAAATTCACACCTTTTTTTTGATGTATCTCTGTTTAGAGATAAAGGTGCTATTGATGGTGCAGTTCTGAAGAAAGGGGAAGTTGACTTTTGAGAAACAAGAACGTTTTAATTTGAATATGAATGTTTACAGTATTTTGAGTTTAGTTGCTTTCCATTTTTATTTAAATGTTTTAATTAACCCCCTAGTGAACAACAGTGTGAGCTTGTGGAATACATGTGAATGGACAGATGGATATTTTGTACAGTTAAGGTAGAGTGAGTAGTTATCATGTTGTTTTCAACTCATGCTGAAAAGATCAAAATAAGTATGAAAAAATACAACACGGTGTTTCATGTGGTGTTTTACTGTATTAATATCCTTGCCATTATTGAACTTCATCATGCTATTACATTCAAAGCTACTGGCATACCCTCATTCCAGGCAATAGCATCTCTTTGGAGACAAGCAGGGTCTATAGTGCATCTTTAAATAAAACATAAATGACTGATATATCTTACTAGCCCTATTAGTTTTTTTAAGAAGTTGAATCATTAAATGTACCTAATATAATAAGACATGCATATTTGAATCTCTAAAATAGCCCTGTGTAGTACTGATGTCCAGATGGTAATTCTCATTTAAAGACCTTGGCGACAGACTGTGGCTCATCTGTTCCTGGATCAGCTGGTGGTCCCGGGGCAAAGGGGGCGCTCTTTACCAAATCTGCACCTGAACCCATCTGCTCCACTGTGAGAGAGGCAGACACAGCACACTACTGTTAACAAACTCCTTTTAACACTCAATACTGCAGGGGTCCGTGTACCACAAGATTATCCATGTTGTAGTGTGAAAAAAAATAGCACTGAGGCCATAGCGATTCAAAACAAAATAGGTCTTTTCTTAATGAATAAAAGTTCTCAAAATGTCACCTAAAACAGGAAACCAGAAAATGTCATGCTGATGCAGAGTAGCTGTATGTTGTCGTTCTCTGGTGCTAGTTAAAAGTATAAATGTATTTGCTATTTGCTAGCTAAGTACTCTTGAGTGAAAATATTTCTCCTTGTACAATGTCTGGGACTCTTTATGTACACTCCTTGTAGTAAAAAAAGATACATATGATACTTGGTACTTTCTGCAACATACCACACCATGATTTCACACTACAACCACTGCTGCTGCTGTTGCTTGCAATGCAATCAGTATGATTATGACAGCAAATGATACAATATTTGTAGTTCAAATAATATAGATATAAGAAATACTACTACTTAGAGCTCCATCTACTACTAATTTGACCACCATTACTACTTATTATCACAACAACAAAGATGTACTGTATATTACATCATTAGATTCAATGACATTTACTTAGAGACTTGGATGTAGACACACAGGGGAATTACTGGGACACAATTTCTCAGTATTCCAGTACATTAACATAATAACAAGACCTCAGCAGACCTCAAAAATAGTTAAAATATATGGCAAAACAGCAAATTGACATAAAATAATGGCAAAATGAAGAGATACAGAGTAGCTACAGGAAGGATGTGACAGATGTGTAAACAGGAAATAGAGTTATGGTTTACACAGTACATAGAGAATAACACAGAATGCAGACTTTACCTTTTTGCCTTGAATGTTGGTTTCAAGTGACTGTCCCTTTAAGAGAAAACAGATAAGAGTCTAGTGACAGCTCCTTTGTATACTGCCTAATTAAGAAACCCAAGCCTCACACATTTTTCCCTTTAAATTAAATTGAAATGTGTGAAGAAAAATACTTACTTTGGTGCCAGTCTATAATGTGTGATACGGAGTGCTAAATCTCACTGTTTTGTTGTTTGTTATCTATTCCAACCCTGGACAATGGATTTAATGCTGCATCTGTATGGAAATAAGACGCTATTCTAGTGGAGGCTGTCATGTTCCTTTGAGTACCTATTCTATTAAAACTAAGTATGCAGAGAGAGAAAGAAACTAGATAAAAAAAATACGCATGTCACTGGCACTGAGTAAATTTTTTGGTAGTTGTACTTTTTTTTTTGGAATAGTTTTTATTATTAGATTGGAACATTTAAAAGAACAGAAATTACTGAATACTGCACAATCTCTAAACTGTTTAATTACTCAAGTTTGAATAAAGATACTGATCTAAAATGTAACTAAAATTGTGTAAAAAAAAAGCCTTTATTCGACTGACTGTGACCTCCTTAGAAAGCAACATAATCTGCCCACAAACTTTATTTCAGAATATTTAACCTTGAAAATGCTTCTTCAGAGAAATGATGGGGAGCTTATTGAAGTGTGCTCATTGCTTTTGACAAGTGAGGTCGTCTCAGGACATGTTGGCCAAGGTTGTACAGGGTTTTAAGACAAAATATTAAATGCTTACCAATGGATTTAGTCAACAATTTATTCTACACACTTCTACACACAACTCTGATCACGTTAGATAAGTTGCATACATAGCACAAACAAGAATATATATGAAAGTGAAACACATTTTTGAGTGTGCTACGTATTGCCTATTGGACTTCAAATCTGATACCATTCTTGACTCCCTTTTCTTATTACTTGTGTCACTTTACTGCTCTCTGTAGACCAAAATTACATAGCACAGATGGGAGCAGCTAAAATGATTATTGTCCATTTGCTCATTTCTGTTTTAATACAGTGAGTTCTGAGGGGTTATCATTAATAGAAATGATCAGCATTTGTCAGCGTACCTGTTATGTCTTTTCTATGAAAATAACATGTAATCATTGGGGGAATCTCTTACTTGCCATGTTAATATCACATAATTACATTCCAGAATCTGAAAAGTACTGATACAGGTTGTTTCTTTGGCAGTATTGGCCGGCGGGGCAGGTTCTGCTTTTTTATTGCAGTATCCCCTAAACGAATTAGGGTTTGCATTATGGTATGTAAAGCCATAAATGAATATAAGAGTCTAATATTGTCAGATGACATCACAACTTTCTATAAGCCAATAATACTTAATGCAAATGGGGTTACAATATTTTATGTTCAATTGTTTATGTAGATTGTTGCTCTAATACACTGTTTCCCAAAGACTGGGTCGTGACCCTCAGGTGGGTTGCAAGAGATTTTCTTTGGGTCCCCTTGTCACGATCTGCATGTAAGTCTGCAATATACATCTACATACATCTCCGCTCACCACCTGCTCCTCACTTCTTCTCCGTGCACAGAATCTCCGCGCACCCACGCTCCTTACTTTTTCAGCAGCACTGAAGCTTCCTGTGGGAAACACTAATTAATGTTTTTCCTTGTTTAAAACTTGAGTACCATATTTTTCAAACTATAAAGCGCACATACAATCCCTTAATTTTCTCAAAAATCAACAGTGCGCCTTATAATCCGATGCGCCTTAAGTATTACTTCTTGTTGTGGTTACTGACCTCGAACCGATTTTCACATATAGCCTACTGAGTCGTGTTCTTTAGTCTGACAGAAGCTGACCACATCAGCGCTCAAGGAGAGAGCTTTTTTTTTTTTCATTGCTTATAGTTTATGCAAAGTAGCCATGTGGTTTTAAGTTTCATTTCTGTAAAACATAAACAAATGTGCCAAAACTGCATTAAACACATTATTACTCTATATTTGAGTCCTCCTCATGGGAAATAAACAAGTCTCAAGTCTCGTCGTCCATTTGTTTCACTTAATGCGCCTTATAGTCTGAAAAATACGGTCATACTAATTGTTCAGAGAGACACGATCACTCAGCCAACAATAAAATATCCTCATTAATGTTCAGTAATGGTCACAGATTTATTTATTGATTTACGAATAATGTCTATTGACTTGGGTTGTGAAGATTTGTGACTTTTAAAATATGGGTCCCCAGAAAAAAGGTTTGGGAAACACTGCTCTAATCAAATGAGTGCTAGGGTCTCTTCACTAATAGAAATGATCAGGTCCAACATTTGTGATTATATCTTTTGAATATTTCATAGGAAAGTACAGTGTAATCAAGAGGAAAAAGTGGCTCTTGACCCCCATCTCAAAGTATGACATCATCTGAAAATCATCTTTAGGAAACTTTAGCAATACATGCCTTTGTTCACCCTGTTTGCTCTAGCATCCAGCAAATACTATTATGTTCAAATGTTGTAACGCCACATTGAACCAGAAGTTTATATAGATCTTATTGTTATACCTTTTTCCATAAAGCTAATACTATTTTATAGAAACATCAGTACTGTGCATTTCCCAGCGGGGTATAAACTAAAGTAAGACGTTTGCAGATCTGTAGAGAAGAGCCAGCGGAAAGCATTCAAATGGATTAGATATTTCATTTTGGGTCCAGTCATAGTGACAAAGGAAAACGGCATACCTTTGAGTTTCATTGAGGAAAGCTGCTCTGTCGTTAAATAGTTGCTGCGCCAGGATCTCGAGGGAAATTAAAAACATATTGTACCATAGTTTCTGGAGCCTCCCTGGAGACGCCACTTTTCACATTTCTAATAAAGCGCACTCCGAATTACAGAGAGGGGACCGGGCATTAATTAAACAGGGATTTCCATGGGGTCAGCGCCTCATATTTATCTGTTTATGTGTTGTGTGTCGCCTGTAATGACCAAACAGAGGATAGGGGGCGCCGCGTGTGGGTTAAATAAACAGGAACTAACAGAAGATGATGCTGTGCTGATTTATGGGTTACAATAAGGCACAAGTGTAAGGTGATGAAACTCAAAGTGTTCAGAGGTTTGGGGGACAAAAAGTAAACTGGACTGTGTTTGGTAATTCACTACTACAATTAAAGACATATTTCTGTTCTATTTTACTCACTGGTAATCCTTTAATCCTTTGTTCTCATTAGCCTACTTTATAGTTTTAATATTATTCCGAAGTTTTGCCTCCCTATCCACATCCCTCCTTTTTACGTTGCAATTTTTAATCATTTACCTTAATTGCTTAATAATAACAATGAATTATATTTATTTATTTTTCTAATGTTTATAAAGAGACATTATAACACACTTGTACTTTGCAAGTGATGACAAACAAATGAATATGATAAATGCTTCTTCCTGCACCTTTTTTTGAATATTTTTAACTCTTTTTCTTAATTTCATTTTGTTAAAGGTACATGTTTTGAATGACTTTCCAAGTACAGTGAGTGTATTTTTGTGCTTTCTTATATTTTAAGATGTTCGAAATAAAGTAACTCTATCTCTAATTAAATTCCTTGACAAAAACCATAGAAAATTACACTATTCCCTTACACAGAAGTCACCACCAGAGTATTCATTGCTTCAGTCTCAAACTTAGATAAGATTTAACTAGAAAACACATTATCTACCGTATTCTAAACATGCAAATCTGTGCACATAATTTTTTAAGGACATTGGAATAGAAAAAACAAAAGTCAAATTGGAGGAGCTAATTGGCAGGCATCAGGAATGACTTTTCCCTTGCATGTTTTTCAAATAACAAACCCTTTTTTCTTGTGGACAACATGGCTTTCTGTGATTGTGCCGCTATTTCTCTCTAATGATCAGCCCACCACTACCTGCTGCTTCACCAGAGTAAAGGCACTGGTCATTTATGCTGTTGTACACCGCTGACGCCAAGATGCTATTTTTCCTTCAACTAAACCTGACGCTTCCTGGCACAATCAAAAGACCCTATCACAAAGCATACGCTGGTTTCCCATTATGTGTGGCCATTATATTTGATGGACTTGAAATAGCTCATCAAATGGAGTGTGTGTTGTATTAACATTGTAAATATAGAAAGTGGATTGACGTTGGTGAAAAGGTTTTGCTCACATGGTAAAATGACTGATGGCTTATCTAAACCATTTGAAGTGAAACTGTGTAGAAGTACAAAGAAAAAACTAGGTTCAAACGCACCTCTAACTAAGATACTGATCTGCAGTGGCTTCTAATGCCCCGAGCACCACACTGTAGAGACAGTATGGAAGACAGGGTTCAGTATAAATCAGATCCAATAGGGAATCGTGATGCGTGAGTGATTTGGTATATAAGGAAATATGCTTCTAAACAAACTATGAATAATGTGAATGTATCAAATTCTGGTCTTTTAATTAGTAATTAAAGGTTCTATATTACATAAAATTTTCTCTTGTGAGCTTTAAATTGTGTTATAACGCTGTTATCTCACCAATAACATACCTGAAGTTGTGTTTTATTTCGTTCACACATGTTTGAGTAATCCTGGTTTATCAGTCTGTCTATACCTCCAAAGTTCAAAATGCTCTTTTCCACCTTGTCATGTCATGAAGTGGTAGTTTATTAAGTTAACTGTAACAATAACCGAAATATCATATTGTCAGAGTTCTTACAATAATATCATGGACCATCACAATATATTGTATTAAAAGTCTCTTTGCTTAAATTAAGAGTTATGGTGCAGCAATAGCTGCAGGGGGAACTACATAGACCATGATCCTTTGCTCCATTTCAGTGTAGACTACAAGAAGAAATAACATTTCTAAGTACTTTCAAGTGTTAGTTCTTTGGATTAAGTCTTGTCAAGGGATTTTAAGAGGAAAAAGTAGCATATTCACAGTTTTGTTAGCCTCCACACAATGTTGCAATAAATATCGTACCGTGAGATGTATATCATTAAAATATCGTACAGAGAAATTTGGATAATGTTAGATTCCTAATCTTGAGCCTCCCCACCATATCATGAGCTTTCCCATGATATTGCAATAAATATTGTACCATGAGGTCCGTACTGTGACAATATCATATCATGAGACTTGGATATCGTTACACCCCTAGTTAACAGTTTCCTTTTAGTTCAGTAGAGCATGGCAATTCCAAGGCTGAAATCATCCAAATGATTCTAGTGAAGGTGCATGGAGTTTAATAACACAGTTTAGAGCTTCCTGAAGCCTATTACCACAGGACAGGAACAGTGTTTTTAGTCTAGACTAGAAGTGATAGGGCTTTCTGTGTTAAACATGTGCAAATGAAACAAAACACAACTCCAGATTTGTTTTTGATGAGGAAAACACATTATAACATAGATCAACTGGATATCATGTTCTTTTTAGATGAGCATGAGTCAGATGTATTAAAAGCAAAAGCAGCCTGCAGAAGCAATCAACTAGCAGTAAAACGTTGTTGTGCAAGCATTTAAAATTTTAAATTGTTACTTCATTTTTTTCCCAATTGGTTGCATGCCCAGCATTCTAGATCTACAAAATCATTTCAGATAGAGGACAGTGCTTAAACTAAAACAAAATAAAAAATAAAAACATTGTGTTGAGGATTGGGTCCAAATATTTACACCCTTTCAGCAGGCAACAATGATTCATTTTGTGATTGAAAAATAACAGCACCTTTTATGTCTGTTTTTGTGGAGAGGCCTTATAATTAAAATGATTTGCTACAACTAAAGACCTGCTATTTTTATTACAAATTAGATCCAGAGATTATATGAGGACAGTTTTGGAGGTGACCTGGGCATACAGGAAGTGTGTACAGGTGTTAACATATATTGGTGCTGACTTGCAATACCACACCTCCTGTACATTGAGGTGTAATCCCAGGTGATCTAATGCAAAGTATAGGCCCTAAACCCTGAATGTCCCTAAAATGTCCCCACAGTGTCCACAGAGACCTGAGCCGAGGGAGCGTTTGGAGGTGGTCTGTTCTATGCATCCAGATGTGTTACAACTTCAACACAGGTGTGAATCTATAAGCATCCTGACTTGTATATTTTGAGACCTTGAATATGCCTTTATGTGAGCCAATAGGTATAAAGCTATAAGTACTGGAAAGTCAGCAGAGTGAACTCTGCTGAGAAGTTGTGCTGCAGGATTGTAAAGGGGAACTTTTTAACTTTAATATTTTGGATGTGATGGTTAAACGAGCTCTTGCGCCGTGACTGAATAAAAGGTCTACTATCTTCTTCTTTTCATGGACCAAGAATTATACTTAAAGGTCATACATTATGCAAAATTGACTCTTGTGAGCTTTAAACCATGTTATAATGTTGTTACTTCATCACAAAACATATCTGGACTTGTGTTTTGTTTCATTCACACATGTTGGTGTAATCCTTTATTATTAGTCAATTAGTTAGTTATTGTCTATATCACCAAAGCTCAAAATGCTTTCTTCCATCTTGTGATGTCATGAAGTGGTAGTTTGCAAGTTAACAGCTACCTTTTACCTTTTGTTTGGTAGAGATTGGCAATTCCAGGTCTGAAATTATCCAAATGATTCTAGTGAAGGTGTATAGGGTTTAAAACACAGTGGAGCACTTCCAGTATTACCACATGACATCACTAGGTGGAACAGAGTGTTTTCTGTTTGAATGAAGAATGCTGTGTTAAACCTTTATGAATGAAACAAAAGACAACTTTAGGTATGTTTTGGATGATGAAATCACATTATAACAGATCAGAAAATAGTGTAATATAGGCCCTTTAAAGGTTTAAGCCTGGTTGACTCCCTACATGTTTATTTGCTTAATAAACATATATTTCATTTCATACTGGACTATTATTTGTGTTAGTACTTGTGTTTGTGGCAATAATTCTGTTCCCCTATTGTGGGACAAATAAAGGGGTTATTGCTGCCATTTGCCATTTATGCCAAACATAAATAAACACTTAAACTACTTCTTACTTGTACTAGGGTTAAAATTTTTGGTTGGGGGTCCGTCACCTGCTTGTTTTTATGGATATGTCATTGCTCTAATTGGAATGTTCCACAGTATGACTTTAAATAGCTCTATCTTACAGTTCCAGTCAAAAATAGCTAGAAAAAAGATATTCTCTCCACAGATCTTACTTGGTCTGGTTGGGTCTCCATGAAGATAAAAAGGTTTAATGCCATACTGTGAAACTCTAGACAAAGTAATAACATCTCCATGGGGAAAAGTGTTTGACGGGCCCTCCACTAGAAAAGTTACACAATGCACCTTTAAATAAATAGAGAGAGAGAGAAAAAAAAGATTATAGTGGCAACAATAGTTTCATATAACAGCGAATGTGCATATCAAATCACAGCTAAACAAAAGACATTTCACACCAGCTGTCTGTTCAATTTGAAGTAATTTTTGTAGTTAGATTGAAATTTGGTTTTACAATCTTTTGACAACACCTCTCTAAAATGCTTGTGGCGTGTCCGGCAGTGTTAAACCTTGAAGATGCAGTTGGAGTACACTCTATGGTTGCATGACTTTAATTACATTGTCTGTTTGGCACAAGAGTGTCACATCAATCTTATCTGCTCAGCTGCGTGTTACAGCTCGGGCCACAGCTCCAACATCTCCTCACGCACACCACTCCAGCTCACCAGCCTATCTTTTATACAATATTTATGGTTCATTTCGGCTCAGATAAAACATTGCAGGTTTGCTGGGTTTGTTGTATTTGGTGGTAGATATCTTGTAACCAGGTCATCGGCTAAAATGTTCTATTAAATTCAAGGTAAGATTATGTCAAGATTTTATTGTCATTGTCATAGAAAGCATCAGACACTACATAGTTTTGATGTAAAGTGTAAATACCAATTATCTTATTCCACACTGATGATACATTAGCCAATTGAATGTCAGGACTGTGACACCATGAATTAATTAAAAAGTAACACAAAATCACAAAAACAAAAAACAGGAAGCTGAACCCTGTAATACAGAGTAGGCACTGTACTAGTTTTTGTTTGGGTTGAAAATTATCTTCATCACATTTTTCTTTATAGCATAACTACAATATATAATAATCATACCCTATGTGTGACATCGTAATGACCTTTTCGATTCTGTTATTTGATGTCCATTTTATAATTTTCCCCTGCACATATTTAATAGCACTTGGAGTTTGTAGGTGCAAGGTGAAATTCAAAATACTTCGATTTGTTTTGCTCACTTTGCATAGCCACGCAGGGAGAGATAAGGAAAGGTGAAACATTATTGATCTGCGTGTAATCCTGGTTGAGCCACAGCCATAAGTACTTATTCTATCAATATACATGCTAACAGTTGTATGATTACCTCTGTGTATCTTCATAACATGTCTGTCAATCACTTTTACATTATCTACTCCACCTTTTATTATTTGGGCCTGACTTTTCATGCTTACTGGTGATAACTGGTGGTGGAAATTAACAAAGTAAAAGGTTAGGTTTCTGTGGTTTACTTAAGTAGATTTCAAAGTAGATTATTTTACTTGTACTTCACTACATTTGAAAGCAGGTATATGTATTTTCTACGCCACTACATTTTTGAACAGGACTGAAAAGTAAAATCTTTTTTTTATGTGTTATGAGACCTGCAGAAAAGGCTGAGGGTTTATTTCACATTTCAGCAAACAAAAATAGCTAGAAAGAAATGACTGATTGAATTGTTTATACTGAACAAAATTCAACACAAATCAATACATCTGAAGCTTCTTAAGACCTCAAAATATGAGCAAATTCTTTTTTACTCTTTTAACTTTAAAACTATTACTTAAAGGTGCATTGAGTAACTTTTCTGATGGAGTGTTTGTCAAATGCTTTTCTTCATGGAGATGTTATTACTTTGCCTACAGTGTGTCACAGTATGGCATTAAACCATTCTATCTTCATGGAGGCCAAACCATACCAAGTTACAGTTTAAATCTGTGGAGAGGCAACCTTGCCCTCAGTCAGAATGCCTGTTTTTCTAGGGTTTTTTTGAGCCATAAAACCATGTGTAATTGAATAAATTAATAAAAAGGTGTAGCTGTTTAATGTCATTATTGGAGATAGCTTAGGACTGTGATGAAATGCATGCTGGGACACTTCATCCAAAACAATACTCCGGTCAGAGAGTGAAGACGGACACCGGAATGGATTAATGGGGCTTTAATGTTCTTTCTTGTATCTTTTCATCTGTCTGCCTGTCTGATAATCTATCCTTTCATCTGGTAATCTATATGAACGTATTGAATCATATCACTGACTGAAATGACACACGTATAAAACATTAATAGGCAACAAAACATGACATAGGAATTAAAGAAACAATTAAATATTTACAATTTCACCTTTATCACAGACGCCGATTTACATAGGTTAAAGGTAATGATCTGAAGCTACAGCAGTTAGGCTCGAAGTAACAGGACAATGGTGCCATGGTGCTCCCGAGGACCCCTGAGTTGCCTAAGAATGCCTGAACTAAATAAACAGTTACTGAATTAACAGTTATACAGGGGAATTTAACTCATTTTGTATAACATTGCAGGCAAAACAATGACACATCTATAATCAAGCAGGTGATGGAAAAAAGTTACGCAATGCACCTTTAATTAGATTTTTTCATGTGATACTTTTACTTCTACATGAGTTTTTTTTTTTTTTTTTGCTCCGGTATCTGTACTTTTACTTCAATAACAAAACTGAGTACTTCTTCCACCACTGAAGATAACACCAACTTTATCGTGCACAAAAGCGGCAGTGTACAGAGTGGAGCGAGTGATAGATTGCCCCTCCTTCTTCCTATAGTTGTTTGTTCCGATGGCGCAGACGTTGCTTAAAAATGACCCTTCAAACTAGTACCAAGGGTGAAGACTAGTGTTCCTGGACGCACTGGAGGAGAACATTCTTGTAATCCTTTTCCATGGCTCTTTACAATGGGCCTTTCTGGGCACCAAAGCTCCCCTTCAAAACATCAATATGGCTTGTGAGCTATCCCCTCTGGGTAGGTTCACTTGATGGGTCTGCTTCTCTATATGAGATCCAGTGGCAGTGATGGAGCGACTATAGGAAGCCAGGGACATTGATTTCTTCATTCCAGTGCACAGGCTGATGTATTGACTGTCGTTTTGATCAGCTAGCTCAGTGTACGCTGCTAGTTCTTCCAAAGTTGCAACAAGACACGTGTTTTTATCTGGTCAAGGTTAAAACTTTCTATTTTTAACCAAAGTCTGAGGTGGTGATGTATATTTTTGTCTGTGGGTTTGTGTCAGTGAGAGAGCAGTGTTGTGTTGTGGTGGATGCATGACGCATAGTCTGTAGCGCACTTCACTTTTCCTTAGCAACTGTATGACAAATAATAAAGTCCACTAGAGACTGTATAGGATTCTAAATAGAGAGGTTTGTTGTTTGTTCACCTGCTTGTAGTGTTGGTTTTGTACACAGGAAGTTGAACAAATGGAAGTGGACATATGGAAGGACAAATAAACATGTTATACCTTTTTTTTTTTTCATTTTAGTTAATAGACCAATTTTCCAGCTAGTGTCTTTAGACAAACTGTCAGGAGCAGTGGGTGATACTGGTCAAGATCACTCACTGTTGAAAAATAAGTTTATTTAACATATTTTAGATAACAACCAGACAATGTGACTTTATCCTTTGGTTTAAGAGGAATATAGCATTTGCGTTGCCAGAACAGCAATTACAAATTCAAACCTTCAAAATCTTCAAAATGTTGCAACAGGAAGCTAAAACCTGAAATTTGAAATTTTGCCTGGGATTCTGAACACACATTTCTCCACAGTCTGGTCATCGGTGAATCTCCCCAAATTCAGAATAGCGATTGACAGGTGATGGAGCCAATCAGGGACACGCATGGTTTCTCCGTGTCAAAACAAATATCACTGCTTATGAATAAAAAATAATGGAAAAAAATATTACTTGGGACTGAAAAACATTGCAGATTTCTTCAGAATCAATGAGCGAAGCACTAAACACTTTCAATCTGAGGTGAGAGAAATTTGATTTTGATGAGCTTTGTTTCACATGCATCACTGAAATAAACAAATGTGATTGGATGCCGTGTTTGAGCCTGGAATGAAGTGCAACAGAGGGAGTGGTGACCCGACTGAAAAAAAAGTGAGATCATTCTAGACTTCCAGCGCAAACAAAAAGTAGCATTACTGATATTGGAATGATAAAGTAAATGCATTATTCATTATCTGGTAACACTTGAGTCCTTGAGTTTTGTTTTTCATCGATGACGACTTGAACATTGTCTGAAAAGCTCACAGGCTCCTCTTATCTGACATGTATTCAAATGTGTGGTTGAAGGTTCTATAGCCTTGAGGATGTGTGATCATATTGCCTTGCCTTCGCTATAACTCATGCAAACGCCATCATTCTGGGGCAAAGTGGAGACAGCGAGATGTTGTCAGGGCCGGGCTTTCTGACATCTGTCATTTTGAATTATTTTCCACAAACTCTTAAAAAAAAGAAGAAAAAAAAAACAGGAGTTGCAATTCTTTCTGGCTTTATGGCTCTGTTTGTTTGTTATTGTAAGTCATGGGTTTGTGTTGCCTGAGTGAAAGCTGACAGATACAACATGGTCTGAGGCGGAGAGGGGGAGAGACTCAGAACTGCAGCTGCTTCCACCTTTAGGTAAAACATGTGTGTGAGCAGACACTTATCACACTGTGGGGACTTCACAATTGTGTTTTTGTTACATTGAGCTATTTTTATTTATTTATTTGTTTTTATTTAATTCATGAAATCTAAAAAGACATCAATGAAATTAAACATACAAGAAATGAAAAATGCCTCCTTTTGCAGACAATATTTACACATTTCAGTATATTCAGTTTAAATCACAAACATTAACCCATTGCAAACAGATATCCACTAGGGATGTAACGAAATCAATATCCCTTGATACAATATTTTCACGATATGCTTCTCACGGTTTGATATTTATTGCAATATTCTGTGAAGGCGAACAAAATTGTAAATATCCTACTTCTTCCTTTTCAAAGCCTTGAAAAGCCTTTGGTGCTTTTATAATATGAAAAATTTAAAATTTAAAAGTGCTTCATAACAGTTATTTCTTCATGTAGTCTGCATTGACAACACCAAAGGATCATGGTCTATGTAGTTCTGTTCTCTGTTTTTTAACTACTGCTGCACCCTAGCCACGCTGGTGCCACCTAGTGCCTCCTCTCAATTTCATCTCTCTACAGCAATTAGGTCAGGAATCGGAATACACTAGACAGTTTGCAAAACCCCCCAGAAGTGAGTTCGGGCACCAGCCGATCAGTGAAGAGCCATACATTCTGTGTTGTCAACGATTCCTGAGATCAACGATCTATAGCCGGAATAAAGAGAATGTTTGGTGAATAGGGGAAAGACATTAGCGGCACATTACATACGTCACGACCAAATAACAGCGATTGGTTAAATTAAAAAAGTACGTGCCTACCGTCAAGCAAACAAATTCTAACACTGCGAGGTTAGATGGTTTCTATGAAGTGAAACCGGCTGATGAGTCAGGCTAGCACCCATTGACAAGGCAAGTTTATTTGAATAGCACAGCTCATCCACAAAGTAATTAAAAGTGCTTTACAACATGAAGAAAGACGTTAAAATCACCATCACAACTAATTTAAGCAAAGAACCCTGTAATTCGATCTATTGTGATGGCCAGCAATATTATTGTGAGACTTTTGACAAAACGATATCACGATATTTGTTATTGTTATATCCTTAATATCCACACTTTTTAATGCTTACTTAATGAGCTGTTTTTATGTATTTTCCATATCTTGGTTTTTAATAAAATTTTATGTTGGTTTATTAAAAACTAATAAAATGATTTCATTATTACTTTGATGAACATAAACAATACAGACAAAAATATTCCAATTTATTTCTTCCAAATTCCAGCCTCTATTCCAAACCACATCACATAATTTCACTATAAATATTAAAAAGCCTAAAACTGATCATTGATTAGAAATGACTGATATCGATCTCGATTAAAATTTGATTCATTGCATCGCCCTACTCCCCTGCAGGGACACTAATGTTCCCATGACGTAAATCCTTCATTAGGAGATAAACAATAGGATTTATAGTTCAGATAGGGTATAGTTTAAGATTGAGCAAGTAGTAACTATGGTTAAGTTTAGGATTAGTCTCAAGGATATGAATGTAAGTCAATGCGATGTCCCCAACAAGCACGGAAACCCAACATGTGCGTGTCCTTGCATGAGAGAGAGAGAGAGGGAGAATATGTGGTGACCTTGGAGCAGGAAAGAAATGATTATGCAAAATGTGACGATCCAATATCAACACGGTAAACCACAGGAATTATCTATGAATACATTAAAGTGTAGGATGTGTTTTGGTTCAAGCATCAAATTATGACTAAAACTCACATGGAAAAAGAAGATATATAGCTTATAATAGCGCATCTGTTTATTTGTAAAAAAATAAATAAATAAATAAAATAAAAATCTTTGCAAATAACAGTCCATGGGTTTAAAAGGATCAACTCAATTAGGTACAACAATAAAAATGTACGTGTGTATTTAAGTATTAGGTATTATATTTCCTCATACTAAAAAATAATAATAAAGAAACAGATTCTGCAGATTTGTTTATTGACTTTTTGACTTTAAAGACCATTATTTCTTGGGAATAGTTGCTGAAAGATTGTGGCTCAGGTTTGCGGGGTCAGTATGCAGATGCTTTGGGCTGGTTCATGGTTTATCTCTGCAATTACTGGGCCTCTTGACATGAAACACTGGCACACAGTTTGTCTGCTCAAAATAAAATTCTAAAGGGTTTTCACTTGGTTGGTTTATATCGTCAACTATACCAACTTTAGCTATAAAAATACTTAACTGAATAAATGCAAGCTAGATCAGTTTAATGCCATATTCTGAAACATTCAAAGTCATTTGTAGGTTTTTTTTCACCAGTTTGAATGAGCTTAGATTTTTTTCCCTCTGTTCTTTTCTTTAAAGGACTGATAAGATGCAAAATTGACTTTTTTAACCTTTGTCCCCTCATCAAAAAATAAACGGGGTTGTATTTTGTTTAATTCCCGCTTGTTTAATTCATCCAATTAATCTAAAGCAGAGGTGGGTAATTATTATTTCCATGGGGCCACATGAGAAACAGAAAATATTGTGGAGGGCTGGGCCAGAATATTTAACTCAGTTCTATTAATTGTATTTCTTTATAAAAAGCAGTAAATAAGTTTGTTTTGACATGCTGATCCGACAGTTAAGAGTATACAGTATGTTATGACTAAGCAATGAAAAAGTGAGGTTGCCTTACTAATGTCATTTAAAACAACACCTCTAAAAACACCTCTAAAATAAAAGCAATGCAGCTTTAGTGCATGAAGTAAAATGATAAAATATGTTTATTTTGTCATTCCAAATGAGCTTAAACAGGCCGGTCTGAGTCAACCAAAGGATTGTACGTGGCCTGGGAGCTGTACAATGTCCAGGTCTGATCTAAAGGATACTCTGAGCGCTCAAAAATACTCATCTGCATCTGCAATTTGCCTGTTTAGTTACCGCATAGGTAAAACCCTGGACTGCTCCTATGCTGCTTTTGAGCCCTTTAACTCATTTTGAAGTTATATATTTATTTTTAAGCACTTTAGTTCAAAGATTTTGACTAATTTTACAGTAAGTTAACAAAAATGTGAACTACTTATCCCCAGGTGACATTTAAAAGGGAAATCATCAAATCAATAGTGCATAATATATGTTCTTTGACAGTAGCTTTAAATAGTGGTGTAAGTGTTCTAATTTAACACTGTTGTAATCTCAGCTAAAGGCCGGTTGGTGAAATACATCTGTCGATTACTATTGGTATTTTGGACTTAAAATGTCAACACATAAGTAGTAGATTATCAAACCTCCACAATCACAATTTCTTTTTTTGAAGTCACTCAGTGTTTATTTTAAATGTCATGACCACTGTGATGTGAAAGTAATAAAATGCCTATAAACACTCAACAGCAATCTTTCATCTCTCACACCAGTGTTAGGCACAAATAGATATCTTACCCCCATGCAAACAGCCATTAATATTCTGTGAGAAAAATAAGAATGCGTTTATTTTGACCCCTCCGCCTGGTCAATATAGCTTGAATATTTATCATTTAAGAACAGGGAAAAGCCATGCATTTTTAACAGCACTTTGCTCCGTGTGGATGAATCTGTGTCAAATCAATTTCAGTGGAGGCAGCCTTGACTTTGACCTTATCCTCAGCTGCTCACATCCATTAAGACGACTCAGCTACAGACAGGCCCATGCTTCCTGTGATTACCCACTGACAAGCTCTGATAGGGCCCAGTCATGCCAGTGCTCAGATCCCAGCAAGTATGCATCTCTTGAAGGGGCTCTGTGGGACTTTTTTCATGGGGAGTCTGCTAACTGCTTGTCGATCTGAGATGTTTTTGCTTTGCCTTGAATGGTCCACATTATGATATTAGACAGCGGTCTCTAGCATCATTTTTTCCAGGGACCAGGTGAAATGGGCAGAGGGAGAAAAAACCAAAATGGTGACCCTAAAACGACCCTTAACTATGATAGTCAAAGAAATAAGTATACTGGGTTAATTGCCTCTGTTTTCCAAGTAAAATGGAAGGACATCGTAGCCTATTAAACAGAAATTAAATTCGTTTTTTTTAATTATACTGTTTTCCTCTGGGGCAAGTATTGGATAGGGCCCATTAAACCATTTTAATTACAGGTGTTTTTATTACCAAAGATACCTTGAAAAAACATACAGTGTGGGTTTCTTCTCCATAGATCTGACCTGTGACTTAACTTGGGGTTGTCAGAAGCTTGTCTCCATAGAGATATCAGTTTTATGCCATATACCATCCTCTTAAATGAGCAAAGCAATACCTTCTTAAATGAGAGTAGACGGTGGTGAGGCCTTCAATGGAAAAGTTATGTGAACCTTTAAGGTTGGATTTGCAGTTGTAATATTTAGATTTTAATGTTGACCAATACATTAGAGAATGATTTGTTTTTGTTTTTTTGTTTTTTGTTTTGTTTTTTATTATTAGCCTGTCAGTTATAGAGCCAAAGAAATAACCTATGACAAAATCTCGCATGCCATATCTATTAATATATATCAAGATGTTTTAGCAACGTTCGATAGATCAACCCTATTCACACTCAAAGTTATGTTTTAAGTCCACAAATACCATATTTATCAGACTGTAAGTCACTCTGGAGTATAAGTCGCACCAGCCAAATAATACGTAATGAAGAAGAAAAAACATATATAAGTCACACTTTTTAGGGGAAGTTTATTTTATAAAGTCAGAGACCAGGAACCAACATTTCATCTTGAAAAGCGAGTTATAGTAATAACCATAGAATAGAGAACAACAGGCTGTTGATGGAATATATTAACAGTTATTCAGACAACTATAGCATAAACAACAAAACAGAACAAGTTTACCAAACTCATGATCTCACTCCAAATCACTAAATCCATTGAATTCTTCATCCTCGATGTCACTTCTGAGCAATGGAGCGCCGTTTCCTCTTCTGCATAGCTGTCATCAGACTCAGCATCAGCTGACCAGCAACACCCGACTGGATGTTTCGGTTGTTACTGAAGTTCAGGCTTTGTCGATCCAATGTCTTCCAGGAAAGTTGCATGGTTCCACCCAAGTATTCACTCACTTTAAACTTTCTTTCTGTTGCTCATTTGCTGTTTTCGGCTGCATATTTCACTACTTGCAGCAGGACACATGCAGAAGACATGCGCAGTAGGGTGCCAAGTGACAGTGGTAGGGTTAGGGTTAATAGTAGCCTAGAGCACCTTCTCGCGGCTGTCAGTGTGAAAATTTTAATATATAAATCGCACCGGAGTATAAGTCGCAGGACCACCCAAACCATGAAAAAAGTGCGACTTATAGTCCGAAAAATACGGTAGCTCTTCTGGTGGAGATTCACCACTTGCTTGTCTCTATAGTGGCCAGACAAGTGAGATAGTGCACCTTCAAATAGTATAATAGTGTACCTTTAAATAATATAATTGATATTTACCCAGCAAAGAACCTTCATCAGTTATTTAGCACTTATAGAGTTACATCAGTGCGAGTCAACTGTGAGTACGAGGCTGAAAATAACAACAAACAACTTGAGTGTGGCTAAACTTCAAGGAGCACAAATGCACATTGACAGTCAGGGCTGCAACCACAGGAAGCCTTCCAACATTCTGAGGCCATCACAAACAAGTGCTTTAAGTGACAGTTAAAGCCGCGCCGCCATCTTGGGACTGTCACCACCAGACACAGCAATGCATCAACTCATCTTGAACTCTGCGCGTAAATCAAAAAGTTCCCCTAATGTTTCGGAAATTAAAGTTTAAAGTCAGGCAGCTGTGTACTCCCAAGCATATGAAATAACCTTGTTAGAGCTGGTTTTGACTTGATCTTTTGAAAAAGGCTCTCCAAAATTGCCATGGATGTGGGGCGTATGGCAAAGATTTGTGAAATATTAAGAAAGGTGGTAAAATATGAATTGGTTTCTTATCCTTGAAGTCAGGGATGTCTGATGGGGCTCCTGGAAGGCTTCCTCTGCTACGGGGAGGATGTGGGCATGCCAAACAGGCACTTAAATATAAAAAGGAAATATGGCTATCAATCAAATATCAATGCACACTTGTGTTTCATAACAACAATAACGTGTCAGTGATAGATTTTGGCCACTTCAGACTACTTGGTCAACAAATCACTTACTGCTGATTTTTTATTAAAATATATTGTGATTTAAATCTTTAGATATAGTTTACCTATTACACTTACATGTTGCACACTCTTAGAAATTAAACAGGGATGATGGGCAAAAAAACATGTATTGTCCAGTTTCAACTTAATTAATGAGATTGTATTGTAGATTACTTTCAGTATTGTATTATAGAATAAAAAATAACTATCCTGTGCAGACAAAACAACAGCTTTTTAATTATATGGTTTAATCTTTGGATACACATTCCAGCCACTTTTGGTATTATGTAGCTCTGTTTGCTGCAAAACCTGTTGATATTTATTTACAATACATTTCATTCATTAGATCTACTAGTGGTTTTCAGAATGTGATGACATCGTATTTCCAGATGGTGAGCAAGAGACAGATTTCCCTATTGATACTTTGCAGTGGCATCAGGCTGGAGGTAATACTTCTACAAATATGTGCATTGGCAGAATGTTCATCAGCTACTACAATGACACAAAGCACACATCACCATCACCAAAAAAAGATTTTAGATTGTCTGAAAACTTTCTGTTGACTTTCAACAAAAAGGTGAGCTTGTGACTGTAATGTTACGTGGGAGAAATCAGCTCACCTCTTGTAGTCCCAACTAAGACAAATCTTTCAGGTCAGAGTATTTTGAACTAAAACTCAAATTATAGTCTAACAAGACCTCAGACAAAGCAGTGCCTACAGTACAGCATTATAACTCCAGGGAATGTTGATGACAGCTGCAAAGTATCAAATGATTACACTGTATGTCATAAGAATTAACCAGAAGGCAAATTCACAAATGTTGACCCTGATCATTTACCATTCTACATAACAGTACAACAGTAATGGCTTTAACTGTCACCTATACCCTTTTCTATAGACTTATATAGTGTTGTGATGCAATTGAAACCCTGCTATTCTTAAGCCACGAATTGTGTGGCTTATATATTAGTGAGCTCTGGTGCCGGTCAGCTCCAGGAGGCTGTGGTCCTCTCCTGTCCCAGTCTTGGCAGCCAAGCCTGGGCCAAACATCTGGGCAGGTGGCACTGGTCCACGGTGCTAATCACAAAGCACACATCACTCAGGCTTTGAAGTGCACACAGGGATTAGAGTGGTTTGGACTCTCACTCCTCCAAACCTGCCATTATAGGGATATAATATCAAATGAACGCTTTAATTTACCCACCCTATTAAATGAGTGGTGAAGTAAATCTGTGAATGAGGCTAAGTGTTGTATGTTTAAATCGAGTGAGTGAGTGTTTAATAGCTCTTTTTGCAACTAGATGACATTTATAATTTGAAATAATTATACAGGTTGTTGTAATCTGAACCGTTATTGCTTGCAAGTTTTTAGCTGTTAGCCCCAAGAGCAAAAATTTACTAAGCCTTAAATGTTTTTTTTTTTTTTTCATGTAGGTTCACTCTAAGTAATATAGCCAATACAGTTATAATTTCAGTATTGAAACTCAACCAACAGCTTGTCTCTATGTAGATGTTGTTGCATTGCCTGTAATGTTCCACAGTATGGCATTAAACTGATCTAGCTCCATGGACACAAGCAGGTGGTGCAACTAGGCCTAGTTTTGCAGGTCAAATCTGTGTAAAGTAAATTCATATAAAGTTATTAGAGATTAAAAAAAAAACACATAGTGAGTAACTGCAAGATGGATAAGTTTAACTCCATACATTGGAACATTTAGGGAACAGCAGTAACATCTCCATGGAGACAAAGAAGCAGCAGACCCTCCGCTACCTCTTCTGTGCATTGTAATTCATATATTTTTAAGATATTAATAATATACGATTATATGATTTTCTGAAGTCAAAACAGCCTTTAAGGACCTTGTTACAACTTCACTTTTAATTTAAACCCCACTTCTTTCATTACGGTTTCAAATAGCGGTGCTCTCTGCATAAATGAACTCACCCAAAATGACTGACTTTTAACAGTGGAATAATTTTACCCATCTCTGACGTTTAAACTTTATTTTTCTAATCTCTGTCTTTTGTGGAGAGTTATTGTGTTTAAGAGTCCTCGCGGTTTCACATTCAGAGCAGGAAATTGGGTTTTAATGCCAGAAATGTCAGCGCCTTAATTATAATCATTAACTCAGAGAAATTAATCTTTTTATCCATCAGTCTTTGTAGATGCGACGTGGCCATTTGGTCCAGTTCAATTCATGGTTTGATGAGAGAGCCCTGGTTCTGGTTGGATCCACAGTCTTTTGTCCCATTATCGGACTCTTTACCTGGGCCAGTGGAGGTGATTAGAGGCTGAATTAAAGCGGCGGTGTTTGGAGGAGTGCTTTAAAGCCTTTGTGTGCTGCAGTTACTGAGATCTACTGCTGTCTAATGGACTGTGAGCTCGCACCCTGTGCTTTTAGATTGGAAAGTTTCTCCTTTGTCTTTGCTGTAAACACTTAGCTGTGGGGATAATTTATGTAGCAAATAATATAACAACATATTGCGATATAGAACTGAACATGTAATTGGAGTTATTTTTTGTTTCTTTTTTTTTCTTTTTACATCATTAAATATGCAGATCTTTATTATTATACTTTCACCCTCACCTGATTTCAGCTAAGCAGCAGCAGTAATATGATCAATGATCAAACTTATAATGTCAGTGGGAACTCTATTGATACTTTGCGGTGACACCATGCTGGGGGTGTTCAACAAGTATTTCTATGTTGGAATGTTTCAGTAGTTACCATAGTGACACAATGCACACATTAGCAAAGGTAGCCAAAAGAGTTTCAAGAAAAGTCAAGAAGAAAAACAATATGGATTTAAACAACACATTTTCAGGAGCTTGTGATCAATACAAGTGTTCATGGTCCAAAAAAGGCGAGAGTGACTAAATGAAAAACTGCTAATGCTGGCTACCATGTGACTGTAATGTTATGTGAGAGGGACTTGGGAGAGGAAATCAGCCTACCTGTTGTAGTTCCAGCTAAATCACTTCTTTATGGTCAGATTGTGTGAAAACAAAGCTCAGATTAAAGTCTAACTTGAGTAACAGAGCTTCAGGCAAAGCAGTGAATGTATCAAAGTATCAATAGTGGAACTAAAGTCCAAGTACAATAGAGGAATTACTTGATCTATAATGGGACAATTCTGATAATAGAAGTTGTAGGTGTGGATTGAAAAGGATTTGGGAAGTGCTGAAATTTTATTGACTCAGCTGAGAATACGTCATTGTGATTGCATTTTTCAAATGACGATGCAACCACAAGACGGAAGTAATACTAGTACTATCATGCCTACTGTTTCTGTTTTTTTTTTTTTTTTTTTTTTTTTTTTTTTTATCCCAGCAGAGAGTAACCCAGAAAGAAGAAAAAAAACTCGTACTGTTACTGTTACTGCTACTACTATCAATATTAATACTACTATCTTGTAACACCAAAAATAGTACATGCTAAAACTAAAATATCCCTTATCCCTTTCAAGTAATCTAGTATCTCCAGTACTAGCTTGCACACAGTATTTTTGTCAGGAATCCTTTACACTGTGAATAGTTTATGAACATATCCTGATCTAAACCATGTCCTCCTCTCCCCCTCATAAATGCTACTCAGTGGGGCCCTGATATTGTTTTACAGCTGCACGATAAGGGCCTTTAAAGTCTAAGTGCTTAAGTAACCGCACTTATTGCACCATCTTGTGAATAAAACAAGTCCTGCATGCTATTAAGAGTCCCGGGACAGAGCAAAAAACAACTCCCTTATTTACTGCAATCTCCCTCCCCCATCCCTCCCTTCATAAACTACAATCACTACTGCATTTGTGCGTACTCATATAGCTCTCACTAGGTATACAAAGTGGATTTATTTGTATGTGTTTCAGCGCATATGCTCCAACGCTATCCCCAAGTACCATATTTTATTTTGATGGTACGTGTCAGGCGACACTAGATCCTTGTAGCTAGCTGTGCCTCTGTTGAAATCTCATCACGACTCTCAAAAATAAAAATAAAAATAAAAAGGAAACATGGCGACTGTCCAAACAGATCAAATCATCTCCCTGGAGTTGCTTTGGGACCAAAAACAAACAAGGACCAGGTGCATTCCAGTTATGATGAACACTGAAAGAAAGGTGAGGGTAAATGGCGTGAATATTTTTGGTGGTAGGTGCCAGGGAGCGGAGATGGAGAGTTTTGGAAATGAAACGCTGAGTTAATGATAGAGGTGAGTTAATTAAAGCAGAATATCCAAATGAGTGTGGAGAAACAAAATGGACAGTTAGACAAATGCCTGAGGCACTGCAGAGCCCAGGCCACTGCAACTGAGGTTAGACACAAAGACAGTAGGCTGGAGGGTTGTTTTTGTCAAGTTATCTAAAAATAAAGTTTTGTTTATTTTACTTTTTGTCATTTTTGCTCTATAGGGTGTTTGCAATTAACTATGCTAACCACCTACAGCACATAAAACGAATATGCAGGAATGTTATGCATATTAAAGGTGGACTGTGTGACTTTTCAGCTGGTAGGTCCCCTGCTTGTCTTATTGGATTAGATTGAATATTCCAGTATGGCATTAAACATATCTATGTTACATTTATTCAGTTACAAGCATGTTTATTGCTGAAACATAGTATAAAAACATGTCACCTCACAGATCATACCTGTAACTTGACATGACTGCGTCACTTACTTGTCTCCGAGGAGTTAAAACAATGAAAATGTCAAATGTGTTATAAAAACGAGTTTCTTTCCTCTAAACAAGCAACAAAACTGTAGCACTGTAACAAAATAATTTATTAAAATATACCAAAAAATAATCTTGGAGATATATTGATACAGCTGTCCACGACAACCCTCATGCACACACCACTTTCATACTATACAATGTGGGTGAAGTGCTTTGCGTAAGGGCACAATGACTGGCACCCCACTGTGGCACATGAGTTTTGCAGTGGTCTCCCATCCAAGTACTAATCATGCCCGGCCTTGCTTAGCTTCTGAAATCTGTCGGGATCAGGCTTTGACAAGCCGGTATGATCACAAAGCAGTAAAAACATTGAAAATGAAGAATAAAAACATGCTTTTATCTTCTATTGTTCCTCATCTTCTTTATCGTCTTGTCTATGTTTTGGTTAGATAGAATGCAGATGCCGTGTCTTAGAGTATAACGAGAGTATATAATATATGACTGAATGTTTTGTCTATATGTTATATTTTTACTTGCATTTATTTTTACAAAATGCTTCTAATCAGACTCCAGCCATTCAACCTAGCAACACATGTAAGTCTGTGCCATATTTGAACAGATCTATATTAAAGGTAAAGCCCTCTCATGAACAACACACAGTAGTGCATCCAGCCCAGTGCTCTTGAGTCCTGAAGTGCCCCATTAGCTCATACAATCAGAGCTTTACTGTACTCCTGTTTGCTCTGAGCTGCTCTGAGCCTGAGGAGAAATAAATAGTCCAAAATTGTTCCCAACCGCTGTGGGATCAGGAATAACCACAGTTTAAGAGAGGCAGGTTCGGGCCGGGACAGAGATGTGCAGCTGTAATGAGTTAGATGACTCACTTTGAATCATGGAATAAGATGTGCTCTATAGTTAATGGAGAAGAGGTATTTTAAGAATTCCAACAGAAAATTAAAAAATATCATTGTTGGATTTTCATATTTTTTATAATGTTGCTTTACTTTCAGGTTACGTTTACGTAAGACGGTAACTCTTAATCATTTACTTTTCTATTCAACTGTAAGCTTTCTGCTTGGTTCCATGGAGCGGCTAGATTGAAGGTACACTATGGAACTTTTGTGCAGTTACTATAGTGACATAATTCACACATCAGCAAATACTGTCAAAAAAGATTTAATAGATTGAACACTCAATAAAAAAAATGTAAAATGGGTGTAACCAACTAATTTTCAGAAGCCTGTAATCAATTTGAATGTTCATGGCCTTGTTTGATGTTCAACAATGAAGGCGAGAATGACTAACTAACTGAAAAAAAAAAGTGTTGGCTTATGCTGGCGAACTTGTGACTGTAATTTTGTGTGTGAGAGGCTTGTTTAACAGCACAAATCATGTCACTTATTGTAGTTCCAACTCACTCAGCTCTTTCTCGTGAGACTGAGCTCAGATTAAAGTCTAACTTGAGTAACAGTGCTTCAGACAGAGCAGAGCCTACAGTTAGCTTCACACCCCCAGGGAATGTTTATGACATCAGCTGGAAAGTATCATTTGCTTTGCCAAAAATGCTCCACACTGGCATCTATCTCCATGGAGACAAGCATATGGCACTGTCAGGCTGATTTACATGTCATATCTGGTGAGCGGAGACCTAACTCGCAGTAAGAATCTAGCCATGTTTTTCAATTTGAGCAATAAAAACACCTGAAATGAAACTCTAGACAGATATATTGTGGAACATTCCCAGCAAAGAAATAACATCTCCATGGAGACAAGCAGGTGCTGGTGAACATGTCCACGAAGAAAAATTACATATCTGACCCCTAAAAGAAATGTTCACACTAAATAAAATAATATAATACTAATAAAAGCTAAATAAAATACAAACAATATTACATAAATTTCTTAGTAATACAAAGTGGAAGCCTTACATTGTGGTATTACTGTCAACATTATTGTGTTATCAGTAGAGACTTTCACAAATCTTTACATTTTGTTTGTGCATAATTTGTTTGCATTTTACCCTAGCTATTTCTGTTTTAATTGAATGAATCCAGACACATGCTACGCAGAACACACTGCTAACTATAACAGCTCTAACATGACAGTGACATAAAGCTAATGATCTCACAGCATGGATGACTGCACAAGTTAAGTTAGCGGTGCGCTGTAATGAATATGGCGTTTGACGGTAGCTTAAGGTCAGGAGCAGCTCACTTAGGCCCAGACACATTTTTCCATCACATGATTCATCTCAGTTACACAGACAGACTGATGAGGGAGCTGTGTCTCTGCTGTGCAACTGCAATGGTCCCATTATAGAAGTATGGGATGATTAGGCTTGTAAAGCTGCACTGTGGGCCCAAGGGGATAGAGCATGTATACAAGCATGTAGTCAAAATTGTCCTTGGGTGAGCCTAGTTACTGCAACATAATTTTATGCAAGTAGTTGTAAAATGTTTAGGGTAAAAATAAATTTTGGCAAGTCTCCATTTCTGCTTGCAACATATGTTTTAGTATATAATGAAAGGACCGTTGCTTGAAATAGTTAACAAAAGTGAAGGAAATTTTAATCTAAGAGCATATTAAACTCCCAGTTTAATAGTCTTAATAGTTTAGCTATTAGTAACATGCACTGTATAAAGAAGTGGAGCCAAATCCATATTAGGAATAGGAATTTATTTATGGACAAAATAGTGAATAAAAACACCAGGATCACGTAGACCAGATTAATCCGATCATTTTAAGACCAAAATGACGAGCCTCTCTGCAGCAGTTACACAGAGATGGGAGACAATTTTTCAATAACAGATTTTTTTCAGTAACAGATACGCAGTAAAAGATATGTTTTTTCCTTTGCTTGTTCCACACAATTTTATTTTTACATGTTCTTGTTTAAAAAATATATATACCTTAAAAAACATACATTCTTACAGTGAGTGGAGTCACTTCTCCACAAATCTGACCTTTAACTTGACCTGGTGGGCATCACCTGTGCGTGTCCATAGAGTGAGTGAGTTTACATAGTTTAGTTTAGTTATCACATACACACATGCATGTACAGTATGTGAAATTCTTATGTACCATCCAACACCATAAATAAACAAATACATGGATCATTTTAATGCCATGCTGGTTCATTCTAGACAAAGCATTCCTTCACAATGGAAAAAAGCAGGTGACATACACTCTCAGAAAAGCTACTGTAGACAGTGCACCTACTGTTCCTGATGTAATGGGTTAATATTACCCAAGAAGAGAATAGCAGAATAAATGATCAAAGTAAATAAGTGAGTACATGCAATATATTCCTGGCAGTAGTGCAGGTAAAGAACACTTTGACATTCCTGAGAGTGGTGTGCAGAGCCTATTCTATTTGTGAGCAGCCATATTGTACTGGAGAGCTCGCCATTTCCAAAAGCACCTCTCAGCGCTCCATTAGCCCAGGAGCCTTGGATGTACCAGGAGCACACGGCTAAAGGGGGCGAAGCACAGAAAACACTGGGAATGCTAACATTTGAAGAGAGAGAGCTTTGCTGAGTGCACCCTTCTGACCTGGATGCTTTGGTTATTTTTAAAGCTGACCGACAGAAAGCTAGGGAGAGAGAGGAGGGAGAGGAAGGAGGGAGAAAGCGAGAGAAGGGGACAGTGTCAGAGAGGAAGAAGAGGGAGGAACTGGGGAGAGAAGGGGGAAGATGGAGAGGAGGAGGGAGGGAGAGAGGGAGTGTTAATATTAAGAAAGTAAGAAATGAAAGGTGAGCAAAAAGGAGTGGGAGAACGTGATGGAGAGAGGAAGGGAAGGTGGGGAGGAAGGGCAGAATGGGGACAGACAGAGGAGAAAGACACAGGGAGGAACTGGGGTGAGATGGAAAAGTGAGGGAAGGAGAGGAAGGACAGAAAAAACAGAGACAGGGAAGGGAAGAGGGAGAGAGCGAGACAGGAAGGAACTCCAGGGAGAAAGAGACAGGGAGGAACTGTGGAAGATAGAGAGAGAGAGAGAGAGAGAGAGAAAGGGAGGACTCAGGGAGAGAGAAAGATAGTGAGGAACTGGGGGAGAGAAACTCAAGGGGAACTGGCGGAGAGAAAGAGAAAGTGATGGAGCAACAGGAAGAGTGTGGGAAGGAGAAAAGAGGGAGAGAAAGAGGGAAAGTGAGAGAGGGTAGGGCAGTTAAGACAAAGAAAACATGAGTCAAACCTCCCACACCAAATGACTGAAAATCATGTCAGTTGGTTAAACGCTGTAGGTTCGGTACAGGAACATGATTTGAAATAATAGTTCCTTCATGCTTAGAATGTCCAACAAGAAAACATAACTAACTCCTTATCAATATAGAAATCATACAAAAAATACAGTATATTATAGTTCTCATAGATTACTTCTCTACTCTCTCTTCTCTCTGCTCAATTTCATTTCTCTCCAGTAACTAGGTCAGGAATCTAAATACAATGGACGGTTCGCAAAAACCCCCGAATTGCAAGTTCGGGCACCAACCAATCAGTGAAGAGTCATATATTCAGTGTTGTCAACGATTCCCGAGATCGAGGATTTAAAACCGGAATAAAGAGAATGTTTTGTGATTTTCATTAAGGGGAAAGATGTTATTTCTTTTTCCTTCCTTCTTCCTACGGGGTTTGGGAAAAGCTTAATATACCAGTTAGCCCTGTTAGCGAAGCATTACATACGTCAGGTCCAAATAGCAGCGTTTGGTTAAATGAAAAAAGTACCTGCCTACAGTCAAGTGAATGAAATCTAATGCTACGTTCAGACTGCAGGGCTTAACGCACAATTCTGATTTTTTTGTGAAATCCGATGTTTTTGCGATGTCGTTCACATTTCCGATTAAATGTGACTTGTATGTGATCTCCAGTCTGAACATTAAACGGCCCAAAAGTGTCCCGCATGCTCACTGGAGGACACGATGACATCAACTGCAGCTCTGTGTTTACAGAAGTTGTACAAACATGGACGCGAGCATTGAGCACCTGGAGATTTTAAAGTTCCTCTAGTACCGGAGCCAGAACATGAACAACTTACTTGTTTTAAGGAGGAGATTGAGAAGGAGAAGGATGAGGTTTATGGCCATTTGTGGGGCAGTGGCAGCGATGTCCCTTGAAAGGAACGTGTGGATGTGGAGACGTAGTCAAGAGTGGTGAGTGGCGCTGTTTTTCGCTTCAGTGACATGGAGTTCATTAACAATTTTCGCCTACTTCAGCACAGAATAGTGACATTTGTGGCTTGTTGATAACGTGTAGGTCGGATGGATGCGCTTTGGCTGTTCAGACTGAAGTCGCATGTCAAAAGATCAGATATGTATCGGTTTTAAGACCACATATCGAAGTGTCCTGGGTCGCATTTGAAAAAATCTGATCTCTGTCGTTCAGACTGTCATTTAAAGATCAGATACAGGTCACATAGGGGCCAAAAAATCTGATTTGGGTCACTTCAGGCTGCAGTCTGAACGTAGCCTAAGGCTGCGGGGTCAGATGGTTTGTGCAAACAACAAAGTAAAACCGGCTGATGAATCAGGCTGGTTTTCTTATACTCATGGACCAGATTTTGTGCCATCTGATCTTGGAAAATAAAATGAATGACTTGTAAAATTATCTTTTCACTGACACAAACCAAAAATGGTGGACCTTGGTGAGTTATCTTATTGAAAAGTTTGTTTAAAAAAAACAAAAAACAAACAGTGCTACATTGACCTTAATAATGATATATTGAAAATTGTGAAGCAATTGGATCAACTGAACACACAATGCATGAATAGATAATGATTTCAAAATGTCCTGTCTCTTCTTGTCTGGGAACTGTGTGTCATCCCTTCCCTATCATTGCACAATAAAAACCATGGATTATTAGTGTGGGTAGTTTAGGGAAGGGCATCTGGAATACGTCCTATCCTAAGACGTACACTAAATTACCTCAGTGAACACAGTGACTTCATCAATAATACTACAAAAAGAGCAAAATGCCATCTCATTACCTCTAGCAATACTGATTAAATCCATTATCTATGTACATGACCACTGACATTATGTGCAAATCGCTGCATTTTCGAAACATTCTTTTACTTTTGTGCTGTGGTGTGGCCCTGATGATGATGATTGCATAGTATTTACTCACTTGAACGATTGTATTAAAAAGTGCCATAGAGATTTAGCCACTCAGTTGTGTAATGAAGGCTGCAGATACACAATGGGAGGAGTGCACTGAATGGTAATGCACACGAGCTGTGGAGAAGTGTGCAGGCCGACATTGAGATGGAGGTTAATGGGCCAAATCTTTGGAGATTTTCCAGTTTTCTCCATACAACAATCTCATTTAAAGCAATTCAGTGCAGTTTGCTTGGTTGTGGAGTTGGTTAATAATTTAAACATAAGCTCAGAATGCACACCAATTGAGATTCTGTACTAAAATTTATTGTCTATACTTTGTTTTGCATAATTATTATTGTTTGACTATGGTACATCAACCCAAAACTTGTTGGTTAAGCAAAAATATACTACTTTTCCTTTTAATTTCTTTCAGTATTTATTGATGACAAGTTGCTGGAGGGTTTTCCACCTACTTGTCTCCCTGAAAATGTTATTGCTTTGCCAGTGTTCCACAGTATAGCATTAGTTTTTATTTAACAAAAATAATACCTTGAAAAAAATTAATTTTTCTGTGGGCAGAGTAGCTTCTCCAGAGATTTGACCCGTAACTTGGCCTGGTGGTCTCCCCTGAGTCTCCATGGAAACATATGAGTTTAATGCTGTACAGTGGAACATTTCAGGCAAAGCAATAACATCAAATCAAATAATACAGTTCATTTTATTTTGTTACTCTGATGGTTCAGCTATTTAAGTGGTCTTACCTTGTTTAATTAAATAGTTTAAATATGTTACTTCAAAATATACTCTACTCTACTGTGCTATACTGTACTGTTCTGTACTGTACTATACTATACTATATGGCTATAAATATAATATAAATATAAATATAAATATATTCATCTTAAAATAACTTGAATACAATAACTCAATTTTACAGTGTACTCTTTCAATGCCAAAGCTTCTAAATTTGTCCTCCATTACTTTCAAATGTGCACACCAGCCTGAATGGACTTCACGCCTCCTGTACAGCTGCAGCTTTGACTGTTGGGGCTGGAAGTGGAAAAGTGGAGTGCATTTGTAGTGTATGATTGGCACTCAAGGCTTTTACAGTGTGTTTCATTATACCATTCAAAACTACATTTACAGACAAGCACCTTGGGTTTATGAAGGCACAAGGACATTTAAGCAGAATCAAATATGAACTCTACCATTTGCCAAGCACTCCATGGATGTCCTGGGCCGAGGCTTTAAACCTTACCAAGCTTTTATTTCATCAAAGGTTGAACACTCAAATTTACTCTACCATGTCAAAATGTGAATCGCATTTGCAAAAACTGATTTACAACTTTTACTCTGTCTTATATTTGGCCAATTCTTTCTTATTCTATCAGCATTAATCTATGTTATTATACTTTTCATGCAGGATGCCTCCTAGTGTTACGGTCATGGTATATGTAACAAAATATTAAACTATTCTGATGTTAAAAGCATATATTATAAAAGAATAATATAAAGCGGATTTTGCACTTTTTAATTTGTCAAAAGTCAACACAATTTTATTTCACATTTTATGGTCAAGTCATTACAGTTTTCATTTTTGTTTCATCTAACATCATTATTATTCCAAGCGGTGAATAACATCACATAGCAGACTTGGTACAACAACAAGAAAATGTAAGTGGAAGTTTAATAAAGCATATAATCTGTGTAACAGCATTCACCTGATCAAAATGTCATTTTCATTAGGTCCAATCACACAGACTCCTGCTGTGTAAAAGTATGTTTAAAGGTACATTAACATAACATAACTTCATTATCATTCTGCCCTTAGTATTATAATTAACTTAGTATTATAATTTCTTTTAATTCACAGTCACAGATAGAGCCAATTTGAGAGAGGAATGTTTTGTTAGATGATTTGCCAGCAAAAATCTAGACAGCTAAACCTTGAGAATATGCTCTTCAAAATGTGGCTTAAAATTACCTGAATTTTAATATTTTTAGGTTAGATATTTTTCTGGGTATTAAGGAATAAAAACATTTGTCATTGAATAAATGCAAGATAAATTACCATAGGCTGGTACATTTTCAGGCATTACTGGTAGAGCCATAAAATCTTCATGCTGACAAGTAGGATTCAAAGTAAGTTTCCACGTCAATGCTAAACTGTGGAACATTTCGGACAAGCAGTTGGCTATACCCACTACCAGAAATTTTACATAGTGCAGTTCATTCTGAATTTAATATTACGTAACTAAATCTGTCTGTTCACTTATTTATTTAATGTCCAATAGGGCTGGGCGATATGGTGATTAAAATTAGTTTCGTTGATAATTAGATTGTGATTCAGTCATTTTCTGTTTAATGCAATTCTAGGCTCAAAAACAGCCATCTTTTCCAACCATCCTTCTGGTCAGTCTCGGTCATGCTCTAAGTGAGTGAGGGTGAGAGAAAGGGTCTGCATGAATCGTGATCAGACCTTGAGGAAAAAATGTGGGCACCATAGTTTTCAGTAGAATTTTCACTTTTGCATTGTGTAGAGTTGTGTTGTTGTGCAGTACAGAGTTATGCCCATTGCGCTGGTGCAGTCTCTGTGGTGATGCGGAGGGAGATGAAGAGGAGAGAGGTCCCTGTTTCATCTGGCAGAGCATAAACGTCAGATCTGAGCTACAAAACACGAACAAAACAACGGTGACTTTGAGCTGCATGGATTACATTGTTACACTTTTTAAAAATCGCTTTCGCACATTTTCTGAAACTTTTTATAAATCTGGCGAATCTTTTGTAACAGTCTTGTAAAAAGACACACTGTGATTAAAATACAAACAGTTAAATTTATAACCATCATCCACACACCGGCTGGAGAATGCTGCCACACTTTTAGAGGTGTAGTGTGAGGGGACTAGTATCACACTGTTTCTTATGGTTAAACAGTGAGGTAAATGCTGTAAATATATGTAAAATATTACACAAAGGAAAAAAGACAATTTTCTAATCTTTTTCAAATCAAGTGTTGGTATCTGACCTGGGCCTCTGAGTCTCTGGTTGAAAGGTCTTTGAAAGGAGGTTGTAAGTCATTTACATTGTGTTTCTGTGTCTTCTCTTCAGATTGTGATTCCTGTGTGTTCAGTTCTGTCCTTTGTGTCTTTGCTCTATGGACTTTGGTAAGAGTGTGCAGTATTTAGGTACACAGACTATAGCATGTGCACAGAGACTGTTAGTGTTGTACAAGAATATCTAAATATCTATATATTGTATTGTTTAATGTGATGATACAGTATTGATATCGGGAACTGCTGTATCGATATATTGCCAAGAGGATTTTTTGGTATATTTTACAAAATTATGTTGTTACAGCACTACAGTTTTGTTGCTTGTTTAGAGGAAGGAAACTTGTTTATGCAACACATTTGACATATTCACTGTTCTGATGATTAAAATGTGCGTGATTCATATGAACTTTGCACAAGAAGTGGTTTAACAAAGACTTTTAGTATCACAGCCATGATTTATCCATTATTTTTTATTAAACCCTATCGAATCGATTTGAAATATATCATATCGAATCAAAAGTGCACTGTATCGCGATATGTATCGTATCATGGCCTATGTATCGAGGTGTGTATCGTATTGGCAACTTCTTAATGATACCCAGACCTAACAGTTGCAGTTACAGTTGCAGTCGGTGTTTAAATAGTTGTAGTTGTGTTTTAGGTCCATGAAGTGTTTTAGAGTTTTGATATGAGAATGAATGCTTGAAAATGGATGTAAGTTTGTGCCAACATCCTCAACATGCAGAAATTTTGACTTCAATGTCATTGTTGTAAATCCTATTGTTATTATTTGGTGGAAATGTTTTTTTTTAAATCAGTTTGTTCACTTTATTCTAAGAATGAACATTTGACAAAGAGTGCCTTACAATTTGAGAAAGAGTTCTGATGGTCTGTCAAGTTTATTTATAGAAGAGGAGAATCATATAAAAAAAAAAATTGTTACCAGTACAAAGAATAAATACTCAAAGCATCAGCAGCATTACATACTCAATTTGCATCTATGATAAAAATCTGTATTTGATTGCGCTCTATAGCTTTTAGTTTGTGAACAATGAATCATCACGAGAAGTGGATGTTCAAGGACTGTATGTCCTCATTTCAAAATAGCACAAAACTGAAAATAAGTAAATGTATAATATACTGTAATATTCCTATATACTATACTAATATTATTCTACATAGTTTGAGTTTCCTTATCTAATACCAAATTTCTCAAATCAAATAGAAACTGGCCATTTTAGCTTGCCTTATTAAACTTGCAGTACCAGTTTGGTGAACATTTAAAATAAACCCCTGAAGGCACAACATATTGCCAATAGTAATGCTTATTTTTTTATGTCAACTACTATTTATGTAAATTACAATCCAATTAATTAAACATTATATTTATCTTTAGGAGAGTTGATTCAACAGCAGGCGCTTCAATCACGTCCATATACCTCATCAGTATTTTTCATTCTTTCTTTTTTGTCTCTTGTTCTTCTCCTCCATTAAATCAAGTCACAGTTCTTGTACAACCTTAGCCCTGCATGAGTCAGTCCTAATAGTTTTCTACTGCCAATCTGCTCCCATGCTTTCCCCTACCACCCTCGGCAAATGAATTTAAATCCCCCTTTTCTCTGAGCAGGAGAGCCTCTCGACGACACGCGGCCTGCCTGGAAATGGATGTTCTGTGAGGCAGAGGAGTGATGATGCAGGTTATTTAAAGGGGAAGAGCCAGGGGACTGTCCCAGGACACTCATAAAGGCAGTGTTAAAGGGATTACCACCAAAGCTTTATGAATTACACAGAGAGGAGCATGTGGTGCAAAAGGTACTCAAAACAGGCTCTTATGAACAAGAGCAAGAAATTCATTGTAGCTCCAATATTATATTTTAGTGTAAACAAAATTTAATCTCAGCAAAATTCTGTTTCACAATTCAAAACTGTTCAATCTCCCCCCAAAAGCAGGTTTCATCGTCAAAACTCTCAGACTTTAGCCATGTATTTTTCTGTGCTCTTTCCAAATCAAAGTCACTGGTTTAGTGCAGTGTGCCATTGAGGGTCACACTTTACACAGATGAATTTTGGACTGGAAAAGCTTAGATTTGACCTGTCTGTGTATGTAAATAAATGTGCACATTGCTGTTGATCAAAGTATTTATGTTGAGGAAAATTAAAAAGATTTTGGAATAGGAGATGCATGAACATTACTTTTTTTTACTGTAATATGTAATGTGTTCTTGAAAATCAAACAAGATCTGTATGTATCTGAAAATCTGTATGCAGTAGTACACACAGATTTTGGCCATCGTTGAAAGTGAAAGTTTGGGCCAGTGTCCTTGACCATTCAATGATCATGTGTGTCTGAATGAGAACTGTATCAAGTGTTTTGAGAAAGAGCCTGACCACCTGTGCCCCTGCTCAGATACATGTTTGAATCAAATCAAATTTCCAAAAATGCAGCTAATATGTTTGAATTTTTTTACTTAAAAACTACCACTTAATGACATCACAAGGTGGAACAGAGCATTTTGAGCTCCAAAGATAGAGACATACTAATAATAAAGGATTACTCATACTTGTGTGAATGAAACAAAACACAACTCCAGGTATGTTTTTTTTGAGTTAACAACATTCTAACATGGCTTAAAGCTTACAAGAGTAAAATTGTAGTGTGTAATATGGGATCTTTATGCTTTATGGATTGAGAATTCAGCTTCTTGGGTCTATTTCTGACTTAGATCCTTTTTTAATACTGATTTAGTCAGGAAGACTCAGGACACGCTGGAGGGACTATGTGTCTCGGCTGGCCTGGGAACGCCTCGGGGCCTTGGGAGGAGCTGGAGGAAGTGTCGGGGGTGAAGGAAGTCTGGGAGTCCCTGCTTAGACTGTTGTCCCTATGACCTGGCCCGGATAAGCAGAAGAAAATGGATGGATAGATAAATGGTTTAGTAAGGGAATAGTAAAAAGAATAGTTGTGACTGATGAACTTCTAAAATAACCACTGACTGTTTAAATAATTGGTAGCTGTTACCTGAACTATACTGACTCTAAAACAATCAGAAATGTTTCCATTGTCACTGGTTAGGCTTTGATTTGATGACAGATAGATTGATAGATAGATTTAAATATAAATATATATTTTTTTTACCTTTATCTGGTTAGACATGTATTTAAAAAGGAATAGCAATAATTGTAAGTTGACAAATAAAAATGCTTATCAGACTTTGTTTAATCATATCTCACATTTATTTTGGACCTGGTGTATTAGATAAAAGCTTTGATAAATAACTTATAAGTGTATTGCTGCTCCATCGAAAAGGTAAAAAAAATCTGTAAATTTAGATTTATTTATTTATTTATTTTTTCTTATGAACTGAAAGTCCCCAGATTAGGACAAAATCAGAACAAACCCAGTGTATACCATTTCAACACAATATTATATGTATTAGATTAGCCTGGCCATATCAAAACCTAAATCTGATCAAAAGGTCTGTACCAAGGCAAAAGTAATGCTTGTTTATGTGTTTCTGGTTTAAAATGAAATGCAAGGTGTAATGTACTGTACTATGAGCTAAAGGATACGTAAAGCAGGTCAGAAGAAGAGGAGGATGCAGACAAGATGTTTAATGGTCTGGCTTTTACTCTCTGTTAAATAATAGTGAGCAAGTGGCAGTATAGAGTCTCTTAAGGCTGCGGTGGCTACAGGAAAGCCCCATGTTAATGCATCTACACCATTAGAGACTGTCTACAGAGCTTTACAAATGGAAACAAATGTACAGCCAGCTCCCTTTGGATACAAGGGTTTAAAAGCTCTCATTATATAAGATGTAAATGTGTGCTTACTGACCAGCCCTTAAGTAGCATGTCGGCTATACCTGAATATATTCATAATAGAAAATCCTGTAAAAAACATTAGTGTTTTATATATGGTAGTACTGCATATTCATAGTTACATTTCACTGGCAACCATAGTGAATAATGCCTGACTTTTACATATGGCATAACAATCCTAAATTATTTAATATTACACAATTTTTTGTTTTTAACCTATGTTATAATGTTATACTTGGAGTTGTGTTTTGTTTCATTTACACATTTTTGAGTAACCCTTGATTATTAGTCTGTCTGTATCTCCAACAATCAAAATGTTCCACCTTCTGATGTCATTTAGTAGTTTTTAAGTTAACAGCTACATTTGACTTTTTATTCAGTAGAGATTGTCAATTCCAAGGTTGAAATAATTCAAATGGGTCTACTGAATGTGTATGGAGTTTAAAAACACAGTGGAGTGCTTCCTATGTGTTAAAAATGTGTGACTATAACAAAACACAACTCCAGATATGTTTTTGATGAACCAACATTATAACATAGATCTGAAATTATCATAATATAGGCCTGATAAATATATCTATGAAGCCTAACCAGAATGAAAAATAAAATCTACTTTACTAATTTACATTTATATTCTTATCAAGCATTTCATCAAATGAAATACTGCTAACATTTTAAAGTTGTTTTTGGAATACATATTTACAGTCAGATTCTCACTGGGAAATTCTGAAATTCTGGGAGTGCTTGGATTTAGTTTTTATTCCAAAGGCTGTTGCATCCACTATAATGTTTGGCACAAGCTGAGCTCTGTTTGTTTTTACCTCGGGTTTTCTTGTTTGATAAACTGTTCTTTATAGACCCTTTAAAAATTCTAAAGAAAAACATTCTAAGGCAGCTGGAGGCAAAAGTGAAATGGAACATAATGTGATTTCTGTGGGGCAACTGGGGTTAACGTCAGAATATCTCAAAATATATCAGCGCCTGGTTTGAAAATATTTAAACTGAAAAAAAAAATCCAGATTTTTAGATTTTGCTAGACAAATCCTTAGAGAAATGTTGAGCCCACTAAAATTCCTGTTGATAATGCCAAATATACCATAAGGATAGCAGGGTGTATAGGTAAGCTTTAGTAACAAAACAAAGCAAAAAAATGTGTTATGTTAGAATAGTATTTACATCTGTTCCTCTGTTAATGATTGAAAATGTATTATGTATTTTGTTGTCATTTTAAATATGGTAAAAGGTAGCTGTTAACTTGAAAACTAAAAGGCGGAACAGAGACTAATAATAAAAAGTCACTCAAACACGTGTAAATGAAACAAAACACAACTCCAGATATGTTTTTGAGGAGATAACAGCATTATAGCATGACTTATAGTTCACAAGAGTTAATTTTGCGTAATATAGGACCTTTAATATTTGCATTTCTTCTATATGAACCTATTGGACAGACCAAGACTCAGAGATAATGTCCAAGTGAAACAACCAGGATCCATTTACTTGAGCCGTGTGTAACGTTTTAATGAACTCCTCAATTGGCTTCTTTCTGCTTCATTAGCTTAGCAACAGTGTGTTAAACTAGCCTTCACTTTACATATATTATCTGTTCCTATTGCTCCCAGCCAACAGACCTCCTCTCCACTCTCTCTCTCCTCCTTAAACAACACTGATGTCATTTCGGATTAAGTTGTTTCTTGTAATATGTCAAACTAATACAAAACAGAAGCACATTTTGGCATCGTTCACGTCCCCACCCACATTGTAACAGCCAAATTGAACTGTAAACTCTGTCGTAATGTCAACAAAGAGGGACAAAGCAGTGTAAAGAGCTAAGATAATTAGCTGGTGTGTACGGCACAAATGCGCTTTTCAGTCTGTCTGTGTTGCCCTGTAGCTGCACTGTTTCAGCTTGTCAGCGCACAAGCCAAGTCCCCCATTTGGGAATCGCTCAAGTCATTCTGTTAACTCACTCAATTTGATGGGAAAGCTGACAAAACGAAAGTACTCAGAGTATACATTGAAATCATTGGTAGGACTGACCGATAAGGACAATTGTTGAGAAATAAAACAGATTTATTTAGTGTAACAGCAATTTATGAACTCTGCAATGTCTCAACTTGAAAATAAAGTTTAGAAAAGAAAATGATGAATCAGCCATTGTATTATGACCATAGACAGACATAGACTCATAAGTTAAAGTGCGTATTACAGATTTTTATGATTCACTAAGTTTTGCTTAATTTGGTGGAATAATACCTGTTGTAAATATAAATTATAGCTTTTACACCAATCAAAAAGCAGTTTGCCAAGAAAGGTTGAAAAATATGTTGAAAATTATAGGAAGATATAAAACACATTGATAACCTCACACTAGGGAGAATTCTATCCAAAAGTTCGACACTTTTATTCTGATACTTTAAATTGATTTCAGCCATAAATAAGGTTTTCTTACTAGTAAAATGTAGCAAACCACATAGAAAAAAGGTGACATCTTGTGCTGAAAGTGTAAAAGCAGAAAAAGTAACACTACATAACACTGTTCAGATATTGTGATGGCTATGATTAGGTCAGGGCTACAACAGCATTCAAGCCTGTTTATGTTATTATTTGCTAAATAAATGAATTGAAAACATAAAAACAGTTTTGCAATGTGTGAAGGAGTACTGCAATGTCATCAAGGAATTATTATTTGGTTTAATAGCCAGTTCTGTATACTTTTAGATTCTTTGTTAGCATGGAATAGGACGTGGCATATCACTGGACTGAGTATACAAACATTTTACAACCACTACTGATTTGGCCCTATGTGACAGTGTCCTGGTCCAGCCCTGCTCAAGACTTGTGAAATTGTCCAGCTCAGACTCAGTCCTGGTTTAGTCCATGGTCTTATGTGTGAAATCCTCTCTTCTTCCTCTTCCTTTCCTGCTGTTGTCAGTCTCGTCAGATAAAGCAGGCCCTGTGCAGGTTTCACTGTCAGGAAGTGGGATGGATCAATGATAAGTGCCTTACCCCTGACTCTGCTCCTCTCATCCCCAAATACAGATTAAACTATTTCATCCCAAATAGCACGTCAATCACAAGTCACACCTGGATACCTTAGTTTTCCACTGGCCTTTTAACCACCTCAGTGCCCCCCATTTTCTAATCACCAGCTACAGATACTGCATGCAGGCACAAGCAGAAGCAAAAGTACTGATTTCATGCAATAGTGACCCTTTGTACCTCATCAAAACTAGAGCAGTGAACTTGAATGAGCTGCTTGTATAATAGAGTTGGATAGTACAAATATTGGACATCAGATTCTAAACTAGTGACGGTGTCATACTCCCAGATGGATGGCAAGAGACCCTATTCATTACATTATACTTATCTGTAAATTATGTATTAAGTATGTTTACAGTCCCAATTACACTAAATTAACTCCTTTGAGCTTTAAGTCATTTTAGACTGTTGTAACCGCCTCAAAAACATACCAAAGTTTTTTGTTTCATTTAGACGTGTTATTCTGTTTTTTTAGTCTGTCTACATCTTCATAGCTTTGTTCCACCTTTTACCTTTTGTTTAGTAGAGACGGGCAATTCAGGGGCTGAAATTATCCAAATGGATGTAGTGAAAATGTATGGAGTTTTAAAACACAGTGGAGCAATTCCTGTATTATCACATGACATCACAAGGTGGAACACATGTTCAGCATAAATATGCATGTCTTAAACATTAGGGGTGTGCAAAAATATTGAAGTATCAATATATCGTATCGTTTAATGTGATGTTACATTATTGATATCGGGATAGCTGTATTGATATATTGAGTATTTTTTGGTACATTTTACTAAATTATTTAGTTACAGTGCTACAGTTTTGTTGCTTGTTTAGAGGAAAGAGACTTGTTTATGCAACACATGTGACATTTTCACTTTTTTGATGAGTAAAATGGGTGTGTTTCATATTAACTAAATGGTAAGAAGCGGTTTAACAAAGAATTTTAGTATCACAGCCATGATTTAGCCATTATTTTTAATTGAACCTTATTGAATTTATTTGAAATACCGTATTGAATCAAAAGTGTAGTATATCGAGATATGTATCGTAACGTGGCCTATGTATGAAGGTACGCATCGAATCGGCAACTTCTTAATGATACCCAGCCCTATTAAACATGTGTGAATGAAATAAAACACTGGATATGTTTCTGATGAGGAAACAACATTATAACAGAGAACAGTAAGTAGAGTAATATGGGCCCTTTAAATCACTGTATTACAACAAAAATCTGCATTTTAACAATATTAATTCTAGCTGCCCCATCTGTATTACATATTGTTGGCCTGTAGAATGTTGTGATGTCATCTGAAACCCAGCAATATATTAATAGATTGTGAAGAGAGTGAATGAATGCATGAAATTGTATAGAGTATCTTTTCAGTGCTGAAAAGTACAATTTAATTTGCCATTAAACCCCCACTCCATAGCATTTCAGCCAAAAAGACATTTACTTCTATAGAGACAGACATTGACATTGCACCCTTGCTGTGAGGGGTCTTGTCTCTCCACAGACCTGACTTGTAACCTTTTTTTGAAGGAAACACCATCTGCTTTTTTATACTTTGTTTTTGTTCGTGACAGGATAGTATTATCCATCTCATTATGTGAAGCCAGATTCAACCACACTGCGCTACATTTAAATAGTGATAATCACATAACAATTGTTTTTGCTGTGTTAGTAGTAAATTATCCTGTTACCAAAAACATTTATAGGAAAGAGTGCCCATTTCACCATAATAGACACTAAGACTAGCCCAGGGAAACACACAAAAACATCCCATTCTAACTGATATGGCCTGGATCCACTTAATGAGAGCTGTGGTATTTAAATACAGGGGACATTGCAGCAAGTTTAGTGACCACAGGGAGGATCCGGCCAAATCAAAGTCCCTCTATGGACAATACCACTGTATCCACAACAGTGATTACAGCGGAGACCAGGGCTGTTTACACGGTGGTGCCTTCAAGGACAGCTGTGTTTTATGCCGCCAGTAAACTTTGATATGGGCGTGTGTCGTACATGTTTATGCAAGGTTCAAATGCACCAGTTTCAATGAGAGTCTGCTCATATTGTAACTACAAATATTTGGGAGTTTATAACCAGGGTGGTGCAGTCTTTTCTTCTGTTTTACTCTGACTGGAGTGAAAGGGTGTGATATTTAGATAAGAGATAAGACATTAGAGGGTCATAATAGGCAACCATCACATTCCACTGTCATGAACAACAAATATTTAATATAAGAACAATTTACAGAGTGGTTTCTTTAACAGATTCCTTCCATGACTCAATCCATTTGCAGTGATGATGTCTTTGTATACAGACCATGGGTGTGGATTTTGTCTGATTGGAGATAGCAGATTAATTGCTTATGAGATGAAGATTAATTGCTTGTGAGATGATTGCAGCAAGATTTAAAAGTGTACAATGTCACTTTTCTGGGGGGTGTATACCACATGTTTTTCTTCCTGTTGATGTTATTGCTTTGTATGGAACAGCATGGCTTTAAACATATTATTGTGCCCTGGTTTCCCCTACACCTGTACAATTGTGTCCCTTATGTTGTATATGAATCTTAATATGATGGCTAGTTGTAATAATATTTATTTATTTATTAAAAAAGACACTGAAATCCACCATAATTTGAGAAATATTGGGTTTTGGGTACTGGTGAAATTATCTGAATGTAGGCCTACAATAGCCTAAGCATATACCGCTGTACTGAAGATTTTGTTGGGTATTATTTATCTCTTGCTACTTCAACATCACGCAGGGGGTGTTCTACATGTATGTCTATATAGTTAAATGTTGAGCAGTTACAATGGAGACACAATGCACACATTAGCAAACACAGTCAAAAATGTTTTATAATAATACAAATCAATACAAGAGAAAAAAGGTGAGAGTGACTGTAATGTTATCTGAGAAAGACTTGTTTAACAGCACATGTCAGCTCCTGTTGTAGTTCCAACCAAGTCAGTTTTGTCTGGTCAGATTGTGTTAAAACAAGCTCAGATTAACGTCTAACTTGAGTAACAGTGCTTCAGACAGAGCAGTGTGCTCAGTTAGCTTTACACCCCCAGGGAATGTTGATGACATCAGCTGTGAAGTATCAATATTGTGGATGCCATGTTATAGATTTTTGCACAGCACTGTATATGATGTCTCCCCATAGAGACACTTGATAGTTCATTTATTCAGCAAGGATCTTTTATTATTGCGTTTTGTTTTCTTTTGAAATGAGATAAAGCTTCTCTTGATGTCTGGTTGTTCTGCGTAGCTTCATTGTGCATAGCCTGTCGAGGAATACATTCACATTCCCCTTATCAAAGTGCACTGGGGACACGGAGGCTAGCACGCTACACCCAAGGGCTTGTGGGTAATACTCAGTCCCTTACTTTCTCAGCTTGTTTATTTATTCTCCACTTTCTATCTATGTTTTCATTTCACCGACCTGTCACAGACTGCATATGTGCGTGACTGTGGAGTTGTCATGTTTTTTATGATTATGGTCCTGATATGAATCTATGCTGTCTTCTTTCTAGGTGTACACGCGATATGGAAAATGCTACACTTTTAATGGCAACAAGACCGCGCTGAGGAAGACCAAGCAAGGCGGGATGGGGAACGGACTCGAGATCATGTTGGATATACAGCAAGATGAGTATCTGCCCATCTGGAGGGAAACTAGTAAGCTACGGCATATTTGTTCAGTGTTGTCCTGTCATGCGCTTTCCGTATTGCTCAAAATAGAAATTCAGCTTGCTATGTTTTTACATTACATTTCTGGAAATATGATTTGTACAGGAGCAAAAACAAACTCTCATGTCTGATTTTCACTGACATATTTTTTGACAGAAGTGTGGCGTAACTTTATGTCAAAAACAACATGAGCATGCTATCACACTATGGCAAATGCACCATTGCCTTAAAACAAGAAGGTTTTTGATGGTTTCTCTGGGTGCTCTTCCCCTTACCATTAAACACCTGTACAATTAATTCTTATTTTCAATCGCATTTTTTTGAATGGAAATATAATTCATGTCAAATAAATGCCAAGCTATCATAATGTTGACTCCATCTTAATCTTGTATGTTATGTTTTTTATTTAATAATCACCTGCTGAACATGTAACCCGATATGCAACTGATGCCCGGTGCAATGAAGGTGCATTGGTTTTTGGGAGCTTTTTGGAAACTCAAAGTCACATCTTCATTCATTTCTCACACTGTAGGTGGTGGTAAGTGGTAGTGTTGAGGGACTGACTGACAAGGGCATGGCTGCCAACCTGCGCCATTGGCATTTGCAACCACATTGTTTCGTTAGGCCACATGTATGCACTGAGGGTACAAATTCAAGTGAAATTTACCACTCCTCTGCGCCACTAATTATTTTTAACACAAATCAGTTTTAAAGGTGCACTATGTAACTTTCCATGTAGACCCCAGTGGTCCACTACCTGCTTATTTCAGTTTTTTTGGTATTTTAGCAACAAAACCAACTTAAATTGGAAAAATACAAGATTGATAGATAAGTACTAGTCCCACGCTGTGGAACATTCCAGGCAAAGCAAGAATGGCTGATTAAGGAACCGTCAGCCACAAAAGTTGCACAGTGTGCCTTTAAGATGGGCATGTTGTTTCACCACTGTTCACTCCCCACTGGCTTGATTTTCAAACATGACTGAAAGGTGGTTTGGTGTTTTTAGCTCTAAACTCAGGCCAAGCTGTCAGTTAGTCCCTGTGTGGTTGCCTGGGTAACCCCTGTGTTTGTGCTGCAGATGAGACTTCTCTGGAGGCTGGGATCCGGGTGCAGATCCATAGTCAGGACGAGCCCCCTTACATCCACCAGCTGGGCTTCGGAGTCTCCCCGGGCTTCCAGACCTTTGTGTCCTGTCAGGAGCAGAGGGTAACTTCTGTCTCATCCATTACTCGTCTTTGGACAATGCTTCTTTTGTTCTAACTATAGATAGTTCATTGCTGAGTACAGTGGTTCTTAAATCTTTCACAGCAAGAACAACCAAAGAAAGTAATGTCTTGCTTGATCTTGGTTTTCAAGTACAGCCTCTACTTGATACTTTTAACACGGAATAAAAAATACTAAATTTAGAGCAGATTAAGGTCTAATAACATATCAACTGTCATAACAACTCAAAAGTACATTTAATATATGTGTTTTATTTTTTGCACAACACTTCCTCCTGAGTTTGTGTTTTCCAGTTTTGAAGTACTTGTGAAAATGTTATGGCCAGATTGACTACCATACACCTTGTGCTGAAGACATACAGCACCCCTGGACTTAGTGTCTCACGTCTCTTTATTACAGTTATAAAATACTGTTGTACATTTCTGCATTCACAAATATAGTGGAGCACTATATTTATCTAATCTCTAGTAAACTATTTATATTGATTTCTAAGGATCAGGTCTAAGGATCAGGTCAAAAACAAAATTATAAATTCATCTTTCTAATTGTATCAAAAATGCACCAGAGAATTACATCAAAACTATTTAGGACTGACTAAAAATTCTCTCCACTAGAATATGACCAGGACCAGAAAGAAATCAGTATGAGAGCTAATAAACTGTACTCCTTAGCAGCCTCTTTAGTGCCACTTTACACACTCCACATTTTGAGAAGCCCTGCTCTGGCTTACCTCCAGGCCTCATAAATCTGTGTTTGGTTTCAGCTGACCTATCTGCCCCAGCCCTGGGGGAACTGCCGCTCTAGCAGCAAAGAGAAGTTCCCTGGATACGACACGTACAGCATCAGCGCCTGCCGCCTGCTGTGTGAGACCAACGAGGTCATCCGCGTCTGCAACTGCCGCATGGTGCACATGCCCGGTAAGGCCCTGTCTAAGGTCCTGTCTATGGCCCTGTCTAACTGTAAGACCCTGTCTATCTGTTGTGTGGTGCACAAGCCTTGTAAGGCCCTGTCTAACTACCGCATGGTGCTTATTCCCAATAAGGCCCTGCCTAATGCAGACTCTTGCAGTATCATTCAAACATGTATACATCAATCAGAATACACTGAAATTCTTGAAAAGCAAACACGTGTTAAATGGATAAACACTTATCAGAGCTGATTATACCTTTTAAAGAGAATAAAGTGCATTGGAATCACAGGTTTGGTCTGTGTAGCTGTAATTGTCAATTTGTTCCAACAAACAAGTTCCCTTGATCAGTGTCAGTAATATAAAAAATAGTTATTAATAGTCACGCAGTTCTGAGATAGGCAGAAGAGATGAAAGTGCTGAGCTGATTGGGGTCTTGAAGAGCCACTGGACACAGATTATCCAGCACAGCATTACAGAAGCACACTCTGATATGAAGCACCAAGGTCGAGAGGAGCCAACGTCCAATCTGAGCCCAGTGCGAGAGGGCCAAAGTCTGGGACAAAGTGTCATCTGCCCCCCCTCCTGATAAACACGCTGGAGGTGACAAAGGAGGGGAACGGTTTTGATGCTGTTATGGATTTCTGGCTTTGTAATTTTCTTTCTTTTTGCTTTTTTGTCTTGTACGGGTTAAAATATACCACTCACCCCTTGAACATTTTTTTTTTTTAATTCACAATGTTTAGTGTTCTGTCCACAGTAAAAAAGTGTGTTTCAGTAAAAGGTTGAAAATTTTCATGATTATTTAGTAATAATATGTCATAATTCATCTGTTATTATTTCATGGTAAAACTTGCCATTTTGTTCAAAATCATCACTATGCACCTATGCCCTCTGGGTTTACTTGCTTATTTTGAAGGCTCCAGGAAGTGGTCACAATGCATTATGGGTAACAGAAGCAGAATTCAGTCAGATGCATGGATCTATTAAAATAACTGGATAGGTTATTGCTAGCTTGTAGCTGCCTCCATTTGATGTAGCGGGCACTCACTGGTACTACAGTGGGAAAAATCCCTTGGACCGAGAAAGAATTTCTCTCATACAGCACAATGTAATCACAAATTGCTTGTGTTCGGCTGACAAGGCACCTATAACTTTCAAAAATGTAAGATTTGTGGCGATTTTTTTACCTATTTTTATACCATAAACTTTTTCTCAGCTCAAAATCCTTCAGTTGTCTTAAAAAACGCTTTATAATTGCTTGCTCCGTGGGAGAAACGAGAACTACTGAACATGCTCAATCGGCCCAGAGCCACCGGAAATGCCTCACCGGGCTAAAGGCTAATCTGGAGTCATGCGCCATTGAGCTCTGCCCATTGACTTGAATGGGCAACTATTCTGAGACCCCAGGGCTTGGTCAGATGATTAACGGCAAAGCATGCTCTTCCTCTGTTTTAAATCTTATCTACACTTATGAAAGCAATGGCTGTAAGTTCAATATGTGTTTGGTGACTTAAATAAGTTTTATAAACTCTGTTGTAGAGATCATTTTGTACATGTTATTACCAGGAATTAGACCTAGCCCATGAATTAGGTCGTATTAATGACCTAATGAGCAAATGAAAAGATCTCGAAAATGTAATAACTTGTTAAAGTAGCAGTTTGTGGTGCAAGCTATTTTCTGATGCATTTTTGTTTTTGTATTACAAAGCTAATGTACATTTTATTTATGTTTGTTTTCCAGTTTCACTCAAGCTTTTCACGCCACAGTTGTACAGAATTGTAAGTTGTCTAGAAAAGTCTAGAAAACTGTATTAAAGGAGCAAGACACTCAGTTTCTTGGCTCGTGAACTCCATGTTTGTCTTGCTGTTGCTCTGCGTTCACATACACAGTGGATCCGACACGTAGTGACAACAGTACATTTAGTAAATTGTAATGGAATAGAAACAGCTGAAGTTAAAATATATTTTACTTTTTGTACTATAGATTAGGTGATGACAGTTAATTAAAAGTTTCATGAATTTTACCACAAATAATACATAATACTTGCAATAATACTTTTAATGTAGACTGCAGAATAAATTAAAAGTCTCTTCTCAAAGTTTTAAAGGTGATTTTAGATTGTGTGTGTCTGTGAAATATCCATAGAAATAAAATTTTATCAAAATTGCTCTTTTACACAAGGCTATTGAAAATAACAGAGAATGTGCAGTTCCAAAGACATAGAGACAAATAGACTAATGTCCCGTCAGGTGAATGTGTGTTCATTTCTGGAGGACACCTTCAATGGTCCCTCCTTCAGCGCTTTCCTCTATGTCACATCAGTCTGGCACAAACACGTCTAGACTCAAATTTAAGGTCACAGCACAGAGATTTTAACAAGGACTCTAGTAGAACTAGAAACTAAAGCAGAAAAAACAGGACTAAACCAGGACTAGACCAGAAACAAACCAAAACTAAACCAGGACTAAGCAAAAACTAAACAAGGCACAAAGTAGAACTAAATCATCAGCAGAGTTATGGCATTACCCATTAAGAATAAAGCTAATGGGTCTAACTACTGTAAACCAGGACAGGGCAAAAATTGGTTCAATCAATGACTAAACCAATAAAACAGTAAGAAATTAGCATACTATGGGCCCTTTAAACTTTGGTTAAACAAGATCTAAACCAGAAATAAATCTAACCTAGGATTTGCCCAGGTCAAAGTAGAACTAATATTGACTCAACCACATGTCAAAAACAGGACTATACTGGATCAATCAGAACAGATAAAGAAGGCTCACTCATTGCTGTTTTGGGCCCAGTTAAATCATTGTTTGACTCTGCTGTTCGTCACTGCGCTGTCACTGACATTTGCCGCCTTATTAAGCACAATTGATTAAACCAATCGATAAACAACATCTAATTGGAGCAACAAACATCATGCAAATCTCCCCTAATGATGAAGCTAGTTTCTGTGTAATCCTATAGAGCTGCATAGATTACTCATGTCTTATAATCCGTCAGCATTTAAACCCTGCTATTGTAGTGGGCACAGTTCAATGTTATTGTTTATGTAAAGGCAATTTGTTAGAGTTAAATTAAATGTGTCATGAGCCAGCAACCTGTTGTCACAAGTCAGTGCTCTCACTCTTAGCCCAAAGCTAGAATAATTTGTCAGTGGGAGGGTTTGCAACAATACAGAATCTTATCTGATTTTGACATGATATACTGCTATAACAATATTAATGCAATATATCTCTTATCAGCTATATTGCACTAATATTATTAGTGCAATATATATCTTCACTTACAATAACAAAACTAAGCTTGCTTAAATTTCCTAGTCAAACTGTCAGAATCCATTGTTCTGGATTGACAGGTCAGCAGGTCTAATTAGACAATTTATCAAACCTCCTCCACATAGCCACCTTAACATTGTAAATTTATCTAAGGGCCCATATTGCGCTATTTTCTGAGCTGTTATAATGTTGTTTCCTGATCAAAAACATCTCTGGAGTTGCATTTTGTTTCATTCACACATGTTTAATACACAAACTCTGCATATTTTAGTTCTTCTTTCAAACTGAAAACACTCTGTTCCACCTTGTAATGTCACGTGGTCATGTTTTTAAACTCTAGAATCATTTGGATGACTTTAGCATCGGGATTGCCTGAGGGTAAAATGTAGCTATTTACTTGAAAACTACTGTTAGATGACATCACAGGGTGGAGCAGAACATTTTGACCTTTGGAGATATATATTACACATATTACTCAAATGTGTGAATGCAACAAAACACAATTCCATGTACTTTTTTGATGAGGTGACAATTCTAACTACATGAGGTATGGGGTATGGGAGTCACGCTGAACAAAGCTGTGAATTGGGCAGCCATATATATGACAACATGAAGACAGTGAAGAAGGTACAACATTCACACCACATGACATTTCAGAAAAAGACAGCTCATGTTTCTTCAACCAGGATATGCGTGACTAAACTCATCACGGTCTTTTATCCAAACAGCCTTTTGCAGCGACTTTGCTGAGTCATATGAATAAATACACTTACCATTGCTGAGACTGTGTTCGCACAAGTCAATATTTACCTAAAGTGAAGTATCTGTTTCCCACACACACCTTCTATAATGAAATATTAGAACATATTTCATCATTGAATTTGGTTCCTTATAACGGAAAATCTGGTGCCAATTTACATGGATCATCAGTTGTCACCTTTTTTTTTCCTGGTTTGATTGCCAAAAAACAAAGAATTGAAGAATTTCCAAAGAAAAGTTTTGCTTCTCGATCTCATGGACACAGGAAAACATTCCAATTCTCGAAATGAGTTATTGTTTTCTAAAAATCTTAAAAGTGGCAGCCCTATATTATAACCTTAAGAACTGCAGAAATAAAGTTGAACTTGTAATATTATGGACAAAGCTAAGTTTTTTTTCTTTATTTTAATAGAAAATGATTGTATTTAAGGGTAGAACAAACAGAGGTGTATCATAATGGGATCACATTATCTGTAGAATCTGTAATTATAGACAATGCATTATCTCTTCATAAATATGTTCTTTATACTGGTTTTATAGGATCATTAAACCATGTATTCATAATGTCATTTCTTTAGATGACTATCTTGAGACTGAATGGAGACCTTGGCCTCTGCTCTTGTATTTAACTTCAGATATTAGATTATATTTATTACTTCAAATGAGATAAAACATTTCTAGACAGTCTGGCATCTCTGGCTTCAGCTCTTTCTGTCAGGTGCCACCTAGCTGGCTATAGTTGTCCCAACACGTATCAATAGTGCATAGATTTTATTGTTGCAAATTAAGTGCACTGAAAATTCTCCAGAAATGAAGGCAGCGGTTGGTTCAAAGCGCAAAGGGAGCTCCAGGCCAAGTTAGAATTGAAAATCTTTTTTACTTTCTGAATGTGACACTAGTGTATCAAGGAGTGAAGCCAGGCGCCTTGGACATGGTTAACAATATACTATTTTTTGCTTTACGGGAGCTGTATTAATCTCAAGAGCAAAAGTTTTAACATTTTATTTTAATACATATTTCATTATTCCTATCTTCATGTAATGCACTGTTTAAAATCAATGTAAAGTGAATGTGACATACTTTGTAACAGCCTGTAATAACATGTAACCTAGACTCTAGACCCCATTTTAACCCTTACTACAATGTAATTACATACTCGTAGTGGTCACATAGTAGTGGTCAGGTTCATCAAAACACACCTGAAAAACTACATGCAACTGAAGCATACATTTAACATAGAAGACTGTCATCTGAAGCTTCTATCATCTGTTAGCCAATCACAGCTTCTTACCTTGGACTCTCATCCAGTCACTTTACAAGTATTCATAATTCATAAGTTTCTCATCCTTTTTCATCCTTCCATTTCAGCAACATGCAGCCAACTTCCTCTATCCCATCTTTCAGCAGCAGCTAAACCATGTGTCACCCCAGCCTCTCCATCTTTTCATAATAGGCTCTGTGCACAATGGCAGCTGGCTACTTCTGGTCAGAGGGATGGTAAGCGATGTCATTTCCACTGTCAATGCTGAAATAATCTGCACCTACAAATAACTGGGTAGTCCTTACTACAAATAAAATTTTGTTGTTGTATTAGATTCAACATTTCAGTAAAAGTTAGCATGTAAAAGCAAAAGTGTCCTCTGGTGAGGTTTTCCATTTGTAAAGTGTTTAATATTCCCTGGCCAATATCTGATTTGTGCCGATTTGTTGATTTCAACAAAAACCTCAAAATAGGAGCAGAAAAGGCATCACTTACTGTCCCTCTGACTGGAAGAAGCCAGCTGCCTTTGTTCAGGGCATTAATTCTCTTTTAAATAACTTTGCAGAAAAAAGATTTTAAAAAAGATTATCAAAAGACATGTTCTGAGAACCAGCCCATAAGAACTACACTGCCCACAATGCAACTGTTTGGGAAGCACTCAGAAAATCCTCACATAACAGCTGAAGAAGCAAAACTGTGTCCCTTTCCTCCCATCCCTTTCCTTTTAGTAAATATTTTAAAACATTTTGGAGACGTTTGCTTTTCACATAGTCCTCAAAACACATTTGGGTTTATTTTGGTTCCTGGTGTTGGACTGTTGAATGGGGCCACTTCAGTGTCTCTGAGCAGGAGATGGAAATGTTCATGAAGAATAAAGTGGACATTAAATAATGGACTAACTATTCTCTCGTGTCATATTGTAGTTATAAAATACTTTAATAACACAGTAATAATTGTGAGTAGTTAGATCACATTATACTATTTGACAGAAATATTATTATTTATTTATTTATAAAAAAAATAATAATAATAAGGTTACATTTATTTACTTTTTTGTTAAAGATGCACTATGTAACTTTTTGTGGGAGGGACTGTCATATGTTTCACAGCATGGTAAAACCTTATTTATTCAATTATTGGTGTTTTTATTGAAAAACAAATCCTTTGAAAAACATGCATCAGTGTACTTTGAGAGGTCACCTCTCCACAGCCTGATGAGGTCACCTTCTCTTCTTCTAAATACATAAGTTTAATGCCATACTATGAAAAATTCCCATGCAAAGAAGTAACATCTCCATGGAAACAAGCAACTTGCAGACCTCACACCCTACTGTTACACTTAGGATTCATAGTAAAAATGCTCTTTTGATCCATATATCTAAAAATGTGATCAAATTCCATTATACTTCATGGTACCATTGCTAACAGACAGCAAACAGACCAATAATATCAACCCAATCTGTAACAAACCATCAAGCAGTGGTAATAGTGCATTTCTATTTACACAGAATAATGTTGTGTTTTCAAATGACTCGGCAGGTCTATCATTGGCACGGCCTGCCTCCTGTCTGCGCTCCTTATCAAACTCATTTCACTTTGGTTTAATTAACATTTCTAAGTGACTGGGAAATGGTACTTCCACAAAACATTACCCGAGCAGACAGACACAGCACACACACATATACTGCCAATTAATTATAGTGTGAATCTGAATAGCTGTCATCAATACCTGTGCAGCTCTGATTGGTTTTTAAAGACTTCTCTAAATATGGCTGGTGTGTGTGTGTGTGTGACGGGGGGTGCTCTATTTCTTCGGCGCAATCAGGGAGTTTGGAGAGGCAGACAGGAGCCGTCTGTGGCGTCACGCGTGCAGATGACAGATGATAAAAACGGGAGGGTTGTATAGAGGACATGGGTCGCTGATCATTTTGTTTCTGATTGATCAAACTCATTTTCTTCTCTTCTTCTCCTCCCTCTCTTTTCTCTAACCTCTGTATCACTCCCTCCTCATCGTCTCTCTTCTTATGTACAATCCCTACGCTTTCTGTCTCATACTCTCTCTGTCTCTTTCTCTCTGTCCATTTCTCATTCTCTTTTTCTCTTCCTTCTTTCCTCCCTCACTCTCTCCCACCTGTTTTTTTTACCTTATCTTTGCCTTGCCATTCTTTCTATCCCCCTCTGTTTCTCTCTTTACTTTTTTCTGTATCTTTTTCACTCTCTCACTCTCTCTCTCACTTTGCCCATCTCTCATTTACACTTTTCTCTCACTCTTTCTCTTACATCTTTCCTCTCACCATCCTTGCCTTGGTATTCTTTCTCTGTATCTCTCTCTTTCCCTCTCTCTCACACACTGCCCATTTTTCATTCTTGCTTTTCTCTCTCTCTTTCTCTTCCTTCTTTCTACCTTCCTCTGTTCCTCTTTTTCCTTTTTTCTGTGTCTTTTTCACTCTCTCTCTCACTCTCTCTCTCACTCTCTCTGTTCTCTTATTCACTCACTCACTCTCACTTTGCCCGTCTTTCATTCTTGCTTTTCTCTATGTCTCTCTTCCTTCTTTCCTCCTTCCCTCTCTCCCTCCCAATTTTTTCACCCCTCTCTTTGCCATTCTTTCTACCGCTCTCTGTTCTTCTCTCCCTCTTTCTCTGAATTTTTTTCTCCCTATCTATCTCTCCCACCGTCTATGTCTTCTTTTTCCTCCACCTCTCTCCCCTTATATCACACTCCATCCTTCGCTCTCGCTCTCTCCCTCCATTTCGTATTCTCCCACCCTCACCTTTCTCTCTCATCCTTTTTCTGTCTTTCTCACCTCTCCCTCCTCCTCTCAGGAACAGCGGATATCTGTCCTCCCAGTAAAATCGGCTGTGTGGACAAAGCGCTGGGTAAGGAACAATCTCGTCCTCATTTGGTTTCTCATTACAATATAATGCAGTGGCCCCAAGGGGAAATGGAAATCAGTAAATATGATAAGGATTTCTGCAGAGTAACACAAACACTTTGATATTCACAAATTACTTCTCCTCTCATTGTCTTTATGGACTTCACGACTCCTCTTCCAGTAAAAGTCTAGATTTCTGTGGAGTGATTGCTTTTTTTTAAGATAAATAAGCCATATATGTTTTAAGGAACTGTATGTAGCCTGCTCTCATACACTACAAATATGTACCACAATCAACTGAACAAGAGCTGCAAATGCCCTAACCTACGTTGAGGATACAGATTTTTTTTTTTTCTCATATGAACAAGCTTCAAGTGAAAGCTCAGAACCTCCGAATTCCCTCACTGGGCTGCAGAGGCTGTACTAGCTCTGACTAGTGCTGGACTTTAGGTAAACAGGATTAAGATCAGAGTTCTTTTAGGTTTAAACCAGCTGAATTTGAGCACTGAATATGGCAACCCGAATGAGAGACCCATGTGAGGCTCATTCTATGCTTCCAGATTAGATAATGGTCTTGAAAACCAAAACACCAAATTAAAACAACATGGTCATCATGTCCGGTGTTTTTTGGTTACTAAGAATACATCAGCATTACAGTTGTTATCAGAAAAAAGTTAAATTTGATTAGAACAATGCTTACCTCGTATCTAGAGACAGTTAGATTATGTTTATAAGACTTAAAATCAAAATCTTTCATACAATTCCTTTAAGTTTTTGGTGCCACATATAGTTACCATATTTCTGAACTATCCATGTAATACAAAATTAATGTTCTACACCAAACACTCTAATGCATATGTATAAGGTGTCTTGCTTAAGGATACAAACGCAGCATCCATTAGTCACTTATTCAATATACTGCTATACATTGGACATGACTGATGACTTTATAGTTGGGCTTAGTTGGAATTCCTGTATTTTCACGCACTACAACTTTCAAACATTTTCACTTATTTTTCGATTAACTTTCTCTAATTTTATTTAGTCTTTTATTTAGTCTTAATGGTAGGACTTTTCTTTATAAGTCGTATCTTTTTAATCTTTAACTCTGACCTTAGATCCGGCAGACTGAACAAAGATGCATTGGTTTTACAGGCTGAATTGCATTTGCAGTAAAAAGGGGTTTTCATAGCAGCCCCGGCAGACGTATAAGTACATTATGAGCTATAATTTCTCAAGAAAATAAGCCCCAAATTTAATTATCTCTCTCTTCACAGACCCTAGCACTGTTTAAACATGGCCGAATGAAATCGCAGATATATCTTACAAGAATGAGCATATTCACATGGGCTATAGACGACTAAATCAAATTGTCTGAATAAATTCCTCCCTTGGGAAAAGTAATAACTTCTTAAAAAGTTATATTTTTAAGATGTTTTCCAATTCACAGACAAGAATAAGGCTACTGTTATTCTCTGCTATACAATTATCCTGATTGTTCCATATAAAGAGGTCTGGGTGGAGTTATTTCATTAACACTGAGATCAGTCATTTGGCCTATTGTGTATGTGCTCCAGTTCTTAGCCTGAAACAAAACAAGTCAAGGGTAAATTATGATTGAGGGATACCAAAAAAGGCATTTATGTATTGTATGGAAGCCCTTTTTAACAGAACCCCAATGACTGCAGCTATAATCACTACTATTACTGCTGCCTCAGTTACTTTTCTAATACTGCAGATAACTTAAAGTGCATGCCAGGTTTTCATGTTAATAATACCTGTCAGTTCAAGGGCTTATGTTACTCTGTTTTCTGATCTGTTATAATGTTGTTTCCTCATCCCAAACATGCCTGGACTTGTGTTTTGTTTCATTCACACATTTGCATATTCATCTGCATATTTAGATCTTCTCTCAAATAGAAAACACTCTGTTCCACCTAGTGATGTTATGTGGTAATACAATAAGTGCTCCACTGTGTTTTTAAATTCCATACATCATCACTGGAATCATTTGGATGATTTCAGCCCTGGAATTGGTTAAACAAAAGGTAAAAGGTAGTTGTTAACCTGAAAACTACTGCTTTATGACATCACAAGGTGGAACAGAGCGTTTTGAGCTTTGGGCATGTAGACAGACTAATAATAAAGGATTACTCATATTATGAGTAATATAATATTATGATATGAACTGAAACAAAACACAACTCCAGGTATGCTTTTGATCAGGTAAAACATAACATGGCAAAGAGTTAAATGTGTGTAATATACTACTTTTAAAGAAATTTGGGGAGAAAATATAAAAAATAAATGCATTAACAGGAATTATTATTGATATTTAAAAATAAATTGATGACACAGGAAGAAGAGTACATCCATATCACTGCAGAAATTTTGTCTGATTCTGCTGTTTCTGGGATTTTTTTTTCACAAATTGAATTTAGTCTATCCTCTTGTATGTGTGTGTTTCAGCCCAGTTACAGAAGACCAGTGGAGACGTGTCCATGTGAGACTCCCTGTAATCTGACACGTTATGGGAAAGAGCTCTCCATGGTGAAGATCCCCAGTAAGGGCTCTGCGCGGTACTTGTCCAGGAAGTATGACAAGACAGAGGACTACATACGGTTAGTACTGCACCTGCAACGGCAATTCTTACAACTACTACCAAAGGTCATATTTATTTGCCGTATAACACATTTTTAAACAGCTGTACAACCCCATAGTGCAGCTCATGTTTGTTAACCCTGATACACTCATGATAAAATAATTAAATAGAATAAAACAGACAGTTTGTACCTCTACTCTACTAAATCAAATGTGTTTGACCAGTTTTAACCATTTCCGTTTAAAAGTTCTATATTATGCCAAATTGACTCTTGTGAGCTTTAAGCCATGTTATAATGCTGTTACCTCATCAAAAGCATACCTGGAGTTGTGTTTGCTTTCATTCACATATGTTTAAGTAACCCTTTATTATTAGTCTGTCTACATGTCCCAGGTTTAAAATGCTCTGTTACACCTTGTGATGTCATGAAGTTCTAATTTTCAAGATAACAGCTACTTTTTACCCTTTGCTTAGCAGGGATTGGAAATCTCAGATCTAAAATTATCGAAATGATTCTAGTGAAGGTGTATGGAGTTTAAAAACACAGTGGAGCACTAAATATGCAGGATTAGTATGACAAACATGTGTAAATTAAACAAAACACAACTCCAAATATGTTTTTGATAAGGAAACATTAATAAACAGACCACATACTTTTACCGACAGAGGATTGGCCGCAGATTAATTTCAGTTAATAAGGACTTCAGACCTACATTCTCATTGACCCTACACATAGATTTATAATGGCTAACATGACTTTCTTGTTGTGTTGTTTCTGGGCAATTATCACAGAGGTTGAACAACCCTTAAGCACCATTTCTTATTCCCTATGAAGGTGCTAATGATGTTGCCTTCTCATACCTGTAGTTCTGATTAGCTGATTCTCATGCTTTTCAATGATATAAAAGGCATTTGAACTCAATGCCTTTCAGTCACAGCTTGTATAAATGGGACTAGATGAAAACACACTCTAACTGAGGCTGAAGTGTGCTTGCGCTGTTTTAAAACTAGGTACAGCTCATTATCTCATGTCTGTGGTATGAACCTACTCAGTCACTCTGGGCATGTCTACCCTACTATAACAATTTACAACCTGTATAGAACACCTGGTTATTATAGTTGTCAAATTTAGTATCAATTATAATCAGTAACATTGTAAATCAGTTGTTTTATGAGTCCTGAATGCCTCTTCTGTTTACAGAGATAACTTTCTGGTCCTGGATATATTTTTTGAAGCTTTGAACTACGAGACCATTGAACAAAAGAAGGCGTACGATGTTGCAGGATTATTAGGTAAGACTTAGTTGTGTGCTTGAAAACTAATGTAATTGACTGATTGAGGTTTTAACCATGTTATAATGGTTCTCCTTTATCACTGGCATTTTAATTCATGCCTACTAGAGTATCCTTGTATTACTTCTCAGTACTTATTTTTAAGTATTAAATAAAACTCTAGGTCATACATGTAGGATTGAAAATCAAAGTTGCTTATAGTCATTTTTCAGCTTTAAAAAGTAAATCAGCTGTGTGTGAGGGTGAAATGCCACTAAGACCTCACACTTCTGCAGTTTTGAACAGGAGGTCAGTGGATCTATTTATATTATTAAACTTAATATTGCAGTTTACAATGAACAAAATGTATAGTAATCTACACGTGTTATATTTTAAAATTAGATAACACAAATAAATGTATGTATGCATGTGGAAACAACACAAACCAGATACATTGTTTGTCCCTAGATGATTAGTAAAAGCGCAAAAGTGCATTGGGGTATAGTTGGTTTGAGTTATTGCCCACTCCTGACTGTGAACCAGGAGCACAAGTTGCAGTTTTGAAAATGCTAAGACCCAGTCACCTGTGTCAAAAATTATACTTCTGCATTTTCCTGCTTGTAACACTCAACTTTGAAATAACTCGACTCTTTTTTTCATGATTGAGTAAATTCATTTTTTCCCAGAAAGTGTACTGAACTTTTAAGAAAACACCACTTGAGTCATATGATGTTTTGATGAGAGCTTATTGACTGTGCTGCTGACCTTGCTTCATTTATCTATCTGAAAAGCTGCTTTAAAACTATAAAACTATACTATGTACTCGTTGACAAAAAATGATGAATGTAAATGCTAGCAGTGTGACAAAGAATATGGGAGAGCTAGGAGCAAGTTAGATAATTCTCACACCCACTGTTTGAAAATCAGGTATCCCAGCTTCAAGTTCTGTTTACATGGTGGCCAACTAAACAATTTCAACACGTGACAAGTAAATCTATGTTTGCTATAATGCTATGGCTTATCTGTGTATGTGAGACAGTATAGATTGCATGTGTTTTAATATTCTTATTGTATTCTCCTCTCTTTCAGGCGACATTGGTGGACAGATGGGCCTGTTTATTGGAGCCAGCATCTTGACAGTGTTAGAAATACTGGATTATATCTATGAGGTACTGTGTCAGTCGTGTAAGCCATCACAGTGAAGATCAGATAGCATTCACCAATGTGCAGTCAATAAATAGTTGTCATGTTTTCACTGGAGTGAGATTACATGTGATTCGTTTATAGGAAGGTTGTTGTAGCATTTCTATTGAGCCAGTTAAAGCTATATTAATCTGTAGGGACAACATTTTTATAGGATTTATTTAGAGCATTTAGAGAGAACAAATGTTCTTGTGCTTGTAGCCACTTGCACTGTTATGTACAACATGACATCTGGTGGAAATAACCGACATGTAGATCCAATGAAATCACTGTTTACATAGCTGTCGTGCATCAGGCTCCGCTCCAAGATTGGAAAAATACATCAATGTATTTCCTATTTACTACTAAACCTCTATCTTCAAACTGAACAAACATTATACTTGTACCATGTAACCTCGTAAGAGTTACATGTCTACATGGAGATGTTATTGCTGTGCCTCAAATGTTCCACAGTATGGCATTAAACTTTATCTTGCATTGACTCAATTACAGGTGTTTCTATAAATCAAAAATTGAAAAATGTGAATTTTTGCTACAAGTGAGTTCACTCACTCTTCACAGTTCTGACCTGTCACTTGGTCAGGTGGTGTCATTTGCTTGTAAGTAGGAAGCAGCAGGAACACCAGTGGGTGACTGCCCACCAGAAAAGTTACATAGTAGGCCTACACTTTCAAACATGTGCATATTTCCACAATTAATATATTATATTGTGTTCAGTAATATTAGACTGTGGGTATTCTCCAAGCCCCACTGCCTGAGTCTGGCCGTGCAGCTGTTATCACTTATTATTCATGTGAACAGATTTATTTGATTTCCCGCTGGAGAAACTAATATCCGCTCCGGACTGTGCCGTGGACATGCTAACACCTCTGCCTCATCTCTTTTCAAACTTTGAGTCCAACTTTAACAGACAAACATGTATTAAACATTATCAGTGAATGCATAGCTCCGTCTTATCCCTCTCTTGTGCTTTTGTCTTGTTTGTGATCTGTGGTCTGCGCGGGTGAATCCAGGTGATCAAGCAGAGGATACAGAGGCTACTCCGACCACAGAAAGAAGAGAAGAAGAGTCCGCAGAGAGCAACAGTCGCCACTGTGAAGCTAGAGGAAATGAAAACAAAGGTACAAAATACAGCAATACAAATCACACCTGGTTCAAAGTGACTGTTGTTTCAGTTATGCATGTACACACACTATAAACCAATGTCATTCAGATCATATGATTGCCTATGTCATTCCAAAGCACACACAGAGAAGTTTGAATCAGGGCATCTGACATAAACCACCTGTACAAAGTCAAGTAAAGAAACAGACTTTCTTATACTCTGAGCTGTATCAGTAAGGACATAGGACATGGAATACTAATGGTAAGAAAACTTGTTTATTATATTATTATTTATACTGACATAAAATAGAACTTTAAATTAAACATAAAAGTTATGGTACTTTTTGACACAGGAATACATTCAAACTACATGAACTACCATCTACACATTGGATTTCCAAAGTGTGGTCTGGGGCCCCCTGGTGAGCTGTAGAAATACTGCAATAACATTTGGCTTCAAGTCATCTGTTACTTTGAATATGTACTAATAATGTCTGCATACCTGAAGTTTCTGGTCGCAGACCATTACTATTTGCATACACAACACTCATACTGTTGTTCTTATCTTATTGTAAACCATGAAGCCAGCATATTATTACATGATAGGATCTAGGTTACAAACTGATAAAGGAACATGTGACTACATGTTTATTTTGAATGTGAATGGGAAAGACGGGGGCTGTTATCATGTGCATTACATCACTTAGGAGAAAGTGTTGTAATCTAATGGAACAGATCATAGAAAAGTACTAACAGATTTTACCATAGAAATTAAACGGTTTAGTGTTCTTGATGAGCTTTGACCACAGCGAAGACTTGCCATACTTTAAAGTGGTTTTAGTATTGAGGTTTTTTATGTATTATTTATGTAGTTGTCTAAACATTATTTCTCCCTCAGTAAATCACATAGCAGTGTTATGTACTTTGTTTAATTAAAAGTGCCTACATAATAGTTGTTGTATTTGTAGTTGTATGTTGCTTAACATGCTTAACTTGCTTTTAGTCTTTGAAGTCCTTCTTGAGTCAACATCAATCTTTTATAATAATAACGCTCTAAATCTAATTGTGACGTGTTTCTAATAAGTGACTTCAATAGCCCTATTTAAAACCTCAGCTATGTTATTATGTTATTAAGAAAGATTTGCATTATTAAGAAAGATTTGCATTATTCGTTTTCTGGCATCCCTGTAACATTGCAGTAACTTCTTTTAGTATGTGTGCTACATGTAGCTCTGAAAGCAGAGATAGGGAGTTAGCCACTGTTCATGCTATTATGTGATAACCATTAGCTTAGCAGCATAAAATGCACTGCTACTTTCACATTGGGTCACCGCTAATGCACTAAATGGCAGAACTACTTTTCAGACAGTGTGCTTTGGGAAAATGAAGTGAATAGGGTCAGACTGTCGATGTTATGCTATTGGTCACAACATTATATGATGTTAATCCAGCATATTTTATCTTTTATAATTATGCATAATACATATCTGTAGGCATAGTATTGTATCACTTTTCCTGCTTATGTGAATATTGATTGAATGCATTTGGCTCTAAAATAATGGTCTAGGGTTAAGGTACATTTCTTTGAGCTTTTTGTTCTTCAGTATCACCACAGTAAATTGTTCCATAACTATAACATTATCCATAACATGTTCTTGTTGCTTGAGAAACTCAGAGACAACACAGAGAGACAGAGAGAGACAACACAGGCTGAATTATGAAATTTACTTAAGTAACCATTAGTCACAGTAATGCAGTGTTACATTACATGGAACTATGACAATGTAAAATAATGAGTAATTTCTTAATAATAATCTGTGTTTTTATTTATTTGTAATTTTTTCATCCTTCATTTTGACAGTGTAATAGACTTTTAAACAAATGTACCACTCACAGTCCCCCCTGCTGATAATTGTGCTAATAGTAGATGTTGCACATTGCAATATTTTGATTATAACTAAACACAACAATACTAACACTTAAACGATGTACTGCGCAACATTTCTATTAGAAGGTCCACCACCTTATGTTCCATGGAATTATGTCTCTTTGAGCTGTAGAAACACCTGTAATAAATAAATACTAAATTTACGAGTTTAAAATCATACCAGGGAACATTCCAGAGCAGTGACATCTCCATAGAGACAAGCAGGTGTGACCAATTAGAAAAACATGATGATAAATAGATTTTCCCCATGTTAAATTTTCATGTTAAACAGTAGTAAAAAGGTTAAAAGTAGCTAATTCTACCAACGTGGTTTGAATGCAAAAATTTTAAAATGTAAAGTTTGTATGTTAACGTAAGTGTTGAAGTTGTCAGCATGTTCAAATTTCTAACTGTGGCCTTGTAAGTCAAAATGAAAGATAAAAATGTTGGAAGTTCCCCTGTTTTATGTGAGATTACCACACCCTCATTGAAGACTAAACAACTGTCTTGTGCTGTACTGAATCATTATCCCTTAACCTCTCACTTATCTCTCAACAGGAACCCAATGACATGCGGAGCCATCCTGAAGGAGCATACGCCAACCAAATCCTGCCTTTGAATCACCACCCTATGCCCCACCCGCACCCCCAACAACTACCCCACCCCCAGCAGCTGCCCCACCCAAAGGCAGTGCCCCTCCCACAAGCAGTGCCACACCAAAAGGCAGTAGCCCTTCCACAAGTAATGTCCCATCCAACACCTATTCCCCATTCACAAGCTATACCCCACCCACAAAATTTGCCCCACCAACAGCCCCACCCCATCCCACACCCCCACCACTCTACGGGGCGACGCGGGGTGTTTGAGGACTTTGCCTGCTAGAACCACAATAGACCATCCTGGACCTGGGGACATCAAAAGATACCCACAAAAGAACTTTCGTAAATATCTTTTGCTGTCTTCGGTGTTAAGCTACAGCCAAAGTCAAACACCAAACTTGTGCTGCTAACAAATCACTTATGAAATAAATGTAGGCACAACTCTCTCCGATCTGGATGGGAACTCAAACTTGTGGGGCGATTTTGTGATTTTTGGGCCAATTTTGTTTTGGTACATGATCACAATACAGGGACAAAAGGAGGACTGCATGTCACCTTGCTCCGGACAAGGAAAAGTATGGTTTATTTATTCAGAATTTCAACGGTGACAATATATTTTTGTCTGTATCTGACTTACCTCCTTCTTCAATACACTGTACCATATCCAGCCATAACACATTGGAAATTATGTAATTATTTAATGATATAATATTATCACTTTCTATTGTAAACAAGCTACAAATACTTCAGCTCGTGTTGCATTCATCCAAGGAAGGGGTATTTCAAACTGTGATTCTCAACGGGTGGGTTGGGGCTCAGTAGTGGACATTATAAAAAATATAAGCAGCTTTTTATAATTTATGTGTATTAGAATCCTTAATATATAATTAGAAACTCTAGAAAGACTTGCAAAATGTAATCCTCTACCAAGGCGTTGGTCTGACTCTGCAGTGTGTAACAGCACTGGAATTAGCAGATTTCAATTCATGTCTCACATTGGTCAAATTAACTCCTCAAATGTAATCTCTCATTCATCCATCTTTACAACACTTCATCTGGCATCTGACTAATTTCTGGGTCCTGTACAGGGCAGGTAAACAAGACCAGGGCAAGGTAACTCCTCCAATAAGTCAGAGCTATTCTATCTCCTCTACCCTTTGGGCAGTATAAATTCTATAGCTCCTCACACCAGTACCTTCAGATTGAAAATGGCTTCCGGATAGCAATCAACATCCTGATTTAAAAAGACATTGTCCAGATTTCCAACATTTCCACCAATGTTTGGCTCTAACCTGAAATGGTGCTGAATCTAATCCCATAAACTTTCTTAATCTTGTATTTTATATCTCTGAGAAAGCATCAAGCTTTTTTATATTTTTTATTTTTGGGACATTTTTTAAAAAGTGTATGATACAGTATTGTGAAAATGTTGAGTCAACCTAACCCCTTAGCCATAATGAGAATCATTTATGGCACATCACAATACTTATCGTTCCAACAGACAAACAGAACAATAACACAATAATCCTAAAAGAGTACCTTCTTGGCAGTGGATTATATTGTTGTGAAATGAAAATAAAAATGAAATTGAGCCCCATCATACACCATAGACCAGTTTGAGAAATACTGAGTTGTTTAATCATAGTCGAAGATCTGGCCTCATCTATTACACTATGTCTGGTCCGTGATTCAGGTGTTAGAGAGTAGCATTGTACTTGTACATAAAGTCTAAAAACCTCTGTTATAATGTTTGTTGTTTATATTCTGTTCAAATAATAATGCCTAACTTATGTAATATTACTTTTAATAAATTTTAGAAGAGGATTTTTATATGACAATAGCAATCACGATTGTAGCAATTCCTATTTACACACAATCTACAGACTGCCAATCACCAATCTGCACCATTGACAATAATGGACTTGTATGTGCTGCTTTCTTTGTGATTCATTTTTTCATACAGTTTCCATGTTTATTTAAGCAATGCTACATGAGTGAAGCTCCATATTTTCTACTTATTTAAAATGCTGGTGGGTCATTCTTAATGCTGACATAAGCAATAACAAACTTTGATTTATATTTTGCTAACTCATCTCTCCAGCTCAGAGCCAGCAGTGGAGTCTCGTACACGCATCCTATTTTGAGTTCCTTCTGTGGACGGATTGCAGCAGTCCCCAAGAGGTAATGTAAACAAATCTGGAAGTCAAGAGGGGAGCTGCTCAGGCTCAGACCTCTACCAGTTTAAATGTGTCTCCAGGATATAACATGAAAAGCTATTTACAAGAGTGGCTCATAAGAAAATGTAATATATTTGAATGTTCATTTTCATTTATATGTTGAAAATTACATTTATAAAACATAGTAGTCCTGTGTGCCTGTGATTGCATAGGTTTGGAGTCTGGTAAGGCTGGGGCTGGACCAAAAGGTAGAATCACTTACAGTATGATTTTAATTATACAACCATATGCCAGAACATGACATACAGGCCACATGAGAATTTGCATTCTGTTTTTCCATACACTTCCCAGTTCAACCCTGTGTTTATATGGACTTAAAGTTGCACTGTGTAACTTTTCAAGTAGAGGATTGCTTGGGGATTGCCAAGGAATTAAATGTATCTATTTTTCTATCTATGTGTTTTTATTGCTTAAAAATATGGGTTGAAAAAGACTCACTGTGTGGGATCACATCTTCATGAAAAATACAGTAGATATGTTTAATGCCATACTGTGCAATATACCTTCATGCAAAAAATAATAAAATCTCCATGGAGATGAGCAGGTGATGTACCCTCCACCAGAAAAGTTACACAGTGCTTGTTCCCTATGTGGTTGGCAAAACAGTGATTGGATACTTGTTTTTCAGTGACCTCAATCCACCAGTGGATCTGTTGACAACCAACCCATCCTTCTCCTCCTGCCAAACTAGTCTAAAAATATAAATGCTTCATCACTGATTATAGAACAATAATGAAATAGTAATCACCCTTTCATTAAAATTAAAGCAGTCAAATTTTCATTACAATAAATTCTTAATTATTTTGATATTACAACCACATTTGGCCACTATTTCACCTATGTTGAAAAAAATGTTCCAAATTGTAAATGTCATTCACAAATACAGAATCTCTTTTAAACATTGCTCCGGAGGTCATAATGTTGTTACTGCTTTGCATAAACCTCAAAGGGAGGGCATGATAGACCACAGTTTTAAGAGGAACGGAAACGGCAATGGAAATGACAGTTCAGAATGCCCGGCGCGATAATGAAATCACTGTCATCTGTCTCATATTAGCGGCAGAGGTCATATGAGTGTGTAGTACAGCCATAAGTCTCTTTACAAGTCCAGACCCTGAGCCCACATGTTTAAGAGCGCCTGTGAAGTTCTGCTTTTACTACAAACTCGGACTTTGGTGGTACGGAGGCGACAGCTGGACCAAACAAATACACATCTTATTATAACTACACCTACAGGTTTTATTCTGGGCTCTGTGGTGTTTGGGAGAGACATTTCTGCTGCATTTGGACATGTTCCTGGTACAGACACAACAACAGCTATTTCTACTGTCTTGTTTACTTTTCTGCGTTGACCACATTTGAACTTTGCCTCTGTGTAAAAATATGTTTTTGCTTCTGCGAGTCACTCAAAATTCTTTAGATTTGTGTATTAGCTTTTGGTTTTGTGCAATGTAAGTTACGTTATAGTTTGAAAACAAAAAAACACTCAAAAATGAAATGCTGACCCTAAATAAATATCTTATGTCACCTCTAAGCTAAATGTTGTATGTTAAATTAATACAAATTATTTGCTTTTGATCAACATAAAATAATCAAATGGAAAAAAGATGACATAATATATTGATTTAAGGTTACTTTTGTAGATTGCCTCTAAACAAAAGCAATTTGACTGACTAATGCAGTCCATGTTGCCTATAACACAAAGCCAGTCCTACCTTTGCATTGACTGTTGGGTTGACTGATCACAGCAGAATATATTATAATATGGAAATAGTGGCATTATAACAGGTTTGAGGGCCTTACTAAAATAAATGTAATGTTCAGTTCAACATTTGTGTATTTCTTATTTGGATATTATTCTTGTGAAAATACATGATCAAATATAGAAACTGTCTCTTGTCCCCTTTTCAGAAGTATGACATCATGCACTGCAAAAAGTAAAATCTTGCCAAGTTAGAATTAGTTGAATTATGAAAATGTTATCTTGATCTGAGTAAATTCTAAAGTAAAATGATCTACCAGAGTAACAATCCATTTTGGACTTAAAATAAGAAAATACATATTGTTACACTAAAGATAAGGAAAACATCAACTCTCATTTGACATAAGAAACTAAATCTTATGTTGTTTGAATAATAAATAATTTAAAAAAAATCTTTGGTAGATCATTTTACTCAAATCTACTCAAATCAAGTTAAATATTCATAATTTGAGTGATGTGAACTTACTTAAATATATTTATACTTATGATACTTTTTATAGTGTGCCATTGTAGAATATGAATAAGATCTATAACATGCTGAACTTAAACTTAAAAAGCTTAAAAAGCTGATACAATGTTGAAGGTTCCTCTCCCTCATCACTATGAAAATGATCCTGTGCGGTCCAGCTCTGTCTAAACATGCAGTATATTACGTTTACTTCCTGCAGTGACAGGTTCAGGAAACTACATTTTAAACTCAAATGATGCCTGATTTTGTAAGTCTGTCTTTGGATTTAGTGTTGAGGGTGCAATGTTTTTGTCTGATATTCAAACACAGAATATTCAGTAAATTAAAGCCCAGCGTGTAACTTTTTTTGGCCAAAAAATTTACTAAAACAAAAGTACTTTTTATTTTGGATGTTTTTATTGCACTGATAAACATACCCTTACCCTGAGCGGGCTTGTATCTACATAACCTGACTCCTATTTGATCTGGAAGAGAGTCTTTTCCTGTGTGTTTACACAGAAATGTGGTTCCCTTGGCTGTAATATTCCAGAGTATCTATCTCCCTGGTGAAACATCTGAAGTGTAGTTATCACTTTCTATTTCCTCTAGAAAGTTACATGGTGTTGCTTTAAATTATTATGCATTATTGTTTAATTACATCAATATATATTTGTCACACAGTTCAAATATAATTCATTGTCTACAGCTAATCACTCTTTCCATATAATGTTTATAAATGCCAACATCATTCCTGTGTTAATTTGCCTACATAGACCTGTATTCATATTCTATCTCCACGAGGACAGTCTCCTGATGGCTCCCACGTGTCATCTCTGCTCTTTTTATCCAGTAATCATGGGCTTTACATGGCTGTTTAATATTCGTAATCATGTGTCACTTTGACATTTTCCAAAGGTTCCCAATCACAAGCTCTGATGGCATCCTGTACTGGCCGTGCATAACAATCTGCTCCCGTGCCATCCAGAATTGTAGCCCCCCGTCTTCAGACACACAGAGAGGGGAAGGTGGGCTGAGTGAGACAGTAAAGACCACTGATCTTATTATAGCATTAAAGGGGTGGTCTATAATATTAAGGATATTTTTCCAGTATTTTCCCTAAAATTCACAAGCCTGACAAGACAAAACTACATTTTTTTTCTACACAAAGAAGTGTAGTCTGGGCTAAAGTTACATCTACACAAGTTCAGATGGGTGTGTTTGACAGGCAGATAAGGTTTATGATCTTATAGTATTAAAGGAGTGGTCTGTAATATAGGCTATACGTATTCACACTTACATCACAAACCGTGAAGACATTTGGAAACATACGATAACAGCTTTCAGCAGGCTCTGTTCTCAGTAGTAAGTCTGACAAAATCTTGGAAAAATGAGAAAATGGCCCAGTTTTCTTCACCTCATCATCTCCATGTCATTGTAGCGTTTCGTTATGTTGGACTAATCAACAATTACAACCATACGTCAGTTTTCACCATTTCCCCACTGACACACAACTCCTAGCGCACTGGGCACATGTGATTACTGCAGTCCCACCCACCCAGAGAACATCATTGTCAAATTTGCCCCACCACATGACGGTGGTGGGGCTGATAACAGAGGGGAATGAAGCGCCCTACAGAGATGAGCTCCTGAAACTCAGCGAGTGGTGTGCAACTAACAACTTGGCACTGAATATCATTAAGGAACTCATTCTGGACTTTCGATGGAACAGAGCCACTCCTGCCCCCCTGTACATCAACGGCCAAAGTGTGGAGCGAGTGGAGTCCTTCAAATTCCTTGGGGTTCACATTTCTGCGGATCTCTCCTGGTCAGTCAACACCTCAGCACTGGACAAAAAGGCCCAGCAGTGGCTACACTTCCTGCTCAGGAAGGTGCAACTAAACACAAGCCTGCTGTTGACCTTCTATCACTCCACCACTGAGAGCCTACTGACCTCTGTTGTGACAGTGTGGTACTCTAGCTGCACAGAGGTTGACAGGAAGCATCTGCAGAGGGTGACCAACACTGCACAGGACATTATTGGCTGCCCTCTGCCTTTCTTAACCACTTTATACAACTCCCGCTGTCTCAGCAGCGTGAGGCATATTGTTGACTCCTCTGCAGCGGGTCGCTCTCTAGGTGCACGGGGACCCTCGCCCGTGCTCTCAGCCTGCGTGGACATCTTTACAGATTTACCACCGGTAGCCCACCAAGGTAGCACAGACAAAGACAGGGGACATGCTAAACTTTTGACAGGTAGCCACAATGACTGGCCGCTCTGACATGCAGAATCGCAACACAGGAGGCTCCGCCTTTATTTTATACCCGCGTAACCTTGCGCACAACAATACAGTGACCAACACATGCAGTGGCAATCATCGCACTGTAACACATATAATTAAAGACAATACACACCCTGGATTCCACCTGTTCAACCTGTTGCCTTCTGGCAGGCGCTTCAGGTCAGTTCCAGTTAAAACCAACTGCCTCAGGGACAGCTTCTTCCCCATAGCTATTACCATAATTAATGAGAACTGTTAATTTGTTTTATGTATTATTAATTCTTGCACTTTGGCGGAGCAGCTCTGAATTTCTTTATACTATTGTATAATGAAAATAAAGGGTTTCTATTCTATTCTATCAGAAGAGATGAAAGCTCCAAATTCAAGATGTTTCCAAACAGCACATACATATGCAGTTTTCATTTTACTGCTGATGACATTTACTTCAGTGGGTTTTATCACAGTTAGTAGGCGAGCCCAATATCGGTAACTACATCGGAAGTTGCCATCGTCTCCAAGTGTCTTCCTGGTTTGTGAAGTAAGCGTGAATAGAGTGAATAAAGTTATTTTAATATATACATGATAGAGCCTATTAAGGACGTTTTTTCCAATGTTTTCCCTAAAATTCTCAAGCCTGTCCAGATCAGACTACATTTTTTCTAATACAAAGAAGTGTAGTCTGGGCTCCGGTTACATCTCCACAAGTTCAGATGGGTGTGTTTGACACGCAGATAAGGCATGTGATATTATAATCTTAAAGGGGTCATCTATGATATTAACAATGTTTTTTCTGATATTTTTCCACAAAATTTCAGAGCCTGACCAGACATAACAACATAATTTTTCCTATATAAAGAAGTGTTACATGTGGTGACATCTCCACAGGTTCAGATTTTTGACAACCAGATAAGACAATCAAAGCAATGTGTGATCTGTCTGTATGAAAACAAACATGATGGATTATGTATTTTAAAAAAATGCAAAAATATAACTTAGAATAAAAAAAAAAAAAACATAGCGTAATTATGAGTAAAGCACTAAACAGCATTAATATAACGTTATAGAAGTCTGATTTTGTTTAAATACATGATCAGTGAGATTGTCTATGTCCTACTGATACTGATATGAACAAACCTGATTGCATGGCTCTGTCTAAGATGGTCCTGAGGGAGTGGTGAGCAAATTGTACACAGAGGATTTTAGTCTGGATTTTCCAGGCCACTCATCCTCATAATGCCAGAATATTTTTGCAATCATTTTTAAACCTGGAAAATTATTGACACATTATATTGCTCTTATCTATTTGGACATTAAATTGGACCATCACCACAGTGTTTATTAGTAATAGTAAAATACCAATGACTAGTAGATAGTTGACATCAACAAAAGCTGTATAATTAAGTAAAAGACTCATAACCTTAACTTTAACTCCATTTAGGTCCTATTTATTCTCACAATATCCAAATACTCCTGTCAAGAGCAGCAGACAGAAACATTGCCACAGACATGCTTAACTATGTGCTTTTGTAAACACTAAAAATTAAACCCTCTTTCATGTAAGTTCAAATGTGTGGTATGCAAAGGATATTTTCATTTTATTTTGTTGAGACGCTGCCCATATGTTTTGGTTGAGCCAGCCACTTTAAAGTGTTTAGAAAAGTTGTTGTGTCGTAAAAAATAAGACATGCATTCAAAATCATGTAAAAGCTTTTGTAGGAAAACAACTCTCTTATGAGCAAGTGCATAAAACAGGTCAATTTGACTAAAACATAGTTAATTATATTTAAGATTTTATTAGAAACTTGCCTATTTTATATAATTTCTGTGTCTTTAATTACATTGTGTTACAAGTGTATGGGAAACAGGTGACTTTCAGTCACAGGTAATTTCATAGCAACTATGCAGTGTTGACAAGCGCCAGAACTTAAGCCAAACCTAAATTGCACAATACCTATGAGTAGATTAATAAAAATTTTAAACTAATTCAACAAAACTTTTTCACACCTTTTTCCCACTACCACTTATGTCAAAATGAGAAAAACGTGAAAATCTGTCATGTGCGCTTTAAAATAGTAGCCTATATATATGAGAACTGTCCTGTAACCATACCTTCACAAACATTGATTTGGTCCATGTGGGAAGGAGGCAGGAGTCCATGGTGAGGGTATGTGTGGAAAAGAGAGGGGGAGAGAAGCAGGTCTGTCCTCTGTCCTGCGCCAATGAGACGACCCAGCGTGACAACATGTAGCTGACATTCCTGAGATTCTTCTGGTTTCTCTGATCTGAGCTCCTGTCTCCTCTCTACTGTAGGTCTATACCTTTTATAGCTCTGCATGGCTGTTACTTTAACCACCATCAATCCAGTTCACTCTTGTTTGGATTTTTGGAACTATACACGTCTGGGTTATATCTTACTAAGTGTCTGGTCATGTTCTAGCCCTGGTCTAGTCCTGGTTTCATCAAGATCAAATAATACTTTTTTAAAGACTTAATTGAGTGAGTTTCTGGATTGTTTAAACTGAAGCATGAAAGAACACCCAAGAACACAAGAGATAAGCATAAGAGATAAGCGATTGAACCACAAATTTATGTCTGTACCAATGAATTGTATGTCATCATAAAGTACAGATTAATTCACAAAAGAGTTAAGGTAAAGAAAGGCGCTTTGTCTGGCCAAATGACAAAAATGATCATTGAACATTATTGTATTTTTCTTGTTATGCTATCATGCTTTTGTTCTTTCTCTTTGTATTTTTCACCTCTAGATCAGGTTTTGTACCATTTTTGTCTCGTTTTATGTCCGACATATTGTGATTTGAGAAGAGAAGGATGCAGGGTGATGCAAACGACTGTTCATATGAGGAAATGTGGAATTAAATGGATGCCGGCTGCAGTATTGCCGATTGCATTGACATTTTGTACAGAAATGTGAAATTGTAATTATTTCTTCTGTTACAACAGATTTTTATAAATGTGAGATACGGCAAATACAATGACTATTAAAGTTTAGATTGATAAAACCAGTGTTTCTTATTCAGAATTTTCTAACTGATCATGTGGGCTTTCTTAAGTGGTCTTGTTTGGGTCCTGGTTTTGTCTCAGTCTATTTCAGGTTTAGTTCATTAACTTCCTGTTCAAAATAGCTATATGATATTGAACCTCACATGTATGACCTGAGTTAATAATCACAAGTACAAAACTGAGTGGAGACGGGATAGGTTTCACAGCATTTCCTGTGCCCTCAAGCCTCAACTGCCAGACAATACTGGATTACTCAATTTTCTAATGATGAAGGAACATGAGCCAATAAAAGTGCACTTTATATGTGTTTATATATTGTATTATACATGTCCTTTTTAAAGGTGTATTGTGTAACTTCTGTGGTGGAGGGCCCATCATATTCTTTTTTCCATGGAGATGTTATTGTCTCGTCTGGGATGTTACATAGTATTAAACCTTTCTATCATCATGGAGACCAAACCAGACCAGGTCAGCTCTGTGGCGAGGTAAACCTAATATCGTACTGTGGAACATTCCAGGCAGAGCAATGACATATATCCATAGAAACAAGCAGGTGACGGACCCCCAACCAAAAAATTACAGTGCACCTTTAAGTCTGTATCCACAGCCAAAACCCAAAACGCTTTTTTCCTGTAGTCCTAACATTGCATTTGAGTACTTATTCACCTCGTTTGGCGCATGTCAAGAGATCCATAATCTATAAACAACATAGGCCTAGAATACACATAGCCACAATAAAACGTGAGTGCACACTTCCACAGCACAGCCCTAAAGTGACGCACTCCCTCCACGACATGTGAGCGGTGTTTCCCGAGGTTGTTCGGGCCAAAAACAATGTAACCTCTCAGGTGAACCCAAACTGGCAGCTGTCGTCCTCCAGAGACTTGAAACAACTTTGCAGCCGTGTGGGAGGAGAAAGTCCTGGGATCTATGTAAAAACCAAGTACAAAATGATGACTTGCAATTAGCTCCCGGCTGCTCTGTACTTTGTGGCTTTACAGCATGCCTCGGGCCGCTGCATAAGGACCCCTGAAATAACTAAAGCTATAATTTAGGTTTGCAGCGCTTTTGCCTGTTTTTACCCAGCCCAGACAACAGAAATAAATACCTCATGGGCAGGAATGCTAAGTGCAAAGGACTTTTAAGGCGTTTTAGTTGGAAAAAGTCAGATCTTTCTGGGCTTGGAGGTGCAGGCAGAGCTGGAATCATCAGTAGCGCACCTCACCTAAGCAGAAATGGACAGGGCAAAACGCGCGCTTCTACTGACACCTATGGGTCAAATTAGGACTTGAACGTAAGAATGAAAGACCCTGGAACTGAGAATGTAAAAAAAATGTTGTTAAACTGTGGTGTAATTAACTTTTTAGTCCTAGTTCAGTCCTGGTTTGGAGTCTTGATGAGATCATTTGCTTAAGACCTGCTTAGCTTCCACTGGTTTGCGGATTGCAGATGTGGAAATAAAAAGAGAGAGAGAGAGAAGAGAGAGAATCAGTGCTCAACATAAACATCGGGAAAATATATTTATAAAAACAATTTATTAAAAAATTATAATTCACAGTTCATTGGGAAGTACAGCATGTATTCAACGTGACAAACAGTAATTTCAAATATTGCTTTGGTTATAGAAGTACCCATCCAACAATGTAAACCGAGTAACATTAAAATAACATCCCATGTACAAATATACATGTAGATCTATGAATTAACTTGTCAACAGTATTTCTATAATGTGAAAATTAAATACATTTGGATTTTCAAGGTCAAAAGGACAAATGCACAAAGACATAACAGAATACACATTTGTTCAAACGACTCCAAAAACTAAATAAACAATGTCTATAAAATATAAGATTAGTGCAGAGTGACTCAAGATCTGCACAATTCATTAAGAAGTGACAGATAAGTTTGGTAACATTGGTTCAGTGATGGCGGTTGTAACAGTATTAGGCAATTTTAAACAAAGAAAAATCACCAAAATAACTTCATTTAATTGCCGCCATCTTGTTCACAGTGGTTCGGAGATTTGTGTAACAAGTAAAATGCATAAAAACATTCATACTACAATGACAAACAGAGCACTCACTCAGCTGATCTCCAAGAAGAGATGCGTTAAAAACCTGGTAACAATTTGGTTTACAGTCCACAAAGTAACAAGTAGCTAATTCAAAAATATTCTAAAATGTATAAAACAAATAAGAGAGAAAAATCTACCTTACTTCCTTTGGATTTCAGCTCACAACAAAGCAACCCCATAATAAAGTTTCAGCCTGAAAAAAAAAAAAAGTTTATCGGGCATATATATAGGATGAAGTACAGTATAGACGTTAAGAGATTAGTGGGGAAAGTGCAATTTAAAGGTAGACTGGTGGTTACAGAGAATGGGTGCTTTACTGTAAATTCAATAAAAACTAATTAACCACAAACTACAATGATAACAGCTCGTTAATGTGTGGACTATAAAATTAAGTGTTACCAGAAAGTCCTATTTAAAAAGTCAGACACTCAATGTTTTGACCTCTGCACAGCAAAGTACAGCCCACGACCACCACAGTTAATGTCACATTTCCAACATACACTTTGATCCAATTCAACTTAAATAGAGTAAATAACATTGGTGAAAAGTGTCTTGTGTCAGAAAAATACATTAAATAGGTCCCGCCACAACATTACAGTGTATTCACTCAAACTGAAATCTTAAATTAAAACGAACAGTGCGTCTCATACACGCGCTGTTCATTGCAGCAAACGTCACAAAGATTTGGGTCCTGTCCTGGTCGGGACGTCCAGTCGTGGTAATATTGCACATTATGGTTGACAAGCCTTCAATGACACTCAGTAAAACTCAGTAAAAAGGCTCCAATTTCACTGCAACTAAAGCGCCTCCACCGCTGAAGCAGCCCTCGCAGGACAATAACACCATTGACTTACAAAGTCTTCAATACAATCCACAACACTTTGGAACTAAACCTCTGAACGCACAAAAGGTACAAAATATCCACACCTGCTCATGTGAAAAACAGTTTGTACATTCAAAACTGATCTCATAAGTAACTCTTTTACAGTACCTTTGCTTCATGAGTTCACTCCTGAATATTTGACACACCTGGAGCAGGTAAAGACTGAGGCCTCATACACCTCAGACAGAGGAGCTGCTCAGGCATCACCACATTCTACAGGCCTGTGGGGTTCATTCAGATGGGGCCAGGCCAGGTGACTAATGCTGCTATAGGTTTGTTAATAAAGCAGGATCTCCAACCCTCTCACTGATACAATGATCAAGTTTCACTTTCCTATCTCTTTCCTATTTTCACTTTTCCTAAATTTAAATAGTAAATAATTCCTACAAAAATACTGGCTCTGGCCCCCATCTGAGAGTGTGACTCCCATACAGCCCCATGCAATGCTTGCCTCTGTGCTCTAGAAAGGCACTTGAGTAAATTGCATGTTGAAATTAAGGATCACGTGAATTCACCTTAACAAAAATATAAGGTTGTCACAAATCCCATTTTGTTCTCCCACGACATGTAACAGTGCTTAACCACATAGCATGAGCATTATTATTTGCTTTCATTTTGTTCTTGGCTGTGATTTAATAAATAAATGTCTAAAGCTGCATGTCACCGAAAAGTTGGACTGATTTCAAACATAAACTGATCTCAACATCTGCATAAAGGCACTTGTAAATAGCTAAGCTCATAAATGATTGTAACAAGCCAGATGCCCTGAAGGCAAACTTGTGCAATGTATCAAGAAATATATGCCATTCCTTTGCTTTTGTAATGCTCATCATTAAAGCATACTACAAGAATTTTCACTTAAAATAACCTCATAGTGTTTTGTCCATTTGGTTTACAGCAGACAAGCTTGTTGAGCTCTCGGTATGCTACTGCTACTGTGAAGAGCTGTTTGAAACCAGCTTGCGAGATAAGAACTGGAAAGCGTCCTTTTTGTCCCACTGTTGTTTCCATAGAATCTGAATGAACTATAGAACTATATACTGCTCGGACATGGAGTGGTCACAGGATCGCTCACACATCTTTTGGGATCAAACTATTATTACCAAACACTGTAAACATTTCATTAAGTCAAGATACTGCATTTCGATCTGTCTCTTACAGCCTCCCATCAGTCTTTGCTGCAATTTAGAATAGTGAGTGCGTGAACCACTTCCAGTTCAAAGTTCATTCTGAGACAAAGACGTTATTTCCAGTGGTCTCACACATCCATATCAAGTTATTGAATTGCAACAGGAGGCCATAAAAGGCATTGACACCCATTTTAGAGAGGCAAGAGATGCAGTTTTTACGAGCCATCCTCATGTGCTATTGCCTTGCTCTTGCTCAAATAGCAGCATAGCAAGCTGGGAGCGTGAACCCAAACCCTCCAAGTTACTTTGCACACATCTGTGGTAGATCTCCTCACTGAGCCGCGGGTTGCAATTTTCGTAGCGGTACTGCTGATGTAGTGCTGGCTCGGTGGCCCTAAAAACGTGCAAACTGGAATACTTCACAAACATCTCGTAAATATCCAGCATCTCCAAAATTTCCTCATTCTCCTGGACGTCCGCTACCATTTGAGTTCGCGTCGCCATGTAATCGGAATTATAAAAGCAGGCTTCATCGAAAGACATGCGGTCAAAATGTCCAGCCTCTTTGACCAAATCGATCGTGGTTGGGTAAGGCTGGTTATGATAGGCCACCTCTGGGTTGTAATCTTGGAAATGTATCGGAAAAAACACTTGCCAGTTGTTTATTGAATTCATGCGACATCGGTTGAGAAATTCAGAATTGATATTTGAGTTGATGCTAGCTAAAAAGAAAAGGGTATCAACTGGGTGCTTTTTTGAAATGATGTCCATGAACTTGATTTGCGATGGCGTTTCCGTCTTGACACTTATCCACGGGATCTTTATAGTGGGGTATTTCCGTTCCAGCGTTGTTATCTGAGTTTTCACACTTGCAAAGATGTCATTTTGGTTTACCTGTTGTGCCTCCACAGGATCGTAAATAAACAAGAACGTCAACACTGCATTCTCGCTGGTTTCGAAGGCATTGGTGGCAAAAACCTCGAGAAAATGTGTAACGTAATTTTTGAGTTGCATTGTGAGCGGTATAATGATATGCACCCTCGTCGCCTCGGTAACATAAGGCATAGGAATGATTTCGATTTTGCTCAGTGGTCGAACTAGGTGAACCCGCTTGGTGATTGACTGGCTATGACCTTTTTGGCTTTCCACTTCTAGCTGCAAGTCTAACATATACTCCATACCGCGAATTGGGTCAAATCTTCTGTACCCATTAATCAAAGCTTGTTTCTTCATATGAATTAGAGGCATGTATTTCTTATTTAGTTCGGCCAATGCGACTTCAATTACGTTCAAAACATCCATGTGATCGATGCCTTTCAGCTCACATTTGGGAGAGCCATCCACACACGAGTAGATCTCTTCCTCGGTGAAGTACTCCCAGCTTAAGACCTCGAAACGCGTTTTGGGCTCGAATGGTGCAGTGACCCCTACAGGCCACTGGGCGCTACGGTTACCCTCGAAGGCCTCCGCGCTCACGTTTTTGATCTCTGCCTGTGGACAAAACGAAAGGAGTTTAGATAAATACAAAGACAAAAGGTAGCAGTTTATTTAATATAGAATAGTACACATTAATTAACAAGTATTAGCCAAGCATATAGATGTGGTATCAGCTGTGAACCAGGATCTAATCCTGGTGCGATGTTAGCAGGCGAGTAGTTGTTAGCATTACCATCACAGTTAAACTCTGCTCTACTTATCACTTAATGTGATGATACCGTATCGATATCGTGGGTTGTTGTATCGATATATCGCCAAGAGTACTTTTTGGTGTATTTTACAAAATTATTTTGTCAGAGAGCTACAGTTTTGTTGCTTGTTTAGTAGAAGGAAACTCGTATTTGACATTTTCATTGTTTAAATGAGTAAAGTGGGCGTGTTTCATATGAACTTTGCACAAGATGTGGTTTTTAGTATCACAGCCATGATTTAGCCTTTATTTTTAATGAACTGTATCGAATTGATTTGAAATATATCATATTAAATTGAAAGTACACTGTATCGAGGTATGTATTGTATCATGGCCAATGTATCAAAGTATATACCGTATCAGCAACTTCTACATGATACCCAGCCCTAGCGATTCCCTTTTGACATTCAAACTATAGAAGTGACAAGAATTGCGTGTGATGTTGTGAACTCTTTGACTAGACACACACTGAAATCAGCTTACCTGCAGCTTAGCGATCTCCTCGTAAGTCTTCTGTAGCTCCAGCTGGGTGAAGAAGCGGTGAAGACGATACATCTGCTCTGGGTCGGACACTGGATGGACAGTCAGTGCCCTCTTGAACTCCTCACTCGCCTCCTTGCTGGGGTCTGAATTCTTCTCAAGCTCAAAATGGTAGTAGTGAAGTCCCTGGGAATACAAACACAAAGACCTCCATTCATTCTTGGGCACTTAGGGCATGACAGAAACATACCTGATGTTATTACAAGCTAACTTTGTTATGGTGACTTTCTTACAGTTGAAAGTTACATGCTATCTAGGCAATACTTCTGGGCTTGTTTCCACTCCAAACACGGAGGCTGGACCATAATTGTAGAGTAAAGTGCAGACATGGGTGTATTTTGGAAGGACAATGAGGTTTTATTGTCAGTGTTTTGGAGATTTCCTGAAGTTTTTCTTGTTTTAGGAATGTTTGTATGTTTTGTGACTACACTAAAAGCAAATACCAAAATAAGACCGGATCCGATTAAGGCGATAGTTGATACTGCTCTTCCGCATACAAAGCAGAGTAGTGCCAAAATTTGTGTGAGAAAGCTATACGATATTGTTGGATTTCTTTAGTTATTTCAATGGGTAGAAATAATAGGAGTGATAGGCTGAATATGCAACTACAAGTTACTAACTATATACTTTACGGTATATAAAAATAAATAGCATTCATGAGGTAGCAGGATCAGTAGCTGCAGTTACATGCACACTCAAAAATCTGATTATTACCAGATTTTTGAAGTTAAAAGATTATTTAAATGACATGTAAACAACTAAATCTAATATGAGTAATCTGATTTCTTTCAGATCATGGTCCCTCAGATCTGTCATTTCATCACATCTGACGTTTGCAGGTCATTTAAATAATCTTAAATCAGATAATAATCAGATGTTGGTGTGCGAGTTAAGTCACTGTCTTTAGCCTTGTTCTTATTAGAGTTTAAAAGAGATACACAGATAATGAAAACAGCATTGCAACTCATTTGAACAAATATTGATGGAGAAAAAAATTACAACACACTATGACCTTTTCCTGATTTTTATAACATATTTAATATTAAATAATCTACCATCATTTTGTGCTGAAAATTCTATTGTCTTTTTATAATAATTGTGTCACAGTCATATGAAAACAGTTATCATGATAACAGTTCTCCTGATAAACCTCTCTGTTACCCTGGCTAAAATTAACTGCTTAAGATTCTAGCCTGGTACTGTATAAGGAGATTGAGTGCTTATAAATGTGAATCTAGCCTAATGCAGCTATTAAAAGAATAGGATTGTTCCTTTGGCCTTTCTGTGACAAGTGTTGGTCAATGTCTTCCAGCTTGTGTTGCTGGACACTCAGACGCTTTGTGTGTGTCTAATTGTCATCACTGTTGTCTCTAAGGGGAAATTGATGTGAGGCCCAGTGTTTTGTTTTGCTCTTAAGGCCTGGCTGGTTAACTCCCCCCTCCAACCAGTTATCTGTCCTCAGCTGGAGCTCTTCAAACTTCTTGGAGGCATATTAGCTTAACCATGCAACCATGTCTAACAAGATGGTTCCTCTCGCCTTTGGGTCCAGGCCACAGTGAGAGCCAAATACAGTAGACGTCTCCAACACATGTCATATTGAATACATACAGTAATGAGGAAGAGGTAAATCATGATAAGTTCACCTCTATATAAAAGAACAAAATAAGATAAAACCAGATCTGAAGTAAAACTATAAACCAGGATAGAACTAATAGGCAATGAATGAAGTGTGACAAGTCTGTCAAGTCTAATGAAACCAGGTATGAACCAGGTTTAAAACAATGATTAATCTAGAGCTAGACCAAAACTAAACAACAAGGTCATACTTATTCAAATGTTTTATTTGTTTAAAATGCAAAATCAGCTGTGTCAACATTTTTCCTTTTCAATTTGATACTGTGCAAATGTGTCAAATTCAAAGGACAAATGAACAAGGAACACTTAATAAGGGACATACTTACAATGTCAACAAAGTTAAAGTCCACAGATCACTAACCCAGAGAGGCTAACCCAGGATAAGAGATATTCAATTTAACTTGACCTGAACAAAACTATTTCAAACAGCTGGTCACATACTGGAGAGACAGTAATCTATCAAAGTTCCTCTATTACGAAGGACTGACTCTTGTGAGCTTTAAGCCATGTTATAATGTTGTTACCGCCTCAGAAATATACCCAAAGTCGTGGTTTTCATTCACACGTTTGTATAATCCTCTATTATTAGTCAGTCTACATTTCCAAAGTTCAAAATGCTCTATTCCACCTTGTGATGTCATGTAGTGGTAGTTTTCAGTAGAAATGGGCAATTTCAGGTCTGAAATTATCCAAATGACTCTAGTTAAGGGCGTATGGAGCTTAAAACAGAAAGAAGCACTTGTATTACCACATACCATCAAAAGGTGGAACAGAGCTCCGGGTATGTTTATGACAATTTGATGAGTAATATGGGCCCTTTAAGCATTTTAAACAACAATAAATTAAGGATTTCCAACTTTATATGATGTGTCAGTAACTATGAATAATCGTGAAATCATGATGCAATTTCACAGTCTTAAATAAGGCTGAATCCAGGACTAAACCACAGGGTTTACGTGACTAAGCCAGCTCTATATAAGGACTGTCCACACGCACTGTAAACAAGCATCCATAAAAGTATTTGTCATAAGGATTTTTACACAGCTTTTCACCTATTCAAACTCCTTGAAACGCCTTGAACTTTAACATGACGCATGTTAACAGGAAACTACATCCACACAAAAGGGGAGCATTGCATGACAGGGCACTGGAGCGATCAGGCCTGAACATGTTTAACCCTTAGTGCTAATGACATTATAGGACCAGTGCATGTTGACCCACAGGGGATTTTCACACCATTGAACCCGTGTTAAACTGTGTGTTCCACTGCCCTGTTTACCTATTTGCCACGGGGGTAAAGAAGGGCCAAGGGGCATTAGAAAACTAGCCTATAATACAAATACCATACATGTGCATGTGTTGTAATTACCCATTTTATTATTTTTGGGCTTTGTGCATGCCTAGGGGAAAAGATGTCAGCTGTTGTGGCTAAAAGAACAATTGTATTATGTTGTACACTGTTACCAATTAAGTGGTGATCATGTTTAGATAAGTATTGCTTTGATTCATTCATAAACAGAAAAAATGCAACTAACTTTGTGCTTACAATGCTATAACTTGAATACTTTTACTAGGAATAATATGATATGATAATACAATGACTACTACCATTCATAGTAAATGGTTCAGATTTGACAATAGACCAAAATATTATAGAAGTCAAATGTATTATTCGGAGGTACTATAAAATATAGCTTCTACTACTTCTCACTACAACCATTATGGCAGCAACTACTACAACATAATTGAAGTAAAACTACTTCATTAAGTTTTTTTGTGCTTAGTCTGGTCCCAAGGGCGCAGTTAGACGTCAGCTGTTTGTTTTAGGGGGAAAATAGGACTCCCACGCTGATATTTTCCACAGCTGTCCGATTCATTGATTGACTGTGCACAGTGATCCTCCAGCGCAGAACCCTGATTGGCTCACTGAGGAGATTTAGCAAGTCTCGAAATAACAGGGCACTAAAACAAATGCCATCTATTAAGTATGAACAAAAGATACTCCATTTAAAAACAGCCTTTATCCAGGCTTAAAGCAGAATGAAACAGGGAATAAAACTTGGACTTCAATCCCTGGTTCCCAACTTTTTTGTCTGAAGTACCCACTAAGTTTCCCTCATACTCTAAATACTCCCTAACTTGCCACTAAACAAATCTGTTTAGTGGTATATTTCTATTATTATGATTGTATTTTCTTAGTTTAATGACTGATGTCCAAAATCCACATAATGTTCAAAATTTAACAGTTAATACAAAGAAAATATTTGTTCAAATAAAATTCAATTTAACATTTTTCAACAATCTGCCACTATTCACTCCATTTTAAGTGCTCTTAGGAAACACTGCTGGGTCTAACCAGAACACAACCAGGTCCATCATGTCCAGACTAGATCTGAACAACAACTAGAACAGGACATGATGACATATTACACTTGACTAGAATAGGACTAAGCTAGTACCATTGTTAACGCTGAGTGTGTACAAGTGTGAATGCACTACAACAGGGTAGATCAGGACTAAACCAGGCCTAATTAAGGTCAGACAGAGGAAACAATTTGTTCACACTTGCACACACCACATCCAAATTTGGACAAAACTGAGACTAAACCAAGGAATCAACCTGGACTAGACTGGGACTACAAGAGGGCAAAACAAACCCAGTCTGCTTTAAGGTTAACGTGAGCTCAAACCATGACTAGTATGAATGGATTCAAGGTACTAAAAGTAAGCTTACCTCATGTTGGCTGACACAGTTGATGCTGGTGTAATCGATAATACATCTCCCCAGCCACTCATCAGGTCTGGCACTCAGAATGTCATTCCTACAGTTCTCCAAAAATGGCTGTAGTTTTAGCAGTAACGTCCTCGATAGGAGGAACCCATAACCCCCATAGCAGTACTTCCCCTCCATCTCTCCACCTATGAACTCCGCTGGACGCCCCATGTACAGCTGCTTGTCCATACTAAGATGCTCCACCAGTTCTTTGACACGATCCGCTTCGACGTACGCATCATCTTGCACCAAATAAAACCAATCATATTCTGTGACGTAATGTTCTAGGATGTATTTTACAGTTTGGTACATGTTCCAGATTTGCCGCTCGTCGCCATGGGATACAACAAACATTCCATGAGGTACTTTGCGATTCCGTGTCCCGGTGAAGAAGATGACTATGTCCAGGTGATGGCTGATGGTGCGGTTGACGGCCACAGCCAAAGTGTTGAGGGTGTTTTTAGATGTGAGGACCCCAACAAATAAGCGCTCACGAATTCCCAACTCAGTGCTCACGTATTTGGCCCTGAAAAATAGACAAAACAATACAATGACAACATAATGAAATACATGAAATTGTTAGTTTGTCTCTAATATAATCATGTTAATATTTAAAGTGACTCTGTGTAACTTTTCAGGTGAAAAGTCTCTCAGCAGCTTGTATCAGTGGAAATGTTATTGCTTTGCCCTATATGTTCCACAGTATGTCATGAAATGTATATATATCTATGGAGACAAAAAGGGTTACTGGTCAGGTTACTGGTCAGCTCTCTGGAGACCAGAGTAGTATGTATGTTTTTCATGTTTTTGAACAATAAAAACACATGTAATAGACTAAATGAAAGACTGACAAGTTTAATTCCATACTGTCAAACATTCCAGGCAAAGCTGTAACATCTCCACGGAGACAAGCAGGTAGCAAACCCCCCACACCAAAGGTTTATTGTGAATCTTTAAAGTTTAAACCTAGAAGCAATTTCAGGCGTAATTGATAATAATAATAAAATCTAACACTACACTTTATGATCAACTTTTTTTTATGGCAAAAGTGAAAATTAGCTGCATTACAACATGGCTGTAACTAGTTGTCATAACAAAGATAAGGCAGACTTTTAGATGGATAGTTGGTTACATATGAGGCAATATTACAAGCGTAAGATATATTTTTTCCTCCTCCTGTCAAATATGTAGAAGTGACATTGTGCCGTTCATCTCAATGGCAGAAATACTTCTCTCCTGTGAATGCCTTACATAGTCCGTTTGGTTCAAGGTAACCATCATTTTCCCAAGAGACACATACAATGACACTACTGGGCCGACTTTGAGAATGACTAGACTTTGTATGGAAAATACAGCCTGTTCTAATGACTCAAATATACAGCACTGTGCAAAGCTTTGTATCATCCAACAGGTTTTAAAAGGGAATTTGACATTATTAAAAAGTTAATGGCTTTTTTGTTACAATGAATTTATAAGAATCTAGATAGAATTTTTGAATGATTATTTTCTTTCAAGTTAAAGCAGAGCACAAGGAAAAGTCTGCTTTTTTCAATTTGCATAGCATATGTATTACATTATGTATTATTATTACTTATACTAAGAAATGCACTGCTCAAGGGCATTAAGATGTGAATAGAATAGAATTAATGGTGGTTTAGGTTTAGTAATGTTTTTCCATTGTAAATACACGTGGCATAGTGGCCTTACAAAACGGAAATTTAAGTTTGTTTTTTATTTATTTATATTATTTATTTTTTTATTTTTGGAATTCAGACACTGAATAAGCTTTGTTTCTTCTTAACCTAGAGGACATCTGTATTGTGTTATAAAAATGACATATGAGAATGTCCACTACTTTTGCAGGATTACTTTAAGTACAGTTAATGGTAGGTTTGTATTGTTTGAAGTTTCATTCCCACGTGGTCACCAGCTGATACCTGCAGGTCAACACCTGGTAACGGGCACTAACAGAGCACTTATTTATTATCAGTCCCCCCTAAGTGTAAGGGACTGAAGAGGCAGGCCTGGTCCTCTATAGGTTACTGTAATCTGCTCCAGAAATAGTCCACAAGACACAACTTCTATTGATACTATCCATGGAGAGAATTCAGCAGAGGAGATGCCCATAAGTAGACTTGGCTATTCACTTCTTAAAAATCACTCAATTAAGATCACAGAGTACGTTTGTGATGTAGTCAATAATGAAGTTTAGTTGCGTGTCATTTTCTATTAAAGAAAGCGGATGAGACAACTTTTTAATGCAACTTGTGTGCGTAATTTCCACTGGGATGAATAAAATAATGTTGAGGTCTTGATACACACCTGACAAGTTTCTTTGGTGGACTCTGCGGTTGGACTTGCTTATACGGGATGATCTTTGGTTCAAAGTCCTCCTCTGACTCCACATCGTTGCTGCTACCCGCTACGGAGTTAGGTTTCCTTGCCCCACTAAGCAGCGCCTCCTGCCCGACACTGCCATCCTCTATGTCGGTATCACCCAGGTAGCACGTCTCATCCGTCCAACTCACGCTCAACAAACTTAACGTGAAACCCAAAGAAATGCCGATGACCACCGGGCCGAGCGACCGCAGGACAGTTATAAGCGCTGAAAATCTCATGTTGTCCCCGGGCTTGCCTTCTGTCCCAATCGGTCCCGGTGCGTCGCTCCTCAGCGTCCCAAAATAGGCTACAGTCCGCCACCGCGCGACTCTACATCAAGTCTGAAATGAAGCAATCATTTCCACACTAGAGTTGAGGAAAGTTATCTGCTCCTTCCTTATAATTTACGCAGTTTCTTACGTGTCAGTCGAGCTCCTACCTGACTCCTCCCCCCATCCCAGACCAAAGCGCACAGATAGAGGGGGGCGGGCATGCGTCAGTGCGGCTCAGCTTTTCAACCAATGAGCGTGCGCCTAGCTGCTCAAGGGGTGGGACTTTGTTTAATCACACGCGCTGCTGTCTCGAGGAATCTGGATGTAGGGCACTAAACTAAATCCACAGATGCTACTGCTGCTACTGGGACAGGCCACGGCTGTGTGTGCAGTGTAAACGATCCATGTTACAGCCTGCAGTTTATTTGAATTATGGCACTAAAAATAAACTTTCCATTTATGATATAGCTAAACTGTGCCTTTAAAATCCTTATGCGATTATATGTTAAAGTACTGATGTCATAAATCACGATGTATTGATATGAAATGCTGTTGCATAGTTGAAATCCCATCTCTTTGGTTGAGTAATATCTAATGACCCATCTACTTAAGCTTATATCTGGAATCGAAAACATTGCTCAAGGCAGAAATGCCCAAACTTACCTGTTGCAGAAAGTTCCTCTAGATCCATCGAGGAGAATCTGGATCCCCGCGGGAAAGATGCTCCTATCGATATGGAGCTATTAATTATTTGTCGAGTAGCCTATCTTTTCAAATGGAGGGCTCAGAAACTGCAGAAGAAACTATTTTCATATATTTGTATCTGGGATCGGGGGATCTTTTTTTCCCCATATTAGAAACTTATTATGTACTGAACGGAAATAATCATTATCTATTTATGTACTGCCAAGAGATTTAAAAAAAAAAAATAATAATAAAAATCTTAGCTGTATCTGTTATTTCCCTTTTATTCACCTTGTCCCCCACACAAAGTAGGCCAAGACCAACAACATACATACCTGATTTCATCCAGGTTTCCATTTATATCCATTATAGAGCCAAAAGATCAAATTAAGGTGACAGTATATATTTGTTGTTTTCTCAGAACCAGCTGAGTTTACCTTGTAAAATATAAAGAGTACAGGCTCTGTTCGGAAAGTACCCACATAAGGTGCACTGAAATCGATCAGACATACACATACTTTTATGGATAATGTAATTAGATTTTATCCTCAACCGCATGATCGTGATTGTACATGAAGTGGGCAATTTTCTTCTTTAAAGTCAAACAACATCACTTCTTTTCTACAGGCTAATGCTAATATTTTACATCCATAGCCTATCTATTTGATTTTGTAGTTTAAAGCACTGCACAACTTTTCTAGCAGAGTGTCTGCCATCCGCTTGTCTTCATGGAGATGTTATTGCTTTGCCTGAAATATTCCATGGTGTGACATTAATCATCTCCATCTAGCATTTATTCATTCATTATTTCTCAAAAATACATTCAGTCCTTCTCAGTTAGAATAGAAATGATGTCAGATGCCCTTTGTATCACAACCTACGTCAAGATTCATTCAAGATTTCCCATTGTGACTCTTTGTAAAATTTATCAGTGGTGTAACTGGAGTACATGCTTTTGTTGATATAATTATATTTATTCTAAGTTCTAATACAGTGGGTGACACGCAAACCCCTTTCCTTTTTTCCTGGTCCCATAGTTGTATATTACTGCTGTGGCATAAATTGTCAAAAAAAAACAAAAAAACAAAAAAAAAAACAAACAGGTAAATTATGATGAATTAAAGAAAAAATAAAACGTATCATACTCTCACATAACATGCCTTTTGCTGTCAGTGATTACTTCACGCTGTGACCAGAACAAACAAACAAAGCTAATCTGTGCCCTCTTGTGGTAACTGAACACCAACGTTTTGTCAAGACGAGATGAAACATCAGATAAAATCATCAGATTACAAGGATTTGTAAATGTGATCGCTTTGCATATTCTCAGGCACACTTCATCACAACCCTATAGGCAAAATTTCCCCTTTAAACATTTGTAAATCTTGTTTAAAATAAATAAATAAATAAATAAATAAATAATAATAATAATAAATGTAGGTATTTTCATTAGCTATCCAAATGTTGCTGGCTAAATATAATTTATTGTTTCTTCCAACTTCATTTAAAAATTAAAATTTAAACTACATTATTATAGTAACAATCGGATATTTTTCAAGGTCTTCTAAATATTGTCCAACAAATTCATTAAATTCAATAATTGTACATATGTTGCTTATTTTTTATTTAAAATGACTTGTACTCGGTTACTTCTAAGTCTAGATTACCTTTGTTAACATATTCTCTCTTTATTATAATTATCATTTTGATATTGTACTTTTTCCATTCATTTTTTTCTCTCTCACGCAGTCGTCTTTTCTCCCACCGTGCCCTTGCCTCTGAACTCACCACAGTTTTAGCTGTCCTCAGATGTGCCTGTGCGTAAAAAAGGCAAATGTCAGCTGCAGCGGCACGTCTTCTCCTCCTGCCCTTCACCTTCCTCTGTGGACTTCCTCTTCTCTCACACATGCCTCGTCTCATCGTGTCACGACCACATTGTGCGCCTCACGTCTTAATGCCGCTTTATTAGGGTCTTTTGCGCTTTGTTTTTATCATTTTATCCGTAAAAGATGGAGTGTCGAGTGCTGTCCATTCAGAGTCATGTTGTCAGGGGATACGTGGGGAACAAGTCGGCGACATTCCCTTTGCAGGTAAAATAAACCCAAAATACATTATATGTTTTCATATTTTCGAGATAAGAGTAAAAACAGCAAAATGTATGACTACTTTTGTGTGTATTGGTCAAAGTATAGCGGAAATCCTAGCCTGAGGCATGAGGCAAGCGGTGGGAAAGAGCCTTAAATCAGCCTAGTACATGTAATAGGTTACATCACATATTATTTACGCCCCCTGCATATACTTAATAGCTCATTCAGAAATTATTATAGTTGATAGGCCTATAATAAAATTGTAAAGGAAGATGGCAGGAGATTATAAGAAATCTTAAGTGCCATTTATATTAAAATTTGTTGAAGTAGTATAGGCAGAACATTCAAACTTTTTAACTTTTTATAGTCTATGTTTTGCCATTTTACAGGAGTAGAAGTAAATTACTTTCAAAATAATCAAATTACAACAGAGAGACCTAGACACAAGTTCAGTCTGTCTATGTTAAAATAATACCTTTCTTCCCATGACATCTTCCTCTCCAAAAATCACAATGACATATCTAGTAGATTATTAGAGTACGGTAGCTATTATGTAAGCTGATATATCATGAACAGCGTGGTTTTGACAAAGTGCGTCACTTTAAAAAAAAATAAATAAATAAAACATGTTCCCTCTTTTTGCAGGTTCTGGGCTTTGAAGTGGACTCTATAAACTCTGTACAGTTCTCCAACCACACTGGTGAGTCTGGAGATGATTAATTTCACGAGGACATTTCACAGTTAGTTAAAGTTTAATCAGACCAATTTAGTGATTCTCAAACTGCCATATCCAAGCAAATTTATTGTTGTTTTTGTTATTGTTTTTTAGTTTGGTCCCAAACTTTGTAAGACATTATTGGTTTTCCCAAGATTAGTTTCTTCATATGTACTTATGTCAAACTTTGCTAAATTTGTCTTTCAAGACTGACAATAAAACTCTGGTAAGTTTAGTCCGCTTAACACAGTTCTTTAGGAATAATAAAAATCCCTCTCTAATCAAATTATCCAAATGGTCTGCAACATGTGTCCACTTTACTTTGCTGGAATTGCGCAGCTCGGAATGTTCCCTGTGTTGTAAGTTATAACAGTTAAAGCTTATTGGAGAAACACTGTTATATTTGATTAGCAACATGAGCCTTTAGAGCAGAACAAACAACTCCTCATTGTTCTTGGCCAGAGATGCAGGATCATCCTGTGTTCATAAGCCTACATTGAGACAATGGACCTCCCTCTCCACTGATGGGATTCCAGGTGATTTAGGTTTGTCTGTTTACCATCCTCTGGGCACCTGGTTTAACATTATCCAAATGCAGATACTCACAAACTACATTTTCATGACTAAAACAGTTCAATAAATATCCAGTCAAACATCATCACTCGCCAAATTCAAGATGTGCTTCCATGATATGCTTCGCTAAAGGGCTCAAGCAGGCAGGGCATCTGGCAAAAATTCTATGTGTATTACATGTATGTAATATTAAATGTGCTATACAATTTGTAAAATGTCAAGCAAAGATGAATAACTGTTCGCTTCCAATTATACGGTTTTAAAGGATGATCAGATTAAGCAACAAGATACTGTGTAGCAAGTTAGCCGCAATGAGCTCATCAGTCACAGTACCGTTATTGCTTAACTAAATGATTCATTTGTAACAGTTTTGTTATTATGGGGCATAGATGTATTCTTGCTACTTTGGGCCTGTTATGGGTATATACAAGTTTTACAGTTATTGGGCTGAAAGAAAAGGCCACACATTGAAGTCAAATAAGAGATCTAGCAGCTCAAACTAGGATTTTTAAATAATTTTTGGGATATATTATTGGGAGAAGGGAAATCGTTCATTGATGAATAAAATGATTGAAATTTAGTCTCATAGATTACACTGCGCTATCTGTGGAGCAAAGGAAACTCCATCACATATTTTATATTTGTGATCATTGTCAAAAGCTTCATTATTATACCGTTATGACATATTTAAAGTGGATAATTGATTAATCTACTAATCTAATTAATCTACTGTATGTTGGTCTATAGAATCAACAATAACAGAGCCATTCAAACCTTACACGTAGACATGCTTAAAACAGTCTAATATACAAATGTATGAATGGCATGTTAATCAATTTACTGTTAACTTTAAAAAGAAAATTGTACTTTGAATAGTATGCTTTGCAATGATACTCATCACATGAAAAGGCAGATGACCAATAGAAGTAACAAGATGCCTTTATACATAAAATGCACCCACAAGGCTTGATCAAACAAAGTTATGTCTTTACCATTTTAGGTACAATCAACCCATTTAAGACTAAGAAAAACAAATAAGATTTGTATTTATTTATTTTTATTTAACTTGATATTCCACAAAAAAGAAATATACCTCAATGTTAATTTAACCTTAAATGCTCAGCAAAAGAATTTGAATCCTGTCACTTCTGTTACCCTTAAACTTATAACCCCTCCCCATTTATTGTCAAGAAGCCAGATATTAAAAATCTATTTCACTCTAGCACTGTCTCAGGACACAGCAGGTAATCAGCGTTTACAATATCTAGCCAGCCCTAGTGGTTTGAAAATAACTTTTTTGCTGTTAAAGTGATAGTGTGTAACTTTTTGGAGGTGAAAGTCAACTGCATGACTAAGTAGAAAGTTAAAGCCATATATGGGAACATTTTCCATGCCGTACTGTGAAATACTGTAGTGAAAGGAACAACATGTCTATGGAAATAAGCAAGCCAAACCAGAGTCAGGTTTGTGGAGATGCAAGACTACGGAGGGATGTTGTTTTTTTGTTTTTTTTTTTTTTTTTTTTCAGTGCAATACAAACATCCATAATGAAAAACATGCTTTCATTTTAGTATTTTGTTTTGCAAAAAGTAACATACTGTGGCTTTTTAATAGCAATCAGATGTTTACAAACTTGAACTAAAAAGAAAACCTCCATCTATATAACCATGTATATCTAAAGTTTTATGTGAAATGCTTTTTAGATCATTTTATACTGCTGTCATGTAGCTGTAGACCCGGCCCCACTATAAAATGCTTTAAAACAATCCTGTTCAGATACTTACCTTTTCCTTACCTTTAACATTACGCCCATTAAAACACAGAAAAAACCTAAATGTCTTGAGTTGACAGTCATTTGCTGTAGGCACCTGCAGAGATGATAGGATTATCATCAGCTTCATGGGTCACAGTATGTAAAGAATGTGCTCTCTCCACATGGGGCCACAGACAAGCTCCACTCCAACCACTTGAACCAGTACAAACATGGATTTCTATGAACACGATTTCTGCTTAGTGTTGACCATTTGGCTTTTACTAAATGGCTCTGATTGTCCGTCCAAATTTACTCATGCGGGTATGTGTCAGGGCATTTAAAAATATTTTGCAGCTCATATTTAAAAACTCACCTGATACAGTCCAATCTGTAGCAGGACTTTGTTACTTGTTACCGTGGGAGGGGTACTGACTTGGGGTGAACCCAGAGCCTCATGGGATGCCTGTTTAATATGGCTATTCTCTATTTGCTTGCAGTGAGGAGCATTTGGGGTTATTCTAGTTTATTAAGGCTGAAAGAGGGACAAAGGCGGGGGAAGCTGGCAACCAGGATACAGGCATCCCATTCAGAGAGCAAGGAGGCCCCATTTGGCTCTGCTCGATGTGGAAGACTAGCACAGAGTCTATGGGGAATATACCAGGAGGGCAAACACTATTTCTACCTCTAGGATTGGTCCAATAGTAAAGTAACTGTTTGGTGTTTTTGAGATACAAAATACATGTTTTTATTCATGATGACATGTGCAATCAAACCAACTGCACGTGTTATACATGTGTACTACGGTCTGTGGTCAGCAGCCCTGTGGGGGGGCAAAGTTTTTCAGTGGAAAACACGATCCACATGCTGAAATACAGAAAGCTACTACCCAATTTGGTCCAGCTCAAGATTGAATTTAACTGTGTTTTTAAGCATATTATTGCTTTATCCAAACTTTATATTTAAAATCCCAGAGTTGTACAGTCAGGAAATTGCTATGCAGATTATGCTAATTGTCTACTAATGCGTAATGAGTTCACAACTATTGAAAACATTTAATGAAACACTTGGGAAACAGATTTGCATTGTTCCACATTAGCTCTTGGTCACTAATGTTAAAAGCATGTATTTGGTTAGTAGTAAATAATGCTATAGTTTAACCCATGTTTAATGAAATCTTCAGTTATACTGAGTTGGACAGAACATTTTACCCTTTGTATTACTACCTTTAGGTTTCATATAAATGTATCTTTGTAGGTTATGACCACTGGAAGGGTCAGGTCCTAACTGCAGAGGAGCTGAATGTTCTTTATGAAGGAATCAAGCTCAATAATGTCAACCACTATGACTACATCCTCACAGGTGAGTCTGTCATGTAACATACCAAGCATGAGATACCACTGTAGAAACTATGCAGAAAATAACAATGAAATCCAAGTGACATGTTCAAACTAATCCAGTATGTATTATGCAGTGTCTGTACCCAGCAACCTCACTCAGTCTACTTTTATCTGTTTCCAAGATTGGTACCATCAAATTGACAATAAGCTCTTAATAATTTCAGCATGTTTTTCTGTTTCTGGGGTGGGGTGGCCAGTGTGAATATGCTTCAGTTGTAGGGAATATTATATCTCTGATGTAGGCCAAGATAACAAGAACTGAGCTGGCACTGAGAGCCCTCAGTACAGACAGAAATGGAATTTCCTCTAACACCCTATTACAAACTGTACTACCCACCAACCCAAAGGTTGGAGGTCGATGATGCAGATTGGCAGTCACAATTCAGTTGATCTGCTCCAGGACAGCTGTGGCTACGATACTAGTGTACATAAATAATGCATGAAGATGACTTAATATAAAGGGATAGTTTTAGATTGTTTTCTTTTGTCCCTTGAGCAATGAAGTCACAACATAAGTAACACCCCAAATCTCGTAAGAAGTGTCATCTTTGTAGGAGACTCCAGCAGCCCTTTTGCGTCATACCAAACCAAACAAACCCCTTCTAACAACACCGCAGCAATAATGATGTAAAATACAGGCAATATACAAAAGTGCTATTGTCTGGTAATTGGATTATTGGATGAAGTAAGAACCAGATGTCACTAATTTCCAGTGCTTTTCCTGTCTGCCTCAGGGTACAGCCGAGACACGTCCTTCCTGGAGACAGTGGTGGATATTATAAAGGAGCTCAAGAGGACCAATCCCAAACTGGTGTATGGTGAGGGTTTATTATATTAAAGGAGAATCTGTTCAAATCTCATGGTATGTTATTAACATGTTATTAACCTTAAAGGGCCCATATTAGGATATTTTTTTGTTCCATGTTATAATGTTGTTTCTTGATCAAAAGCATACCTGGAGTTTTGTTTTGCTTCATTCACATATGTTTAACATACAAACTCTGCATATTTAGGCTCAGTTCTACTCTCACACAGAAAACACTCTGTTCCACCTTGTGATGTCATGTGGTAATACAGGAAGTACTCTGTTTTGTTTTAAAGCTCCATACACTAGAATCCACTAGTCACTAATCATTTGGATAATTTTAGCCCTTGAATTGCCAGTCTCTACTAAATAAAAGGCAGCTGTTATCTTGAAACTATTACTACATGACATCACAAAGTGGATGTAGACAGACTAATAAAGGATTAATGAAGCAAAACATAACTCCAGCTATGTTTTTGATGAGGTAACAACATTATAACAAACATTATAAAAGTTCACAAGAATCGGTGAGCTTTTAGGCATGGTATATATAGGACCTTTAATAATAAGATATTTATTGCAATAATTTGGCAAGGGTCTTTTTAGTAGAAATTTGATGATGTATTTAGGTCCAGTAGTTTATTGTAAAATATAAGTCCTCAAGAGATTTTTCATACTGCAATTTCAGATTGTCAGGATTGACAACAGAAATAAAATATTTTTTTTGTTTGCTTTGTATGTGTGTTTTCAGTTTGTGATCCGGTTATGGGAGATCAAGGTGCTATGGTATGCAGGCTTCGATATTGAGTTATAAACTGACATTTTTGTTGCATATTAATCATGTGTCCGAGTTTTCTTTTTCAGTATGTTCCAGAGAATCTACTGCCAGTGTACAGAGACAAAGTTGTGCCTTTGGCTGATATCCTCACGCCCAATCAGTTTGAAGCAGAGTAAGTGTAACTCTGCAGGCTTTTTAACAGGAAGAATCATTCAAGACATTATGGTTGCATTTTTGAGTTATGAATAATTTTCTGTTTATCTCTAATTATTCCTCACTACAACAGTAAAGGATCTGGATTAAATATATCAAAAACATGGTGATGGTGCAATCAGGATTTACAAACAAAAACCTAAACCTAAAATATTACCCAAATAATCTGTAACTTTTTAGATTTGCAGAAAAATGATTCCAGCTATATTGAACTAACTTGATACAGCATACTTATTTATTCCTTTACACACAGGATTTTAACTGGAAGGAAAATTTACTCAGTAGAAGATGCAATAGAGGTGAGTATCCTCTTTCATTTTATTAATATCTAAAGTTTTATAATTGTTTTTTTTTAAATAACTGGCTGTCTGTGTTCAGGTGATGGACTTGCTCCATAAAATGGGTCCAGAAACTGTGGTTCTGACCAGTACAGACCTGCCTTCAACACAAGGGGACCAGTACTTAGTGGCTCTGGGAAGTCAAAAAACAGGTGAATTTTTTTACATTTATATTTTTTCTATATAATGTTTTATTTGGTCTTTTTAATTACTTGGCTCTGAACATCATACAATTGGTATTACATATTTTACATCTTTAAAATAATCATTAGCATGGGAATGAGTGATTGGGTTTTCACACACAAAACCTAGTAGGTGCCAAGGGACTTAATTTATTGTAAATGACAATACAATTTTTGTGTTTATTTGAACAATTCAAATACATTTTAAACTTTTTTTCTCTCTTCTCAGTTAAATCAGATGGGACCAATACCACTGAGAAAATTTGCATTGACATCCCCAAAGTGGACGCTGTGTTTGTGGGCACTGGGGACTTGTTTGCTGCTATGTTGCTCGCATGGACTCACCACCACCCAAAGGATCTGAAGGTTTGTAGCTTTCATGTTCAATAGACGTCAACTATTACACAACCACTTTAACTTACATTTGTGATTTCGACAGTCTGCCTGTGAGAAAACCGCCTCTATCATGCATCATGTCATCAAAAGAACAATTAAGTACGCCAATGGTATGTTTCCACTTTGTGTGTGTTCCATTGTCATTTTGGCCAAGCATTTAAAATTACTCATACTTTAGATATTTTAGGCACTTAAAATTATGACGGGCAACAACAGTAAAAAAAAAAACAACAAAAAAACATATACTGTGTATTATGACAAGTTTTGCAACATCAATCTGATACCAATGTAATATTAATGCTTGTGCCTTGTTAAGGTAAATTTTTGTATCTGTATTCTCACTAATTATCCACACTGATAGACCATTCACACTGATAACAGCCAGAGTAAAATATATATATATAATTATTGAATTATTGCATATAATTTGAATTTGCTATACATGGAATTTCTGCACAAACCGGCATCTAAAAGGCCAATTATTTATGGCAATGTATGGAATCAATATGTCAGTGGAAAAAAAATTTGAAAAATTGAAAAATATTAATCGTTTGATTTTCTAGCAGTTTCAAAAACAAAATACACAATTTGTCTTAAACATGCCCAGTGTGACTTTTTTTTTTTCAAATTGACTTCTCAAAAACAAAAAATGGCCTAAAGTCCATATTCACACTGAACATCCACACTGATAGGCCAGTCACACTGGTTATAGTCAGAGTAAAATAAAATTATTTTTTATGAAATTAAATTATGGTAATTTATACTCCCAATATGTCATTTTGAAGAGAACCCCTTCACAAAAAATAAAAAAATAAAATCTTTGAAAAATATTAATGTTTGATGATTTTATGGCAGTTTAAAAATCGAAAAACAAAAATTGTCTCAAACACACCCAGTGTAAACACATTTTGAACAAGGCACAAGGGTTAAAATGCACTGAAACTTCTCAACCATATAGAATTTTATCTTTGCATACAGGGTCTCATCATTATCTTTGCTCTACTCCAGCTTGAACTGATAAAAAAATTCAATATGCAAGAAACTACAATATGAACTATTTATTTCAAAACTTGATAAGAATTTGACCTCTCTTGAGAAGTTCATTTTCTGCTATATTTCTCTCTGACCCTTCTGTAGAGATGGCTGGCCCGGGGAAAAAGCCAAATGCCGCACAACTGGAGCTGCGGATGGTGCAAAGCAAAGCCGACATTGAAAACCCTGCTGTTGTTGTAAAGGCTCGAGTTATACAGAAGAAAAGTCAGTGAAGTTTTGCTGTTTTTAGTACGACACATGTAGGATTTTCTCATCAAAGACTGTCCAGTGACTTTGCCTTACCGACTTCAAAACAGGTGCCACTATGTTTCAATATAGTGGTTAGAAATGTTTTCTTTACATGATCTACAAAACCAGTCTCTGTTATTCTATGGATTATTATTTATCCATATTCAAAAGAATAACAGAACATTTTTAACTGGTACCACAAAAAATGACTGTTGCATCTATTTCCATCAAAGACTCAAGGTTTATAAGCACATTCCAACAAAAATATACAAAATGACAAATGCAGATCAGGTTAGATTGTTGTCACCAAGTGATTTAGCATATTAATTTACACCAGATGATCTTCTATTTGCAACCCTGTTTTTTAGGCCAGCGATTAACACAAATTAGTCTTGTGTTCACCTCTCCCCTGATCATCTAATCACAAAATGTGCTTACAAATACTTAAGTGTAGACATTATGAGCTAAAATAGATGCCATTAAATTATGCAAAATATGAATCATATGATAGGCCAGGTAGTTTAATATGTTGATTACATGTATTCTTATAACAAATTATTAATAAAAGTGTAATTTATTAATAATTGTTTACTTTTACTAGTTAATTTAATCTTTTTTATGTATACAGTATTGAATGAAGTAGTGAGATACTGTATACCCTGATAGATCTATGTCTTAACATCTCAAATTGAGGTACTTGCACAATGACATTTAATACGGGAGTTGCTATTATTTTTTCATATCTCATTGAAAGAGTTGGTATGAGATGACATGTAGAAGCCTTAACACCATTAGAAAGTGGATGTTTATGAATCAGTAGTAATGTAATGTTAGAAAGTGAAGTGCCAACCCTTGACCTCCTGCTCTAATCTAGAGCACCTTAATGAAACTATTGATGAATAAACAATCTTTTAGTCAAATTGTGTCATATTTGTATCATTGCTATTGCAGTTTATTCACCGGTGCCAGAGATGGAAGAAGCCCTCATTATATATGAATTGTTCAAAATAATGTCCATAGAGGTGCAGGAAAAGTTTCAAATAGTACTTTGATACTTTACAAATAATAATAAAATAATACTATTATTATTATCAATGAAATCTATTATTAAAATGGGTAATGTTATAAATCAAAACTAAATTATTAAAACACAACAATATAGTAGCACTAATCAAACAAAATACAAATAAGCATATACAAAATAATTTGTTGAATTAATTATTTTTAACTGCTGCTTGTTGCAACAAACAGGAAACCCTTTGTCTGAAGAAAAAAGTCAGCCTATTTGATACTAAAGGTAGACTTGTGCAATGTAGTGTATTGATTAAGCAGGTGACAGATTGTTTTGCTAACACTAATCCACAGTATGTAGCTACAGCCAGCATTAACCCAAATAACTACACTGGCTAAAAAAACCAACAATTCACCGCAACCAAAACCTACTCAATGTTAGTTATGCCATATCAGGGACAAACTAAAGTCTAGAAGCTATGACACGCTTTATAAGGTAAATATTTACCACTCATTACAACACACAGTAGTAAACTAAGCATCCAATTAACTTCTATGTAGATATGCAAATTCACCACCAGGGGGCTAACAAGCTCTAAACATGGGTATACATGGACTACTAGGGGAGAGGTCAGACTGTACTCACTGAACAACTGAAATGTTTTCCTGGATACTATTTGATTCGGCTTTGGTGAAACATGCTAAAAGAATAATTACTATAACACCCATTATACTATAGTTTCAGTAGATGATGAAGATTTCACAGTGTATTAAAAATGTAAGCTTCTTTTACAACACATTACTTCCTGGAAAAGCTATGGCCTGTTCCAGAAGAGAGAGTGGTATAGGCCTACAAGGTTATTAAACAAATAATGTCAAATTAAATCATTATTTAAAAAACTAAACAAAAAGGTGATCTCCTGCAGGCAAACTGTATTTCTAGTAAATTGTAGGTATTTTATTGCAAGCACTGGAACCTCTAACATGGAATTACATTGTACATTTAAAAGTCACTGTATTTGGCAAACAATTACTGCTTAAAAATAAAGACAATAAGGAAAATATTAAATTATTAAAATTATTTAAATTAAAATGATTTGTGCCACCATAGTCTCCCTTGAGTCTATGGGAAACTGGAATATCAGTTTTTATTTTCTATCATCATGAGGGGGGCGGACCGGATGTAAGAATGCCACCTTCAGATGGGCTTGGGGAAATATGGGGCTTTAACCACAAACAATAGCGCTCCTGCAAATCGCATTATCTCCCAAGTCATTTTGTGGGGAGACCGGAGGGGTGATCATCCATTTTATCTGTGCAACTCTGAGACCAGACATCACGGAGCAACGCGAAAAACCCACGGCGTGTTTGGTGCGTCTGCTAAACTTATCAGGTAAGGAGTCCCGTTACAGAGAGCTAATGCTACCCCGGCTACTTAGCATCATTAGCATAGCATAGCGTTAGCAGCGGCGCAGGTCAATTCATTCATTTCCAGTCAGCTGCCCAACGTGACGAACTTTACTTCACAAATAACTGATGATCTTCTGTGCAGTCGTTTCGATAATGCACCAGAATATCCCTGATCTGCAGACTTGTAACAGTAGTTTTAGTGGGTTGCTAGTGTTTTCGCTAGCGGTATCTGCCCTTGTGCGTCTCTGGCAATGCGCACTAGTTAGCTACCAACTTATAGTGATTTTAGCAATCATTGGTGCATCCTCTGTTTTGTGAGAATTGCTACAACTCTGGCTTGTTGAAATTGATATGTTAATCTTTGTTTACTTGTAGACACGTGTCAAAGCGATAAGGAGTAATAGCTGCATTTTGGATAACAATATTTCCTGCAGGTGAAGGATGAATGTATGTTGTCAGAAATAGTGGATGTATGCGGCTGAGAGCAGGTGTATTCTAATGTAACGTGGTGTGCGCAGTGTCTGGTCAATGGCGTGGTGTCACTGGGTATATTTAAAACGTGGTGTACTGTAGACAGCGGCGTATGTCGTGTGAGAGCCAGTTGGCGTAACGGAGTCGTACCACCGCTCACCCAATCCAAAGGTTACTGTCGGTCATTTCACTTCTGTGCCTTTTTGACTTCCTTATTAAAACCGACATATTAACTGCAGTGTCGACTTTTGACTGAAGTTGTATATATTTTTGAGAACATTAGGGAATATAATTGGTCAGAATTCTAATATAAATTCTTAAATATTTTTATAACGTGCATAATCTAAGCAATATGATATTAGGCTACTTCTTGCTTCTTGTATTAACTCCAAAATATATTAATTACAAAATGTATTAAATACGGTTGTTCAAATATGGATTGTCCTCAACTCCATCATGTGTCATGTTTGCACAACTATGGGAAGCAAATTTACTCAAACCACTAGAGATCAGATAATGTGAACAATTTAAGGGTTTCAGATATGAAAGACATTGCTAAATGGGCCAAAAACACATCATTACTGCAATAGAGTGTGTTTTGTAACATTTTATCATTGTAGTTAAATAATGTAGTAATATGAATAGTATGTGTGCAATGTGCTATCTTATCAGGTTTGTAAGACTGATTGTATTATGACCACTTGGTCACCTGAAGCTCATAACTATGTTGGCTAAACATAGACTATTCAGTTAAAAGCAATATCTCTTCGTACTATGCCTGACTGTGGACCTAGATAATTAAATGAACAAGTGATATTTGAGGACATTTGCACAGGTTGGGTTTTATGAGATGGTTAAGTCTATTGATGGTCTTAACAGTCACCTTTGACCTAAAATCCCCACTCACAAAGGCTTCCCCATAAGACCAGTATCATTAAGGTGGGTGGAAAAAAAGGGAAGAAATACTGATAACGGGTATTCATCTTTTGTATAGTTGATTAGAATGGTATAATTGAGAGCCAGAAACAAGAAATGTGCATTGCACTTCTCAGCCATAAACCCAGTATTTGTTACCATGTTAAACTGTTTTTTTCTCCTCCCAAAATTGACTTCTTTTTTGTCAGCTCCTGCACAAAATTAACATGGCCAAAATTATAGTTCCCTGCCTCTTGATTGTTCTAGGACATACTGCCATGATGGTTATATTTAAATTGACTTCCTTGTCATTTCTTTTCAAAGCAACCTGATGCCAAGCTATTTTGGGCTTTCCATAATTGACAGCTTCAATCGGTTTGTGACGACAATTTGGAAAAGAACGTAGGAGCAAACAGAAGAAGCAGCCCATAAAGGAAACATAATAAAAACATTGACTATATGTTATGGAAAATAATATTTGTTTTTAGTTCACTAATTACTTTATTCTAGAATATTCTACTTTTATCCTACTTAAAACTTACTGTTTGGTAATTGTAAATAAGTAATATAATTCTATTAAGTGAGAATGAAGTAAATTCATCCTGAAATTCATTCATTGTTGACTAGTACAAAATACTCACAGTGAGTTGTCTGTATTTTTGTTAACCTATCTAAGAAATGTGATCAGCCATAATGCTGGGGGAGTATTGATGTAACACAATATTGAAATCTACTCTGTTCACTGATTAAATAACATGCAGTCATTTCATTGCTTTACTTTAATTCATCTGGTTTTATGGTGCAACAAATGTAATTGTGTTAACCTGACCATTGTCGATACTAGCCCTTGTGTCTGCTTTGTTAACAGTAATGAATTGTGACATATCCAGGGTGCCCATAGCCTGCTAATCAGCCCTAATCTGATCTACTGGATTAGAAAGAGGGGATGCATCTAAGACTGCACTCCCATGTGTCTCTACCACCTCCTGAGATTTTGGGCCAGCTTGTTTTTCCTAAAACTTCCTCCAAATCACAGACACACTTTTGGATCTTTAAGTGTTAATTGTTTATATTTTATGCATTAAAATTACCTGCAGAAATGGAGGTTAGTTTGTGCTGAATTGGCAGGGTCTGGGAGCTGAGAAGTTGCTGTCATCATCGTAATCTGCCCCATCGCTTTCCTGGGATTAGCATCGTTATGAGGAAGGACGCTCTGTGAATAACCGTGCCGTCATCCCGTCTATGGACATTTATTATATTATTTTTAATATTCTGGTTTTGATTTGGTAACAAGCCAAAAGCCAATATGTTGAACCAGAGCGCGGTTATGATCTTCACGGGCATTTGTGGAGCTCTTGTGGTGATGGCAATGGCCTACTACGTCTACTGGTAAGTTTGTTATTGCACTTAGAATAGGGCAAAGCAAGGTAAAATTTGTTTGAGTATTTATGCAGTTATTCAGAAATAGTTTTGTAGCTGTCATGTTACTTTTTGGTCATTGCCCAAGTTGTTCTCCAGCCTGTATAGTTACTACAGATGACTCTAGTCAGTCTCTTCTGCCATAGGAATAAATGGAAGAAAAAATCATAACTGATCCATAGCTCTGGTAGCACTCCCATTTGTAAAATAACTACTGATAATTCAAATTCAGTTTATAGACGGTTATAAAATAAATTTGCTCTTAACTGCTGAATATCTTAAGGTTTGGGTTGCATTTCACATACAAGCAACATGGTTGAGTTTGTGAATATGATTTAAGGCTCTGAATATTTGTTGAATGTCTCTCCCCACTCTTCATCTGCTTTTACTTTTTACTGTCATGTTTTGCAAAAACGATTAATTTCAAACGTAAAAATAAGGCTGTGTTATCTGGCTTTTTTGGCCTGAAGTTACTGTTTGATAAATAGTCTTGTTGTAGCATGATTCTTCTAAGAAATAGAAGTAGTTTTGTAGGTGACGCAGCAGCTGTCCCGTTCTAAGAAGATTTAACCCGACTTCCCTAATCTTCCTCCAGGCAGGTCATGGGGTCGGGCCTCAGTTCAGCAGGGACATAGATATCTATTGGCTTTGTGCTTGGACTACCAGAGAGTTTCCTGGTATATAGAGCTTGGGATAGAATGTCATAAAACAGCTGTTCCCATGGAAATCTGCCATATTTTAAGCAAGCATGCAAAATGTCCATAGACATGCATTAGACTATGTAAAAAAGCAAACTAACAATCTGGTAAGATGTGGGGTCACAACTGGTAAATGCATTTATTACACTTTAGTATCAGAATACCTTTTAAAGAATGCCAAGTTTAGTAATTAGCATCTTAAAATGTTCATTGTTTTAACATTAGGGTAGCAAATTCTGTACAGTTTGACAAGCCAGTCCCATGCTTAATTATATTATTTGACCAGTATTTACTTCTACTCTGAAGAAATAAAATCAATACCTGATGCTTTGCACATTTATATTATTCTATGCAACACATGAAGTTATTAAAATGTCACATTACTACTGATATAAAATTATCTTCTTTTTAGAGGTGGTATAACAAATTGGTATCAAAAATGTATTCTAGTTTCAATACTAGGTGTATCCTGATTCCTGAGGCAGTGCTAAGGGAACATTTTTTGGCAGTCCTACCACAAACACATGATAAAATATTTGTTCTAACTTGCAACTTATAATTGTCTTTTAGTGAAATATTCAAGATGGTGTTATTAGTTTACACAAATTCCACTGAGTATAAAGTTAAAAATATAGAGTAAGAGTACAGTCCAATGAGATTCATTTAGTCTTCCGATAATATGTTATTAGGTTCTTTTTTCAGACCAACAGTTTGTTCATGACAGTTTTGTCTGTTCACTAGCGGTCTTCCTCAGAGTGGTCACGTCAAGTTGCTGTGACATGTCTGGTCTGCTGATTTAAACGGGTTTTGGCATTGTCTTCCCAATCCATAATGTGGTTCTCTCTTTTACAGTGGCCAGAAATGGCCAATTTGAGTTGTTCAAGTTCTGTTTTGTGTTTTGTTGCTCATGTGCACGCCTTCGCTGTTTCCTTCTTGCATTATGTCCTACGGTCCTTTTTTCGTGTATGTCTTCCCTGTTTCCCCAATGTATGTTGTATTGCAGGACATGCAGGGTATTTCGTATATGACCTTACATTTATGCTCCAGTTCCTTTTTATCTTTTGGGTAGACGAGAAATTGCCTTAGTTTCCTGTACGGGTTTATTGGTGTATCGATATTGCGTTTTCTCATTGCCCTCTTCACTTTTTCTGTTATGCCTTTAATGTTACCATGCCTGCGCTCTTTTTTTTGTTTTGTTTTGTTTTTGTTTTTCTTGTTCTGTTCTTCTTTCTCTCTGACCTGTTGTTTTCCTTTGTTGCCCATTTTGGGTATTGGTATTGCTCCAGAGCATTGTGGATGTATCTGTCTTCTTCCCGTTTGTCTTGTTCATCTGTTATAATGTTGGTTCTGTCAAATAATGTTTTTACGACAGAGAGTTTGTTGGCTGTGGGATGTTCTCAATGTTCATAAAAGATACTCGTCAGTGTAGGCTGGTTTTCTATGTATTTGTATTTTGATTATGCCATCTTCTCTGTGCTTGATGTTAATGTCCAGAAACAGGTACGCTACAAACGTTCAGTATGCGAAAAAAGGCGCATAGGACACAATGCGAGAAGGAAACGGTGAAGGCATGCACATGAGCAACAAAACACAAAGCAGAACAGGAACCACTCAAATCTGCAACAGCTGTAACAGAGCGAACCACATTATGAACTGGGACAGAGAAAACATCATTGGGACAGAGGACAACAAACATTGTTGCTGAATTAAAGAGGCAATCGAAATACAGAAATGTGCCCATGGGACTATAAACCGGGACGAGGGGGCTTTTTTACTCTCACACACCTGGGATACTTTCCTGAGGAAGTTGGCCTGCAGATGGCGCTGTCATCCTGCCTCCACCTGTAGGAAGACAAAGCAAAAACCTGTATAAATCAGCTGACCGGACACATCACAGCAACATCATGTGACCACTCTGAGGAAGAGTGCTAGTGAGCAGTCCAAACTGTCAGGTATGAAAAAAAAAAAAAAAAAAACTCTTGGTCTTAAAAAAAGAACCTAATAACAGAGTAGGAGTATAGATGAAACACTGCCTTTATTATCATTCCTCAAGTTTTGGTATCTTGCATTCATGCTTTTTGTGCTTTTTCTCCTCATAAATTGAGCATTACTAATGTATTGATGATGAAGCAGAATAAAGTGGAAGCTGTTGTCAAAGCGATCATTTGGACCAAAGCTGAGTGTGAAATCATGGTTATTTTGAGTCTGACTCCAGGGTGAGCACAGAAACCAGAGAAATGGGCACAAAGTTCAGCTGCTGCAGCAAAAGTCAGCTGTTAGCTGTCGTCAAACAAACGTGATTGTTCATTATCTTCAAGCCAGATAGAAACTGTATTTACCAAAATGTAGCAAATGTAACTTGTTGTAATAGTAGAATAACCTTTATGCAAATTATTACACTGTGGTATTCAAAATGTTGTATGGTTCTTCTCGGTGGATTGTAAGTCAAGTCCTGATTTCATTTGTAGTCAAATAATTACTGACTTATTTCTTGTTTAGACCTTTTTGCTCTTGTGTCATTTTAGTTTTTGCTATCGAATTTTTGTAATTGCATTTTAAATATTTCGTTAAGATAGTATAACCTCACCAACACATTTAATACATGTGGGTGAAGTGTCTTGCCCAAGGACACAACTACAGTAAGTGCTGGTCAGAGCTGTGATCGAACCACCAACCTATGACATGCCTTGCTATATGACATGGCCTGCTATTTGACAACTTTTCAAGGACTTTAAGGAAGCTACAGCCCTTTAGTAAAGCCAGTTTAGCCTTTCAGTTTTTATTAAAAGTGTTTGCCATATAAATCTTGCAATAAATCTTGTAATTCAGTCAGCTCAGATCTATTCCTGCCCGTATAATCAGGACAAGCTCCCCAGATGCACCCACTTCTCCATTGATAAGACTTGAGGGCCCACCCTTCACATAGCGACATGCTACAGTTATCTTTAGCACTGTGCCTTTCCAAGTCCGAGCAAAGTTCACTTGTTTAACCCACAGTAAAGACGTTTGGACTTGCACACACCACAGATGCACACGTGGAACTTAACGGATCTATTCCCAAGCCACCATTTTCATCAAGACACTGGGCTGCTGGAGGCACATGTAAGGTTTTATTTTATATATGACTCAGTTTATTACTCTGTTTCTATTGCTGTTTACAGGCTCTGAAGTGGAGTTTGTGTTTTGGCTAATAACTTTGGGCTGCTTTTGAAAGGCTGAAAATATAGTTGGTTTGGTGAACTACAACTACAGCTGCAGACTTGATGTCAAATTGAGAAGTGGTGTTGGTGGACATTGAACATACAGTATGTCATGATAATAGGGCTAGCTCATGACATCTTTCCCCTCATATACTCATCATTTACAATTTGTGTATTTGTGTGTTTTGTTTTGGGGGTTTTTTTGTACTAGAACATATACAAATTGCTTTCTACATTCATCTCCTGAACACTGACATTTAACATTTAACACAAAGAATAGTCAAATGCCTTCCTCCAGAGTCTAACCTGATATTAAAAGCAGGTGGTTTGGAGCAGAGGATTGCATGTAGACGCTGATTCAAAAGACCCAAGCATATCATTGACAATTAGAATTGACTGAATTAGAATTTGTTTAAAATTTGAATAATTGCAGAGCCCTTCATGACAAGGATTTTGCTAAGCTGTGTATCTGGCTTTGTTTATCACTCACCTGACCAGACTTTTTTACATACTATGCCAAGTGTGGTTTTATTGTATCCTATGTAAAAAAAAAAAAAAAAAAATCTTCTAAGTTCTCAATGATTGTGAAGTGTTGAACTGACACTCATCTCATAAATCTTTGTGGAATGAGATTTCCGTATTTTGGATATTAAAGGTGCATTGTATAACTTTTTAGGTGGCGGGTCCATCAAATGCTTTTCTCCATGGAAATGTTATTGCTTTCCCTGGAATGTTCCATGGTATGGCATTAAACATATACATCTAGCTTCTTGCATATATTCATTTTGTGTTCTATTGCTATGTAGATACTGGTAATTCCTTCCATAAATAGGGACTCTCCACAGATCTGAATTGTAATGTAGCGTAGTGAGGAAACCTGCTTGTCTCGCTCGTGATAGATGGGTTATAGGGTATACTGTGGAACATTCTAGACTAGGGGTGTCCAAACTTTTTTCATCAAGGGCCACATATCTAAACACAGACGAAGCAGAGGGCCGATTAAGTTCCGTAGACTGATGCTCACTACGGGGAATAATTGAAATGTGTGCATGTTTAACATGTTAGAATGAGCCATCAGTCTTTATTCATGCTAAGATCCTTAAAACCACACATTAAATATGAAATATTTGCTTTATCAAGGTAGATTTTCAAAAAATTTGCAGTAAAAAATAATTTTTCAATTGATGCAATGTAATTTGGGCCAATTCACCTGGAAGTCTGAGGGCCAAGAAAAACTTGTCTGAGGGCCACATTTGGCCCCCGGGCCATAGTTTGGACATGCCTGTTCTAGACAAAACAATAGCATCTCCATGGAGACAAGCAGATAGCAGACCCTCCACCATAAAAGTTGCACTGTATACCTTTAAAAAAGAAACAAATAAAAATATTATAAAAGTAGTATTTTAGCCTGCAGTAATTCCAGTGAAAAACTATGGAGGCAAAAAACAGTGTAAAAATGGACTGGCCACATTTCTGAGAGAGAGAGTTACTCAACCTGTGTCACCTTTGGCCCCTCTTTTTTAAGCAGACTAGCTTTTTAAGGGTTGCAAAGGTCATGTTGGGAAAATAGTGCCACTTATTTATACAACATGTGTGAAAGAAAATGGTGTTTAATCTCAAAGCAAGAGTACTATATGCTGTGATGGTTATTTACAGTTGCAGAGTTGCTTTATTTAAAACATCTGTCTTGTTCATTGCTTTCCTTTTTTGCATCTCAGTATTTTGGCTGTTTTGACCTTCTCGAACACCATCAGAAGCCAACCCAAAACACACTGCAGACTGCACTTGATTCAATTTGAATGCTCTGTCTCTGCCTTTCATGGTTACTGTCACTTATGTCGGTTGTGTTCAGAATTAACGTCTCTGCTCTTTCTGTTTTCTGTTTCAGGACTGTAGTATTGGCTGACGGACCGTGTAAACGCGGCTTGTAAAAGATCCCCACCGTGGTATGTATTGTTTCAGTTTCTTTTAATGATTAATTCATATGCGTACTTTTCCCCATACAATTATGGCTTTGTCAAAGGCTGAGCTTTAAAGCTATCTTGAAAGCTGAGCAGGGTTGGGTGGGGTTGGTACTTTGATGGGAGACTGCTAAGAATACTATTTATTGTGTCCTTAAGCAAGATACTTCTCCCACATTGCCTAATATGAATGTAGTGTGTGTGGGTGGGTGAGTGAGTGAGTGATTGGTGGTGCTCAGAAGGGCCCATGACATTTGGCAGCCACCAGTCTGCATCAGGCAAGTTGTGGTAATAACAGCTTACCGCCACTGAGTATGCAGTGAATGTATAAAGTGACTTTGAGCCTCTGGAAAAGATCCCTGGAAGTGTTCCCTGGAATCAACACTTTGAACCTAATCTTGTCTGAAACATAAAATGCAAATCTGTTCACTCTATCAGTCTACTTAAGCTGGCCCTCTCCTTGATCACCTGTCTCTCTGGTCTTACAGGTCGGTGGTTGTGTGTAGAGGGGCCTGCGTAGCTCGGGGCTTCGCAGCCATGGCTCTGCTGGCCTACCTCAAGAGCCTGTTCATCCTGCAGCTGCTGATGGGCTTTGTGTTTGTGGTGAGCGGCCTCATCATAAACTTCATCCAGCTCTGCACCTGCGTCCTGTGGCCAATCAACAGGCAGCTGTACCGCCGCATCAACTGCAGGCTCGCCTACTCGCTCTGGAGCCGTGAGTACAGCCTGTGGAAAAATACATTAGCACAAATATTTGGGTCTTGATTGGTGCTGTAATTGCAGTCACACCTATTTGAATTATATTTCAAATCTGTTTCACCCCAGTACATATATATTGTTAAGCCAACTCTTGACGTCAAAATGAGACCGCTGTGTGCTATAATCATCTAATTAAAAAGCGTTGTAACCTCTGTGAATCAGGAAATGCACTGTTGGCATGCTAGGTGTTATTGACATTATACAGCTCTGGCCTCTGAATGTTTTTTCAAGGCAACTATTTTTATAATTGACTGGGGTAATAATAACTTAAGTTAACTTAAGTTATTTGATTACAAGTATTATTTTCTAGGTCCATAGGGTGGGAGTGACATAATGGTTTAATTTTAAGGTGTGAGTTATTGACCAAACCTCATTTGTTTCTGAACTTATGGTATTATGGTGTAGTCATTGTGAATGCTGTTATGGAATACTTTTATCTCTGTAAGGAAACTGGCTTGTTGCAATTACTGCTGATTCAACCTGTCAGAAGCAGTCTTGGTGGAGACTTTCTTTTCTACATCAACCTCCTAGCTAGCTGCTTCTTTCTTCTTTCTTTGTGATTTTAATGTCCTGTTTTTTCAGTGACGGATACAATGTGTCTAATCTATTTGTTTGCTGGCAGAGCTGGTAATGCTGCTGGAGTGGTGGTCTGGCACAGAATGCACCCTCTACACCGATCAGGCTACGGTGGAAAAATTCGGCACGGAGCATGTAATTGTCATCCTCAACCATAACTATGAGATTGATTTCCTGTGTGGCTGGACCATGTGTGAAAGATATGGAGTATTGGGGGTCAGTAAAGCTTTCTATACATTTTTGCTAATTTCTTTTACAGAATTAATGATTTACAATGTATGCTTTTTTTGTTTTACAGAGTTCAAAAGTGCTAGCCAAACATGAGCTGCTGATGGTCCCTCTAATTGGTTGGACGTGGTACTTCCTTGAAATAGTTTTTTGTAAAAGAAAATGGGAGGAAGACAGAAAGACAGTGTTTAGTGGACTGAACAGACTTAAGGATTATCCCGAACACATGTGGGTAAGTGTCCTGTATTTGGATTATTTACTCAAAATGAAATTTGTGGTGTATTCGTAATACTCATAGTGTGAAAACATTTTAAGGGTAAATATGGTGGATAAAAGGGTACAATCATATAAAAATGTAAAAAGAAGATACATTTGAAAAGGTATGTGTTAGGTAGGATAGTTGGCTGTCAGAGACCTCGGCCAAGTCATTTATACTCACAATGATATAGCCCATTAATGACTCTCCCAAAAATACCCTTTTTTGTTGTAAATTTTAGCATTTTATAATGTCACAAAAAACATAATCTGAATTACAAATCTGACCAGAAATTGAAATAAATTATGTATTAAAAGTACTATTGTTTAACCTAGTGTATTTTTTTCCACATCTTACTTCATTCTTGTCCCAGCTGTGTAAATAATTGAAAGCGTTTTGCAAACTTGCTTTTTTGGTTTTCCTAAAAGGATTCAAAGGATTTTCACTGATATGCTTCCCAGGTTTCTTTTATTTTATAGAAATCCATCTTTTGTTCTGTGTCCTTTGACCGAGTTTTCATGAGCTAGTAGTTGCTGGCAGCTTTAGACACTTCAGGTTCAGAGGTCACCAGCTGTCTAACACACATCCCAGAAGGCAACTTGTTTGCTTTTCTTCTATTTATTTATTTTTAAAATATTTGTTGTGCTTTTGTGGTCTTTGCCAAATGTTTACTGCAAAGACGTTTGCTAAGGTGCAAAGAGTTCTCAGGTGAGATAAGTGGGATTAGCGCTTGATCTAATTACTTGGCAAGTCAAACATCAGGGCAAGGCTGGCTTGAGTTCTGAGTCATAGAAGATGATGCTGTTAAATTGGAATGCTAATGGTCACAATCACAAATCTTAAGCCTACTACTGAAGCAGTAATACAAACATAATACAGTTTACAGCTAATGCTATCAAATGCTTACCTGACCAGCCAAAATGCTTTAAAAAAACACAAAGATGAGTGGATCTGAAGCCATATCCTGTCTCCCTGATTTCAGAGGGTGTGACTGACAGGAGGATTAACCAGAGAGTTACATGCCCCGCTCACTTTAAAAGAAAATGGCTGCTTACACATAAAAAAGGGGGGAAAAAAATCTACTCGACTGAGAAACAGTGTGAAATTTTACAGAATCAATAATCAAAGCACCATACTATTACTTATTTCACGCATAGTTTGTCTAAGTCTAAAAAATTTATGTATTTTGTTCTGAAGGTTAGGAGAATTTTGGAGATGAGCTGTGTTCCACATTTGAGAGACATGTGCTACAAATTTGGAAGGAGTTTTTCCACCCTTTATGGTCCGGTTTCAATCCCTTCTGGATTCAAACAGAATGTAGAACCAGTTTGGTTGTGCTCACTAACAAACTAAGCTCTTGTATTAACATGCTCGCTCTTCTGATGACCAAGATAAGGGGCTCTATCATGGCATAGTGTTACTTTGGGTAGAACTTGATCTGTCACTGAACCAACCCTCACTGAAAAGCTATCGTTCAGGTTTATGTGTACTGACGCAAGACTCTTGTCTTTGCAGTTCCTGTTGTATTGTGAAGGTACACGGTTCACGGAGAAGAAGCACCAGATTAGTATGCAGGTGGCCGAGAGCAAAGGCCTTCCCAAGCTCAAATATCACCTCCTGCCCCGCACCAAAGGCTTCACCACCACACTGCAGTGTCTGAAGGGGACAGGTAAGGCTCTCTGTACACAACTACAGCATCAAAATGTAATGTCTTCTTAAAATTACAGGCCTATAAATATGAATATTTTTATTAAAATATAAATTCATTCATTAAAAATATAAAAGTAACCAAAAATTTCCCTGCAGTGCAAAGAAGACATGCACATGATAAATACTGACCCCACACAATAAAAATATATGCTCTATAGTAATTAACATGACAGGCCTACTTTTAAATGCATTTTTAAAAATGTATAAAAGATGTATAGCATTCTGTATTACCACTACAAATACTACTAAAAGTAAGTCTTCTGATAGTTTGGTATAAAATCAGCTTAACTCATGCTTAATAAACCTTGTCAAAAACTCAAATTTAAACATGCATTTCATTTTCAACCTGTTCCACATTATAATTACTTACGCTTCTTCCTCACTTTATTTTCTGCAGTGTCTGCTGTTTATGATGTCACCCTCAACTTTAAAGACAACCAAACCCCGACTCTCCTGGGCATCGTCCATGGAAAGAAATACAAAGCGGACATGTGTGTGAGGTGAGTGAAGGGACCCCCATTTCTGATGATAAAGCGTTTCACCGTGATCCAGCTGCTCTGAGCCTCTTCAAGTGTAAAATGATGAATGTAGTTCTCGCCTTATGGCCCCCGACCACCTGGATCTTTGTCCTGGAACAATGAAGCCTGCACCTGACAGCTCTGAGTGCTTTGGCCTCATTCCCAGTGTGTGGATGGCTCTTGGTTTAACAGTTTAACCAAATGAGGTAGCTCGTAGATAAGAAGTGCCTTTGTGAATTCGAACACGCACTATGTAAATCTTACAAATTCATACCATATTTCAGCCTGATCACTTTTAATGTCTGTAGGAAATGGTTTTGTTTGGTTCTATATAGAGGCTTTTGAGATGCAGTACTTTGGTTATAGACAGACTGCCATCTAGTGGACTTGCTGGTGTACAACAACAAAATATGCTACACTTACTGTATGCTGGCCCTTTTGAAAAACCACAATAAGCTAATAAGCTAATTCACTAACTTATTTAGGGCTTTTATGTGTCAAATTTCTTCCACATTTACCATTACCAATTCATACAAAGGGCTACACACATAGTCAGGGATTTTGTAGGATTACAGACAGGTGTATGCTCAACCAATTATACCAAACAGATGTTAATGATCATCAATGTCATACGTAGGTTGGAAAACAGTCATTAACTGAAAGAGAAAGAGCTCTGTAGGAGGCTTAAAACTGGAGTTGAGGAACAGCCAAATTCTACCAAGGTGAGGTTGTGGAAGATGGCCTCATGTCACTTGTCATACACCACGGCAAAACTGAGCACAGCAACAAGACACAATGTAGTTATACTGCATCAGCAAGGTCTCTCCCAGACAAAGATTTCAAAGCAGACTGGGCTTTCAAGGTTTGCTGTTAATGTTTGGAACGACCTACCAGCTGAGTTCTTTCAAAAAGTGTATGCAAGTATACCTAGAAGAATTGATGCTCTTTTGAAGGCAAAGGGTGGTCACACCAAGTATTGATTTGATTTAGATTTCTCTTTTGTTCATTCACTGCATTTCACTGCATTTTGTTTACATTTGATGAGACTCTTGGGATGTAGGTGTTCCTACTAAACTAGAAAACAGCGAAAACCGTGAATGTCTTGATGGGAGTCTTGAGCACTTAGTTTCAAATGTGCTTTAAATAAGTTTTGCCTTTGTCATTTTCACAGGCGTTTTCCTGTAGAGGACATACCTGATGATGAGCAAGAGTGTGCCAGCTGGCTTCACAAGCTCTACCAGGAAAAGGTAAGGATAATTTGTGTTTGAACGTAGCCCGATGCATTAATAACAGACCTGTGAAGTTACAATGTAAGCAACTAAATATCATTATGTACAACTTTTCAGAGCTAAAAGTTTGGAAAATTCATTATGTTTTGTCCCCTGCAGGATGCCTTACAAGAAAACTACAACAAAGAAGGCAAGTTCCCTGGGCCCACGATAATCCCGCGTCGCAGACCGTGGACATTATTAAATTTCCTGTTTTGGGCAACCCTGCTGCTTTCACCTCTCATCAACTTTGCATGTGGAGTGGTCGTGAGCGGCTCCCCCCTTCTTATAATTGGCTTTATCCTCTTCCTCGTCATAGGTAGGTGAAGTTCATTAGTGCAACTTGATACTTGCACTGAGCAAAAAGACTTGAAATTTGGTGCTCTATGTAACTTTTCGGGTATAGAGTCCCATCGCCTATTTTTCTCCAGGAGATATTATTGGTTTGCCTGGAATGTTCCACAGTATGGCAGTAAACTTCTATATCTATTCTTCTATCTCACATGGATTAAGTTACTGGTGTGTTATTGCTAAAAGAAAAAAAAATGCAGTCTTAGTTTGAGGTTTCGCCAGATCTGCCCTTTTAGCTGGCTTAGTAGCATCACCTGCTGGTCTCCATGGACATTGTTAAGTTAATGGCCATATCATGGAACATTCAAAGCAAAATGATAACATCTCCATGGAGACAAGCAGATGGTGTTTATTCATCAGAAAAGTTACATCTTGCACCTTTAACACTTGTATGCTCTCTATTATCTAACTAAATACATTTTTTCTTTTGCTTTTACTTACAGCCTCTATAGCCATCCGCCGTCTCATAGGAGTAACAGAAGTAAAGAAAACAGGCTCAAGTTATGGCGATCAAGAGGCCAAGAAGCAAAACTAAAGTGTGTCATCCCATTTAACAAAGTGTGGTTGCATTTATGCAGCGACTATGATCTCCTCCAATACTGTTACGGCAGTCAGTAAGTCAGGAGGAGAATCAGCTAAAATAACAACTAAGAAATCCCAGATTGAGAAAGCCTGTGTTGAAAAACAGACTTTAGAGACCTAGCGAGAGATGCAGAGATGTGCGTCTATAATCCACCTAGTAACCCACTATCCCATTCCACTAAGTCCCAATAAGGCTAAGCTCCAAACCTGTCACTTGGAAAGCTGGCCTAAACAAGCCATGGCCCACATTGCCCACTTAACTACCTTCACAACAACAGAATGGTTCAAAATTCATCCTGCAGGCGCCAAAACACAACGTATATTTGGATAGCTCTAACCTCACTTCCAGAGGTTATCCATTTTGTAATCTTTAACACACAATATGTCTCTTCTCTCTCTCTAAGTGGGACTTGTAATAGGAACCGGTGCCTTGAGGCCCCAGTCTCTCTTCACTAATATGGGGGTTCATCCAATTCACACACAACGGGGAAAATTTGGTTTCAGGCATAATTCAGTTTTCCTTAGACAGTAATTTTTGTGTAATATTGCAAAGAGATCCCTTTCATTACAGTTTAAAAAGACCAAATGTATTTCTTAAATAATGGTTTGAATTCAGGTTTGGAACAATTTAAAACCAAAATCATTTTTATTCCTGTCATATTAACAGTGCTATTGACAACTGCAGGCCCTAGTTGTCAAACCAGACATTTGGAATTAGCAATGCATTTAAATATTGGAAAACTGTAGACTATTAAAATTAATACAACTCAAATAAAATTTCTTGGAATTAAAATATTTCTATTCTTCACATAATCACAAATTATACCACTGAAAATACCTTCGGCAATATTTGCCTATTCAACAATTAAATAGGCCAGAAGAGGGAGCCAGAGCACTACAAATGGTACCTAGTCCGTCGATTTACAATTTTGTATTGTGTTCACAATTTTGTACTTCTAATTATGATCACATGGAGGTAATATTGTTGCGATTTGGGTGAACCTATTCTCTACTGAAGATCTGTGGAGAGACTGGAGTCTGTTCTATCACTATAAGGGCTGTCCTTATCAAGGATACCTGCCATGTTACAGGTCTCATTACCAGCACTGCTTTTTTTTTTTTATTAATTTGACACCACATACAAACTTTCATTCATATTTTACAACATGATCACTTTGGACTACTTACATTGTATTTTGTTTTAGTATCAAAACTATATTGTCAGGGCAAAGCACCTGTGTTATGCCAGTCATTCATACCGCACATTTTGTGTCTAAACCGGTCACTTTCCTTGCTGTTTGGTTTTGCTGTCTACGTTTAGGCTGCTGTAGTCTTTGTTAAACTTTGCCTTAACTCAAGCTTGCTCAGACAGGGAATATTCTTTCAGCATCCCTTTAATCATTCTCCATCTATATTTTATTATAGCTCAATTTATATATTCATTTTTACAGTTTACAATGGTCTCTTTTTGCTTGAATAGTCAGATTGTTTTGATGCATACAAATAATCATGGTATTTTAAACTAATATTATGAAAAGGTGGAAATCCATTCATTTCAAATGTCGATGTTGTACATGTACACTGACATAGACAAGAGCACAGTGCAGAATTTGCAGGAACAAATGATTTCTAAAATATTAGAAATGGGCCTAATGCTAAAAATCATATTATATAAGAAGTTGTTTAAAGTCCGTTTTGATTATTCCATTTGGGATTACCAGGGATAAGAAACATGTATGATGTAGAGGTGGTTTCCTTACAAGCCTTAATAGTCAGTGCTGCTTTGATTTTTGTGTGAAATTTTAGTTGCCATCTGAGCCCTGCTATGGTCAAGGACTGGAAGATTAATAATTTTGTAGCAGATTTTTGGGATCATGTTCCCCATAATGCACTGGTGTTGAAATAACTGACCGAATAAATTGTGAACTTTGATGTGAAGACCGACCATCATAAAACTGACACAATGATGGTTACTAAAGATCATTTCATAGATCTGGTTTCCTTTTAAATACAAACCAATATCCCACAGTACTCTGAAGCAGAACAAAAGCTGTGAATCAAACTATATATTTGAATATTGAGTTAAAGACAAACTGCTGACTGTGGTTGGAGAGCTTGTTGTTTCCCCAAGTATTGATTAAAAACATAAAATTGATTATTAATAGGTAAAATTAGTATTATGTTGTTGTTATGCATCAGCTTTTCTTTTCTAAGGCTATTTTTATGTTTTCTGCAGTTGACACTTGATATTAAAGGATTAAATAACAAAGACACTTCTTTTGTTGATTTATTCTTTGAGAACATCATAGTGAATGAGACCATTTTCATTATCATGCATCTTCTATCACACATACATTTCATTTTAAATCACAGTTTTGATTTAAAACATTGTATAAGCAAGCTCAACACAAACAATGAATGTCTTCTACTTACAGATGTCTACAAGCATGTCAATAAATACTTAAAAGAGAATTCAGAACAATCCAATACAAAGGAAATATATTAGCCCGCCAAGCAGTTTTGTTTGAATTGATGCTTTGCAGTTAACGGATATAAAAAAATCTGAATGCCGTTTAATTGTTTACATATTATATTTATATTGAAATAAAACATTACAATCATAAAGCTGACAGTTTCTTTACAGTAAATATACATTAATTGGTATATACTTAATCTTCCATAATTAGCATTTATTGACATGTCTGTGAAAATTGCGCATTATAACATTATTTCAGTTAACCGGGCCTTTTTGTGAATACTTAGCTGCACAGTAAGTGTAATATACTGAGATTCTATACATATGTACATTATGTAAATAATATGTTCACTTTTAGAAATGGCAGAGATAGTCCTTTTGCAATTCAGGCTGCAACCAAATGTGACAGTGTACCAGGGGCATACCTATAAACATATATGGTGGAAAGGGCCATTTACACTAGTCTTTTATATTATATAGATTAAGTACACAAAAATAAGTTAATTTCAGATAATTGGAAAGATGGCAAATTATTGCAATCTAAAATCTAAATTTAGACATTTTATGTATTATATAAATACTTTGTCTGTACTAAATCTGTACAATAAATAATGGATGACACTATGAATTGCTTTTCCACTATATGTACTGATATGCACCTTTTAAAATGTCAAACAGAGAAGCTATAGTAGAAAACTGGGTTTGGGATCTTGGCTCCTTTCAGGTCTTTAGCTGTAAATATCAGCAATGCCAAACGTGTCATTTTAAAAGCCACAATTTTTGCATCCATACCACATGCTTTCCAGGCGTTTCTAACCTGTTTTTATCATTGATTCTGATTTGTTACTGTAGTGGGAAACCTTTTGCATGGTGTGCATTATGGCACAGTCACTGAATCAAGCTTGTTCTGACTCAGGGACACTCCTCCAACAGCTGTGGCATTCAAACAATTTGGATCTCAATAAAGACTTTCTGAGGAAGATGAAACCCAGTGAGTGTGAGTTTTTCATTTGCACTGGTCAACAACACATAACTCCCCTTTCCAGCCTCAGTCATAATTGTGATTTGGGTTATTTTAACCTACACAAGGATATTTGCTGTTTTAAAATGGTTGCCTACAAAAACGATTGTCCCCTGTTTTTTGTGCTTTTCAAACAACTATCCAAACATTACTATTATATTCAGTGATTAATTTCATTGGTAAAATATGAACATCTACTTATTGTTTTAGAGTGAAGTGCCAAAAGGTTTAGACTCTCCATATGCTTGTTGTGTATGTAGCGTCCATATTTGTAGATATAGGTTCATAAAAATGTTATACCAGATGAATAGATTGAATAATATACTACCTTACAGTCAACGCTGCAAAACCAAGTTGCAAAGCCAAGTTTAAGTAGTGAAGATAAAAACTACAGAAAATAATAATAATAATAATGATAATTTAATAAATAAATAAATAAATAAATAATAATAATAATAATCTTATTTGTTCTTACTTGGCCCTATAACAGAATGAATGATGTTCGTGACTCCTCTTGAGACAATTGCTGGAGATGGTTTTACATATGACCACTAGAGGGCGTAAGCAATTGGAAAGATTCATTTACATACTGTTTACGTATTGTCGCTGAGTGCCTTTTTTTTTAAGATTTAACTTTAAAGTAACACTCTTATCGTACGGACTGAGCTAAAGTGATTACCTGCTCTGTTCACAGAGTACTAGATAAAACTGATATCTTCACAGCAAAAGAGCATGACTAGCTGTTTGTTATGAACTTTGAACTTGAGTCAGAAATACAAAGGCTGAAAGAACTTGAACACAAACGGACCATGGCAAAGCAGTTAATGTGTGAGGAGGAGACTGTGTTTATTAATCCAAGTGTCGAAGATCTAATTCCACAGTAACAAATGGAGGAAATTATGGACACCTGTAGAGCACATCAACAAAAAGGTGAAAAGATTTTTGTTTGTTTGGCTATTTTTAGAGCTTGGATGTTTGTTTTGTTTTTGTCAGTGATGTCTGCAGTGTCTTAGTTCATTTCAGTTAATTTTCTTGTTTATTTAATTTGTATTTTGTATATTAATATGAGAATATACTACACCTACTCTAATGCATAATTTTTTTTTTTTTCTATTTTTTTACTTGTGAAATCTGAAATCTAATCTAGAGTTAACTTGCATTCAGCAAGTTTACTTTACTCACAGCTACGAATTTGTGGATCTTAATGATTGTGAGAAAGTAACAGTTACTTTCAGGGTAAAAAAAAAAAAAAAAAAAAGCACATTACTTGTCAATTAGACTAAAGTTAACTTAAATGAGACAAGTAACTTCAGCAGTGAAGTATTATTGCCAAGAGTCCAGCTCCAGTTTCCATTTTTGTCTGTTCCCAGTTAAACGTTTTGCTAGGTTTTTTTTTCTAAATGGCATTATTGCAAAATAGAACTTGTTTTTACTGTAACTTGTGTATATAAGTAACTTTACTTGCTCAGTTGAAGGCAATTGGTTTCCATGGTTTTACCAAGTAAGATTAATTTTCTCTTAAAATAAAGAGAAACTGACTTAAGCTCAGCTTTAGATTCACAGTCCACTTTAGTCAGATTTTTCAAGGTAATCGGTTTCCTAGATTTTTTCAAGTAAGGTCTACTTATTAGATATTAGTGTAACTGCAATAACACTGATGACTGATGTTTTTTTTTTTCTTTTTATCGAAACATAGTACAGGAATAGGAATTGCATTGCAAGTATACAAAAACAAGTATTGATATTTGTGAGAAAAAAATGCATGTAAATTTCATGTTTTATAATTAGACAATCAATAAAGGACTAAATTGCAGTACATGACAACCAAAAGAGGGACAGGTGGTCATCCTAAATGTGTCAGATTTGTACAATTAAAAAAATCATTTATGTTTTCTCCTTAGTAAATTTCTATCACTGTTACCTATTCTTGTATCCATTCACAGGAATCAAAAGTGTTCATGAGTTGCGCCTTGTCCTTTTTGGTCATGGATGGCTGGAGAAGAGTTCAACTGGAAACACCCTACTTCAGCAACAAATGTTTGACACCAGACGAGACGTGAAAATGTGTGTTAGGAGACAGACTTCGAACCAAAATGGCAAAAGAATTATTGTGATCAACACTCCGGACAGATGGGTGCAATACACTGTACAAGACCCAGGTTTAATCAATGACAATATGGCTGAATGCTTGTGTATGTGTCAACCAGGACCCCATGCATTTCTTATGGTGGTGCCTCTTGGTGCTAACAAAGGGAGAGAGTGGACAGTGGAGGGACCTCTTCAACTGCTAAATGATCATGTATGGAAAAACACAATTGTTGTATTTACCAAACCCGAAAAGTTAAAAGGGATTTCAATACAAGATTATGTAACAAAAATGAAGTATCTTGGACCACTGCTGGAGAAATGTGGACATAGGTACCATCTTTTAGACACAAGCTTTTATGGACAGGAGAGTCAAGTGGAAGAGCTTTGGGAGAAAATTGATGTGATGATAGAAAACAACAAAACAGAGACAGGAGTTGGGATTTCAACCAAAGTGGAGGCATTTTTATCAGAGCTGAACAGAGAGGAGGTGGAGAAGAAGGCCAAGCTAAGGCAAAGCAGCAGACAAGCATCAAGGAGTGTGCTGAGATCCCTTACTGGTAAGTATTGTTTGTTTTCTCTGATGGAAATGGTCAGTTAGTTCGATGTAGACTTGATTTGGTCCACTATATCCAGACATAGTTTAGTCCCACTTTTGATGTGGTGTGTGTGTGTGTGTGTGTGTGTAAATATACCTTTAAAAAGTACTAACTGAACACCAAGTGGAAAAGTGCAAAATAAAGGATGTAAAACTGAGCAGGAGTAGGCACTAGAGATATGAGCTGTCCTTGTTGCAGTTGCAGAATTTATTGTCTGCTCTCCTCTTCTGCTTTACTAACTTCATATGAGAAATACAATTTTGTATGAATGAAGACATTTTATTCCTCCTTGTACATATTTACTTTGGAAAAATGAACAAAGACTTTCATAAATCATAATGAACACAAAGTTTATCAAGATTCAGGCTTGGTAACAACTTAAGGGATTTGTAGTTAAAGTAGTGCAATAACTAAGAAGTTACTAGTCCTTAATGATTCTTAATAAACTTTTTGTTCATTATAAACAAAGTATATCCTTATGATGTATTAAAACTAATGAAGATTACAGTAAGTATTTATTACACATTACCAGTTTGCCTTTTTATGTTTAATTTAGAAAAGCGAGACCCAGCTTCAGAACATCGAATCCTGATTGTCGGTCCAAAGCATGCTGGGAAAAGTTCAACTGCCAACACTATCCTCGGAACTGCAGACTTCAGTACAGCTATGGAGATGTCTCAAAGTCATACAGGCCAGGGTGAGGTTTACGAGAAGAAAGTAACTGTAGTGGATACTCCTGGCTGGCACGGCAGATACTATAGTCAAGATACTCCACTTGAAATAGTACAACAGATTATAGAAAGTTCAAATACTTCAGTACCTAACGCAGTACTTCTGGTTTTACGCTGTGATGAGACTTTTACTGAAACCGATCGCCTGAAAGTGGAGGAACATATGAGTTTGTTGGACACCCACGTTTGGTCAAAGACTATATTGATGTTTACCTATAAAGACAAACTATGCAGCACTGCTATTGAGGAGCACATTGAGAGGTGGCCTGCTTTACAATGGATAGTAGACAAATGTGGAAATAGGTATCACGTTTTAAATAATTTAGACAAAAATGACCAAATTCAAGTTAGAGACCTGCTAGAGAAGATAGAGGAACTGGACCTGTTTAATGATCATCAGTATTTGCTACAGTGTTATATGCACGCTCAAGAAAGCTGCCAAAATTTAGACAAAAAATGCAAGGAAACTGAAATTCAGCTGAACAAAACAAAAGCAGAGAATGAAGAATTGAGGAAAATGAATGAAGAGAAGGATTGCTTAACTAATAACTTAATGGAAACAGTAGCGCAAAAAGACATTGTAATCTGCACGTATAAAAACAAGGTAGACGAAATGAATGCTAACCAAAATATTACACTTCGGAGCTTGGAAAATGTAGAAAGGGACAACAACCAACTTAAAAAGTATCTCATGGAAAAAGATCAGCTAATAGCATGGTTGTCATCTGAGAAGACAACAGCTCAAAAAAGCATTGAAGTAGAGAGAGAACGAGTGGACAAAAAGCTGAGTGAGACGATTAAAATGCAAGATGAAATGGAAATGGAAATTATGAAGCTACAAGAGGAGAAGAAACAACTGAATACAGAGAATGAATGTACCAAGATGATGCTGCAGTCGGTGGTGACGGAGGTCCAAAAGCATTTTAAGAAAAAGTACAATCTGCAAAGAAAAATGACGGTGGATGTGAGCACTTTGGACATGCTTTTCAGACTGGAGAATGAGGAAGAGGGGCTGAAGAACAAACATCGTGAGTATAATCACCTATCTATTATTAGTAGTAGTAGTAACAGTAGTAGTAGTAGTAGTAGTTGTTATTTATTCTTACGTTATAATTTATTTCTATTACAGCTGAGCAAAATATCCATCTATGTGAATCTGAAAAACTGGTGAGATTTTACAGTTTCACTTTATCATGTTATTTATTTTACACATTTAGACCACCATGCCTATGTTGTGTTTATGTTTGAAAAAAATTGGGAGAAATTTCTCATTACTGAATTAAATACTGAGTTCTGGATTGACAGTGTTATCACTATTATTATATATTCATTGCTGGTTGTAATACTCCTGAAAGAAATTGTATTCCATTATGCCATTTGTTGCATAAACTCCAATACACAGCCCTCCTGTTTAAAAAAAATAGACAAAACTAGGTCAAATTTGAGTAAAATCTTAAATATAATTATGTTAACTATGTTTCAGTGTGAAACTACTCTAAGCTGTCATATGCACTTTAAATGTGTTTGTTTTTTGTTGCCCAGATGAAGCCTCGCTCTCCCCTCACCTCCTCCCCTGCATGGCTGTTGGCTGGAGGAGCTGCACTGGGGGCTGTTGTGGGTGGAGCGTTTGGAGGTTCCTGCAGGATGGAGGCAGGACTCAGGCTGAATCTGTGCTCTGCTGCTGGGGCTGCAGCCGGGACACTACTGGGGGCCTGCTGGAAATCTGCTGGGTCGAAGACACAAGTCCTCAGGGAGAGTAGGAACAAAGACAAAAAGTGATTAGTGGAGTGTAGAGCAGAATCAAATCGAAAACACTAAATGGACACTGAAACACAATTAACAGATTGCTAAGGCTGCAGTTTTTGAAGAAGGCAAAGCAAGTTTATTTGTATAGCATTTGTACCCAGAGTAAAAAGTACTTTACAAAATAAGAAATACATTAAAATCATAAAAACACTATAGAGAAGAGTGCAAGAATTGTTTTGAGTTTAGATTAAATTTTTGTCAAAGTAGAGACCTGTCTCACATTTTCAAGAAGACTGTTCCAGATTTTAGCTGCATATGAAATGCTGACTCTGGGCCCCAGCAGGAGGCTGGTCCCTGAGGTTCACAGAGTGCCAGATGGTTCATATGGCACTAACATGTCAGAGATATAGTACTATTATTTGCTCCACAAACAACAATAATAAACTTCTCGCCCGCAATTTAGATCATTACAAACACTGAACATTTTGAAATGTGATTGTTGTGTTAGTTTGTCAGTTCATACTATCTCTACGGACATTTTGCACTACTGCTTCAAACAGTACAGAATAATTTTTTTTTTTAAACATCTCATATTATATCAAGCTCTGTTGTGCTTGACATGAACTTTCTTATTGACCACGGTTGTAACTTACAACTTAAGATTCTTAACCTAATATAAACTACTACAAAACATTGGGTAATAAAACTTGCAGAACTGAGACTAATCTGAGTACAGCTGCGTGTGAGTCTAATAATCTGATAAACGTTATGGAGGCGTGGATCTGTAATAAGATCTTACACTTCCATAGATGGAGGACAGTGCTCCGGTTGTGTTTGTACCGTGTATTTGTACCAGTGTCTCTGTACCTGTGTATTGTACCAGTGTCTCGTAGCTCCACTCTGGTGCTTTAATGGAAAGTTCTGCTTCTTTCTCCTCCTCATGTCTTTCCGCTTTTGGCTTGTCTTGAGCCCGGGCTCACAGACATTTATTCAATAACTGAGCTCTTATGAGACAAAAATACAACCCTTAACAAAAAAAGACTATTAATAAAAATCTAAAAAGATTATTATCTGAGTATCACAACACGTTTAACAAATGACATGGCAGAAAAACCTGAAAAGAAGACAGGCTACTGGTTACCATAGTAATGGGGTCTGGGTCAGCTAACCGAGGTAGGACAGGTTTATGACTTTTCAGAAAAAAAGTATTAAATAGCCTATCCCATAAAACAATCAACTGGGACTTAGTAAAGGAAACACTCATTCATTCATTCATTCATAAAAAATAAAGAACTGAGACGGGGGTTATGTGTTTGAATATTGTGAATCCAGAGGTCTGGTTCTTGTATTCTTTCTCCAGCAGACGGCGCCACTGCTCTGGGTGACGCGGGGTACTTGATTTTCCTCTGTAAGACTCAGTCAAAAGTCAAAAATTCAGAGGTATAGCACAGCCATCAGATTTCCACGCATTTCACAATTTTGTTTGAGAAACATGTTTTTGTTTTCTTTCTAAATTCTACACGCATTACACAGTTTATTCAACATTACAATATTTACAAATGTACTTTTTATTCTAGCAGCAGAAGGTATTTTGGTAATGACTGACTAAATCAAACCTATAAATATAACTTTAAAGCTACAAGATAAAAGACAGATTTAAGCTGGTACAGTCAATATATTGAAATGTATATGGCATTTGAGCAATTATATTTATTAAGATTTCAAATTGTATTTCCTGGTTGAACACGGACAGCAGATACAGAGTCAATTTCATAACTTTTAACTAGCAGCCATACTATGAAATGACACAATAGTTCAATGATCCCTGTATTTGAAAGTTTTGATAACAGTTTTAGAACCAGTACATCCTTTATTTTTGTGCTTTTCTTTATAAGTTTTTTCCGGAAACTAACATAAAACTGAAGTAAAACTATGATAAATATTTACCACAAGTAAAAAACTTTCCATACACACTTTAAAATCGGGCTAAAAGAGGCAGGTTTTACGCTGAAGCAACCATCTCCATTTATCCAGGCTGGGGACTGGCACAGAGGGACACACAGCGCCCTCTATGGCTGGATTAGACCCACCGCCCGTGCTTGTAGAGTTAGTGTGTTAGTAAGTGCGTGCAGACATACTCACCATAAACAGCAGCCTTTGGACCTGTGAAGACTACTTTAAAAGTTAAGTAAAACAGTTTAGATCTGCAGTGAGAAGAGTCAGAAGAGTTAGGGTTAGAACTGTCATTTCACAAGACAAGTCCAAAAAATTTTACAACATACACAATGGCAATATTAATATGAGATTTAACCTTTAACCCTGTAAAGTTAATACAGTGTTTAAACAGAAATGTCAATGTATTTCAAACAGGTTAAAATGAACAGACCCTGTGCAAACCTGAAAAAGAGAAGGATTAGGACACGACTACTAGACTTTTAGTTTAGTGTAAGAGTTAGGACCAGAGCCGTCACACTCTATAAAGAAGTCCAAATCTGGTCCATGTTTAGACCAGTTCAGACCAAACCAAATATCAAACGTGCACACAACCCAATTATTAATTAATTATGATCTGTTATTAATTAATCTAATTAAGCTCTTTTTAATCTCACCTAAAAATTTCTGAGAAAAGCCTTCAATTTGAGGTATTTTCATTTAAATTCATTATTACATTATTGTGGCAGATCAAAAGACTGATATAGAACAAAAAAAAGTGACTTTATAAAGTCATTTATTGTTTAACAAACTTTAACAGATGCAGTCACTTACATTACACAGTATCATCATTATTATTACTATTACTAATCTGCAGTGTTGGGAAGGTTACTTTTAAAATGTATTCCCCTACAGATTACATATCCCAAAATGTAGTTTGTAACGTAATCCATTTAATTACTTAAAGTGAGTAATGTAATCTGAATACTTTGGATTACTTGATATTGTCATGCTTTTTAAAACTACATGAATGTAGCAACTGCATCCTGCAAATTCTTGTTTGTTCTCTTCAAATTGGTTGTTGAGCCCAAGTCTCCATGAATAAGAAACTGTTTGCTGTAAAGTAGCAAAGACGAGGAAATCTGAACATAATAACTTTTGTTTACTTAAAGACAATAAAAAGTCCAGTCTTTCCTTAACCATATTAAAAATATTATTGATAGAGAAATGCTTTATATATGAGATCACTGGTTTTAGTCCTGGTTTTAGTCCTGGTTTAGTCCTGGACTGGGTTAGTCCTGGTTTTAGTTCTGGTGTTAGTTCTGGTTTAGCTGGTTTAGTCCTGGTTTAGACCTGGTTTAGTCCTGGACTGGGTTAGTCCCGGTTTTAGTCTTGGTTCTGGTTTAGAGGCTAACTTGGTTTGGACTTGGTAGGTCATCTCCTTTAGAAGCTATTGAAAAAAAACACAATTTTTTAAGTTTAAAAATTCCTAAAAATCCCACAAAGGGTTAAATTGGAAAACCAAAAGGTGTGCGTGACACCTGAGGAGTAGGACTACTATAATAACTTGGTTTGGTGTTTTTAGATTAATTGACCTGGAAGATATATATATTTTATATATATTATATATCTTTTTCTCTTTTTTTTTTTTTAGCAGACTCCATTCAATGCAATTGTAATTTATTGAAGGTCTCTAACCCGCGGACTCAGTGTGGAGCTTTAGTGTACAGTTCCCCGCACCATGAAGGAGCAAGCGGGGCACAGGCAATGAACATCTCCGCTGTTGTTGCTGTTATGTGACACTGGAGTGGACCCAAAAAGAGACTCAAAACTACAACAAGAAAGTGCAAAAGAAACAAGGTTTATTAACCAGGGAGGTCTGGTGGTGGAGAGATGAGGAGCCAGATGTCGGGATGCAGGAGTCTTGAAAGGCAGGAACTAGGAGCACAAAAATGCAGGTAAGTATATAGCAAGCGAGGAAAAATCAAAAGCTGAGCCGATAGGAAAATCACCGTCAGGTAGACGAAAACAATCTGGCAGAGTCTGGCAGGAGAGCTGGGCCTTTGTAGCAGGCTTGATTGGAGATGGAAAGCAGGTGCTCCCAGCAGACTCCGCCCACGTCCACACCCAGAAGACTCAGGACAGGCAGGGGCGTGACAGTTGCGTAACTGAATATCTAACGTCTGATGTGAAACTAACTTCACCACGGTAGCCAGTAGGTGGTTTCGTGCGCACATGAAGCTTCGAGAAATGAACCAGTTGGCTCAAGTGGTTCAATGCCTCATGAGGCTTTATCTCACCATCACTACTAATGACGTCAAATTTACTGCAAACTTCAGGCTCTCCCATAGACCTCTGTAACATCGGTTGACCGTGAGCGGCTTGGGGTTCAGTGAGCAAGGTAAAAAACAAATCCAGACACAGACCGGTACTTGTGGTCCACAGTTTACTTTTGTTTTTTCAATGATTACAAAAGTGCAAGTGCAGGGTGCAAAACGGAGGCAGGCAGCAGTTTCCTCTCCAGCAGCAGAACACAGACTGATCTTGAAGGTGCCTTTTATGCTGGTCCTACTGATTGGATAAAACCACTATGCTAAAACAGGGATGGTTAAAATTATCATTAGCGTAAAATTAAAACCTAAACCTCCATAAAACAACCCAAAACCCAGATAACTATTAAAACCACCAACTATATACATAAAACCCTAAAACCATTACACCAATTAAATGTTAAAACCCATAAACCAATAAAACACCTAACCTAAAACCCCTGTACAAAATGTTACACGTGGTCCAGCTCGTTTCCGGGGGACTCTTTTCACACCTGGACAGAAGATAAAAAAGGGAGGTAAGTAAAAGCAGATCCACCATTCATTAAAACTAGTGATGGGCAGATGAAGCTTCATGAAGCATTGAAGCCTTTCATCCAATTGGTTCACTCTGGTGCAAAGCTTCCTGGAGCTTCATTTGTTCTAGTAGGATGTCTACTGGATGCAAAAAATATCAGTTGACATGAATTTGAAGTGTGTTGCATTTTGCAGAAAGCCTGTGAATAAAACTGTCAGCAAAGTAAAGAAGTATGCAAAACATGTATATTGTAGTGATGTATACTGTGTGTGTATATATATAAATATTTATAAATATAAATACTTTTATATATATATATATACTGGCAGTATGGAAAATTATTATTTGGAAATTATGAAAATGCTAATGATCATTTACAGTGAGGTGAGGGTGGTTGGGGTTGGAGTATGGACAGTGATTGTGCTTTTGTAACGTTGAGTGATTATGGTTCAGGGGACACATCATTGGTTTTTATTTAAAAACAACAGTTTCTCCACTGTGGCAGGTCTCAGGCGATTTCTTTTTTTTGACAATATTTCTCCTGCTTTCCAAAAACACCCGCTCACAGGGCACAGATGAGGCAGGCGTACACAAGAATGCCACTGCTAATTTATATAAATGGGGATAGACATATTTCTGTCTCTCCCAGTATTGAAGGGGGTCCTCCAGCCTTCCAGTATTTGGCTCCATCATGTACCGTTGGACCTCAATATTTGCGTCTGCTATTACATTTTGTGTTTGTGTCTGCCTGACTCTGTCATCCAGGCGACGCCACAGGTTGTTACCTAAGAAATAAGAATTGTTTTTTTGTGAGTTTAAACTGTCTCCAAACTTCCAAACTTTCACTGATCGCAACTCTCCATCAAACACCCACATTTTGAATGAAGACTGAGCAGTTTATATCGCTGTCAAAACTCGCGGCAAAACCCGAACCACTTCCTGAATCAGTCACGTGGTACAGCCGGGTAGCGAGGCTTCGGACGTCATCATTTTCAGCTCCTCCCCTAAATGAATCAAGCCCATCAAGCCTCGATAAGCGCTTCGCGGAAACGCCCCCTCCCTACTCGGCACACGCTTCGAAGACTCGACACGGAACGTCACATCACTAATTAAAACACAATAAAATACACTAAACACATCAACACTTAAAACATTCTAAAACAGATATTGCACCATATTTATTGCACAAAGTCAATTTAAAATGTAATTTGTTATTGTCTCCCTTTTCCTCCAGGGACAAGCAACTTCCAATTAAAGTGCTGTGCCTCAGGAATAAAAAATGGTTAAAGGAAAGCCAATAAATATTTTTTAAAACCAATTGTGTGCAATTTATTTTGTGATGTGCAAATATGTTAAAAGTGCTGTGTGCAAGGAAAGTGCAGTGTTTTAAAGTGCTCTAGTGAAGGGTGAAGGTGCTAAGTGTGGTTCTGGGGTAACAAACCAGCCTGTTTGTTACAACCTCCATTTAGTCGCTCCGACCCAGTGCACTCAAATGCCAAACATATGGCTCAGATAAAGTGATATGAGCACATTTAACATGATAAAAAATATGTCTAAGCAGATACATGTTCAATTTTAAACAAAAAATTAAACATATAGCCTAATACAAAATAAAAAATAACATGACATGCTGTCTGCACTGCTCTTCATAACTGTGTAAACCTTTGTTTGCTCTGCTAGTGGAATTACTTATTAATAATGTGTATAGTGAACAAAATGATGTATTGTATTGTGTTAATGAAAATGCACTCAAAATGTTGCAAATATTTATTGAAAGAAAAATGGGCTATAATGGCCTAAAGGTTAAGACACAAGAATCTGTCATGTTTAATATAAGACACTTCAAAAAATAAAACAAAAGTAACACACCAGTCTGTAAGAGTGTGCCATTTTATAGCAGAAGAAGAAGATAGACCTAAACTCAACATGCCTTTAAACCAGTGTTCCCCAAACTTTTTTTCTGCGGAACCATATTTTAAAAGTCACAAACCTTCGCAACCGAAGTCAATAGACATTATTAAAATCACAAAATAAAGGTGGATTTGACAATTATTCAACATTAATGAGAATATTTTATTGTTGACTGAGTGATTGTGTCTCTCTGAAAAATTATTATTACTCAAGTTTTAAACAATGAAAAACAGTCATTGAACCAGCAATAAAAGGATCCATAAGTCGACTATTTGGACATAAATAAATAAATAAATTTAACTGGACATTTCTTTTTCTTTTCAACATTCAATTGACCTACCTGCAGATCATGACAAGCGACCCCAAAAAAAATCTTTTGTGACCCACCTGAGGGTCACGACCCAGTCTTTGGGAAACAATGCGTTAAACCACAAGTGTCAACACTTTTTTTTTCATCAATGGATACATATTGAAGTATATTTGAAGCAGAAAGCCCCAGAGCAGTCAGTTACTCTTTGGGTAATATTTATAGCTTGGGGCATTATTTATAGGTCTGTATCATTATGTAGTTTGATGTTTGATTGAAAATACTTAATTTTAAAGTAAAAAGTACTACCTATGATCATTTGGGCTAATTCAGCAATGGTCAGCATACACAAGTGAATTACTTCAGAGAAATAGATTCAATGAAACATTTGCAATCATTTTAGTGAAAACCTTTTATTTCTTTTTGAAAAATTTATAGGAGCCCTGATCTTGTTTCACACCAAACACTTGGGCAATCCTGTTTCTCACTTGTGTCAACGCCAAGCCGTAGATTACTGGATTCATAATTGGAGGAACAACCAGAAACTCAATGGCCATAAAGTTTTGGATTCCTTGTGGTAGAGTGTTAGAGCCAAATCGAATGTAGAGTAAATCAAAAAGGAGTGAGACACCCAGAATTCCTAGACAGAACAGGTGTGGGAGACAAGTTTGCATAAACTTGCTCATGTTTTCTTTGGATTGTCGGCATGTTCGTATTAAATTAAAATATGACCCAACAATAAATAGGTAGTGGCCCACATAAATAGAATATGTAAAGACTGGTACCATAAAACCGGCCACAGAAGCAGTACAAGCAAGTTTGTTTACTAAATAATTGATACAGTAGAGTTTGGGAATATGTGAGCCGCATAACTTTAAAATAAACGTTGTTGTCGAACCAATCATCATCATGATCACGGGCAGAAGCCAAGCAAACAGGACCAAAAGGCCAACTCTTTGTCTTGTAATTACAGAGTGGTACACCAGAGGGCGGCAAATAGCAACATATCGGTCAAAAGACATGAGTAAAAGAATAGACAAATCAATACCAACTGCGACATGAATTACAAATGCCTGCACCAAACAACCAGCGAATGAAATAACATGAGCGGAAGAGAGGAGGTCAATGAGGAACTTGGGGTAAAATCCTGCAGTTCCAACCAGTCCATTGATGCACAGGTTACACAGAAAAATGTACATCGGCTCATGGAGGTTTTTATCCATAATAATAGTCACTATAATAGTCACATTAGCCACCCAGATTAAACTGTAACACAAAAAAGTCACAACAAACAAAGGGATCCTGTACTCCTCTGTACCATTTAAACCAGACAATGTGAATACAGTTACAGCTGAGGCATTGTCCATTGCATTGTTTCTGTTCTTCCTATTAAAATATTGTAGCCTCAATGACTACCTCCTCCCAAACACAAAAAACATTGGAGCTATTCTCTGGCTTCACCTTATCTGCTCTTATAGTTGGATTTAACGTCACATAACACACCTCTAGTCCCACAGTGCCCCTTGTTTACAGCCCAAAAAGATATTAATTTATTTTCAGTGTCCTTATGTGCACCATAATGAAATAATAAGACAAAAAAGCCTAAACATTAGACCAGAAACTGCATAAACCAAGGAATAAACATTGAAAGGCCTCGTTAATAGTCTTACAATAGTCTACAGTGAGATTTCTCCATCTAATAGCAAAATGAAACAGATTAAACAAAACCAAAATAGGCCTATAAATGGTCAGATCTCCCTTATTTAGTTTTCTTTACATTATTTTTGTGAATGTAATACAAGAAGGTGTTCAGTCAGTAGTGATTAGGGAAAAAGTAATCTTCAAAAGATGTAGTTGTGATTTTCTATTCTTCTTGCTTTGTATCTTTGGTTGAAGGTTATCGTAATATCTTACATTTCTAGTTTAAATATTGGTCAGAGCAGGGTTGTAATCTAACAGTGTGCAGAAACTGTAGACTTGCATTCATGGACAGATGTTGAAGAATTTTAGAGTGAAATTGACTAAATTGCGACAAAGGTAGTTTAGGGAGTTGTGGTTATCAGTGGAGAATCATTGGCATAAGACCAAAACCATGACACAATTAAACCCTATCGCTGTCCCTGAAAATGAAATGAATGCATATATTGTACAACAAACGTACAAAATTACTGCTGTCATTCTCGTAGTAAAAGTGACAAAAATACAATGCAAATTAGATTGTTTGGTTTCAGATAATTAAAATAGCCCAAATGAACTCCTATTACATATTGTTGGCACATTATGCATGTAAAGCACACTTAAGCATACGCACTTAGTCTCATCCACCAATACTTGTTGACCTTATTATGAAATTATTTATATTATGAAATTACAACAATGCTTAACTGTAACGTAATACAAAAGACAAGAACATTAGAAATGATAAGATGCCCGTTATTTCCCAGGATACGTCAGTAAATATACAATTCTTTTGCGTATTTTCCCCAATTTAAGTCCATAAATTAAAGGATTAATGAATGGAGGAATGACAAGAAATTCAATTGCGATGAAGTTTTGAAGGCTTTGTGGGATAGCATTAGAACCAAACCTCATGTACATCAAATCATAAAGAATCGCAAAGAGAAATGTTGTTAAAGAAGTCAAATGTGGAACACAGGTCTGCATAAACTTCCTTTGTTCATCCTTAGACCTAACACAGATTTTAACCATGTGCATGTACGTCCATATAATGAAGAAACCATGACACAAATATATGATAATTGTAGCATATGAAAGTACATTATTCGAGATGGTTTCATTTCCTGGACAGGCAAGTTTGACAACAACCCAGTTAACACAAAATATTTTCTGAATTCTTGAGCTGCACAGACGAAGTTTAGATGTTCGAATAATGCTAATAGCAAAAATAGACAATGGCATAACCCAAGAGAAACATATCAACTGAGACAGCTTCTTTTTAGTCATGATAGAGTGGTAATGCAAAGGAAGGCATATGGCCAGATACCGGTCATACGCCATTACTGCTAAAATAGACAAGTCACAGCAGGCAAAAGAATACATGATAAAAGCCTGGAGGAGACAAGCATCGTATGAGATCTCTGGAGATGTAGCTTGTAAATCGATAAGAAATTTTGGGTAGAAACCAGTTGTTCCATACAACGCACTAAAACAGAAACTACACAGTAAAATATACATTGGCTCGTGGAGATTTGAATCTAAAATGATTATAACAATAAGAGAGATATTTAAAAACAGAATCAGGCAGTAATACACCAAAGTAAGTGAAAAGATTGTATGTTTATATGTTGCAGTCTCATTCAATGCAGACAGAGTAAAAACCTTTACAATAGATACGTTATCCATCATTTGTATTCCCTTAGTTCTCTAATAAAACAAGACCTCTCTCTTCCGCAGCAGCTAGTGGTAACACAGGTGTGTGGTCTGTGCTCCCTATAGCCCTCTGTACCCTCCATCCACTGACCTTTTATACAAAAACAGCAAACGTCTGGGAATTCAAGCTCACAGACCCTGAGGTGAAAGGTGAGTATTTCAGAGAAATAAGTCCCAGCCTTGTGTCCTGGTGTACTTTTGTCTCTGAACTCACAGTAATGCAACATTCACTATGACATACCCCAACACCTGACTGACTTAATCATATCAAAGATTTTTTTTTTTTAATGAATGCATTTTCGTCCTCTTCCAGTGGAACAGAAATAACTTCCTTGTAGGCACTGTAAATAAAATCCTTGTTGCCATCAATGGGACAACACAGACCAATCAATCATCAACTTTATTAATCCCAAAGGGCAATTTAGTTCACAGATCTCTCGCTGTACATAAACCATAAATAAAATCATGTACATTCAATACACACCATGCATTCAAACTCGAGTGTATCAGGAGACACATTAGCAAATTCACTTTCCATTTAGAAGTTTTATGGCAGAAGGAAACAAAATATTTAGCAAGAGAGTCTAGAATGTAATATGCATGGTTACTAGTACTTTTACCCAAAAAAGACATTGTGCCATGTGGAACTGCACCAACATCTGGGCTGGCAACTTGGCATGCCTGTTGCAGGAAGTCCATGATCATTCTCACTGTCTTTTGGACGCTAAGCTCCAGGTTGTTGCCACTGCATCAGGTCACCAGCCAGTCCACCTCATAGGAGCAGCACTTGGTTTATAGGGAGAAGAGCAGGGGAGAAAGTGCCCAGCCCTGTGGAGTCCCTGTACTGATTGTCTGAGTGACCCAGACATTCTTCTCAAGCTGCACACTCTGCTTCTGGTCTGTCACGGTTAGGGTCAGTGAAGTTGAACCCATTCAACCTGATCTGCAGGTTTTAGGGAGAATCTGGAGTTGACTTAGTGAGTTAGACTTTATTGATTCACAAGAGAAATTACTTGTACACAGTAGCTCACACAACACATTATATTACAATAACACAGAGTAAAAAATATATTAAAAATGGTGATAAACCTCTAGCCTTCAGTCAGGACTTCAGTCTTAACTGAAAAAAGCTGAAACTGACTGATCCAAATTCACCTGCTGCCAGTGAGACATAAATGTGTGTGTGGTATGCATAGCTGTTTTAATACACATTATTGCTCCAAATTAACTGGCCTAAAGACAGCATGTAGACACTGATTAGAAGGAGTCCCAAGATTGACCTCTGGGGGTCCCCACAGGTCAAAGCCATGTGATCTAGTTAGGACATGAACTAGTTTAGGCCAGAGATTCTAGTCGCTGTAAGAGGATTCCACGAGTGACAAAGTCAAGAAAATATTCAGTACAATGGTGGGGTCTAAAACCTTACTGGAAAACAGCAAAGGAGTTGTTCATTAGAAGAGAGTTAGTTCTCTGTTGCAAAACTACTTTTTAAACACTTCTACTACTACTCTATTACCATCTTTTATTGGACAAATGCATTTTATCATAAAATATTTGTATTTATTAAGTAGAACTTATAAGGCAAGTTTAGTGTTTCCTTGAGAAGCTCCGATTCGTTTTTAAATTGCTCTCTGTACAGAAAAGTACTGCTAGATTAGCAATATGTTTTTTATCATAATATGACTGATCTATGTAATTTTGTTGCACAGCTTTTATGTATAATGACAAATAAAAAATCATCTCAATTTAAAAAGTCAGGAGGTACTGAAAAACATGAAACAGCATCACTAATCCAAGCCTATAAACAACACAGTTTTGAAATGATGTTAGTTATGAAATGTTCTATTATTGTTTTGTATGTTTGGTTGAAGGCCACATTATCTTACAGTGCTAGTTTGAATATTAGGGACTCAGACCACAGTGGTAATCTAACTGTGTTGTTGAAATAATTAGAAATTATATTTCAGCCACTTTTGTTTTGTAATCTTAAATTATACCTTTTACTTGGAGTATAAGCATCAGATGGCAACTGGCATTATTTATACAACATTTATTCATGTTTTTGCAATATTACAGCAAAATATGACCATGAATTTAAATTAAAACGTGAATGACTGATATAATGCTGATATACTTTCTTTGAATAAGTTAAATAATTGTAAGTGTATGATAATTTTTTTTTACATTGTGTTTGCTCCCTTTTGTTACATATTTTCTTTACTTAGTTTTATATTATTTACTTTCACACATTTCACATTTAGAGCAGCCAAAAGCTAAGAATCTTGCTGTAAATAAAACAATAACTGTAACAGTCAAAACAAAAAAGTTCCCTTTAGTGTGTGAAATGTATTGCATGTTTAAAAGGTTTTAAATTTAAAAAATGTAACTGTATTATCATTTGTTGACATACATCTGATCTGATCTGTTATATCTATTAGTAGTAATAGTAGTAGTAGATTTTTCATCCTGGTCAAGAACTTTACAAAAACACATCACATATGTAGTAGAAGGCCTCTCTATTTTTGGTTAAGGCCAACAATTTGTAGGACTCTATTCCTAATTTTTGTCAACTTTAGGCCATATATAAGAGGATTAAATAATGGGGGGATAAGAAGACATTCAATTGCCAAAAAATTCTTCACACCATCTGCTAAAGTTGAACCAAATCTCACGTACATCAAATCAAATATTATTGCAGAAGAAAAGACTGTGAGGCATATAATGTGTGGTAAACATGTCTTCATAAATTTATCTCGGCCTTCCGCTGATTTTATGCATGTTTTTATAATGTTAATATAGGACAAAAATACGGCAACAAAATGGCCAAGGTAAAATGTGTAATTAAAACTTGGGATTATAATATCTGCTATAAAGGGAGCACAAGCAAGTCTGTTTACTAAATAGTTAATGCAGTAGAGCTTTGGTATATGTGACCCACAGAGTTTTATGGTGGATGTTGCAATAGGGCCTAATGCATTAAGCTGCAAAGGAACAAACCAAGCAAAAAAGATCATTACTGAAAGTCTTTGTCTTGTCATTATAGAGTGGTACACAAGAGGCCGACAAATCGCCACATATCGGTCAAAAGCCATAAGTAACAGAAGAGACAAATCAGCAGTAAGAGAGGCATGGAGCACAAATCCCTGCGCCAAACACCCAGCATATGAAATAACATGAGCGGAGGAGAGGAGGTCACTGAGGAACTTGGGGAAAAAACCTGCAGTACCAAACAGTCCGTTGATGCAAAGGTTACATAGACAAATATACATTGGTTCATGGAGGTTCTTATCCATAATAATAATCAGTATAACAGTCACATTAGCCACCCAGATGAAACCGTAACACAAAAATGTTACAACAAACAGAGGGATCCTGTACTTCTCTGTTCCATTTAAACCAGACAGAGTGAACACTAAAGCTGAGGCATTTTCCATCGGCCTGTTTCCTGTTCATCTGTAGATGACTCCCTCCTCTTAAACAGCCCCTGGTCCATCTTCTGCTCACGCTTTATCTGCTCTTATAGGTGGATTCAACATTACGTAACACCTCTATTCCCATAGTGCATTACTTTTCTGTAGTAATTGCTTTGTAAAGAATTCTTAACTTGTCTTTCTTAAATATGTGCCTGTGTGAAAAGGCCTGTAGGCTGCTTACCACGGTATCCAACAGCACACAATGTAACATAAAACTAGTGATTTGCCTGACCTTTACATGTGCCATGTCACATACAAATTTAAACCGGATCTGATAAAGCATGTGCAATTTGCAAAATCAAAATATGCCATGGGTCCATCACAGTGCTATCCTTTATTTGATTCTGCCCAATTTGGCGCATATCAGTGAAATTGCAAATTTCACGGTAAAGGTAGGTGGCTGCTAACATACTGGACCAGAACAATGAACAACATGTGTTAGTCCAGCATAGTTAGTCATCACTGGCCTCATCTAAAATGAGGAAGTACACATCCGAAACCCATATCTAGTATTTCCCTTAGTGCTGTCATGCGATTAAAAAAATTGAGAGATTAATTAATTATGATCTGTAATTAATTAATCTAATTAATCTCTTTTTAATCTCACCTAAAAATTGCTGAGAAAAGCTTCAACTTGAGGTATTTTCATTTAAATTCATTATTACATTATTGTGGCAGATCAAAAGACTGATATAGAACAAAAAAAAGTGACTTTATAAAGTCATTTATTGTTTAACAAATCTCTCCAAATTGGTTGTTGAGCCCAAGTCTCCATGAATAAGAAACTGTTTGCTGTAAAGTAGCAAAGACGAGGAAATCTGAACATCATAACCTTTGTCTACTTAAAGACAATAAAAAGTCAGTCCAGTCTTTCCTTAACCATATTAAAAATATTATTGATTGAGAAATGCTTTATATATATGAAATCACTGGTTTTAGTCCTGGTTCAGACCTGGTTTAGTCCTACTTTAGTCCTAGTTTAGTCCTGGAATGGGTTAGTCCTGGTTTTAGTCCTGGTGTTAGTTCTGGTTTAGTCCTTGGTTTAGTCCTGGTTTAGACCTGGTTTTTAGACCTGGTTTTAGTCCTGGTTTAGTCCTGGTTTAGTCCTGGACTGGGTTAGTCCCGGTTTTAGTCTTGGTGTTAGTTCTGGTTTAGAGGTGCACAGGAGGAAGCGCGGTTTACGCAGCGTACGCGAGAAAACGTAAGCAGCGCACGGGAGCACGTCGGTGTCCGCGCAGTAACTATGGAAAGAAACGTGGTCCGCGCGTTCTCAGGTTAATGACGATGATGAAGGTGTATGTTTGTGTTTGTGTGTTTGTGTGCGTGTCCCCTCATGTGGCAGGTCACTATAGGACAGTAGTGCAGACATCATGAGTCTATGCAGGTTGTTTTCACCAGTGACATTTAAGTTGTAGGCGATTTTATATTTGTTATTTTCTTTTATATTTCACGTCGGGAGAATAATTTCCAAGACACGAATGTGTTTTTACCTGTGCACTGCTGCCTCTGTTCTACTGGCTCTTCGACCTCGTCCATTGTGCGACTGACGCCGCCAACGTTAACATGACGTTTACATCGCTCTTACTGCGCGCGTTTTGTGTGGGTTTCCGGCAATGAGTGGAATTACCGAAATAAAAAAATATATAAATGTGTTTTTTTGTGTGTGTGTTGTTGTCCCAACAACACATAAAAACAGGTTTTATAATAAAGCAACTCGCATACAGAAACAGTAAAGTTAGAGATTAAAAATGAGATTAACGCGATTAAAAAACATAACGCGCTAAATATGACTGTAATTAATTAATCGCAATTAACGCGATAATGTGACACCCCTAATTTCCTATCAGTTTCTAACTTTCTGCAATTGAATGCCTCTCCTAGTCACAGTGAACAGACAGACAGGCAGACAGACAGCGTTAGGAGGGCTCCTTACACTGTCTGCACAGCCCTGCACAGTGCACTTCTATTTAGAGATGATAAAGAATTGAAGACACTTGCTCCCTGTTTGATCACTATATAACATTGTACCATACCATAGTCAGCACACATTGCTTTAGAGTTTGTTTGGCTGCTCTCTCTCTCTCTCTGGTGACCGGAGCACATGGCCCTCTGGTTGTAGTTTATATGGTTAATGGCTCAGGCCAGCTCTGGGGGAACACATTACTGTTCCTCCTGATTTTTGAGGGTAAAGGATGAAAGAATATCTGAGCCAATATAATAGTGTTTAAATGTTTTGACCTGAAGAACTATCTCATAGACTAAGACTTAAACTTAGACAAAGTTTACTGATCCACAAGGGAAATGATTTGGAACATAACACCAGTCCAATAGTGCTTCAGTAACTAATATACAGTACAACATAATTCTATATAGTACACATATACAAGCACTGTATACACACAAGCACAGTATTCACGGTATTTTCTGGTAATTTATGAATTAATTAGTTAAGTTTCCAGCCCTAACCAGTATAAATCATACCAATAAACAATAAAAAAATTGATATAAGATTCCAAATACCAGTTTGACTATTATAGTTAAAAAAGAATATCAGTGATATATATTTATATATCTTCAATAGCAATAAATCATGCATTTTATTTTTAATTAACTGTCTTAAAAGTTGACATTTACTTAAATATAAACAATCACACATAAACTTGTTACAATAGATTAGTAATGATGGAAAGTAGTTAAAGTTTAAGCCTAAAAAAATTTTTTTATTGGTTCCTAATTTTTGTCAACTTTAGGCCATATATAACAGGATTACAGATTGGGGGAAAAATCAGAAATTCAATGGCCATAAAATTCTGAAAATTTTGTGACATTAAATTTGAGCCAAATCTAACATACATCAAGTCGAACAGCACAGAAGCAACAAAGATTGTGAGGCATAAAATGTGGGGTAAACATGTCTTCATAAATTTAATTTGGTTCTCTTTGGATTTGATACATGTCTTTATGATGTGAATATAGGACAAAAAAATAGCAATAAAATGGCAGAAGTAAAATGTGTAATTAAAAGCTGGGAATGCTACTGCTGCTATAGATGGAGTACAAGCAAGTGTGTGTACTAAATGATGAATACAGTAGATTTTGGGGATATGTGACCCACAAAGCTTCACATTAATTAATGGCATTGGACTTATGGAAAGTAACTCAAATGGCAAAAACCAAGCAAAAAATATTAATATTGCAATTCTTTGTCTTGTCATCACAGAGTGGTACACAAGAGGTCGACAAATTGCCACATATCGATCAAAAGACATAAGTAAAAGTATAGACAAATCAGCACCAACATAAGCATGGAGCACAGATCCTTGAATTAGGCAACCAGTAAATGAAATCACATGAGCAGAGGAGAGGAGGTCACTGAGGAACTTGGGGTAAAAACCTGCAGTGCCAACCAGTCCACTGAGGCACAGGTTAACAAGAAAAATGTACATAGGCTCGTGGAGGTTCCTATCCATTATAATAGTCATTATAATAGTCACATTTGATATCCAGATGATAATGTAATACAAAAAAGTTGCAATAAATACAGGGATCCTGTAATTCTCTACTCCACTTAACCCTGACATAGTGAAGACAGTCACAGCTGAAGCATTATCCATTATACTACATCAAGAACACAAACAGTTAAGATCACCACACCAGGCAAGTGTGGCCCCTGCACCAGTTAGACCAGTGTTTTTATATTCTCAGTGTTCTCAGTGTTGTCCAACCATCCATTCCCACATGACTATTTCAAACATAAACTCATGTGGTTTCTAGAGATTTGTGCTATTGATTGCAATTCACTCTCTCTTGACGTAAAAATAAGACCACTGTGTTCTGTCTGCATCTAATTATAAAATGTTTTATTGTTTGATAACTGCATTGTTATCATTAAGGACACACCAATCCAGCTTTCAGTACTATAGCATTAAGTAGCTGCCAATATCTAATATCAACCGATACCAATGCAAAGACTGAAAAAAGCATTTATTTCCTTTAAACAAAAATAAAATAAGACAAAATTGATCAAAATGTGTTATTTGGCTGTGTGATGTCTCAAGCAACAGTAGAACAGCTTTGTAGAAATAAAAGTTCAAACATTGTGAGACTTTCTGGGCAAACTATGACCAGTAAATAGTCTTATTACATCAATTTAAATGTCCAAACAGGATATCAGAAGCGATATTTGGAACGCAATATGAGAAATAGAGATACTTTATTAACCCTGAAGGAAATTCAAGTTTAGTTGCAGCAACATTTACACTGGGCTTCTTAGTGGCCTTTGTGTTTCAGTCAAAGGTCCCAGTGCAGATTAACAGGAGGTCAGGCAGGGTCTTTTGATTCTGAAGTCTGGGCATCACAGCAGCATCCAGAGGAAACAGGTGACCAACACAACTAACCAGGTGAAAGGTCTCATTCTTCCCCCGCTCTGTAGATTTGATTGGTGATGAAATGTTTCATTCCCTCAAAGTATTTTGCAATGATAAAAATCCCTTTGCAAAACAATATCTAGCAAAGGACAACTCAAAATCAGTGTGACTAGTTGAAGAAAGTGACCAGAGTGAAACTTTCTTTGTGGGTGTGGTGTCATGTAATTACAGATAAGTAATAAGTACAGATCCCAACTACAAAGAAGAAAATGACAAGTACAAGAGATTAAGATTTCAACAGATGCATCAAAAGATGGACTCAAAGCTGTCTCATTGCAAGCAGAAGGTGAAAATTGGAAGCCAGTAGCGTATGCCTCTAGATCCATGACTAAAGCTGAGACCAAATATGCTCAGATTGAGAAAGAATGTCTTGGGTTGGTTTATGGACTAGAAATATTTCACTGTTATGTTTGTGGCCTTCCTGCCTTCAAATTGAGACAGATCACCTTCTGCTGGTGTCCATCATAAAGAAAAACTTGAATGAGATATCACCAAGAATTCAGTGCCTCATCATCAAACTACAAAGGTATGATTTTGACTTGATATACAGACCTGGTAAGCATTTAGTGTTAGCAGATGCACTTTCACAAGCGCCAGACCTGAATTACATGAATTCAACTGAAAAAGAAGTAGAGGAACATGTAAACATGATTGTTGACTCCCTATCAGTGTCTGAAACCAAGTCAGAACAAATAAGTGAAGAAACTGTGAAAGACACAGAACTACCAATTGTAATAAAACACATTCATAGTAGTTGGCCAAAAGGGTCATGTTCAAAGTATTACCACATTAGATCAGAGCTCAGTGTAACAAATGGACTATTGCTGAGAGACAAAAGGATTGTGATTCCTCAGAGTATGAGAACAAAGATTCTGCAGAGGATACATGAGGCACACTTGGGAATTGAAAAGTGCAAGAGATGGGCCAGAGACACCGTATGCTGGCAGGGCATCAATAAAGACATTGAAAGCATGATTGGAAAATGTGAATGTTGTATCCAGATCTTCCTACCACACCTTGGAAGAAAGTGGGAACAGATTTGTTTAATTACAATGGAAAATACTATTTGTTGGTGTTGGATTACTACTCCAACTACCCTGAAATCACCTTGCTCACAAGCACAACTGCAACCAGTGTCATAACACATGTCAAATCCATTTTCACCAGACATGGGATACCAGAGACTGTAGTTAGTGACAATGGTTCCTGTTACAACTGCAAAGAATAGCAGCAGTTCTCAGTGCAGTATGGTTTTCTTCATGTGCCCTCCAGTCCTCAGCATGCACAAGCCAATGGGAAAGCAAAAAAGGGTGTGCATATTGTCAAGCAGCTTCTGAAAAAGGCAGACAGACAGCAAATCAGATCTGTATCTTGCTCTTTTAAGCTGCAGAGCTGCTCCTCTTCAGTGTGGTCTATCTCCAGCAGAACTACTGATGAATCGCAAGTTACACACAACCTTACACTACTACACAGAGTTGAAACAAAACAAACAGATACAAACAAAACTGGACAATCTGAAATGGAAGCAAAAGCACTATTATGACAAAGCAAACAAAACACTCTGACCACTTGCAAAAGATGATGTTGTGGCAATCCAAGATCAAGATGCATGGAACAGAAAGGCAACTGTTGTCCAGGAAGTTGGACCTAGGTCATATGAAGTGAGAACTGAGGATAAAACATTCTCAGGAGAAACCACTGAAACCTTCTCAAAAGAAATCAAGCAATCAAATGATGTTACTTTAGCATCACCCACCTTAAGAAGATCTGAAAGTCATATTAAGAAACCTGTCAGACTTGATTTATAAATCTGTAGACTAGAGATGTGTTAATGTTATGGGTCTAAAGAATGCAAAGACGAATTGTTCTAAAAAGCTTAGTTTTATTTACAAGCACACTGAATGTAAAAATAATAATAATAATAATAATTTACATTTGTTCATTCAGATTCATTCAAACTGTAAAGAAGACAGGATGTCCTGATATGCAATCTTATTGTTCGTGATTCTGGATTAGACTTCAGGATAAATGAAAGAGCACACAGAGCTCATTTGTTCATTAAAAGATGTCTCGTCTTTTCAAGTTGAATAACACAACCTGCTCACACAATCAGTGAAGAATTGAGTATGTTTTATATATTTGTTAATTGTGGCCTTCTGAAAAATTCTATTGAAATATTTGCATAGGGTGAAACATAGTTTGTTTAAGTTAAAGGTGCATTGTGTAACTTTTCTTGTTGTTTCTATGGATATGTCATTGCTCTGGAATGTTCCACAGTATGACATTAAAAAGCTCTACCTTACATCTATCTGTTAATGCAAGGAACGTCTGTCTATGTGTCCTCCTGTCTTTTCCATGCATAACTCTCAAAGTGCTCCTCTGACCGATCTCAAATTTGGAGGGTGTCATCCTAATGGTACAGGTATGTGCAGTGCCAAATTTCATGTTGTTAGGGCAAAAAATGCCAAAGATCTTTTAAAATGAGTGATCTATTTTAAATATAATATGTCTGTTTAAAATAATATCACTCATCGAAGATCTGCGACTTTTGACACCCTCCATATTTCAGATGGATGTGCAGTTCTCGAGACAGACCTTCCTTGCATTAATAGATAGATATATATTACAAACATCTACTTTTATTTTATTGGAATAATTCAAAAATACAATACAAATACAAAAATATCATACGTAACATTTATTTTCTTGTATTTTCATGTAATCGTACATTGATCGCATTTATGAAGTATTTAAGGATTTCCAATACATTACACTTTTTTATTTACTTGTTTTAACATAGATCAACCCCTCTATTCTGTTTCTGATTTTAGTCAGTTTGAATCCATATATTAAAGGATTGACAAATGGAGGGAAAAGGAGAAACTCTATGGCAATAAAGTTTTGAAAGTGTTTTGGGAGTTTATCAGAGCCAAACCTCATATGCATCACATCAAAGAATATAGTAACAACAAATGTGAGCAAGGAGACTAAGTGTGGGACACAAGTCTGCAAAAACCTCCCTCTGTCCTCCTTTGACCGCACACATGTTTTAATCATATGCATGTAAGTCCAAACTATGAAGATGCCATGCAAAAAGTAAATGATAATAGTAGCATATGCAAAAACATTGTGTACTGAGGTATCATTCATAGGACAACCAAGTTTTACAATGATCCAATTTGCACAAAACAGCCTGTGAATATGTGAGCTGCATAATTTCAGATGAGATGTAAGAACGATGTTGATTCCTAAAATGAAACATGGAGTAAGCCAAGAGAAACTTATTAACTGAGAGAGTCTTTTTTTAGTCATGATAGAGTGGTAGTGCAAAGGAAGGCATATGGCCAGATACCGGTCATATGCCATTACTGCTAAAATAGACAAATCACTGCACGCAAAAGAATACATAATAAACGCCTGGAGGAGACAAGCATCGTATGAGATTTCTGGAGATGTACTTTGTAAATCGATAAGAAATTTTGGGTAGAAACCAGCAGTCCCATACAACGCATTAAAACAGAAACTACACAGTAAAATATACATAGGCTCATGGAGATTTGAATCTAAAACAATTATAATAATAAGAGAGACATTGAAAAACAGAATAAGGCAGTAATACACCAAAGTGAGAGAGAAAATGGTCACCCTAAATGTCATTGTCTCGTTCAGTCCAGACAGAGTGAAGAGTCTCACAGTTGAAACATTGTCCATTCTTTACAGCCTCTGATCCTTTACGTCCATCTTTACTAGACCTCCTCTAAATCTCTCATATTTATATGGTGCAGTATCAACAGAAAACTTTTGGGACTAGTGCAACTGGGAGAGAAGAAAAAAATATGATGCCTAAAAAATAAAGGCTACACCCTACTATTGTAAATGTAAAATGTACTTATTCTCTATTATACTTTTTAAATAACCTAACTACCATATATCACATAAGACTGATATTTTGTATTTCTGTATATTTTGTGTGATGGGATAAGTTATAATGCAATGTCAAAGGAAGGCTATGGAAATATGAAATAAATCTGGGTATGGAACATGGACTTTCAAACTAAAGGTGCTGATGGAGATGTTCCACAGTATGGCATTTTATCAATTTATTTCATATAAAGATGCTTTTCTTTCTCTTACTATACTTTGATAAACATATTTTCTGCATGGAGAAATACCCTGGAACATTCTGTGCAAAGCATTAACAACAACAACAACAACAACAACATCAGCTAACTCTTGGGTATAACTATTGGGGGTAAATGTTTTTTTTTTTTGGTTTTTTTTTGTATTTTGTTAATTAAATTGTGCTAGGTATAATAACTATACATTTTCTTCCGCTTATCCGGGGCCGAGTTGTGGAGGCAGCAGTCTATGTAGGGACTCCCAGACTTCCTTCACCCCAGACACTTCCTGCAGCTCCTCCGGGGGGGGACCCCAAGGTGTTCCCAGGCCAGCCGAGAGACATAGTCTCAGGAACAGTGGCTCTACTCTAAGCCCCTCTCGTGTAACTGAACTCTTCACTCTAAGGGAGCACCCAGCCACTCTGCAGAGGAAACTAATATTGACCGCTTGTAGGAATGTAGATTGACCAGCTTCACCTTTCGACTCAGCTCTTGCTTCACCACAACAGTCCAATACAGTGACTGCATCACTGCCGAAGCTGCACCAATCTGCACCAAACTGCACCAATCTCATGCTCCATCCTCACTCATGAACAAGACGCTGAGATACTTGAACTCTTCCACTTGAGGCAGGGACTCTCCACCCACTTGGAGAGGGCACGCCACCTTTTTCCAGTCGAGAACCGTGATCTCAGATTTGGAGGAGCTGATCTTCATCCCAGCCACTTCACACTCGGCTGCAAACTTCTACAGTGCACATTGCAGGTCCTGGTTAATGGAATCCTCATCATCTGCAAACAGCAGAAAAGACATCTTGTGGTCCCCAAACCAGACCCTCTCCGGCCCCTGACTGCTCCTAGAAATTCTGTCCTTAAATACAACGAACAGAACCAGTGACAAAGGATGAGCAGCCCCACACCAGCTTGCCGCTACTCCCTGCAGGCAACACCAGAAAAATAGAGAGTCCAGCCCCTCTCAAGGAGTTGGGTTCCAGACCCCAAGCTGTGCGTGGAGGTGAGGCCAACTATATCTAGTTGGTAACACTGAACCTCCACCCCCCTCAGAGCCAGTTTCCATGTCTGGAGATCAAGTCATCGAGGCCCCTGCCTTTGATTGCCACCCAGATCTCTTTGCATCAGCCCCTTATGGATCCTCCTACAGGTGGCCACTATGGCTGGACACTATGGGGGGAGGCCTGGCCACCAGACACTTGCTATCGAGCGCTCGCACCAGGTTTGGTACCAGGGTGGAACCCCGATAATGCCAATCCAGGGGACATAACTGGCCTCAGTGTAGTACTCATCATAAAGGGCTTCTGAACCACTTTTAGTCTGACCCGTCTCCTCTGGACCTGTTTGCCTTTGAGTGACCCTACCAGGGGCATAAAGCCCCCTGACAACATAGCTCCTGGGATCAGTCAGTCACTCAAACCCTTCCACCATGTTAAGATGACTGTTCAAGGACGGATATATAATAACTATAATTATAAACCACTAATCTTCACCTCTTCTAGGATATTGTTTTATATAATAAATGTAAGTATAAAACTATAACCTAGAAGAGGTGAAGATTAGTGGTAGAAGTTTTGGCCTTGAGTAACACCCAAAACTTTTTCTCACATTCTAATTAGATAACATTTTCTAGTTTTAATGATTTTTGACCAAAATCAACCATGTACATTTTTCAAAAAAGCACATTTAAATATTAAAATATTCAATAAATTTCACTTCAAAAAAACAAAACCAGTGCTAATACCCCCTTTTTGAGTTGGTATAGATGGCCATGCAAGGAAACATGTCATGTGAAAATGGAGAAATTGTGTACAAATAACTTTATTGATATTGTACTAAACATCACAACAAATAGTGCACTGTACATAATATTTTTTCAAGTCCTTAATTTTCATTTTATTAACAATCATCAGTTTGTGCTGGCAAGTGTAATTTATTTTGAACATAGAAAAGACCCTCTATTCGGTTTCTGATTTTAGTCAGTTTAAACCCATAGATCAAAGGATTTACAAATGGCGGAACAAGAATAAACTCAATGGCAATAAAGTTTTTCAAATGTTGTGGCAGATTTTCCGGTCCAAAGCGCATGTGCATTAAATCAAAGAGGATGGTACAAACAAAAGTGAGCATAGATGTGAGATGGGGCACACAGGTCTGCATGAACTTCACTCTGTCATCCTTCGACCTTACACAAGTTTTTATCATGTGCATGTATGTCCAAACAACAAAGAAGCCATGCCCCATATATATGAACATAGTACAATATGCAGTAATACTATTTGGAAAAGTATTTGCTTTGGGACAGGCAAGTTTAACTATCACCCAATTCACACATAATATCCTTTGAATATGTGTGCCGCAGAGCTGAAGCTGAGATGTGAGCAGAACATTGAGAGCAAAAATACAACACGGAGTAACCCAAGAAAAACATACTAACTGAGAGAGTCTTTTTTTAGTCATGATAGAGTGGTAGTGCAAAGGAAGGCATATGGCCAGATACCGGTCATACGCCATTACTGCTAAAATAGACAAATCACTGCAGGCAAAAGAATACATGATAAAAGCCTGGAGGAGACAAGCATCGTATGAGATCTCTGGAGATGTAGCTTGTAAATCGATAAGAAATTTTGGGTAGAAACCAGCTGTTCCATACAACGCATTAAAACAGAAACTACACAGTAAAATATACATTGGCTCGTGGAGATTGGAATCTAAAACAATTATAATAATGAGAGAGACATTTGCAAATAAAATTACACAATAGTGAATCAAAGTGAGGGAAAAAAGGGTGGCTCTATAGGGTGTTGTTTCATTTAGTCCTGAGAGAGTGAAAAGGCGGACAGCAGAAGCATTATCCATGTTCAGAGCTGAGCCTGTCCTGAAGGAACATCTTTACTCACATCTCCACTCCTCTGTGCTCATTTTTATACGTGTGTTTGCAACCTCTGCAAAACTTCGGGGACTGGGATGATTGGGACAAAAAAATAAATAAAATAAAAGTAATGATGAAGAACAATAAATATTAAAACTGCGTATGACAAATAATGAGCTCATTTGGTGCGATTATGCCATACTGCGGAACATTAAATCCAACAGATCCATGGACAACGTTTCCATGGATACAAGCAGGCCTCACAGTAGAAATGCAGGTTTTCTGCAAACACAGAAAACCTGCATCTCAGCTGGCAGCTGTGGCTACACTAGTAATTTACCACCATCAAGTGTGGAGTGAATGAATCATATTCTGTAAAGCGTCTTTGAGATTTCAGAAAAGCGCTACATAAGCATCATTACTATTATTACAAACATTCCTGAAATTCTGATCTGTGAATATTCAAATAAGGCACCTCAGAGCATCTTAACAATAATCATTCTTTGTACTGTAATAGTTTAATGACAAACTTAACATTTTATTTCACAAACGTATCTATTGCACACAGTATTTCATGGAGCTTTCAATGAGTCTTACTAAAATTGACATAGAAAATGTGCAGGCCTACAACCAAAAGTATTTGACATAGACCATACAAAATCACTGAATTTCCAACATCATGTTTTTTTTTTTCAAATTATTCAAACATTTATAAAGAAATTAATTCATTTGGTTTGTGTTTAGAATCTAATATCAAAATGAGAATGTGTATTGCATTGATTAATTAAAGGGCCATATCACATTATTTTCTGATATATGTTATAATGTTTCCTCACCAAAAACAAATCCAAAATTGTATTTGGTTTATTTACATGTTAAACACAAACCCTGAATATTTAGGCTCTGTTCCACCTTGTGATGCCATGTAGTAATACAGAAAGTGCCTCACTGTGTTAATAACTCCATACACCTTCTCTATAATCATTTGGATAATTTCAGCTCTGGAGTTTCTAATCTCTACTGAAGTAAAGGTAAAAGGTATCTGTAACTGTAACATTTTGAGCATTTTGAGCTTCGGAGATGTAGACAGATTAATAATAAATGATTACTCAAACATGTGCAAATGAAACAAAACACAACTCCAGGTGTGTTTTTGATGAGGTAACAAAGCTCACAGGAGTCAATTTTGTGTAATATAAGGCTTGAAGTGTAGTAATTAATAGTTCATGATTTTATACTTTTCAGGTCTCTTCTACAAAGGAACTGTGATATTGTATTCCTTATTTTAGTGAGTTTAAAACCATATATAAGTGGGTTGACAATAGGAGGGACAATGAGAAATTCAATAGCCATAAAATTCTGCAGATTCTGTGAAACATCTTTTGACCCAAACCTAACAAAGATCAAATCAAAAAGCAAGGACCCAGTGACTGTAATTAGACAGAAAAGATGTGGCAGGCATGTTTTCATAAATTTCTTTCTACCCTCTTTAGATGTTATACAGGTTTTGATCAAATAAAAGTAAGACCAAATTACAACAATGAAATGTCCTCCATAAAAACTATAATTGATAGCTGGGATTATCAGATTTGACAGAGAAGGTGTGCAAGCAAGTCTACCAACCAAGTAATTTATGCAGTAGATCTTGGGAATATGTGATCCACATAAGGTTAGAGTTGATGTTGATACTGTGCTTAGTACCAGTAACAAATGTGGAATAATCCAGGTGTAAAATATTAACAGTGAAATTCTTTGTTTTGTCATTACACTGTGATAGATTAAAGGATGACATATTGCAGCATATCTATCAAGTGCCATAATCATTAACATTGTAAAATCAGCAGATGCAGCAACATGGAGCACAAACCCCTGCAAAAGACAACCAGCATATGAAATAACATGAGCGGAGGAGAGGAGGTCACTGAGGAACTTGGGGTAAAAACCTGATGTTCCGTATAGTCCATTAATGCACAAATTACATAGAAATACATACATTGGCTCACGGAGGTTTTTGTCCACAAGAATAGTAAAAATGATTGTCAGATTCACCAACCAGATCAAACAATAAAATAGGAGGGTTACAAAAAATAGATAACCCCTGTACTTTTCAGTGCCATTTAAACCAGACAGCGTGAACACAGTCATGGCAGAGATATTATCCATCATATCGTACAGTTAAACATCATTAATATCACTGTGTTACCATTAGCACTGATATATAGTATATAGCATAGTAAAACACCAGGAAACTATAGACCACTGGACCATGTTTGTTGTGTTTTGAAGAGTCAGTCTTTTAAATGCTTTCGATATGTGAAGGTGTCAGCATGTGATAACCTGTGACGCAGTGAGTCTGGGGAGTAAGCTTTATTGGCATCAGAATAATAATTAGTATTAGTCATAAGATTAATTAATAACTTTTGAATCTTTGTGGTTTTACACAAATTGAAACAATAGTAATTCTATATAGACTTTTTCTATATAAAATACTATTTTAATTGTATTTTTGTATGTAGATTGAACAGTCAAATACAGTGCCCTGCACTTTCACATAGGTTAAGGTCAAGATTTTAGGATATATACTGTATGTTTAACACACAACATTATTTATGCTATAGTTAAGATTGAAACAAATATTGTTCTGTACAAGGAACAGCTGTGAGCCTATGTAACAATGGACTGACTTCTATGTGAAACTGTAAGCCTGCTACATTAAGTGTATTTAAAGTAAGTACAAATGTATAACTGCTGACAGTTACTTAATGGAATAATAAAAAATAAAAAAAAACATTATTCATGCACAATCTGGAAATAGTAAGCTATTAGGCCTTAAATCCCCAATTTTAATTGTAAAAAAGAAAAAAAGTTTAGATTTGGAAAACTGACATTTCTTTCTTAGTTCTTAAAATAGAAGAAAGAGACTTATATTGTAGATGTATTTTTATTATAATCAGCCACATAGCATAGCACATACATTTAAATACATTAATTTTAGTTACAGTATTTAGGTGTTAAGAACATCTTAAAAATGTGTTTTCTTATTTCAGGTAACTTCAGCCCATAAACAAGTGGATTCACAATGGGAGTAATTATAACCACCTCCATTGATAAAATAACAGCCAGGACCGGATTCACCGTCTCCAGGTCAATGCGACTCAACATCACGTCACAAAACGACGCCACACAAAATGTTGTGAAAGATATGATATGTGGTAAACAATTTTGAAAAGTTTTACCTTTATATTCTGAAGACGCTTTCCAACAAATAATGACAATTCGTAAGTATGTATACAGTACAAATAAGAGGGGGATGAAGACAACAGTTGTAGATAAAAGCATCCCCACCATGTTATTAAGAGCTGTGGGGACACATGAGAGTTTGACTATATTCCAGTTTGCGCAGTAAACTTTGTGTATTTTGTTGTCACACAATGGAAGCTTAGCAGACAGCAAAATGCACGTTGTTACAATAACAAAAGGGTAAATATAGGTCACTACAGTTAATATAACAACAGTATTTAAGTTCATTTTCCTATGATAGTGTAAAGGATAGCATACAGCAGCATATCTATCATATGCCATGACCCCAAGAATCATTAAGTCACAGCCAACAAAACTGTAAATAGTATACACCTGAATGAAACAAGCTGGTCGTGAGATGAGGTGAGTGTCAGCAAGAAGATCCATTAAAAACCTGGGGAAGAATCCAGCGGAGCCATACAAAGCATTAAAAGACAAGCAAGCAATGAATACATACATAGGCTCGTGTAAGGACTTCTCACGTGAAATGACAGTTACAACGACCAGATTGGCAAACATGATAAAACAATAGATCAATAGGCAAAAAACAAAAGCAGGGTAGCGGTAAACTTCAATTTTCAAGAACATTGTTAAGTTAAAGACCAAGAAATAAGTAGCGTTTTCCCCCATAAAACATATAATGAAAAATGTCAGGCCTTTATTTCTGTGTATTTTCTGTATAAGTAGATCACACAGAACTGAGGCCTAAGACTGATAGTGGACAGCAGTCGTGAGTTCAAGGCTTTTATTTCTAACTGACGGCTCTAAAATTCCCCTTGGACATTATGAGCCTGTCCACTGAAACAGCACTACATAAATGCATATGTGAGATTTAGGAAATAGTTGTAGCTCTTGTGGCTACTAACAGCTCCTTATTTAATATAATTCTGGCCATTATTAAATAGATTGACAAAATAAATATTTTCTTTGGCATTGATCAATGGCCATCAAATGATTGCAGTAGTAGTAGAAACAGTACAAAGCACAGAAAAAGGCACTCTCTTTTAAGTTTAAAATGTTAGTTATGACATGTCTTAAAGGTCCTATATTACGCAAAACTGACTCTTGTGAGTTTTAAGCTGTGTTATAATGCTCTTACCTCCTTTTGTTTCATTCACACATGTTTGAGCATCTCCCTGCTGTGTTCCACCTTGTGATCTCATGAAGCAGTAGTTTTGAAGTTTTAATGAATATACATTTAGCAGTGATTTCTGTTTGAGAGAAGACCTCAGAAGCCTAAATATGTAGGGTTTGTGTGTTAAACACATGTTTAACACACAGGTTGTTCTTTCAGTTTGGGTTTCAGCAGATCTGAGATGAGATCTAAACCAAGAATCCATTTTTGTTGTGTTTAGGGCCAAGATGTTTGCTAAATGTATGCTAAATAACCATAATCAAAAATGTGACGTAACAGTGCACAACTATTTGTCTAAACTTAATAATCATATATGTTTTACCAACATGCACACTTAGGCCCATCACAAGAACACATTTGAACACATTTTTAAAAGCATTTTATGTCACTGACACAATAACCCCTAAACAGGATAATTCCAAACCTATGAAATGAGAAATATTGTTTCATCTACCATTTACTGAACTGATAAAGTCAATAATGACGATGGGCTTGTACAGTTCATTACAATGTTTGTTTGGACAACATCTTCACTACATGTCTCCTTATCTCTGGTAAGTTAAGGCCATACACCAGTGGGTTCAGAATAGGAGGAATAACAACAAATTCTAAAGACAAAAATACCAAATATGGACTGGTCTGATCCAGCTCAAATCGACTTAAAGCAATATCACAAAATGTTGCAATTGAATATGTCGTGAAAGAAATTATATGCGGCAGACATTTTTGCAACACTTTGCCTTTAAATTCAGAGGACTTTTTCCAGCACATCATTATAATACGAAAGTATGTAAACAAGACAAAGAACAGAGGACAAAAAACTGTAGTTATTGTCACAAACATCCCAAAAATATTATTCTTAGCTGTAGAAATGCAAGATAACTTCACTATGTTCCAATTGGCACAGTAGACTCTGTGGAGCTTATTTCCACATAGAGGAAGCATGGATGCTAAATAAATAATAGGAATAATTAAACAGGGAGGACAAAGCCACGCAAACAGAGCTAACGTTATAATTACGTTGAACTGCATTTTTCTATGATAATGCAAAGGGTGGCATACAGCAGCATACCTGTCATAAGCCATAATTCCGAGCAAGGTTAATTCATAGGAGGCGTAAGAGTAAATAACATAGACTTGACTAAAGCAAGCTGGTCGTGAGATGAGGTGATTGTCAGAAAGTAGGTCCAATAAAAATCTTGGGAAGAATCCAGCAGAGCCATACAAAGCATTTAAAGATAAACAAGCAATAAATATGTACATAGGCTCATGTAGACTTCTCCTGCAATATTACAGCTATTAAAATAAGGTTAGCAGAGGTGATGAAAACATAGAGGAAGAGGAAGAAAATAAAAACTGGATATTTATAAGCATCTATAGTCCTGAACATGGTAAGGTTAAAGTATAAGGATGCTGTGCTATTGTCCATAATATGCGGTCAATAATCAAAACAGATAGTGGTTAAAAGCTTTGCACAATTTCAGAATCAAAATTTCTATTATTATTCACATACATTTTCTAGATACAACACAATTAAAAATGTTTTGAAGTGTGTCCTAAAATGCTCAGAGCAGTTAGTGAAGTCCATGCACTGGCTACATCTTGGTGAAGTCCACATTAGAGGCTGGACTCTTTTATGCAATATCGCAGCCTACTAACCTATTACATTCCCCTGGGTGATGACGTATAATCAAACTTGTAATACCCATGAAGTATGCCTCAACTTTTCTCCATGGTGATGCTATTGCTTGGCCTGAAATCAGGACCGTTGCTGGCCATTTGTGTGCCCTAAGCATAAATGCTTTGTGGTGCCCCACCACACCACCCGCTCTGCCCAGAATTAACAATAATTCAGTATATATCAATGCAATTTGCTTTCGTTCCAAAACAAATACACCAAACATGAACATTAAAATAATAAATTATTTAAAAAGGTTAATAAATAAATACCATCACCATCATTATAAAGATTTGTGCAGTGACTCCAGACTGAACACTTAACTGAACATTGTAAACACAGAGCAAGTATATACCCTTGTAAGTAATAATGCGCAAATCTCTTTGGTAAATAATATATATAAGTATAAATAATTGCACAATAGAATTTACTCAAGCAAGGAACTTTAAAGTGGAGGTTCGGACACAGAGGGAGAGAGAGATGATAGAGGGAGAGAGAAAGTAGCAGATGTTTTGCCTGGGACCACTCCACGCAGTTTGCAATCAGTGTCCTGTACTCCAGCTCCGGACCATATCTGTTACACCCAACCACTGTAGAGTTATCAGAGAACTTCTGCAGGTGGCAGGACTCAGAGCTGTACTGGAAATCAGAGGTGTACAGAGTTAACAGAAACAGAGACATGACTGTACCCTGGGGGACTCCTACATTACTGATCGAAGTATCAGACAGGGTGGTCACACGTACTGAGGCCTGCCTGACAGATAGTCAGTAATCCAGGAGACAATGGAGGAGCTGACACCCATCCTAAGCAACTTCTTACTCAACAGAAAGGACTGGACTGTATTAAAGGCACTGGAAAAATCAAAAAATAATATCCTCACAGAGCCCTTAACACTATCCAGGTGTGAGTGAGCCCGCTGCAGAAGATAGATTACTGCATCTTCCACACCTAAATGGCACTGCTAGGCAAATTGTAGAGGATCCAGGAATGGTGCCACCAGGGGTCTGAGCTGAGCCAGAAGTCTCTCAAACACTTTCATGATATGAGATATCAAAGCAACTGGTCTGAAGTCTTTAAGTCCAGACGGAATAGGCTTCTTGGGCACTGACACAATGCAGGAGGTCATAGCACATGCATCCTTTCAAGCTTCAGACTCAGGGTGAAAGAAAATGCAGGAGATGAGGTGAGGATTGAAAAGTATGTCCAATAAAAATGTATAGGCCTTAAAGCAATTTGTCCAAGAGTGGAGTTGACATTCTACTAACATGTTTTTATAAAGGTGCAAGTCAACTAAACAGTGGGAATCAACCAACCTCAATTGTTCTACCCTGTTCATACGTAACTTAGGTCCTTATGCTTACAGCTTCTAAAAAGAGTTGCAGTTATCAGCTTTATTAATGAAAACTGATCAAATCCCAATTAACATTTACGCATAATATGATTCTGAAGACACTTGAAAACAAATGCAGACACATTTCTCTTTATTATAATTGTTAAAATAATACATTAAGGTCACATAAAGGGTTACATAGAGAAGCTGCAGAAGAATTACACATACAACATTCTACTAACTGAATATATATTACTAAAGCTAGACAATAATGCTTGGAAATCCGTATATAACCCAGAACATACATTGAAGAAATGTTAAAATAATATAAACAACACTGTCAATACTTGATGATACTTCTTTTATGAATTTAGCAGAAAACAATAAAAACATGTTCTTGCTAAAACTCTGTATTTCTATAGACCATCTAATTTGTAAACAAAAGCATTCTAAATTCATGAATAGAACTGCATTTTTCCATCCTTCTTAATAGAGAAAGAAATGAACGAATATGTGTACCTTGGAAATTCTAAATAGTTGTTTCTAATGTCATAAAACCAGAATTTTGAACATTCTGATGACATAGGATTTTAAAGACTCAAATTTATGTTGAAATCTTGACTTAATTTTATGCTTTATCGATCAACAAAATTCTTGATATTTGCTTCCTTATTGCTGGTAACTTCAGTCCATAAACTAAAGGATTCAGGATTGGTGTTATGACTACAAACTCCAGTGATAAAATAGATGCCAAAATCGGATTCACCTTTTCAAGATCGTAGCGGCTCAGGGACACATCACAAAACACTGTAATCGAATAAGTCGCAAAAGACACAATGTGCGGCATGCAGTTTTGCAAAACCTTCCCTTTAAATTCAGATGAACTTTTCCAACAAACCAAAACGATTCTTAAATAAGTGTAGAGGACGAAAAAAAGCGGACAAAAAACTGTAGTTATGGTAACAAACATCCCTATAATGTTATTCCTCACTGTTGAAATGCAAGACAATTTTACAATATTCCAGTTGGCGCAGAAAACTTTGTGAATCTTATTGCCACATAGAGGAAGCTGCATTGAAAGAAATATACATGCTGAAATCGAGAAAGCAGGATATATGAATGCTATTGCAGCTAAAATAGTTACTGTTTTGATGGTCATTTTCCTGTGATAATGCAAAGGATGGCATACAGCACAATATCTGTCATACGCCATAACTCCCAGTAATGTTAATTCATAGGCAGCAAATGTATAAATGACATAGACTTGAATGAAACAAGCTGGTCGTGAGATGAGGTGAGAGTCAGAAAGTAGGTCCATCAAAAACCTGGGGAAGAATCCAGCGGAGCCATACAAAGCATTAAAAGACAAGCAAGCAACGAATAAGTACATAGGCTCGTGTAAGGACTTCTCACGTGAAATAACAGTTATAAGGACCAGATTGGCAAACATGACAAAACAATAGATCAACAGACAGAAAACAAATGCAGGGTAGCGGTAGTGTCCAATATTAATGAACATGGTCAGGTTAAAGTATAAGGCATCAGTATTATTTTCCATAACACATTTACAATTAAACAAATCACAAAAATTATTATCTCATATTTTCATGATCACTGAAGAAATATGTATAGATATTAAGTTATATAGTTATTAAATAGTAACTCAAATAGCCATCATACAGAAGTTGCCCTTGCTATACTGTATGTTATTGTTGTTGTTGGTAAGGTTGGCCCTCAGTTATAGGCAATGGGAGGACTGCACTCTTTTATGCTGTAATGCTATCAACATATCGTCATAGTTTAATCTCGTGGGCATTTTGCTTGTGAAAAAAATGTAATCCTAGAATTGCTATACTATTTTATGTCTGAAGTACATCATAACAATATAAGACCAATCTTTTTGACTTTTCACATGTTGAAACTGTTTAGGAGAAAAAAGGATTTTGATTTTGTTAGCTAAAGCCAATAGTCAAGGTTTGTCAGTTAGATGAGCTTCCTGTGTGATTAGGCCTAGATTAATCTTTTGTTAAGCACAGTTTATCATATGGACCATTCAAATGTTGAAGCTAAGGATATAACCATATTCATATCTCCTATGATATTAGATATGGTTACACAATAAGAATATCATTTTGGGAAAGACAACACAATCATATACAATGTTTTTTTTTCTTTTAAAGGGTCCATATTAGGCTATTTTCTGATCTATTTGATAATGTTGTTTCCTCATCAATAACATGCCTGTTCCATTCACGCAATGAACACACAAACCCCGCATATTTAGGCTGTGTTCATTTCTCAAACAGAGAAAATTCTTTTCCACCTTGTAATGTCATGTGGTAATACAAAAATTCCCTCCCCCCCCTGTGTTTTTAAACTCCATACACCTTTGCTTAGTTTGAATGATTTCATCCCTGAAATTGCAAATATCTGCTGAACAAAAAGTACAAGGTAGCTGTCAACTTGAAAATTATTTTGAGCTTTGAAGATGTAGACAGACTAATAATAAAGGATTACTCAAATTTGTCAATGAAACAAAACACAACTCTGGGTACGTATTTGAGGAGATGACATCATTATGACATGGCTTAAAGCTCACAAGAGTCGATTTTGTGTAATGTAGAACCTTTAAAAAGCCCCTAGACAAGCTTTACTTTCATATTCCAACAAACTAGATATAAAAATGTTTAATAATAGTTTTTTTCTCCATGTTGTCTACTCTGAAACCAAGCAAAGGGTCATGGGGTATGTTTTGATAATCCACAACATTGTTATACATTCCTAATAGAAAAGCTCATTTATGCAGAACAGAAAAGGCCTAATATAAAAGAACAATAACAACAATACCAGTTTATAATGGGGCTTTATTTATTATATATATTAAAAGTACCGCTGTTATCTTTATTATTATTATTATATTATTAATTACCTCCGCCAAGGAGGTTATGTTTTTGCCGGCGTTTGTCTGTTTGTTTGTTTGTTTGTTTGTTTGTTTGTTTGTTTGTTTGTCTGTTAGCAACATAACTCAAAAAGTTATGGACCGATTTTGATTAAATTTTCAGGATTTGTTGGAAATGTGAAAAGGAAGAACTGATTTCATTTTGGGGGTGATCCGGAAGAAATCCTGGATTCTGGATCACTTTGAAATTTTAGTTAACATTGTGGTAAATGGGGCCAAAAATTTTGTTTCTCAATATCTCGGTTAATTATTGACCAAACCCCATGAAATTTGACTCAGGGATGGACAATGGGATCCTCTTTCATATTCCAAAGGCTGATCCGGATCTGATCCAGAAGACTGATTTTATCGCAATTTATATAAAAAAAATTGGGGTAGTCCTTGGTGGAGGTCTGCGCTCTCTGAGTGCTTTTCTAGTTTATATTATTATCTTCTGAAACCTTAGGCCTTGAAATTATGCTTTGTCCTGTTGTTTACAGTGGTACAATAACAGTCCCTTTGCTGCCAGAGTAAATTGCTGTCTGGGGATCTGTCCGGAGTGTTGTGGGAATGCTTAGAGCCAGTGGACTATGACCAACTCCTAATGAACCTGTTTACTGTGAGGCAGGGCACAGAGGGGCAGTCCCTGAGGTGGGCATTACATCACCTTTATCATGGACAATAACACTTTATTAAACTTTACTATTGCTATATGTGTTCATTTTTATGGTCAGAAGACAGAAAATCAATAATGTATAAAAGTATTTTATCTTAAATATGTCTAAAGATTTATATATATTTTTTGGTTTTGGATAATGTGACAAGTGATGCAATGTTAGCTTTTAGTAATAAACAATAGCATGAGCCTTATTTTACAATACTGATTTTAATATAGGATATCTTAATAGAAACTGGCGAATTAACTTTCTGTTTAAACTGCAGAACTGAGAACTTCATTGTGGCATGAGTCTAAATTTTGGGAACAATCGTAAGTAAGTACAGAGCTGTTGGAGGTGACAGGTGAAAATAGATTTTCTGAACACTCAATGCTCAAACACTTACTATGTTTTAAGAGGGAGTGACTTAAAACAAGGAGCAAAGGGAGAGGAGACTCACAACATCACTGTGCAGATTGACATCAATCAAGCTCACACTGAAAGTGCTTGAAACCAATGATTGGAGCGTTCAAACAGATTGGTTGGTTGAAGCATCACAACAGCAGAACAAGCCAAGAGATCTACAAATCTAGTTAAATCCAGTTGAGAGAAAAGCGCATGGTTCTTACCCGTCCACAAATGCACAAAGTGGTTCCCTCTGCACGTTTCAAAATCAAAGTAGTCTGTATTTCTTCTCAAATAAGAAATCTGTTGGCATAGCCATGTTTGTTTTAATACGTTCAGCACTGGTTTGCACACAAATCACAGTGTTGGCCTGTGATTGGTCAGCCACTGCCGGACCATTCACAGGCAAACACTGGATCTGAACAAGATGGACTCTCAAGAGTTTGTAAACTCACAAGCATTGTGAGAATTCATCTTGCTAGCTACTGCCCAGGCTATTACACAGAATCAAAATGTGTCAGGGGCAACGCTCAGAGATATGGACAATTCAAATTCTGAAGCTAAGGATTTACCCAAATTTAAATCTCCTATGATATTGGTTATAGTCTATTAGAGAATTATAGACACACTTTTTTCTTTTAAAGGGCCCATTAGCTACTTTCTGACCTATCTTATAATTGTTTCCTCATCAAAAGCATACCTGCAGTGTACCTATTATGGATAACATGAACCCAGGAGCCGAGTGGGATCTACCAGGAGAGATCATTCAACACCATGCAGCTCACTACCACACCTGAGCCCAGGGGCGGCACCAGGAATTTTTGGTTGAAGGAGCTCTTTCAATGGGTGTGCAAGCACACCCATTGTCCTATGAAAATGGGTCAAAAATCTATGGTGGTGCATTGGCACTCAAGCTCCCTCTGGCACCGCCCTTGCCTGAGCCCTTGGTTCAGTGAGCTCTAAGCCTATTCATCACTGTGCCAGTGTGCAAATCTGGTGGGCCATCACCACATGATCATTAGCATGCTCAGATTTTGGAATCAACAAAATATCAAATATAGGCTATTTATTTAAAATAAATAAATAAATAAATAAACTGCCACCTTAATGTGGTGGAGGGGTTAGAGTGCCTGAATGATACTGGGAGCTATGTTGTCGGGGGCTTCATGCCCTTGGTAGGGTCACCCAAGGCAAACAGCAGGTTCAGAAGCCCCCTATGATGAGCACCATACAGAAGTCAGTTACATCACCCAGAGATCTGGGCAGTAGTCAAAGGCGGGGGCCTCAGCAACTAGATCTCCAGACATGGAGACTAGCACTGGGGACATGGAATGTCACCTTGCTGGGGGGGGGGAGGAGCCTGAGCTTGTGTGGGAGTTTGAGCTTTACCAACTAGATATAGTTGACCTCACCTCCATGCACAGCTTGGGCTCTGGAACCCAAATCCTTGAGAGGGGCTGGATTCTCTATTTCTCAGGCTTTACCCATGGGGAGCAGCAGTGGGCTGGTGTGGGCCTGTTCATTGCCCCACAGCTCCACCACGTGTGTTGGAGTTCACCCTGGTGAACAAGAGGGTCATGTCCCTGCTCCTTCGGGTCGGGGACAGGTCTCTCACTGTTGTGTCGGCCTATGGGCCCGAACAGCAGTCCTTACAATACTTCTTGGAGTCCCTGGAAAGGGTACTAGGCAGTGCACCAACCCGGGGCTTCGTTGTTCTACTGGGGGACTTCAATGCCCACATGGGCAATGACAGTGACACCTGGAGAAGGGTAATGGGGGAGAACGGCCTACCTGATCTGAATCCAAGAGGTGTTTTGTTATTGGACTTCTGTGCCAGTCACAGTTTGTCCATAATAAACACAATATATGTGAGCACACTGGTGTCCATCAGTGCACGTGGCATCACCATGATTGACTTTGTCATTGTGTCATCTGACCTCTGGCCGTGTGTTTTGGACACTCAGGTGAAGAGAGGGGCAGAGCAGTCAACCGATCACCACCTGGTGGTGAGCTGGGTCAGCTGGTGAAGGAGGAAGCTGGAAAGACTTGGCAGATCCAAGCGTATAGTGACGGTCTGTTCGGAACGCCTGGTGGAGCCCTCTGTCAGGAGGAGTTTCAACTTCAACAGCAATCCCTGAACCACATGGTGGACACTGGAAGTAAGGGAAGCCATCAGGCTGAAGAAGTCCTGTTAGGCCTTGTTAGCTCGTGGGACTCCTGAGGCAACTGATGGGTACCAGCAGGCCAAGCGTGCTGCAGCCCGTATGGTTGTACAGACAAAACCTAGAGCTACCGTCCGGCGCCTCAGGAGGGGGAAGCAGTGCTGAAACAACAGTGTTTACAGTGCGGGGGGGAGAGCTGCTGACCTCAACTGGGGATGTTGTCGGATGGTGGAAGGAATACTTTGAGGATCTCCTCAATCCCACCGTCATGTCTTCAGAGGAGGAAGCAGAGGCTGGAGACTCAGAGGCAGATTCGTCCATCACCCTGGCTGAAGTCACTGACGTGGTTGGCAAGCTCCTCGGTGGCAAGGCTCCAGGGTATTCTCTCTGTTTAAGAGGGGGGACCCAAGAGTGTGATCCAACTACAGGGGACTCACACTCCTCAGCCTCCACAGTAAGGTCTATTTCAGGGTACTGGAGAGGAGAATCCGACCGAAACAGTGTGGTTTCCATCCTGACCGCGGAACATTGGGCCAGCCAGGACTAAACCAGGACTAAAACAAGGCATAAACCAGGGCTAAACCAGGACTAGACCAAGACTAATGGTGGACTTGAGAGAGAGAGGGAGAACCCCTATGTGGTGAAGAGGGAACTGAGCCAAAAGGCAAAGCTCTCGATTTATTGGTTAATCTACGTTCTTACCCTCACCTATGTTTATGAGCTTTGAGTAATGACCGAAAGGACAAGATCGCGGATACAAGCGGCTGAAATGAGTTTCCTCAGCAGGGTGGCTGGGCACTCCCTTAGAGATAGAGTGAGGTGTTCGGTTACACAGGAGGAGCTTGGAGTAGAGCCCCTGCTCCTCCATGTCAAGAGGAGCCAGCTGAGGGGGCTCGGGCATCTGTTCCGGATGCCTCCGAGGAGTCACCCTTGGGAGATGTTCCGGGCATCTTCCACCGAGAGGAGGCCCCTGGGAAGACCCAGGAGACACTGGGGGGACTTTATCTCTCGGCTGGCCTGGAAATGCCTTGGGGTCCCCCCAAAGGAGCTGGAGGAAATGTCCGGGGTGAAGGAACTTGGGAGGCCCTGCTTAGACTGCTGCGCCACGACCCAGACCCGGATAAGCGGAAGAAAAATGAATGTCCCCGATTGGTCCCCAATCATGCCCATTTGAAAATGAGGAGATTCACACTCCAGAGATAACAAACAGAAAGCTGAGTATTTCAGGTTGCAGATTTCATAAAACTCAAAAAAGTTAAGTGCTTCATAACTCCCTATATTATGTGAAAGATTTTTTTTTTTTATTTTAATTAGAAAAACAAATTCTCATGTTAAGTCAATCAACATAAAAGATAATAAAATGTTTGTATTTATTTATTTTCTTGTTTTATTTTGTTTTTAAAAAATCAGTCAGAACAAAATATAAACATTTTACTAAAATAAGTAACAACAATAGGAATGCCCTAAGCTACTTGCAGTGGTTTCTCATACACTACTGTCTGTTGCTTATGCAAATACACAAAGCAGAGTTCACAGTCTTTTAAGTGCCTTCTTCTGGCCACTAGATGTCATTGTTGATTCTGTATTGTTATACTGACCCCCGATTCAAGTAAGTTATTGTTTGATAGGCTGTATCAAATTATCTTGACACCAAAATACTAGGCTATTCCCCTAATACACTGATATTGTCATAGTACATACATCCTTGTATGTACTATAATTGTGTTTATTGCTGATAAGACAAATTAGAATTTACCTTAATTTATTACAATATATATTCTCCGTGAAATAGGATTTGATGTGAGTAATTCAAATGTTGGCATGCTGGCCTGTAAATCTATATCTAACCACAAGAGGTCAGTACAGCTCTATTGGCAAAACTGGAAAGCGGAGCTGCGGCTTTTTGAGTATTATCCAGACATAGACAAAGCAAAATTGCATATACTGTGACAGTATAATATTACCATGATGATGGTCTGTGAACTATGTAAAATGTGCGAGGTGTAAAATACTAGTACATTATTTAACAGAAATATTTCCGACCTGTTGCTTATCCTGCCCGTCTATAAGAATGGGCAACAATATCAGTCATTAACTTACAGAGGCCTTTAATACAGTGAGTTCCATTACCGTAAATGGAATGGAAAGTTTTATTTTACAGCATCCATTACAAAGGGTCTTGTTCATTATTAGCAGTTTTGCATTTTGAATACAGGTGGTGACTCAAGGCCCCTCAGGGATGGAGACAGGAGCAGTAACTTCTTATAGGACCCACTGTTTTGTTAGTGCAGTCATTAAATACAGACTCCCAACACCAGACTGACATTTGCATTTTTATAAAACCCAAAATAAACTACTTTTTATTACTACAATTTTACTAGAGCTGCACAATATGTGAAAATTGAGCTTCTGCATTTATCTAAGGCTGCTATTGTTTATGAAGAACAAATCACTGTCTTACACAAAAATCTTGTATCTAGAGTTCAGACATCCACAGAGATGTTCTGAAATACATGAGATTCTTGTTAGTTTATCAGTTCATATTTCAGTCTTCTCTCAAATGTTAATACTCGATGAGTTGTTTACAGTGTGCACTCTGAACAGAATCCTACTTTCTAAACACCTAATGACACTTGCAGTATTTGTCAGATTTGTCAATTGTTTTTCTAAAAATAGTGCTGCCCTACTCTGATTCAGTTTTGGAATTAAGCAATATGTGCTTTACTTTTCCTACTTTCTTCACCTAGCGTAAAAGTGTCAGCATTTCTCCTTCAGGTTTAAGTTACCAGATCCCATAGACACTTTTTACAATCTTTGTTTAGTCATAAAATAGAGCCTATAATGTGGGTCATTTGCTCACCTAAGGGTAACATGCGCTATTGACACTCACAACAAACCACAAAATAGACAACATATTTAAAAACTTTAGGACTTTTTATTCAAACTGTACAAGTACATCATTAAAAAAAGTTTAAAAAGTCAAAAACAAAATCCCCATAAATACATTATTCATTTAAAAAACAAGTCTGCTCAAGGTGGTTTGCGTATGTCGCCACTAAACAGACATTTCCTTCTTTATAATTGGATATTGCTCACATCTCGAGTTGTTATTGGGTAAACACAAGAACAGCCATGGTTGACTCCTGAAAATGGAGACTAAACAATAGATTGAGGTATGTCATACATCACATGCAACAGTGTGACATGGATTATCAACAAGCTGCTCTGAGTAAGGACTGCTCTATGCTATATTGTACTCTTAGCATGTAGCTTTGGGCTAACATACACAATTCTGTCGCCACTTCATCCATCAGTGACACTGGTAAAAATGTGCTGAAAGAACAAGCTTTTAAACTCAAATAGTCCAGGCTACAGTAAAATCGCTGTGGCGAGTGAAAATGAAATGAATGGATTCCAGTTTGAAATGCAATGCCTGCTGGACGTAACTTTTAGACAGATTGTGTGCTGCTGATAAATTGCGTTACTGTCTCCAAGGGTCAAAGATAAAAAAAAAACTGTCTGCCTAGCTCCAAATAGCGACATTCCTCAAGGTAGTGACTTCTGACCTTTCTTGTCTAGTGTTTTTGTAATTTAAGTATCAAGCACAAGTGGCTCCAAAAGTACAGATCACAGACATAGATTTAGATGTTTTAATGGCTTTGTTTAAAAAATGTTGATTTAAATCTTTATAAAACCTTTCTGAACCAGCTGTAACATTTGAACTAACAAAAAACTTTGGTGATTACAAGTGTAGGTGAAGTACAATCATCTTTTGCCAGAATGAATAACATTAAACCCTGGCTGCCTACAGATTAGCTGAATCCTTAAAAGGTTGCTGCTTTTAGATGGAGATCCAAGGACCACACACAAGCACGCATGGATAAACAATGAGCTGCTATGTCTCAGTTACAAAGAATAAAAGGCAAAGTAAGAGAGAGAGGAGAGGGGCGGGCGAGTGTGTGGTCCCTGCATGTTAGATCCAGGTCAGTCATTTGTAACACTTTAAAACTGTTAGCATAGCTGTGCAAACCAATACAAAACTTCATTCACCTTCGGAGTGAACATTCAAATACAGAGAGGACTACAAAAATACATGAAAATAAGAAATGGTTTGTCCGACGCTTGGCACAACATGGCAAAAGTCAATATTTGTTGCTTTGGGCTGCGTTCAGAGAATTGTAACAGACGATAAAGTTTTTTTTTTAGATTTGAAGCAGCCACCGTATGTGTTTAAAGTGTGCATTCACAGTTCTTTAGGGGTGTGGCTGGTGTCTTCATGATCTTATTGCTCCAACTTGAGGTCACGCCATTTGACCTTTTGCTGTTTGTGCCAGAAAATCTCGTTCTTGTTTGGAATATATAAAAGAACATTCAACTATATTGTGACATAGAAAAATAAGTAATACCTAACTGGCTTCATAGTAACTTTTCATGTCCGACTTTTTCAAACAGTCCACGGACCAGCATTATGATTGGCCTGAATGCATCCGCTTCTAACCTTGATTTAAGTTTGGGTTTGTCCGAACGCTCTAATTGCTGTCACAACATATAAAACACAACAAAATAATAAGAGTTCAGATTTAAATGAAAGCTATTTGACCTCATTCTCAAAAAGTGTCTATATAGTTCACACTGTTGTTTCGCCGTGGTTACTATTGCTAAGGCGCTTGTAGAATCTCCGCCAGGATTGGAGGGTTTTACCGGACCAAACCCAAAACCCGGAGGTGATGCCGACTATCATGGTCATCAAGTATTTGATCATGAACACTGTGAAGTCGGGGGTCATGGGGGCAAAGTTGTTCGCCGGACACTGTACTGCAAAGCGCTTACAGTTCTGCATATGCCAGGTGCGCTCCCAATGCTCCCTGAAGGCCTGCTCATAGAAGTAACATGCAATCACAATGGTGGCTGGGACAGTGTAGAGAACGCTGAAGACCCCAATTCGGACCATGAGCTTCTCCAGTTTCTCCGTCTTGGTTCCATCATGCTTCATGATGGTTCTGATGCGGAAAAGTGACACAAATCCAGCCAGCAGGAAGGAGGTACCGATGAACAGGTAGACGAACAGAGGGGCGAGGACGAATCCACGAAGGGCGTCAACGTTGAAGATCCCCACGAAACACACACCAGTCAAAACGTCCCCGTCCACTTGCCCCATGGCGAGGATGGTGATGGTCTTGATAGCTGGTACTGCCCATGCGGCTAAGTGGAAGTACTGGGAGTTTGCTTCAATGGCCTCATGCCCCCACTTCATACCAGCAGATAGGAACCATGTGAGGGACAGGATCACCCACCAAATAGAGCTGGCCATCCCGAAAAAGTACAGAACCATGAAGAGAATAGTGCAGCCCTCCTTTTTGGTGCCCTGGGCTACTGTTCTATAGCCTTCGTCCTTGAACTTATCCACGCAAACAACTTGGTCCTCCAGAAAGAATCCAGCAGCATAAGCTAAAGCCACCATGAAGTAACAGCCAGAGAGGAAGATTATGGGCCGCTCTGGGTAACGGAACCGGCGCATGTCCACCAAATATGTGAGTACTGTGAACAAAGTACTCAGCACAAGATGGACCAGATGCCCACCCAGAGACGTCCAAATTTCACCTCGTCGTCACGGAAGTACATAATCCCAGCTGGCTTGTTGGGCTCGCACGGTGCTCCACAGTCCTTGACCCCCATGAAACGGTAGCCCAGATAGGGTGGCACATCCAGCTGGATAGGGCAGACAAACGGGTGATACTGGTTGTGCTGTGGGGGGCGCTGGTTTGATCGCACGATGTTGGGGGGTAGGGTGACCGACTCGGGCACGTAGGGAGAGGAGGAAGAGGATGAAGGTCCACTCGGTTCCGACGTGTTCTGACCCACGCAGATTTCCCCCGCGCCGTGGACAGGGAAAGCCTCGCAGCGCAGTCTTTCGGGCCACTGGAAACCGAATTTATTCATGAGGGCTTCGCATCCCTGGCGTGCGCGTTCACACAGAGACCGACACGGAGGGATTGCTTGCTCCAAAACGGTGCAAACAGGGGCATACATGGAGCAGAGGAAAAACTTCAAATCTGCAGAGCATTGGACTTTTACTAGTGGGTAGAATTGATGCACCTCTAGTCCTGCGTCTTCTTGGTTAGTGTGCCCCAAAAGGTTCGGCATGATGGTCTGGTTGTAGGCAATGTCGGTGCACAAGGGGATGGAGATGGGCTGACAAAAGCCGTGTTCCGGAATTGAAATGCCCGATTCACTGTTGTAATGCTGGGCTAAAATCACAGGGCTCAATCCGCACAGTAACCACATGATCCGCACACACAGAGAGGCAGTGGCCGCCATAGTTGAGGACGAAGAGGAGGGGGGAGGGAAGGAAAAACTTTGATCCAAGTAGGACAACTGAAAACGATGCAAACGCTTAAAAATTAGCTCTCTTCTCCCCGAAATTGGGGTCACAGTTTGCAACAAGCAGTACTCACACAATTGCAGTCAACTTTTGCTTGTGTTTTAAAGAAAATAATCCAAGCGAAATCTCCGTCGTGTCATGACTTCTTGATGGTCTTTGTAAGTGACTCCAAGCAGTCCACTCTCACTCCAAATCCCACTGCAGCGGTGATCCACGACCCAGAGATCCCCTCTGCGGGCAAAAAACTTCCAGCGTCTAATAAAAGTCCTTCAAGACAAAATCGCTAAAGTTTTTAAAAGTTGTAGGCTAATATTCCCATGTTTTCAGCTTGACTTCACGGAGCGTCGTTTCATTGCACTAGAGCGGTCGGTCGGGAGTCCTCAGCCTCGTTCTTCTCAATCTGTGCATTGGGCCGCAGTTTCCAGGCGCCCCTTCCATTCACCACCAGCCCTCCGACAGGACGGGGGGCGCCTAAAAACAGGGGCCGCGTCTCAGCCAATCACAGCCTTTGTTTTCCTACGGGACTCCATTTTGATTGGCCATTATTTCACGTAATTGGAAAAGGTGCTCCGGCTAATTTATTTCATTTCTATTTTGTATTATATTTTATTTGTTTACGTTTAAATAAATGTTCTCAAATGTACATTTTCAATATGATCTAATAATATAGGCTATATTCTACTCTGTTAAATCATGTTATATTTATTTATTATTTATTTTTATGTATTTATTATTATTATTATTATTATATATATATATATATATTATTTTATTTATTTATGAAATTGCTGTGTTCCCTATAATGACTCAAACGACTATAGCCAAAACCTGCAAACCATTAGTTGACATTTATAAATGAATTATTTAGTTAGCAAGAGTTATAATTTTTTATTTTTTTTGCATGGATTATATTTTACAAGCAGTAGTCTAATGACATTTCCAACTGAGCACGCTTAACTTGCAAACTAAAATAATTTATTGTCTCCCCAGGGAGTAATATTCCTACATTAGTTTAACAACTATTTACACAAGGTCAGACAGCAACGCAACAAGATTGCACAATATGGGGGTAAAAACAGGATATTAAAACATTAGGGTATTTTAAATATTAACTGTATTTATTTAGAATTTTAAAGACCCAAAACTACACAGTTTGAAACAGCCCTCTTGCGACATCAAAACCCCACTTAGTTGAGTTTGCTTCTGTACACAGTGGGCTTGTTCAAATCTTTCTTCACACTCTCCATCTCGGTGAGCAGCTGTAAAGTTATTTCTATCTCCTCTGAGAATCCCCACACACAGGGTCTCAGTGTGGATGAACAGCAGTATTTGGGCACATCATGAAAATAACCTCATGAAGCCCCCACTGGATCTTTGCTCCTTGATCACTCATCCACGGCAAGTGCCTGCTGCTGCCGACTACTTAAAAGATCTCATTCCA